>NC_056045.1:27681778-28344142 GCF_004379255.2 Salvia splendens
TAGGTAGTGGATGTCGTGGAGATCGTGGCGATCTTGCATGGGTCCACTATCCTGCATGAGTTAATGACTGCTTGACACCACTAAATAGATCGTGGGTGTAGTGGAGGTGGAAATCCTGCATGAGTCCACTATCTCCTAGTTCGGTCGAATACTGAGACCGAACTGCTGAATTATTGCCGAGCAGCTTTTGCCGATCTGAGAGTAGAGCTTGATGCCGACCTGAGAGCAGAGTTTGATTGGTTGGCTTTTACCGAGCTGTAGGCTGGGGCCGAACTCTTTGGTTGTGCCGAACTGAACTCTTTAGTCATGCCGGACTGATTCTCTTTAGTCATGCCGAACTGATACTCTTTCTTGGGCTTTAGGCTGATGGGCTTTACTGCTGTTGGGCTTGTTTAGTACGTACTCCATCACTACCCCCCCCGGAAAGCGAAGTGAATCACTTCGGCATTCTGGATAAAGGTACGGGGTAAGTTGATGTTTGTCCTCGGTCTGATGAAGTGAACTCTTCTTTGACCGGACTTAGTTTGTGTCCTAATTTGGCGAGTTTTATCGCTCGGATCGGACTTTCCGTTGTCCTAATTTGGGGATCGGACTTTCCCTTGTCCTAATTCGGCGAGTTTTATCGCGTGGATCGGACTTTCCCTTGTCCTAATTCAGGCAAGTTTTATCGCGTGAATCGGACTTTTGTTGCAGTTCGTTTCAGACGAAGTGCTTGATTTTTAAGCCGAATTGTGGTCTTGTATCCTCTTTAGAAGCTTGGACTTCACAATCGTTGGCTTATTGCAGTTCGTTTCAGACGAACTGCTTGTTTAAGCTGAATTGTGGTCTTGTATCCTCTTTAGAAGCTTTGACTCACAATCTTTTAGCTTGTATATGTTCTAAGAAGGGGATCAGCCTTCGAAGAACAAGATACCTCAGTAACATTTGTAAGAGACGACACGCACATAGACAGACAAAACGCATAAAGACAAATAAAAAGCACATAGAGAAACAAAGACCAAGCAAACCAAATAAAGCACATTGACCGAACAGGACTCAAGACTGACTGACCGGACTGTCTCTTACAAATGGAACTTTTTGAGGTTGGAAATGTGCCATGTTCGGGGTACCTGTTCTCCTGACATGTGAGCCAATTTGTAAGACCCTTTGCCGAGGACTTCTGACACCCGATATGGACCTTCCCATGTGGGTTCGAGCTTGCCCAGCTTTTCTGCTCGGCTTACTTCGTTGTTTCTCAAGACGAGATCTCCCACTTGAAATTGCAGCTTCTTCACCCTTTGGTTGTAATACCGGGCTACTTGCTCTTTGTACTTGGCTGCTTTTATGCATGCCAATTCTCTTCTTTCTTCGGCAAGATCTAGCTCGGCTCTCAGTCCGTCGTCATTCATTTCTGCTGAGAAATTTAGAGTTCGGGGACTGGGTATGCCGATCTCCACCGGAATCACGGCTTCAGTGCCGTACACAAGACTGTACGGAGTTTCACCGTTGGAGGTTGTGGGTGTAGTTCGGTAGGACCATAGGACTTGAGGGAGATTTTCTACCCATTGTCCTTTGGCTTGTTCTAACCGAGCTTTTAACCCTTTCACCAGGATACGATTTGTTACCTCCGTTTGTCCGTTTGCTTGTGGATGAGAGACCGAAGTGAATCGCTGTTGAATATTCAGCTCTTGGCACCAATTCTTGAACGTCTTGTCGGTGAACTGAGTCCCGTTATCCGAGATGAGGATGTGGGGTATGCCAAATCGGCACACTATGTTCTTCCAGACGAAATCCAATGCCTTCGAGCTCGTTATCGTAGCTAATGGTTCAGCTTCCACCCACTTCGTGAAGTAGTCCACGGCAACGATAAGGAATTTCATTTGCCGAGGAGCTTGTGGTAGTGGTCCTACTATGTCTATACCCCATTGCATAAAAGGCCAAGGGCTTTGCATAGTGGATAGATCGGTCTGCGGCATCCTTGGGATATTTGCATGGATTTGGCACTTCGGGCATGTCTTGACGAGCTGCACTGCTTCTTGTACCAAGGTTGGCCAATAATACCCCCATCTTAGAACTTTTTTAGCTAAAGCTCTAGCTCCGATGTGGCTGCCGCACGATCCTTCATGAACTTCTCTGAGGATGTAGTCCGTCTCTTCTGGTCCTACGCACCGCAATAACGGCTGGAGGTAAGACTTTCTAAAGAGGACTCCTTCATGAAGTTCGTACCGAAGTGCTCGGCACGTGATCTTCCGAGCTTCTCTCTTATCCTCGGGCAATTGTCCTTGATCCAGATACTGCAAGATCGGCGTCATCCAGTTCGGCGAGCTGGATACTGAATGTACCTCGGCTTCATCAATGCTTCGATGCATTAATTCTTCCGCCTTTGAGCTCGGATCTGAGGCCAACTTACTTAAGGTATCTGCTCGGCTATTTTCCGCTCTGGGAATGCGGATTATCCGAAAATAGGAGAAACTTCGGCTGATGCTTTGCGCTTTGTCCAAATACTTCTTCATTCTCTCGTCACGAGCTTCACTTGTACCCAACATGTGATTTACTATGACTTGTGAATCACAATGGACTTTGAGAGATTTGACGAGCAGACTTTGCGCTAACTGGAGTCCGGCCAGGAGGGCTTCGTACTCGGCTTCATTATTAGTAGTGGGGAATAGGAACCGAAGTGAGTAGGTTACCTCGTGTCCGTCGGGAGCGACAAGTAAAATACCAGCTCCACTTCCCATCTTGTTTGAAGCTCCATCTACGAATCCGCTCCAGCAGTCCGGCGGCTCTTCTTCGGATTCCAAGGGCTGTGCTAGTTCGGCATTGGCAGAATTTTTCTGTTCGGCAATGACAGGGATTGCTTGATCGAACTTAGCCTCTGCAAGAAAATCTGCCAAGGCTTGTCCCTTGATGGCTTTTCGAGGTAGGTACTCGATTGAGTGTTCTCCCAGCTCTATGGCCCATTTGGCGATTCTGCCTGATGCTTCTGGCTTGGTCAAAACTTGCCGAAGAGGCAGATCGGTTAAGACGCATACCTTGTGAGCATAGAAGTATGGCCGCAGTCTCCTTGCTGCATTTACTAACGCCAGAGCAATTTTCTCCAGAGGTTGATACCTTGTTTCTGGACCTCTTAATGCTCGGCTTGTAAAGTAGATGGGAAACTGCTTTAGGCCTTCTTCTCGTACAAGCACCGCGCTAATGGTTTGATCGGATGCCGCTAAGTATAAGAAAATTACTTCGGCTTCGGTTGGAGCAGAGAGAATAGGAAGCTCGGCTAGATAACTTTTGAGCTCGTCAAAGGCCTTTTTTTGCTCGGCTCCCCACTCGAACTTTGGTGCCTTTTTCAACACCTTGAAGAACGGCAGTTGCTTTTCGGCTGCTTGGGAAAGGAATCGATTCAGTGCGGCTAGACATCCGGTTAGCCTTTGCACGTCATGTATGGACTTCGGCATTGCCATGTTCTGAACGACTTGAACTTTTGAGGGGTTTGCCTTGAGTCCGTCCTTTGAAACCCAACAACCCAGAAACTTTCCCGAATCTACCAAAAAGGTACATTTTTGGGGGTTGAGTTTGAGGTTGGCTTTTCGGAGCACGTTGAGAGTGGATTTGAGGTTGTCTTCGTACTCCGAAGTGCTTTTGCTTTTGACAACTATGTCGTCGACATACACTTCAACCTGTTTTCCGATTAGGTGCCGAAAAAGCTTGTCTACCATCCTTTGATAAGTGGCTCCGGCATTCTTTAAACCGAATGGCATCTTTTTATAAGCGAAAATGCCGAAATCGGTAATGAAAGCTGTTTTCGGAGCGTCACTCTCATCCATCAACACTTGGTGATATCCTTTGTATAAATCAAGAAAACAGAAAATTTCGAAGCCGATCAAAGCTTCTACTTTTTTATCTATATTCGGAAGGGGATAGCAATCTTTAGGACAGTGCTTGTTTAGATCGGTAAAATCTATGCACATCCGCCATCCTCCTTCTTTTTTCTTGATCATCACAGGATTGGCCACCCAAGAAGGATATTTCACCTCGAATAGTACATCCGCTTTTAGTAATTGGCGGACTTCGTCATGGATGACTTGGCTTCTTTCTGCCGCAAAGAGTCTTTGCTTCTGTTTTACTGGCCGGATTGAAGGATCAATATTTAACCGATGAGTGATTACCTCGGGGGGCACTCCGGTCATGTCCAACGGAGACCATGCAAAGACATCTTTGTACTCCTTGAGGAGCTGAATGGTCTTTTCCCGGAGTAGAGGCGTTCCTGCGAAGCCGATCTTGACCGTTCTGGATGGATCATCTTCGTATAACTGAACGGTCATTGAGTTCGGCTCTGAAGTGACTTCGGTCATCTCGCTTGCCTCTGACTCCGGTTGCTGTGATTGCTATGCTTGATGGTGCCGAACTGATTGCTCGGCACTTTTAAGCGCAATCTGCAGACATTCTTTTGCTCTCTTTTGATCACCTCGGATGACCGCTATCCCACCTTTAGTGGGGATCTTGATGGTGAGGTGATAAGTAGAGCAAACGGCCCGAACTGTGTTGAGCCAGTCTCTCCCCAGGATGATGTTGTACGGGGATCGAGCTTTCACCACAAAGAACTCGATCATCGTATTGGAGCTTGTAGGCGCTTTTCCCACCGTGATCGGAAGGCTGATAATACCTTCAGGGCGGGTGTCCTCCTGGGCGAAACTTTTCAGAGGAAGTGGAGCCGGACTGAGCCGAGCTGGATCCACTTCCATTTTATCGAAACATTCTTTAAAAAGAATGCTGACTGACGCTCCTGTATCCACAAATACTCTGTGGATCAGTTTGTTTGCCACTCCGGCTTGAATGACAATAGCGTCTTGATGAGGAGAGATGGCTGGGACGGGATCGGCATCTGAAAATGTAATCACTTCGTCTTTCTTCAGCCTTTTATGTGTTGGCTCCTCTTGATTGGAACCTCTGCGTTCTGCTTTTAGGGACGACTTAGTCTTCCCGGCAGGGAGAGCATCAATAGTCTGGATTACTCCATCATATTGCGGCTCGTCGTCGTCTTCGGGATCCTCATGCCTTTTCGGATCCTGAGGATTGCAGTTCGCACCTCTCTGCCTTTTGTTCTTTTTCGGCTGCTTGCTTTGGTATTTTTTTAACGTTCCTGTTTTCACAAGAACATCAATACCTGCAGCCAAATTTCGGCACTCCTCGGTATCGTGACCGTGGGTTTGATGGAAGGAGCAATATTGATCCTGAGGTCGCCGCGCAGCTGATTTCGTCATCCGCTTTGGTTTTTCGAACATATCGGAATGTAGTTCGAAAATTTCCGCTCTTGACTTGTTTAATGGTACGAACTGAGCGGGCGGCTTCTCAGGATTGAGACGTGGCCCCAATCTGCCTTGTACCGGTGCCCTTTGAATTCTTTCAAAAGGAGTTCGGCGAGGAAGCACCTGGCCGCTTTGATCGGGCTTCTTTTTCTCTTCTCGGGATGAGCTGTCTAAAGACCGTTTTCGACGGTCTGCCTCATCCGCACGGGAAAACTGGTCCGCAATGTCCCACATTTCTTGAGCTGTTTGCGGACCGCACTCCACGAGCTTTCTGTAGAGAGCTCCGGGCAGGATTCCATTTTGGAATGCCGAAATGACAAGCAGATCGTTGAGATCATCTACTTGTAGGCATTCCTTGTGGAATCTCGTCAAGAAGTCGCTGATCTTTTCGTCGCGACCTTGACGTATAGAAAGCAGCTGAGCCGAAGTGATCCGGGCTTCCGCTTTCTGAAAGAACCTCCTGTGGAAAGCGTCCATTAGATCTCGGTAAGATCTAATGCTGCCTTGGGGAAGGCTGTCGAACCACCTTCTGGCGTTCCCGATGAGCAGCTCGGGGAACAGCTTGCACATATGGACCTCATTGAGACCCTGGTTCGCCATATTATATTGATAGCGTCCCAAGAAGTCATGAGGATCCACTAGCCCGTCATAAGTTATTGACGGTGTCCGGTAGTTCCGCGGCAAAGGAGTTCGGGTGATATCGTCCGAGAACGGAGTCTTTAATGCTCCGTACATGGTGAACCCGACATCTCTTCGGTACGGAGGAGATGGAGTTCTCCTGTGGTTCCGGTACCGAGGAGGAACAGGAACATGTCGGGGTTGAGGATTCTTTCTCCTGGAAGACACGTCACTACTGCGGTAGTGACTTTCATGTCTGGATGAGGAGGGAGAATCCGCCGTTGTCTTCTCCGGCTGTTGGCTCTTCTGCAGGAAGGTTAAGAACTCCTCCTGCTTCTCGGCCAAGAACAGCTTGACAGCTTCATTTAAATCGGGCTGTTGGGAAGACTCGGTGCGATCTCTCCTGGAGTGGCTTGTTCCTTCTTCGTGAGAACTGGAGGTAGATGTCTCCCGAGGCCGTTTTTCAGACCTGCGAGCTGGACTAGCTTCCTCACGGTTATCACGAACGGTATTACGGGTAGTGTGTGATCTGGTATGCATTTTTTTGGGGTGGAAAAAGGGTCAAAAATTCGCTTTATCACAAATTTGGTTCTCTGTTTCCCACAGACGGCGCCAGTGATGAATCCGCGAATTTTTGGTGTTGATGAATGCAGGAAAATGCAGATCACAACACAATGAATTTACGTGGTTCGATTTACTGAGGTAAATCTACGTCCACGGGAAGAAAATAGGGCAGAGTTGTATTGCTTGATCTGGGATTACAGCTTACAACACAGACTTGCTATATGGTATTTTATCTCTAGAGAGCTTAACAGAACTTTTTCTATCTGATCTAAGTTCTATTTATACATTGAACTAAGGTCGTGGCTTGCAGCCATTTACTAGGTAGTGGATGTCGTGGAGATCGTGGCGATCTTGCATGGGTCCACTATCCTGCATGAGTTAATGACTGCTTGACACCACTAAATAGATCGTGGGTGTAGTGGAGGTGGAAATCCTGCATGAGTCCACTATCTCCTAGTTCGGTCGAATACTGAGACCGAACTGCTGAATTATTGCCGAGCAGCTTTTGCCGATCTGAGAGTAGAGCTTGATGCCGACCTGAGAGCAGAGTTTGATTGGTTGGCTTTTACCGAGCTGTAGGCTGGGGCCGAACTCTTTGGTTGTGCCGAACTGAACTCTTTAGTCATGCCGGACTGATTCTCTTTAGTCATGCCGAACTGATACTCTTTCTTGGGCTTTAGGCTGATGGGCTTTACTGCTGTTGGGCTTGTTTAGTACGTACTCCATCAAATAGCGAACACTGACGATACTAGGGGACATCGACACCTCTAACCTAATTTTTACCGATTTTTTAAAACCTTATATGTATTTTTAGCACTTTTCATAGCTGGATATTTTTATTTTAACTCTCCAAGTATTTTATGTCCACTCATGGCTAATGATATCAAATTGTTCAAGTTCAAATGTAAAAATAAGGTATGCTATTCAAAATAATAATAGGTAGAAATTAAGGATGTACAATTCCAGCTAATATGTCAATTGTCAAGTATTATTCAAAGTTCTAAGCTATGTATGTGTGCTCCCATTTGAAATGGCAAAAATTCAATCCATCACTTTTGGGAACCAATTAATCCTTATCTTTGTCTTATTTTAATATTTTATAATACATGATAAAGCGATTACCAATTCAATTGAAAACGATCATTCAACAATACTTTCACTAATGACTTTGAACAAGATGATGTGTTTGTTTAAGTCACCTATATTTCTTGAATATGATTCTTTCTAATCTAGATCACCAAACACTATCCTAATTGTCTTTTTAATTTTTAATTTGAAGTTGTGAAGAAATGTCCGAAATGATAACCAGACTTTAGGATGTCTCAATCAGTTTTAGGTCTTTCTTTACATGTTTTCTCAGTAAATATCTTAAGATAACCGATGAAGAAGATTAAGTTGTCACAAAAGTACCTTATGTGCGCGACATCCGTTGCTTCGCATATTTTTCCTCATCCAGTCAACGCATCGCCTCCTAAAACCGACACTCATCAAGAAAAACATATAGATTTCATATCATCAAGAGAGCATTTGCTGAGAAATTTCTTACACTCAAAAGTAGCCCAACGCGATGGAGGAACAACGGTACGATCTTGTGTTTCTTCCGACACGTAGAGCAGGCTAAAGAGATCTGTACCGGCATCCACATTTTTAATAGACAGACATGCCTCAAAACTGACCGGAGATGAAGATTCTTCAAAGGATTCCATAAAATCAAAAGATTCCTGCTTAGATGAATGTAGCTAGTTAGACACACAGATAAGCTAAAATCAGGCACTAGCAGGCGTGCGATAGTTCAGCTTACCGCGCGACAATGCTGCGATGTTTGAGCTTCAATTTTCGGGATTCCCTTCATGAAAAACTCTTCATCCAGAGAGTATCTTCTTGCTCTCTTTGGAATCTCCTTTCTTGTCAAGGTGGTTAAAGAGTTGTCCTCTTCATAGATTTCGGGTATTGGCTGTGGGGTCGTTGGAGCCCATCTTCGGTTCACGTACCTGCAACAAACACTTAACTCGTTAACTCGACTTAACCAAAACTGTTTTTCTTATCAGATAACTTTATACGTTCAGTGCAGTGTTTAAGGCCGAATAATCACTTGGCCTTAATGAAGGTTTCAATTGGACTTCTATAGAACTGTGCTGGTAAATCCGCTTCCCAGTAGCTGTTGGACTTCTCGTTCCCCATCGCTGCACAACAACGACGCTCAATCAATCAATCAATCAACAGAGACACAAACTACAGAGCTAAATTACTACTTGTTTATGTCAATCACATGTCCTGTTTCGTTCACAGAGTGTTCGACAAACTTTCATTCGTTTCATTTATCTGCACAGACGCGTATCTGGCTTACCCTGCATGAAGGCAACCTGGTCGGGGAGCCATGTGTCCAACGTCGTAGATCTTACCTATTTGCAACAAACACGAGTAAACACAAGACAAAAGCACACATAGCGATGAGTTTAATGAGTGTGGATAGGCAAAACCTTGGAGATGTGCACTCCAAGACTGCGGTGTATTCCAGAGCATTGCATACATATGAATATCCCGAGGTTGATGCTTGCCCACCGTGGACCCCTGCAATAAACGCTTGTTGTTATCTGTTTCGTTCAAACCTCTACTCATTATGGTAGGATGTGGGAACATACTTGTTCCGACAATCTGCACATTCCTTGTTTCCCGGTTGTTTAAGAAGATCTAATAGTATCTGCCAATCGCCCCAAAAACAATGTTAGGTTTAACCTCTGCCAAGATCAGCACAAGCGAGCCATTAACGAGAACTAGGACTAGGGACCGGAGTACAAATTTGTCGAACTTTTTTATCGCGAACACACTGCATTTAACGTATAAAGTATGTTTCCTAGACATGTGTTGTTGCACAATGAGAAAACTACATTAACAATAATGCACCTTAATATTATCAAAATGCCAATGCATATAGTTAATTCGTTCAGTGCAATCGGTTCTCGCGTCCTCGCTAAGAAAACCAAAGTTTGTACAGTCTACGAATCAAAGCAACTAGATTTACAAACTTGCTAATTGTTAAAAATGAGATAATATTAAAGTCAGAAAATTTAGTTTGGATCAATTAAACACCCTCATAGTGCAAATGGACATGAAGCTGTTTGAGTTCTTCCTGCCTTATTACATAACAGAAATTCCAATTACATAAGAGGCAATGAGATTAAATAGGGTGATCAGTGATGCAAAGGAGGAAACATACAATTAGATAGAAAATTGGAATTTGATGGAATACTTAAAAAAACAAATTATCCAAAAAAAATACTACTAAAAGAGGGACAAAATTATAACAAGGGATTGTCACCTTTGCATGTTTGGCATTGAGCCTTTTGGAAACAGATGCCTTCTCATTCATGGCTCTCTATCTATAAGTCAGCAACGTTTTCACTCACAAACACAAACACAAACACAAACCAAAATCAAACACAATTGCAAAAGGGATAAAAGAAAGAAAAAAAGGGTGAAAAACGGAGAATCAAATCAACAATGATTGAAATAGAGAAAGAGAGACGATTAGTAATGTCTCTCAATCTCTGTCTAAATTCTGCAAATGAATTTTCAGAAGATATAATAAAACAAAGGCTGAATGGGTTAACAGATTTCGATGATGCCAATTGCCAAGATCCTATCTAGGTTTAGTTTTCCATAAACTTCGGCCTCTGTCCAAATACGGCAATCACACATGTTTTATGACATGACAAACAATCTCACTTTCGCCATAAATATTTTCTTCTTTTGTGATTGAAACTAGACAACTTATTAATTGGATGGTCTGGAATGATTTTTGAATTTTTATGTATAAAAATCACAATATATCCCTAGCAAAAGTAATACTCCTACTAGTATTTGTCGTGATTAATAATATTTTGTAATAAACTTTACTGCGTGAAAAAAGGTAATGGAGGATGGCGAGGAGTTGAGGCCCGGGGACGCTCCCCGTTGCGGCCTGGCCTGGCGTTGGAGGCCCTTCGGGCCGGACCCAGGCCTAAATTTCTAATTTTTTTAGTTTGGAAGAGGAAGAAGAGGGAGAGGGAGAAGGAGAAGGAGAAGGAGAGGGGCGACGGAAAAGAGTTATTTTTTTTATAATTTATAGTATAAATTATAATTATATGTTGGAAATTTGAAAGTGGTGCTCTTATTTTTTATTTTCTTATTTTGATCAATTTTTTTAATTTCTAGTTTATTCTTAATTTATTATTTTTGAATTAAAAATGAATTTCTCGTGTTATAATTGCTCAATATTTTTAATTTTTACAAGTAAAACGGGTTGGAGTTGTGAATAATGCAATTTAATAGTTGATGTCTGGATGGGGCCTGCAGGGTTAGAGGAGCTGTGGTCTGGGACTAAAATTTAGGGAAATGATGACGTGGAGGGGACTTGAGACCTGAATCCAGGCCGAGGTTGTGGATGCTCAAAGTGACACATTTCTTTTATAATAAAAAACAACACTCTATTTTTCTCTTCCTTTATCTTCTCTCCTACTTTTTCTCTTTATTTTTTTTCTCATTCATACTTTATTCTCTTTTTATTTAACTACTACCTAAAAACTTATGCCCAAAAGAAATCTCTCACATATAATGGAACGAAGTGAATATCATTTCGTATCAATAGTTTCATTTTTAGAACCAAATATGAGAGTCAAACTTATATGCATTCAAAACATCAATGTGACGGTGGAACTTATAGTTTCATTTTTAGAACCAAATATGACAGTCAAACTTATATGTAGGAATGTCAATTGGGCTAATCCGCTCAGATTCGGGCTAATCCACTCGGGTTGTCGGGCTATTTGGATACGGGTTATTCGGATTGTGAATTTTTCGGGTAATAAATTTTCGGTCCTAACCTATAAGTTATATACATTCAAAACATCAATGTGACAGTGGAACTTATACACAAAACATATATTAGTACAGTAACTCTTTTAGATAAATGTAAATAACCAAAATTTTAAATAATTATAAGCTAAGAATATAGAAAAGAGGAAAGTTAAAGTAAATAATATACTCACTACGCTAGTCAATGAAAAAAATCTTAACATCATCCGAGTTTTAATATAAAATTAATAGCTAAAAAAATATATAGAAAAATGATTGAAATATTATTAATAAAATAATACATTTTATGAACATAATACAAACTAATTTTGGTGCCCTTAATAAAAAACTTACTACTGTAACACCATTTATTTATCTTTTAATACATTGAGCCCAGCTGCTAAAGCCCAAAATATTAGAACAAATAGGCTCAATCAATGGCCCATCCTATCGCAGTATGTTTTTTTTTTCCCACTAAAATAAAAATTAAAAATAGTGAAAAAAGGAAGGGGAAAATAAAATAGAGAAGAAAACAGAATGTCAGAAACGAGAAACGACGACGAAATCACGGCGATCACCGGCCGACGGAGAAGTTACCGAGATACCGCCGCCGTTGAGTTATCTATTCTTGGTATGTTCTGATTTTATGCTTTAACCACCAATTAGGGTTCCTTCAAAAGGGCAATTTTCCCTCTCCTCGATTCTGACTGCTGTGGTTATGGCATTGCTACAAACTACAAAGCGTAGTCGATTAGGGTTATGCAATATATCACTCGTTGTTTTAATAGATTTTAGCATGTAATTTGGGGGTAAATGTCTGAGACTCTGAGCTGGAGCAGAATATTTATTTATCCTCTGAGATTCTGTTTTTCTATTCAACACGAATGATAAAATTGAATTCAGTTTATTGGTTATTAATTTTCGCAGTTTGAATCATTCAGTCAAGTTATTTAGAGAAGGGGTTGTTTTGGTTCTATGCATTGTTTGTAGCCCCTGAACATATCGTTTGATCAAAATGTCGGGGTGTTCTACGTCAGCATCTACTGAAGTTCGAGACCCGAATCCGGACAATGCTGTTGTTGATTGCTTTAACTTATCTAAAGCCTCGGACCAAGATGCTTTGCAACATGAGAATGAGGTGAATGAAGAGAACGAATTGGAGGATGGTAACCGAAACACAGATGTGGCTGAGGAAGAGGACGAGGATGAAGATGCGGATTTCAATCCTTTTTTAAAAGAGACAAATTCAATGGAAGCTTCCTCAAGTTTGAGTTCTGAAGTTGAAGACCTGGACTTGGATGTTGCTGATAGCAAGGGAAAGCAATGTGCTGTGGTTGGTAACGAGTCTGGAAAACACAGGGACACCAGTGGGGATGTTGAGAACTGCGATGAAAATGTGATGAATGCAGTAATTTCTTCTGGAAAAGAAGATGGGAAAAATTTGGACCTTATTTATTCTTCAACTACAGAGAAGGAGTCCTCATTGGTAAATCAATCTGGTAATGGATCACTGTTTGACAAGGAGAATGGATTAACCAGACAAGTAGATATTGACAGTGCAACAGATTCCAGGAAATTTATGGTTGATGTGGATGCTGAGGGTGCCATCTGTATGCGAACTAGGGCTCGTTATTCTCTTGCAAGTTTCACACTTGATGAGCTTGAAACTTTCCTTCAAGAAACTGATGATGAAGATGATCTGCAAAATGTTGATGATGAAGAGGAATATAGAAAATTTTTGGCAGCTGTTTTAAGAGGTGATGATTCCCAGAATTTGCAAGAGAATGCAAATGCTGATGATGAAGATGAAGAAAATGATGCTGACTTTGAGCTTGAACTTGAAGAGGCACTAGAAAGTGAACCAGAGGAGGTTGAAGAACGAAGAACGACTAGGCGGAATAGAAGCCAAAAAGCCTCCATTGAACACAGCAAGAAGTTAGCAGGACAGTTGAGTAGACCACTTCGACCACTCTTGCCATTTGCATCAATTGAATCCTTATCAACTGCAGAAGGGAGACACTTAACACCCAACTTTTCTTCAACCCATATGCCTCCTGTAAATAATGGCTACACCTATGGATTCACCCCACATCAGATAGGGCAATTGCATTGCCTTATTCACGAGCACATACAACTACTTATTCAGGTTTTCTCGTTATCTGTTCTTGAGCCTGGGAAAAGCCATATTGCTTCCGAAGTTAAGGAATTAGCCATACAGATGGTTCAGAAACGTGATCAAGCTCTGGCGTGGAGAACAGTTCCATATCCGAGCTTTTGCTTCTTCCCCCCATATATCCATCCATCTGTGCAAGATGGGAATCAGAACATGCTTCCGTCTACAGATGGCAATAAAATTGCACAACAGAATCTTCCATGTGGAAGCAACAGAGAGCTGGACTCCGATGAACAGGCAGGCTCTTCTCAGACTCCAGAATACCACTCATGGGTTCCTTATGTTTGTGGTCCAGTGCTGTCTGTCACAGATGTAGCTCCACTCAAACTAGTTGAAAATTATATTGATGATGTTTCTTCTGGTATATCATATATGATTCATACTTTTGTCCTACTTTTAAAATATTGTCTGCAACTTGTATATTAATGCATTTTCATACTTATAAAATGATTGGCAGCTGTGCGTGCATATGAACGCCATCAAATTGAACATGGTTTTGAGACTCCTGGTCAAAAGGAGCCCTTATTTCCTCTTCGCAATTACCTATGTTCCCCTGAGTCTGTTGGTCAAGGAGAAATGGAGGAGAACACTCCCCTAGATTCTAACAAGGCGCCTTCACCCTCTGCCAGCCATCGATTGCCCAAGAAGAATATGGCCACAACTCTGCTTGAAAGGGCCAAAAATCAACCAGTTGCTCCTGTTCCTAAGGAAATTGCTGGACTAGCTCAGAGGTTTTGGTCGTTGTTTAATCCTGCCCTTTATCCTCACAAGCCAGCTCCTGCTTCTCTTACTACTCGGGTACTTTTTACCGATGCTGAGGATGAGTAAGTTGTATGCTTTTGTTTACTATACATCATACAACATTTTAACATTCATTAATTTTGTACGTTCGTCTTGTTCTAATTAAATATTGCATTTTCAACCATTCATAATCGCAAAAAAATCTTGGTACAAAGTGTTTTAGGTGTCCTGTAGAATCACGCAAATATTTTGCCCTTAGATACTGTCATATTCATGGTCAATGCTTGCAATCTTTGATCTTTTATGTATGTTGGCACGTGAGTGGTTATGTCACTTATATATCATGTCTGTTTCCCTATAAGTACTACTCCGGAAGCTTCTCTAAAATCCTGGATGCAGGTTTCCTATTTTGGAAATTTCTGTGGATACATGTAACCAAATATGTGCTCAATGTATCATATATACTCTCTCCGTCCCACCATAAGTGAGCCAATTTCCTTTTTAGGATGTTCCACCATAAGTGAACCATTTTCCTTTTAAGCAAAAAATCCTCTCTCTTGCTTATTTGCCACTTTATTCTTTTCACTCCTCTACTTTTCCCTCTCTCATACTTTACTATTTCCTCTTTAACTCTTTAAATATGAATTCCTTAAATCCATGCCCATAAGAAGTGGCTCACTTATGGCGGGACGGAGGGAGTATATTGTTTGATGGGAAGGTTGTAGCAATAGCATCAGTTAACAAAGATCCTCATTTTTATTTATGAACCTGTACATATTTGTTTCTTCATTTATGCCTTACAAACTGGATATGGAACTTACAGATTACTAGCCTTGGGTTTGATGGAATACAATACTGACTGGAAAGCTATACAGCAGCGATTTCTTCCTTGCAAATCTAGGCATCAGGTAACCTATTTTACTGTGAACTGTAATTTAAAGACTGAAATGTTGTGTATTTTCTGGGGATATAGTGTGTCAACTTTTAACAATGTGTTGTGCACAATTCTTGCATAGAACTTTTGAAGTCAACTTTTAACATTTCCATCTGAAGAGTGTATGACATTAAATCTCTGGCATTGTGTCTATAGAAAATAATCCTTTTTACTGCAAAACAGATTTTTGTGAGGCAAAAGAATCGTGCATCATCAAAAGCACCAGAAAATCCAATAAAGGTTTGTGACTATTTGTGATGCTGTTTGCTATGCTTCAAATCTTCCATCATGTTTTAGTAAGTAACTTGTTTGTTTGTAGTCTGTGAGAAGGATAAAAAACGCCCCCTTGACCTTGGAGGAAATTGCTCGTATTGAACTGGTATGCTCCCGAATGACTAAATTTAGTTTTGCAAAGTTTTACATGACATTTTTCTGGAGGCTAAATGATTCTAATGATTCAGGGATTGAAAAAGTTTAAACTCGACTTTATGTCCATATGGAGATTCTTTCTTCCTTATAGAGATCCCTCCTTGCTTCCGAGGCAGTGGCGCATTGCTACTGGTACCCAGAAATCATATAAATCTGATGCGAACAAGAAGGCAAAGCGTCGTCTGTATGAATTCAAAAGAAAAAGTAGCAAACCTTCTCCCTCAAGTTGGCATTCATCATCTGAGAAAGAGGTTTATTTACTTCTGAACTCGATTAATTAAGTCTTTGTTCCCTTTCAAATGGATTTCCATATTTGTTAACAAGTTGGTTTTCATATTAGCTGCTGTCATCATCAATCAGTAATTCATACCGCTCCTTTATTGTGTATTTAGCTATATCAAGCATCCATATTGCCTGATGCTGTATAAAAATTAAATTTTGGGTGTGCATGCCATGCAATGTGACCAGTAAATTGTTATGGTGACATTTTCATGTCGTCGAAAAACAATCTAAATCTTTCTTTTGTTGTTGATCCATAAATACTTAAATTTCAGGGTGACAGCTCTGATAATGCTGTTGAAGAAACAAACAGTGGAGATAATCACATAGACAAAGAAGATGAAGCATATGTCCATGAAGCATTTCTGGCAGATTGGATGCCAGAAAACCATGCTTCTTCCAGTTTTCCCAGTGGCCTGCTATCCCAGGAGAGTTCTCTGGTGAAAGATAAACCTGGTTATCGAGACATCCGACCCCCAATATATAAGTCTGTACTTGCTTCAAGGTACTCCCCTGGTTCTGCAATAAAATTTTCATGGCATTCTGTATTACGTGCTTGACATTCAGATAAGTTTCTGTAATTTCTAGGCCATCCACTTCCGAAATAGTTATGCGGCCCTACCGTGCTCGGAAACCAAATAATGCACGCCTGGTCAAATTAGCTCCTGATTTGCCTCCTGTCAATCTGCCTCCATCCGTTCGAATTATGTCACAATCAGCTTTTAAGAACTCCCAAGCCATCACATCTGCAAAAGATTCGGGCAATATTATGAGAAATGCTGGTTTGATGGCAAAAAATCGGACTTTGCATGCTGGGAGCAATATGCAAGTGGGAGTTGGCTCTTCCGTGCAATCTGGAGTAACAAGGAACATACATGTTAATGTTACTACTAAAAATCAGCAGCGAAATCTTTCTGATGTCGCTACTAACAAACTTACAGTAGAGAGAGGCGACTCAGATCTTCAGATGCATCCTCTTCTATTCCAGGCACCTCAGGATTGTCAATTGCCTTACTACCCCAGCAGTCCTAGCACGTCTAGTTCGTTCTCTTTCTTTCCAGGAAATCAACCACAATTAAGTCTCAGTCTTTTTCACAACCCCCGGCATATAAGAGATGCTGTGAACTTTCTTAGCAAGTCATCCAAGCCTCCTGAAAAGAACGCTGCACCATCCGGTGTTGAATTTCATCCACTTTTACAGAGAACTGATGATGTGGGTACAAATTCTTTAGCTACACATCCTGCTGGCAGACTTCCTCCCACTGCAGCGTCGAAGCCTCCAATTTGGAATCATCTTTCCTCAACGAGTAAGGCATCTGTAGATGGTAATTCAAGTGCTTCAGGTACGAACGGCAGCAGCCTTGGTAAAAAGGGCAATGAACTAGACTTGAATATCCACCTCAGTTTGTCAGCCAAGAATCGAGAAAGCAGAAATACAATTATACGTGATACTAGCAGATCACTAGCAGCTCCCGCATCTGGTGTCATAGAATCTGAAAGTGCTAAAGATTATACTCCAGGTGTGATGAGCAATCAGTTCGACTCAACTGAGACTCCACTGGCTACTCCTAGAAACAGAGGAAGTAGGAAAGTGGCTGACGACATGCATGATGAGTCCCTACCAGAAATTGTAATGGAACAGGAAGAGTTGAGCGACTCTGAGGAAGAGTTTGGGGAAAACGTCGAGTTTGAGTGTGAGGAGATGGCCGATTCAGAAGCAGAGAGTACTTCTGAATCAGAAAAAGTTGTCAACGTGCCAAATGAGGTAATGATTCTTTAATTTGCAGAAGTTTTCTGATTTACTAAGAAATGGTTCGATCCCTCTTACAAGCTTTACAAATTCGTTTCAGGAAATGCACCTAGATGAAACAGATGCAGATATTGACGACAGGCAGCTCCAGAATGACCACGGAAGCAATCCTTGCAGCACATCAGAAGCATGCTCGATCGGATTGGATACCACCGGGCTTCATGTGAAGCCGAATGCACTCTCCCTGAATCTGAATTCTTGCCCTCCTGCTTCTCAATCAAACCCCAAGAATGCATATGAATTTGGACCATTTGGTACTAGGGCAGGAGGCGATAAATTTCTCGTTGATTTAAAGGGCTCCGGCAAGATGCAGAAACGCACATCTAAGCATCTCAGCGGCGGCACTCCATCAAGAACTCCCAGAAAACGTGTCTGCAAATCCAATTCTAACTCAAACGCTGCCACCATTGTAGAAAATTCAAAGAATGTTGCTAAGGTTGAATTTGGTTAACTGATGATTTATGATTATTTATAGTTTTTGCATATAATGAAAAGGCCAAATTTCTCAGTTACTAGTGTACTAGAAATGAACATTTGTTTTATTATCTGAAATGCTATTAGTTAAACATAAAGCAAAGTAAATATAATAAGGAAATTGTGTTTAAATACATAAAGCTTTCCTAAATCTGGTTTCATATAATAAATTATAAATTATGTCTTCAAATACACGAACTTCTAACTATCCATTTTTCTGATGATTGTCATTTTAACGAACTTACATAAACATTCGGATTTTTGCTTAGTTTGAATAGTTTTTTAAACAGAAAAAACTAAATTTCTTTAATTATACACGTCTCATTAATAACCTCTCAAATTCGTGGTTTATATTATTTTTGCATATGAAGTAGTATAATTTTTGTGTAATCCAAACCGAAATCCGAATGCTGGTGATTCTACACATTAGTTGTTGTATAATAGCCATAGGAGATTAGCCCATCACCACTTTCTATTCAAATTCACATTACATATACACTAACTAATGTTACTTTCTCATCTAAGAAGGTTTAACACAACAACTTCATCAACCACACTGCGTGGAGACTTCAAATCTTCCCAAAGCCAAATCAATCCACGCCAAACTCATCAAAGCATCTGATCACGAGCCAGATTCCATCTTCATCCACAACCATCTCATCAACTCATACGTCAAATGTGGGGACACCGCAGACACCCTCCAACTGTTCGACGAAATACCTGAAAGAAACGTGGTTTCTTGGACTGCCCTAATTGCCGGTTTCGCCCAAAAGGGATTCCCCTCTCAAACACTCTCTCTCTTCTCAGCTATGCACAGGAGCTCCGTTCGCCCCAATGAGTTCACCTTCGTGAGCGTGCTCCAAGCTTGCTCCTTTTCGGAGATTTTCGGCTTGATCTCCTCTTTCGAAGTTTTTGCGATGGTGATCAAGTTCGGATTCGAGAACAATGTGTATTTGGTGAATGCTTTGCTCACTACTTTGATAAGGCATGGTGAGTTTGATGAAGCTGTTCGTCTCTTCGAGGCGTGCCTTGACAGAGATGTCGTGTCGTGGAATGCTGTATTCGACGGTTTCTTGAAGTTCGGTTGTGATTCGATACCTAATTTTTGGCGTAGGATGCTCTTCGAAGGTGTGAAACCGGATGCGTTGGCTGAGTTGTCGGCCCTTGAATCCGGGCTGCAAGTCCATTCCCTCCTTGTGAAATCAGGTCATGGAAGGGAGAGATGTGTGGGCAATGCTTTGGTGGATATGTACTTGAAAAGCGGCAGACTAAACCAAGGTTTTCTAGCGTTTGATGAGATCCCGTCGAAGGATGTGTGTTCTTGGACTCAGATGGCCACGGGTTGCCTCAACTGTGGTGAGACAACGGAGGCGCTTAGGGTGATCGGGAGGATGAGGAGGGTTGGGATTCAACCTAACAAATTCACTCTAGCAACGGGGATCAACGCGTGTGCTAGTCTTTCGAGTCTCGATATGAAGGGCTGAAATTGCAAGCTTTGGTGGCTAAACTAGGTGATGAAGTTGATGTTTGTGTTGAAAATGCCCTGCTTGACATGTATGCGAAAGGCGGGCAGATGGATGGTGCGGTGAGGGTGTTCGTCTTGATGAGAGATCGCACAGTCGTGTCGTGGACGACAATGATCATGGGGTTCGCGCAGAACGGGGAGGCGGAGGAAGCTCTCAACGTTTTCGAAGAGATGAGAGCTCAGGGGGAGAGGCCTAATCACATCACACTCGTCTCGCTGCTGTATGCGTGCAGCCAAGGGGGGTTCATCGAAAGATGGCTTACATATTTCTCTTCGATGACAGAAGAATTCGGGATTGTGCCGAGCGAGGATCACTACGTCTGCATGGTGAACCTACTCGGCCGGGTGGGGCGAATACTGGAGGCTGAGGAGCTGATCCTCCGCATCCCGTTCGAGCCGAGTGCCGTCGTCTGGCAGACGCTGCTCGGGGCTTGCTGTCTCCACGAGGATGTGGAGACGGCGAGACGGGCCGCAAAGGGAGCATTGGCGGCCGATCGGGACGATCCCTCGACTTACGTGTTGATGTCCAATACTTTTGCGGATTTCGACGATTGAGAGAGTGGTTGGAGATTAGGGATATCAAGAAAATGCCCGGCACGAGCTGGGTTGAGATCGGTGAGACGGATTAGATGGGGTCGCGCGAGGTTGGCCAACCCTACTGTCGGCCCACGAGTATCGGAAAATTCTATCAAATGCAATGTTTCGAGCTGCCGTCGAATTTCTTCATGATTAGTCTATAGATTCAAATCTTGAAATTTCATTGACAAGAACTCACATTGAAACACAACACAAGCTTTCGAATTGAAAGCAAACACACTTATTCAAATACAATTCTAAAGAAAAAAAAACACACACAAATACACACTATATCAACCATGGCATTCTTTGGGTAATCCTTGGGGAAACCTGCCAACATCTCTACAATAATCATAAACCAAGAAGTTGTCACGAACCCACTTGAGCTGTTTTCTCCTTCTCTTGTGCTCCTCCTTCACCACCGGTTTATCCCACCAAAACTGGCCTGACTTCCCGCACTTTGCCACTGCATCAACGTCGTCTGCTTTGTCCGACAAGAAAGCACACGCGTCGATCTCCAAGGAGTTGAAGGTGACTACGAATGGAGCGTTGGTCCAGTTTGTCTTCACCCTCCCTCCTTGTGTAGCCCAGTCGTCCGCGTTCCACAAAGACCCGTAGATCCCCATCGCCTGCTTTCTCGGATATGGCTTTCCTTTCCTCTCCTTGTTTGCATATTCTCTTATCGGAATATCATCCACAAGAAACCTAATAATGCATGGAAATTAATTCTACTAAAAAGAAGATTCATAATTAAACGAAAATAGGTTTAATTCGATTGGTTAGCCTTTTTTAAAAAAATGTCCTCGCAAAATTAACAAGATTAACTTAAAAAAATAGCAAGTGATCAACAAAAAGTAGCAATGGTTAATTACAAGATGGAGCGACGATTCCACAGAAAGGAGTAAGTGTGGAAGTGGATCAATTCTTTTTTTGGTAAAGGATTTTAATGGAATTCCATTTTAATGAAGAGCATTAGTCGTATTCCGCTTCAGGGAGTGACGCATAACTCTTATGCGTCACTAACAAAAAGACGCATAATCCTTATGCGTCGCTATTAAACGACGCATAATCATTGTGCGTCGTTAGTTAATGACGCATAACCATTGTGCGTCGTTTATTAGAGACGCATAACACTTATGCGTCGTTTATTAGAGACGCATAATACTTATGCGTCGTTTAATAGCGACGCATAACTCTTATGCGTCTTTAGTTAGCGACGCATAATACTTATGCGTCGTTAGTTGAGTTTTAAAACGGGCAGAAGGCAGAATCAGGCAGAAACGCGACGAAAGAGGCGAAGCAGGCGAGGCAGGCGATTTCCGACGAATCCGAGCAAAATCCGGCGAATTACCACCATTTTGCAACCATTTTCCGGTAATTGTTCTTCAATTTGGCTAAATACATCCTTTAATGTTTAAAGTATTAAAAGTGACAAATAAAAGAATCTTGATTACTTTTTGGTTGGTAAATAATTAAAATACACATTCGCTTGAAAAAAAAAATAAACATAATTTTTTAATTAGAATAAATCAAGCTTCATCCAGACTAATTAACTTGCTTTCCTTAAGAAAAAATAAAAGGAAGAATTTAAGAACGGATCAACCAATATTTATTACATTTGAAAAAGATTTAGAATGAGAATTTCTTATGTTAATTTATAGGGAGTAGTAAACTATAACAATAAAATCATCCTAAAGAACATTTATTATATTATGATGTCGGAGAGTTTTAAGAGCTTAGTTTAGTAATTGTCAACCAGAATATATATTTACGTGGAAAAAATGGCGAGAAGATAAAATGATATTGTCCGATAACACTTTGTCAAATAAATCATCAAGTTTAATGAAATATGATTGATTCTACATTTTTTGAAAATACTTATCATAAATCACCAAGCTTGAAAAATTGGTGATCAACTCATCTTTCTTAATTTAGGATAAACCGAGGCAGGTGTGTCAACCAAAAATATAAATGTGGACAAAACGAACTCTTTCGGCAACACACTAATGATAAAAAAAATACATTGTTGCATTATTAAAATAAATTTTTCTTGTTTTCCCTTTTGTTTGCTTTGGCTTTTCATCTCTTTTTTTTTTTTACTTAATCTCCATTGTATCTCAATCTCACACACTCACTTCGCTTTCATCTTTGTGAGTAGAGTGTTTGAGGTAACAAAGAGAAGAGGGAGTGGAAAAATATACCAAATTTATTTACAGTAATAGAAAGAACACTTATTTTACTAAAACTACGTCGTTTTGAGTACCACTAAACACATCGTTTGTATGCAGATGACACTATTGCAAAAAACATAAATTCCTAGATTTAGTATACCATTTTAAAAGCTTTACGGGACATATCCAAATATGATCATGTTTTGTGATTTAAATGGTCATTAGTTAGCACACATATATGCCACGAACATTTAAATCAACACACGTGTATACCATGTCTTTCAAATTTGTACATATAGACCGGGACGGATCCAGCTAATAGTTAGCATGGGCAAATGCCCCACCTCATATATTTGTTTTAATTTCTCACTAATTGCCCCTCTTAAATCTCTTAAATATTGTCTATATATATTTTTGCCCGTCTTCATATAAATTCCTAGATCCGTCCTTGCATATAGACCATAAGAAAACTCTAAAAGAGATAATTCGTATTGTTATTTTTATTCGGTTTTTGAAAAATATAAAATGATCATGATTTGACTAACTTCCTAACTTATTAGACATTTACCCAACATAAATATCGAAATAAGAGCACCCACAATGGGCTCGATGGCACGCCCGATGCGTGCCATCGTCCTCGGGCGCGCCCGATGGCTCCATTGTGGGTGCCCGCCCGATGGCACGCCCTACGCCCAGCCCTAAGCTTCGGGCGCGGAAGAAGCGCGGACGATGGCCTATCGTCCGCGCCATCGGGCACCATTGTGGGCTCCGCGGACGATGACACCTGTTTTTTATTTTTATTTTTTAAATGCTAAATTCGAAAAATTTGTATAAATACCCCATACCTCGGCTTCATTTGTAACATTTCATTTCACGATTCCACTCTCGAAACTCACATTTACTACGAAATGGATTCAAGTCCCAATAGTCCGATGTTTAGTGGTGATGCGCGTTGGCCGGGTACAAAACCCGACGAATATCGGCCGTTCGACGCCAATGCGCAGTACGATCCCGAATTCAGTACGGATTCGTATGATTTGTCTGACATGGAGCCGTCTCCAAACCGACCCGCCGCCCCCTCCCGCCGCGTTGCCGCCGCCACCCCATCCGCCGCTACCGCCCCCGCAAAAAAGAAGCGGATCCGGCACCGTACGAACAAGTTGCCACCTCCGGCAATGAATGAAGAGTACACCCTCGGTCGTACGAACTACCAGCCGGATGAAACCCTCGTCTTGGCGAGGTGTTGGGTGGATATATCGGAGGACCCGATATTCGCCAACAACCAGAAGCAGCTCGCGTACTAGGAGCGCATCGTCGAGCGCTACAATGAGGCGAAGCCGCCGAGCCCGCACAAGCGCCAACGGGAGCAGCTCCGCAAGCACTGGGATCAGGTGAAGAAGCAAGTCAACCTGTTCGCACCGGAGTACGAGAAGTGCGCGAGGGAGCAGGGGAGCGACCAGAGCTTGAGCGACGTGCGCGATAGAGCACTGTTGTCGTACCAGTCCCTGTACGGCGACTTCAAGCATTTGGGCATCTGGGCGCTCTTGAGGGACAAGCAGAAGTTTCAAGGCGGGATTCTGCACACCAGTGCGACAAAGAGGACGAAGACCACCGCCGCTGGTGGTTACATGATCAGCGAAAGCGAAACTCGTCCGGTGGACCTCAACCGGACGTACACGGAGGAGGAGAGTTCCGGCACACCGATGTCCTCCCGGCGTCCCATAGGCGTCAAGGCTGCGAAGAACAAGGGGAAGGCGACGGCGAAATCATCCTCGACCGCCGCCACCCCATTGCCGCTCCCGGTCCCGAGCCCGACGGCCGCCGCGTATGTGGGGTTGGCAAGAGCCTCGATGGAGCGGACGTTGTTGCAGACGCACAAGGCCCTCGAGAAGTGTACGGACCTCGCCAAAGCCGAATACCTCCAGGGGTTGATTGATGAGCTGCGCCGGGAGTTGGGAATTACGTAGATTAGCCAACTTGAATTGTGTAACTTTTGTTAATCAATGCAGTCTTCGCCGGTTTTTAGCTACTCGTTGTGTTTTTTAATTAGTTTGCATTATATATTTGAAAACATATAAATTAATTAACTAAATAATAGTAAAACATATAGGGCGCGCCTTAGGGCATCCTTTAGGGCGCCCCACTTCAGGTGGGAGGGTAGGAGGATAAAAATGATGATTTGGCAGTGCATAGGGCGTGCCTTAGGGCGATCCATTGCTAATGCCGTAAATCAATAGAAAACCCCATACTAGCTTTAAATTGATAGGCCCGGTCATTGTACCCACCTAGCATATGCTACCAAAATTGAGTAGAAAAATCACCCAACGGGCCGGACCCTTTTTTTTATTTTTTTTATTAAATTGTACTCCCTCCGTCCCACATAATTTGACTCAGTTTTCCATTTTGGACCGTCCCACATAATTTGACCCATTTCACTTTTACCATTTTTGGTAGTGGACCCCACATTCCACTAATTCATTCCTACTCATATTTAATTATAAAACTAATATATAAAAGTGGGACTCACATTCCACTAACTTTTTCAACGCACTTTTTATTATATTTCTTAAAACTTGTGCCCGGTCAAAGTGTCCCAAATTATGTGGGACGGAGGGAGTAAGTAGTATTCTACCCGTTTATAATTAAAGATGTGAAAATTCACAAGAATCACAACCGAACACCGACAAATTTATAGGTTTTATTTACTTATGATAAAATGGATGATAAAATATAGATTAAATGGTAAAAACGTTTCTTCTCTATTCAATGAATTGAGATTTCGGGTATCTTTAAAAGAGGTTTTCCGATTGCATGTTTATTCAATAAACTGAGACTTCGGATATCTTTGAAAAGAGGTGTTCCGATTGCATGTTTAGTACCACAATTAACTTTTATAAATAGTCAATTTGCAAAATATCATTTGTTATTGTCCACTTTTACTTCTTTTTTTCTTCCATTTTTGGTCAATAGATTTCACTTTCTGCTAACCCATTACACTCACATTCTATTATAAAACTAATATATAATTATGGGGCCTACATTCTACTAACTTTTCCAATCAATTTTTTCATATTTTTTAAAATTCGTGGCGAATCAAACATGGACAATATTTTGTGACTGAAGGAGTAGTATACTGTCATTTGAATATAAATTTTTAGTATACTGTCATTTGAATATAAATTTGAAAAAATTTGCCACGTTTACGTTGGGAGGTAGTATTATTATTAAAAAAAAGTTAGTTGATGGTTTGGCGAATTTTTGATGGTGATGAATGCAGGAAAATGCAGATCACGACACAGAGATTTACGTGGTTCGATTTACTGAGGTAAATCTACGTCCACGGGAAGAAAAGAAGGCAGAGTTGTATTGCTTGATCTGTTTTCTACAGCTTACAATACAGACTTGCTATTTGATATTTGATCTCTCGAGCCCCTCTCCTATCTGATCTAAGTTCTATTTATACACTGAACTAAGATCGTGGCTTGCATCACCACTAACTAGGTCGTGGCTTACATCACCACTAACTAGGTCGTGGCTTACATCACCACTAAGTATGTCGTGGATGTCGTGGAGGTCATGAGATCCTGCATGGGTCCACCACGAAATAGATCGTGTAGTGGAGGTCGTGGAGGTTCTGCATGGGTCCACTATCTCCCAGTTCGGTCGAATACTGAGACCGAACTGCTGAACTATTGCCGAGCAGCTTTTGCCGATCTGAGAGTAGAGCTTGATTGGTCGGCTTTTACCGAGCCGTAGGCTGGGGCCGAACTCTTTGGTAATGCCGAACTGATTGGTCGGCTTTTACCGAGCTGTAGGCTGGGGCCGAACTCTTTGGTAATGCCGAACTGATACTCTTCCTTGGGCTTTGGGCTGATGGGCCGTCACTGCTATTGGGCTTGTTTAGTACGTACCCCATCATTAGTATACTGTCATTTGAATATAAATTTGAAGAATAGAGCAAAAATTTGCCAGGTGTACATTGGGAGATAGATTTTGAACAAAACGATAAGAAAATAGTATTAGTATCTTATCTACAACAAGTTGTGGCAATTGCAGCTGTCAAAATTTATTGCTAATAAGAAATAAAAGCTGGATTCTCATCTAGACCTTTCCCTCTATTTCATGCAGTAGTTCATACTTCTTCTACTATAATAATGTGACAAATAAAAATAAAAATGAACAACATGAAATCTCCTTCACTCCCATTGCTAACAAGATTGAAGCTTTTGCTATTGCATCTGATCGAATATATCAGCTCACGCTCCGACGGCACTATCAACCGCCGCCTCTTCAACCTCTTCCACCTCAAAACCTCCGCACCCGCCAAAAAATGCATTAACAATGTCCATGTCTCCACTTCCGACGTCGTGATCGACCCTTCCCGCAATCTCTGGCTCCGCCTCTTCACCCCTGCACGCGCCACCGGCCCGCTCCCCCTTATAGTGTACTTCCACGGAGGAGGATTCAATAAGTACGGCCCCGACACCGTGTATTTTGACGACATGTGCAGCCATCTGGCTGCACGACTCCTTGCTGTCGTTGCATCCGTAAACTACCGCATTGCGCCCGAGCACAGGTGATCGTCCCCGGGCTTTTTTTTTCAATTTGTATATTATAATTTTAACCTTTTTATTATTATTATTATTATGATAAAAGAAGGTATCCCAGCCAATACGAGGACGGCTTTGATGCCCTCAAATTCATCGATCAACGACACAATGACTTCATATATGTAAACACTGACGTCAGAAAATGTTTCATCGGCGGAGACAGCGCAGGGGCCAACATAGCCCATCACGTGACGGTTAGAGCAGCTGAACAGGCCGATCAGTTTAGTCAACTAAGAATCGCCGGCATGTTGGCGCTGCAGCCTTTTTTTGGAGGCGAGGAACGGACGGATTCAGAGCTGAGGCTGACGAAGGTGCCGGTGCTGAGTGTCCACGCAACGGATGCGTATTGGAGGGAATTTCTGCCGGAGGGTGCGGACAGGAACCACCCTGCGGCTCATGTGTTTGCCAGCGGAGATGAACAATTTAGGAATCTTGATTTTCCGGCGAGTTTGGTGGTTGTGGGAGGGAATGATCCGCTGCAGGATTGGGACAGGAGATATGTGGAGTGGTTGAAGGGTTGCGGGAAGCGAGTGGTGGTGGCTGAATATCCGTATGCGTTTCATGGATTTTATGCATTCCCGGAATTGCCCGAGTTTAAATTGCTCGTTGATGACGTGATGGATTTCATCCGGGAACAAGTCAACTCAAGTTGAATTTGGTCGATCTGTGATGTGGATGCACGTATATATGTAGGAGAAAAGAGATTTCGTGCGCACATAAAATATGTAGTATATCAGAATGTAAGAGAATATTATTAGTTAATAGGAGTACTTTATACATCTAATATGAAGCTCACCTTTCACAATTGTTCAACTGCATAGATTCCGTGATTAAAAATTAATTTGATTCAAAAAATTGTGTTTTGTTCAATTTTTAGTATGAATCCTAAATTAATACAGTATTACATTTGTTTCATGTAAAACGAAGTATATATGAATTAGATTAGAGAAATTTAGTTACCAAACAGTACTTTAATTTATACAGCGTTGGATTCAACAAGTATGCCCTTGACTCCAAGGTCTCCAGCGTCGCCCCTGAGTTCAAGCACCCTAGTCAATACGATGATGGCTTAGATGTGCTCAAATTTATCGATGTAAGACGTTTTACCTGCCAATGCTGACACTGGTAGATGCTTCGTTGGAGGGAACATAGCCCATCATGTGACAGTTATATCAGTTGAGCAAGGTTGGTAAAGTGAGGATCATCTGAGTGCTCGGACGGAGGTGGGACTTTCTACCGGAGGAGGGGGTGGACAGAGACCACCCTGCAGCCAACCTGTTTGATTTAGGGATGTCAATCGGGCCAGCCCACCGGGTTTCGGGCCAACCCTATTCGGGTTTCGGGTCAATCGGGTGCGGGCTAGTCGGGCTGTGATTTTTCCGGGTTATAAAAGTTCAACCCTAACCCTAAAAGCTCGGATTTCGGGCTAGCCCATAGGGTTAATCGGGTTGTTACCGATAAAATTAACATGCGATCAATCTAATAAATAATGATTACAATTAGTTATATTTATAAAATGTAAAATATTTAATTATGATAAATTTGAGATATATGTTTAAACTCAAACATAAACATGATCAAATACTAATATTTGAGATTTATGCAAAATAAAACATAAACATTAAGAAATTTTAAAGCATGTTTAGAAATTTAAATATATTTTTTAGTGAATTTGAAGTTTCTAATCCATTTATCTATTGTTATATTAATAAAACTTAATATATATAATTTATATATTTAATATATAAAATGGAAAGTTATTTTTTCAGTAATCTATATTATAAAATAATTAATGAAGTGTCGAATTAGAGTCAAACAAATAAAACAATAGAAATTTTATCGGGTTTCCGGGCCAGCCCCATCGGGTTTTCGGGTCTGGCCCTAACGGGTTGAGGGTTAATCGGGTGCGGGCTAATCGGGCTGTAATTTTATCGGGCTGAAAATTTTCAACCCTAACCCTATAAATTTGGCGGGCTATTCGGGCCAGCCCACGGGTTGCGGGCTAAATTGACATCCCTAGTTTGATTGAGGGGCGAAAACTATGCAGCTCTTACGAATCTTGACTTCCAAACTAATTTGGCAGTTGTATGAGGGCAGATCGGATTGGGACAGACGTTATGTTGAGAATCCGAATGCATTTCATGCTTCCTATGCATTGCTGGAACTGCCTGAGTTTGCTTTGTTGCTTGATGATGTGACAAACTTCGACCGGGAACAAGTAAACTCCAATTGAATTTCACAAATACTTTCAAAAATCTGCAGAAATGTAAACCAGAATGTAATTGTTCTTTAAATTAGAGAATAATGTGATACATGTATGAAACTGTCATTGCTCAATTTGGAAAAAAAATCATCTTGTTAGCATTTATAGGTTGCTGGAGATCGAACCTGTTGCATGAATGAAATCACTATCGAACAAAGGTGAGAATAACAAACACAACTCCCCCAAATTCACCTGCATCAGTTTCAACATTACCTAATCTATAATTAAAGCAAACAAATGGTCGATCAAATTCATAGGGATATAACAAAAGTAATATTCACCTCAATGTGCTCTACAAGGAGTTCGATTGTGTAGAGAATGCAGATAAAATAGCGATTTCATACCCAAAATCTTTCACCTCGGGGGTGAGTTTCTCATCAAGAAACTTGTAAATCTCCTTCAGTTCAGGATGAGCTCCATCACGCACCAAAAACACATGAGTCTTGCCATTAACTTCTATTTGACTGAAACCGGGAACTTTACTGACTTCTCTTTCCTTCATCTTCTTCCTTAACTGTGCAAACTTATCCCATTTCCCAGTTGCTGCATACAGATTAGCCAATAGCACATATCCACCCGAGCAGGCTGGATCAAGCTCGATCAGTTCGTCACCAATATGATCAGCCACTCCGTCAGCACCAAGCAACCTGCAACCACCAATCAAGGACTGAAGAACTACACTATCACATTTATCAGGAGGCATCTCCTCTACCACTTTCACAGCCTCCTTAACAAGCCCTGCTCGCCCCAGGATGTCAACGAGGCAGGAGTAGTGCTCTGGTGTAGGTTCTAAGCCATAACCTCTCTTCATGGAGTCAAAAAGCATTCGACCTTTTTTGACAAAACCAGCATGGCTACAGGCTGACAAGACTCCCACAAAGGTAACCACATCCGGGCTGTGCCCTAATCGTAGCATCTGAGCAAATGCCTGCAAAGCTTGTATCCCATACCCATGATTAGAATACGCTACTATGATCGCAGTCCAAGTGACAACATCCTTTGCATCAAGATTTTGGAAAGCAATTTGAGCTGAGATGACATCACCGCTTCTATGATACATCGTAATCAAAGCATTAGCCACTGGAGTTAACATCTCAAACCCAAGGCGAGCAATGAGCCCGTGAGCTTGAACTACACCCATCATACCTCCACACGAAGTCAGAAGGTTGGTAACACTCGACTCATTCGGCCTAATGCCACTTTGAAGCATCAAATCAAAGTGGCGAAAGGCTTCTTCCTCATGGCGGCCCTTGGAATAACCACCAATCATTGTATTCCAAGTGATGATGTCTCTTTTAGACATCATGTTGAAAAGTTCCCTGGCCTCCTCCATACGGCCTTCCTCAGCATAGGCTGTGATCATTGCATTCCATGCTGCAACATCCTTGTTAAGCATTTGGTTGAAGTATTCCCTTGCCAACTCAGTCATCCCATTTCTTGCAAGACCCGTGACCATGGTGGTCCAAGAAATAGCATTTCTCCAAGGCATTGAATCAAACAGTTCTTTGGCTTCATCAACTCTATTCACATTTAAAAGCCCACTTATCATAATACTCCAAGCATACAAATTCTGCTCCGGCATCACACGAAAGAGTGAAAACGCTTCATCAATCCGATCAATCTCCACATATGCTTTGATCATTAAGGTCCACGCCACGGCATTCCTCAAAGGCATCCGATCAAAAGCATCTCGAGCTTCATCAACCAGCCCGTTTCGTGCAAACCCGGCAATCACACTTGTCCAAGTAACCACATTTTTCTCTCTATCAGGCATTCTCCCAAAAAGCTGGACAGCGTCATCAACTTCCCCTAATTCAAAGTACCCCGAGATCAAACTTGTCCATGAGAACGCATTTCTCTCAGGCATTTTATCAAACACCTCCTTCGCTCGATTCATTCTACCGGCCTTAGCATAAGCATCCACCATAGCAGAATCTGCCACAATGCTCCTCATCCCTTCAGGAATCTCAAAATAGAGACTCTCAGCCTTGTGAAACTCATCGTGCTTAAGATAAATACTTATCATCGAAGCATACGACACCTTGTCCCGTTCAGGCATTTCATCGAAGAATTTTCGCGCTCCTTTAACATTTCCTCGTCTACTCAATTCCCCTAATCGTACATTGTAGTCATAAATTGAGCTCGAACTGGTCCTTTTGATGATTGAATTATACTCAGCTGGACGAATTTTCGAGAATCCACTCCGCAATAAGCTACTCCCTTGTAAATTTGAAATTGCAGAAGCGGAGGTTGTGTTTTTTCTCTTATAGATAGAGCTACGTTCCCAGAATACGACGACGTTTCGCGTCGTTATGTGGAGTCTCCCTGATGCTCCGCCTCCGATCGCCGCCCGATGTCTGCAGAGACCGCGCATTTTTTATTTGAATAGAAACTGTACAAACCCAATTTTATTTATAATTAATTTAATTTATATTGATTAAACCGCCGCAAATTGAATGTTTTTAGATCCTAAAATTGAAATTCGATTTGGATATATATATAGAAGCAAAACACGATATCTATATATAGAGAGAGAAGCAAAAGTGCAAAACCTTGCGAAGAATTCTTCATTCAGCTGAGGATGTCAGAAGCGTACGAGAGGGTGAGGGGCGGAAGGCTGGCGTTCAAGAGCGGCGAGCTCGCCACCCGCGACAAAGCCATAGACAAGAAGAAAAAAAAGAAGAGGAACAAGAGCAAGCTCCAAGACGACGCCGCTGCTCCGTCCGAGGATCCGAGCATCAGCGTCGTGGATCAGGCCACGGACGCCGCCGATGTCTACACGATTGACCCGATGAAGAAGATGAAGTACGACGAGCTGTTCCCCGTCGAGACGAAGAAATTCGGGTACGACGCCGCCAAGGCCAAGGCGAAATCGGTCGAGGAAGCCCTAGATGATCGGGTGAAGAAGAAGGCCGATCGGTATTGTAAATGAAGTTTGATTATGATTTCTATGTAGCTGTGTTTGGCACTGGATTCGATTGAACTAATGTACTGTTTGATGATGAATAGAAGAAGAAGGCCGATCGGTATTGTTGAATAGAAGTTGTTGATTATGTTTTTCAATTTTTCTGATGTTAATCGCAAAATTAGGGTTTTTGGTTTTCTGTATTCTGTTATTGTGTTTTGATGCTTTAGCTATGGAGAATATTGATTCTGACTTACAATATTTGAGTATTTGGGGGAAATTGCTTGATTTGTGGGCTTTTTATAGCTATATTGAATGAATCTATATTATAAGGTCTGAAACTATAGTTTTGTTTTGTATGTTGTAAATTTGTTTCAACAGAAGTCGAGGTGCACGATTCGCCCTATGTAAGTTTGCAGCTGTACCAAATTGGAAGAGAATTTTGATAATATAATAGATAGGTTTGGTTTGAACTGCATATTGCAGTAGTGAGGGAGAACATGATGTGAATTGGTTGATCAGCTAAGCTTATTGACTTCTATGGGAAGTTTTTCTTTGAATTTTGTTGTGGCTGTGTTCTTGATTGCTTCTTGCAGACCAAAGGAATGCCTAAAGATGTTTTGGCATCTTCTTTGGGTGATGTTTATACTGGTCTTTTTGATGATTAACTGCGGATGCATCTTTTTCTTGTGTGTTTGTGGGTTTGTGTGATCTAGATGTATCGCGTATCTAGAAGGCCTTGTATGTCTCGAGGTTGAGGTTCCTTTCTCCAGCAATGACTTGATTTTGAGCTTAAATTTTGTCAGATTGTGATAAACTCCATGGATTACTGAGTGCCTAACCTGAACTTTTTCATTCAAGATTTACCTCAGCTGTTATTTATCGATGTTACATAATGACAGCGTTTGTTTTTGCATATACATATTTGTATCGAATCTATGAAGCAGTCTTTGCTTGATTTATACTCTATGCATGCACATGACATTGTTTTTTTTTGTAAATTGAGAGTAAAAAGGCAGGATTCACGAATCGCAGTTGAAGGTCAATCGAGCAAAGCCAAGTGACTTATTGCTGCTTTGATCTTCTGTTTCTAAGGAGAAACTTCAAGTATGGTGCACTAATACACATTTACATTTGCACCTTCTTTCCCAGTTCCAAAGACTCAGATCCTAACATTTCTTCCTCTTCTTGTTGCTCCAGAGTTTCATAGAGAGGAGAATTTCTGGTTTCAGGCAGCCACAAGCTCAAAAAGCCACTGGTTATGGACAGCACCCCGAATACGAGGAAAGAGAGAGATGGGCTTGATCTCCCAAACACAACCAGCAGAGGAGAAATCGAGGCCCCCAGCATCAATGACTGCCTCAGCATGGAAACACAGAAGTTCCTCACATTTGTAGGGAATAGCTCTACACAATAGATATACAGCACATCGAATGCAGTCGAAGCTGCCATGAAACCAGTTGCCTCGATCATCAGTTGAGGTAAGCTTCCTCTTTTTCTCTTGTCTCCTGTTCTTGAGAAAAACATGCAGAGGATGCAGGAAATTCCGGTTAAAAAAGCTGACGTGGAGAAGAGCATGCGGCGGTTTGTAAAGGCGAGCAGCACACTGCCTATGAAAACAGCTGGGATCTCCATCATCGCGTTTATGGCAACAGTAAAGTAGAGGTTGAAGTTGAGGTTTTCAACATTGAGTTGAACACCATAGTATACAAAACCAATCCCAAAACCCGTGAGCATAACCATTGTCATCCTTCTCACAGCCCATCTAGTATTCCACAGTCTCTCAATAGGCGATGCGTTATTTTCTCCTTTGCGCGAAGTCATTGTCTCATTAGTAGACGTTGGCTTCAGGAGACACAGATTCGGAGGCAACTCTCTTCCATTCATTCCTGCATATCTTCTCAACACATCAAGAGCTTCTTCGCTTCTTCCCCTCACAAGTAGCCACCTCGGAGACTCTGCTACAAAGGGCATTAGTATGAAGATCGAGTAAAGAAGTGGAAGGATTGAAATTATCCTGTACAAAGTTCTCCAACAATTTCTGGTCGGATAAGCAATCAAGGGGATCGACAGAAACCCTGCTGCAAAGAAGAAAAATCCAAACTGGCCAACTTGGCCGCGCCATTTTCGGCCAATGGTCTCTGTCGAGAGCACCAAGCTGCATATCCCGATGCCTGCTCGGGAAAACCCATTTGCAAAACGGAGAAGAGAGTAAACCCATATGTTCGGGGAGAAGGAAGTCAGGAAAATGGTAGCAGCGGTTAGGAGACATGAAGCAAGCACTGCTCTTTTTCGGCCTAAGCATCCATCCGCCAAGCGGCCGAACACTGCAGAGCCTGTCAACAAATATGGTAAAACTCACTAAAAAAGAAGCCTTTTCTTGATGCATGATGCGATAACATTATCAAATCTCATTTTATGCAAAAAAAAAAACGAGTTCTCTCTATTTAGCAGTGTTGAGTTGAGACAAACCTATGAGGGAACCGAGGAAGTAAACCGAAGTAGGCAGAGCAGCGAGAAATCTACGGTCACACACCAGCCCCCATTCAGCAATGGTGGAGCTTGTATTGCCACCACTCCATTCCCAAGTCCCCGGCTTCAACCCACAAACAGAAGCAGCCGCTTCGCCACTGCATCCATGGCCAATGCACCGCCATGACTGCGGCTGAGCATCAGTGAAGATGGTGACAAGGGTGCAGTGGGAATCAAATATCCGAGCGATGGACACCAAGGTGACCTGCACAAGCTGTGAGAATCCGAACGATCCCACGTATTCCTCCACCACCTCATCCACTGTCAGCTTGTTCCCTACTCCATTCTGTTTTCCCACAAGTTGGTGTTTTTCCTCATCCATTTCAGACAAGAATGTGTGTGTATGTCAGTGTTGTCTGATTCTTGAAAAGGGACCTTTTTATAACAGTAAAGAAGAGGATGATTGCCATTTGCCAGTGACTATATTTGCATTATGTTTGGGGTTTGGATCACATATGGCTGATGTTTAGTGGGTTGTTTTCTTGATGTGTATTCCACTAAGAAAAGGTAGCATTTTTATTCCAAGGAAGTGGCAATCTGAGTAAGACAGATTATTTATGCTAGTGTTATTGTCATCATGCTTTTTAGTTCAGTGCAATAACTAATGACATAGAACTGCATTATTTGTTATAAACTTGTGTTCCAGATTCAAGATTGAATTAATCCAATCAAATTTCTACACTATGTGATGAGATAGTAGAGCTAGAAAGATTATTGGAGAAAGAGCTTCAGGATGATGATCCCATATTGTCACTCACTATATATTTCTAAATTTTTAGTATTGGTATTTCTTATATCCAACTATATTAGTATCTGTTGTTTCATTATAATTGAGTTATATTGGTATTTCTTATATCTGTTGTTTCATTATAATTGAGTTATTTTTTAATGACAAAAAATAACATGTTTAATTTTTCTCACGTCGTTATCTCACATACTTTATTCTTTATTCAATTGTTTGTTTTATTTTCTCTTCTATCCTATTCTATCCCTACTTATTAGGTCTAAACATCACATTCTTAAAAATCTTAGGTCATCCACATTCATGTCTCAATACCGTTTCTTAACCGTCTCATCCCTTAATTATTCATGGGTCCCACTGCACTTTTTACCTCATCTCTTAACTAAGAGATAGCACATGCATCCCTCCATCTCTTAATCATCTCATCCCTTAACTATTCATTCAATTTTATTTTTTATTTTTATTTCCAACAAATTCAATTAATAAAAACACACTTCATTAAATAAAAGAAAATTACAATTTAAAATCCTAAAAAAACACATAATTAAAATCTTTAAAAATTAAAATAAAAAAGACATAATTTAAGAGAGAAAGAGAGATGATATAGTATTTGTGAGAGTGTAGTGTGTGTGGAAAAAATGATGGGGGAATTGTGTGTGTAGTGTTATTTATAGATGAATGTGGGAAAAAAAGAAAAAAAAATTTAAAAAAAGACGGCCGAAAAAAACTTTCTATTTTTTCTGATTTAAAAAAATAATAATTAAAAATAGCCTAAAATCGACGCCCGCTCACAGAGCCGGCGAGTGGGCGTCACGCCCCAACCGCTGCTCGCCTCGTAGCCGACGCGCATGGCGAGACAGCCCGCCAACCGCCCCTCCCCCGGGCTACGAGACGAGACGGAGCATCCGCATCGGTGTCTCGATGCGGTCTCGTCTAGCCCGCATCGAGATACCGATGCGGATGCTCTTAAGCCCAAAAAAACGCAGCAGTTCTAATGAAGACGGAATGAGTAATAAATAATTGGGCCCACACACTTGTTTTCGAGCTAATTCAGTCTTGGGCTAAACAATTTTTTTTAATTATAAATTTTCGATTATAACCTTTTTTTTATGACCATTCGAGTCGGTCTATTGCTTTCGGGCCTTTTGACATCCCTTAACGTGGGTTTAATGCAGTGGGCCTCAGTTACTATCTATGAAATTGGGCCCATATAGCATCAGGCTAACTCAATATTAATAAGCATTATACATCCCTTTTGTAGTGAAAAAGATAAAATAAAGGAGGGTTAGTAACAGATACTATTTGATACTTTTATATTAGTAAAACAAGGAGTATCAATTTCATAATTTTATCTTGCAATTGTTGGATAACATATCTGTCCTAATGCACCAATAAGTAACCTACAATTCTGCATATATGTATTGGCAAAATAAATCCAATCGTAACAAGACTTTACTTCTAAGTTGGGCTTACTGATCATAACTTTCATGAAATATCAATTTTTTTGGAGACATTTCAAAACTTCCATTTTTGGATTTGTGCCACGCATCATAGAACGCACCAAAATTGGAAATATAGAATAATATAATTGACTAATGGAATTATCAATGTATGATTATCAATTAATCGTGCGTGTCTGGTGTCACAATGAGATTTTTTTTTTTAGTTTTTAATAGGAGTAGTTTCTTTTGCTACTGTATGGGATTTCAGTTCAAACTAGTTTGATCAAATGTATAAAAAAAAAAGAATAAATTATTAAATGTATGTATGATCTCTCTACATATAGATATTTAATTTCAGCAATCATATCACCCAGGACCCCCACGACAAGATATTGGGCAAATTAAATCACATTTTATCTTCAATAGTTATCTTTATCAATTCATGTCACAATAGTACACAATTGATTTTGAGATTTTACAACACATTAGACATGACGTTGACAGCTATACCACAAAAGCATCTTTTTAATCAAATACCCAAATTAACATATCACACTAACACAAAACTAATAGTCCCTAACTAGATTTTTTTTCATTTTAGTTTGTCCAAAAATTTAGTCTTTTTAATTATTTATAATATTCTCTCCATCCCCTAATAATTACTTTGGCTCCGGCACAAATTTTAAAAAATGTAAAGGAGGGTGGTTAGAAAAAAATTGTAGAATATGGATCTCAATTTTATATATTAGTTTCATAATAAAATGTGAGTGAGAGAAGTTAGTGCAATGTGGAGATTAGTAAAAAGTGAAAATGAATAATTAGTGGGGAATGAAGAGAGTAGTATCTTTTCTTTATCATAGTAATCTTCATTTTTCACTAATATTAATTCAAATTCTTTCTTTGTAGGAATACATTCTCTATTTATCACTTTTATATTAAGACTCATAGACCATCATCAAAACTCTTTGAGATTTTACAATATACTTACACATTAAACATTTTACAATATACACATTAAACATGCGTCGACTCGATAGTATCTTCTAAGTTTATAATCAAATGCCCAAATTAACAATATCATACCCACACAAAACTATTACTCCCTCCATCTTATAAAAATATAAACTCTTTCATTTTTAGTCCATCCCATAAGAATATGCAATTGCTGATTTTGAAAACTTTTTTCTCTCTATTGAGGTTGAACTCATTCTCTACTAACAATACTTTAGTTATTTTTTCTTTATGTCTCTCTCTTACTTTACTAATTATGTATTAAAACTCGTGCTAAGACAAAAGTGTATATTCTTGTGCGACGGAGGAGTAATATTCCTTCATTACTTCCCCACCAATAGTTAGATTTGTCAATTTTACTTTATCCATAAAATTAGTTTTTAATCATTTATAATATTTATTTTATATACCGATCGAGATGATCTCATTTTCCATCAATATTAGTAATTTATTTATTTCCTTTATCTATCTTTTTATTTCAATTTTACATTAAAATTCACATCAATGATTACTTTTGATAATGGCCGGAGTGAATATAATAAAATTAGCACGAAAATTGAATAAATAATCATTAGTAGAACTCTAAATCTCTAATACTCTTTTCTAAAAAAAATTCCAATCCAAAACACCAATTTTAATGGCCTACACATTCTGTGGATGAAAAATATCTGGAGATTGTAATTTGCACCACATGAAGTGGATGAAAAAATCTATGTTATGTAGCACCACAAAATTATTAATTCAAACGGAATTTTTATCTAGATAAATTAAAAATAGTTCATTTTTGTTTAACGTGAAACAATATCATCCACAAACATAAAAATTGACAATACTATATATAAATATATTATTATATTGAATTAGATTAGATTTTCCAACTCCCAACATAGCTCAAGAGAGCCAATGGATTTGCTTATTTTTAGATTCACAATGGCCAGCTTTCACTGCAAGATGACAACTTGGATTTTCAGATCTATTTTAAGCCACAAATTATAATATGTGCAATCAATAAAACTGTTGTGAAGGCTACCAAGATCATTATTATATCTGTCTCCCAACAAAGCAAAATTAAAAATTCGGAAAGATTTGCTTGATTTATTAAAGTATTATATTTGATCAATTTAGGGCATGTGAGTAGTTGGGTTGTTGAATATCTTCCACAATATCCTCACAAATGCTGCTGTCGATGAGATAAAGATATGGGGACATGAGGCATGGACACGTGGCAGGAACCCATTTAATCTCAGCCACAAGAACTCAAAGCCAGCACAGATCCTTCTCCACTCCTTCTCGATCATTCTATTGCTATTTTATTACCGAAAATTGCCATTTTAGTATTGTTAGATTTTTGGCAAAAAAAGGCATAATCCTACGTGGCTTGCCTTGTTCCTATTTTATCTCTCTGATCTAAGTTCCCTCATTTATACACACCTCTCTCTCTCTCTCTGTCTCTGTCTCTCTCCATTTTTAGGAGTAAAGTTGGAGTCTTTACTTTTCTTGAATCAATTTTTGTGTTTGCCCAGTTTTTGGTGCCATGGCTGCTGAAACTGAAGCTAAGGTTGGTTATTTTAATGAAATCCCATGTTATTTTTGGTCTTTATTTCCTTTGAAATTAATCATTTATCTCCATTTATGCTTCTGCATTAGACTATTGTAGAATAAGGAATTAGTGAGATGCCTTGTTTTTTTGTTATGTAGTAAGTTTTCTGTTATCTCCATATATCAAAATCTATTCATTTATATACACATAATGAAGGAAGAAAGGCACTTCATTTACTCAAGTTCCATCTTGAGTTGAGTTTATCTACTAGAAATTAGTCCTTGCATATAGCTACTTTGTGAATGTTAAAAGGATACTTTTTATGATTTGAGTTAATTGATTCATATATCATTGAAAGGGGTAGGATCAGAGATACTAATGATGAGGATAAAATGCAATCAATCAACTATTTATCTAAAAGTAAACACCACTTTGTGTACAAACTGATTTTGAGAAGCTTTAGTGAGCATCTGTTAAATCTGTTTCTTGATTTGAAATGAATGTTTTAGTTGGATTTAGTCGGTTTTGCAGAGTATTGCATCGTTTTATTGAAAATAAGAGGAATGGTAGTGGAAATGCAATATCAAACAGTGAGTATTTACAGTTATGCTTAACCGGTTCGCCTTTGATCCGTAGGATCAAACTCCCGGTGCTAGTCAGGACGTGTCCGGAGTTGTTAGCTCTCAGTCCTCGGCCGCTCAAGCTAATAGAAACTCCTATGCACCTAAGGTTCCTATCCCCTACCGATGTTGTTGTTGTCACTTGATTAATTCGCGTGGCATGGCTTTGCAGCTCTTTATAATTTAGTTGTTCGTTTATCACACGTATTAGGTGAGAAAACCCTATACCATCACGAAACAGCGAGAGAGGTGGACCGAGGAGGAGCACCAGAGGTTTGTCGAAGCTCTCAAGCTCTATGGCCGTGCTTGGCGCCATATAGAAGGTGTGTATGGTACATGGTTGTTCAAACTGTCGTTAAGTATAAAGACCTTTTCCGATGAGATTTTGTGGTTGTGCAGAGCACGTGGGGAGTAAGACGGCCATCCAAATCCGGAGCCACGCCCAAAAGTTCTTCGCCAAGGTCACTAGGGATTCATCTGTTGATGCTGAGGGAACCTCGGATCCTATTGCAATCCCTCCTCCTCGGCCAAAAAAGAAGCCTTTGCACCCTTATCCTCGAAAAACTGTTTATCGAGCTGGTACAGAAGTGTCGGCCTCACATGAACGAGAAGTAACGAATGATGATTTTTCCGTTGCTAAAAGAGAGAACTACTCTCCTACTTCAGTTCTCTCAGCAATAGGCTCTGACATCTTAGAGTCCTCCTCGGTTGCTGATGTGCACAAATCTCGACTCTCCCCTGCTTCGTGTGCTACGGATGCTTTTTCTGACAATGAAGAGGAGCGTGGCTTCCGTTTACCATTGAAACCATCTATGGTATTCATCTCTACTCATGCATTCCTCAAACCACTAGTTATCGTTTAAACTGATTCATGTGCTAATACTTGCTCTCGTGTTTTGGTGACACAGAAGTTTGAACTGTTTCCGAAGGAGACAGATTCTACATTGGATTCTCCATACACCACCGAGCCTCCAACGAGCATCAAGCTCTTTGGAAAGACCTTCGTGGTAAGAGACACTCCAAAACAGCCTAATGAGGAGTCGGAGAGCTGTAGTGACAACGTTGCTAATGCAATCCTGCCTCGTTCTAACGTGGATAACATGTTTGCCCTGCCTTGGTATGCTTGGTGCACTCATCCGGTATACACTTGCCCGTTGGCTCTTGAAAAAACGAACCAAATTGAGGGTTCTTTGGTTGGTTCGAACAGTGGATCAATGGGCGGGTTGAATGGTGATGGCCGGAATATTGACGTTGTCGAGTCCTCAAGCCCTCGATCCCGAAAAGGTTTTGTTCCGTATAAGCGGTGTTTGGCAGAAAGGGACGATCAGTCGTCCACGTCTCTTCGGGAGGTGCAAAGGGCGCGCGTGTGCTCGTAGCATTGGCGCATTTTAGGTATAGCCTCGTCTCGTTTAACTCTTTAACCCGCGTCCATAACCGAAAGCCTAAAGCCTAACCGTGGAGATGAATATGATGATGCTGAGCAGAACAGGTCTTGATCAAACGATTTCCTTTTCGAGTTACGTTTTCAGATTCTGTTGTTTTCATTTTTATTTTATGGGTAAATGAATATAAATTTAAACATCGTGTCGCGAAGGACTCGAACCCGAGATCTTTGGCCTCGCACTGTTTTCATTTTTGTAATATGGGACTGATGATTTTGCTGCTAAGGCAGTTTTTTTTTTGGTTCTTTATTTGTAATGATTTTATCAATAAAAGGGACGGTTACTGATTTTATGACGAATTTTCTAAAAAAAAATGAAATCTGATTTTAATTTAACAGATGCTGACAATCTGATTTTAGCCCACTTATACACAAGGCCCAAACAAATTTCTAATTTTCGTGCAAGATACTCCCAAACAGATTTAAGGATTAATATATCCACAATTAATTTCTGTTAACCAAACCTTAAATGACACTAGCTCTGATTCTATTATTGACGGCTCCAAATTCTCGATTTAGTTGGGAATTGAACCGAATAAATAAATAATGCACCAACTAAATAAGCAGACTAAATGAATTATATCAATCTCTATCCAACAATATTTGACTTGCTTTCAATAACTACTACTCCCTCATCCGTCCACGAAAAATAAGACTTATTGTGAATGATAAGAGTATTAATGTAGAATTGGTAAATTAAGAGAGAATGGAAAAAAGAAAGAGAAAAGTAGTATTAGTGGAAGGTGATGTCCATATTATTAGTAAGAAAATAGGGAAAAAGTAAGAAAGAAGTAGTGTTACTGAAATGTGTGGTACATATTATTAGCAAGAGAGAAGGAAGAAAAGTAAGAGAGAACAACTTCTCTTTTTTAAATGTGTTATATTTTTCATAGACGCTGGGAAGTATATGAATTATATTAATTTTTTATTATTTTTATAAATTGGTTGGTATTAAGTATTAACCTTTTTCTTCCAAAAAGATTTAATGGTATTTTAAAAAAGAATTTCAATAAATAGTTGTATTACTAAATGTGTAGAAATAGGCGATTTATTTTATTAAAATAATTGTGTTTATGAGATTAAAATACAACATACCTAGATGGTATGGAGTCTGGCTCTAAAATATGGTTATTAATACTCCCTCTTTTCAATTTTCATCGTTATTCTGTTCAATTGTGATTATGGTCAATATTAGTACTGTTAAATAAATTAAATCAATAGCCCAAAAAACATAATTCAACATTAACTAAAAATAAAATGAGTAAAGGTTTAAAAAGAAATAATATAAAAGTATAGAACACTCATGATCAAAACCAGGAACAATCCCTAAATCAGAGCCGCCGCTTTTCTTCTCATCTTCTGTCGCCGCTTCTTCTCCGGCCAACACTATCAACAATGATTGCTGCAATCTCCTGGGTTCCGAAAGGGTTTGCAAATTCAGTACCGACCGCAGCAGACCCTCCTTCCAAAGAAGAAATCGAAGAGATTGTAAAGAGTGGCCTTTTGGATACTCGGTTAGTTCATCTCTGCTCTCGCTTTCTCTTCCCTCTATTTGGTTAAGCCCCAAATCACTATTTTTTCTGATTGAATGATTAATATTTTGAATTGGACTGTATAAGCTTTTAGAATTTGGTTAAAACATTTAATTGATACATGAAAGGGCATAGTTTGAAAAATTAGTGAAGCAAGTAGTATAAAAATTTAAGCTTTTTTACATGTGGTATGTAAATTCTTGTTTTGTTTGATTTTTGCAGCGAAGGGGGTGAAGATGACGATAATGATGAAGATATGAGTGACGATGAGCTCGGTCAAGATGATGATCTTTCTAATGCATTATCTGCTGCTAATGCACTTGGAAAAGCTATCAAGACTGGAAACCCGGAAGCCGACAGCTTGACAGAAGCATTGAAGGAGCTGGACATGGATAATTATGATGAAGAAGATGATGGTGTGTTTTGATTGATACTGAATTACTCCCTCTGTTTTTGTTTTGATATATCAATCTCTTGTCAATTGTCAAATGATGTATCTTCCTAATTGTTTATTTGATACTGAATGAATCCCTCGGTTTTGTATTGACATCAGGTGCTGAGCTGTTTGGATCTTCCAACTTGTACTATGCAAGTAACAAAATGGACCCTTATTTGAAGGATGGTGTAAGTTGCCTTTATATGATATAAATTGCTGTGCGCTAGATTGTACATGTTGACATCCATTTGATTGGTGAATCTCTATAACGCACTCAGGATGAAGACTCGGAAGAGGAAGAGGATATGACCATAAAACCAGAGGATGGTGTCATAGTGTGTGCCAGGAATGAGGATGATGTTAGCCATCTTGAGGCATGTGGTTTGTTTGTTGTAAAATTTAGATGCTCATTGATTTCAATATTATCCAGTCACTAACTTTTTGAATAATCTTGGAAACAGGTTTGGATATTGGAAGACCCTTCGGATGTTAATTCAAACATGTATGTACACCATGATGTTGTCATTCCAGCGTTTCCCCTTTGCACAGCATGGCTTGATTGTCCCATCAAAGGTGGAGAAAAAGGTAATAAGATTGCAGGTGTTTAGGTTCTAACTGTTGGCATCTTACATTTTCTTTGTTAATGATGAAAGTCCTGTGTAATGTATGTACACCATGATGTTGTCATTCCACTGCTCATATCCCTTTACCTGTTTGGATATATTTATTTTTTACTGAGTGTCAAAGCATGCTTAGAGAATTTCTAAATGGTTCTCTCCTTATATGCATGCCATCGCCCAGATAAATAAAAAATATTGGTGTGCTGATGGCATCATCTCATATTTCTTGTTGTAGGAAACTTTATTGCGGTTGGGTCAATGGAACCAGCTATTGAGATATGGGACCTTGATATAGTATGTTGTCTTTTCTCCTTGTCCAAGAGGTAATGTTTTTTTTGGTTAAAATAACCTCCCTCCAAATTTGATTCTGTTAGATGGATGAGGTCCAACCATCTGCTACATTAGGTGGTGTTGCTGAAAAGAAGAAAAAGGGGAAGAAGGTTGGTCTTTTTTTAACATATTGCATGTTTCTGCACCAAAATGGTTATTCATTTTGTATGGTTTTAATTATAACTCTCTGTCTCTCTCTCTCTCTATATATTAGAAATCCATTAAATATAAGGATGGAAGCCACACAGATTCAGTTCTTGGACTTGCTTGGAACAAGGAGTATAGGTATGTGGGAAGTGTTGTATTGTTTTATTTGTATTGTTACATAGAAATTGGAATGTGACGGTTCGTTGTCTTATGCTGTGGGTTTGTTCAGGAACATTCTTGCAAGTGCAAGTGCCGACAAATTGGTTAAAATCTGGGATGTGGCAACTGAAACTTGTAATCTGACTTTGGATCACCATACAGACAAGGCAAGACTGAATTATTGTGTTTTCATACCCAAATCTACTTTAACTGTGTTAAATTTTGTCTGAGTTCACCTATGAAGTGTTATTTTGGGGGTTGTGGATGATAAACTGAATTAAATGTATAGTTACACAAATAGATTTTTTGTTATATTACACTGGTGTTCAATGATATGATGGGATTTTTCACAGGTTCAAGCAGTTGCATGGAATCATTTTGCGCCACAAGTTCTTCTCAGTGGATCTTTTGATCATACTGTGGTTATGGTAGGCAGGCTTGTTTTTCTTAAGTCTAACATGTCTTCTTAATATGTTACTTTCAGTTTATGTTAATTGTTGTTACATATATCGATGAACTTCATTATGCATTGCAGAAAGATGGGCGGCAACCCGAACATAGTGGATTTAAGTGGTCTGTAGCTGCTGATGTTGAAAGTGTGGCATGGGATCCACACACAGAGTACTCATTTGTGGTTTGTGATTTGGCTTTCTCTGATTTCAACTATTTTATGGCTGTAGATGCGAATAGCCTCTTCAGTTTTTTTAAGAATGGAAATCTTTGAGCATGAAATTTCTCTTTCAATTGTTTTTTAGGTCAGTCTGGAAAATGGCATGGTTTCTGGCTTTGATATCCGTAATGCTAGCTCTGATCCGTCATCTCAGCCTAAGCCATCTTTCACACTCCATGCACATGACAAAGCAGTTTGCGCAATCACATATAATAGTTTAGTTCCAAATGTATGTGATATTTTCTTCATCATATAATATTTTAGATGTTAATCATCATACAATATTTCTGAACTGAATTTGGGGATGGTGTTCATACAGCTTCTTGCTACTGGATCAATGGATAAGATGGTATTCTTCTATTTATTTCAATTTATTTTTTCTCTACTGTATAGTGTGTTCGCTATAGAAATTCAAATGATTAATCTGCTTGGACCTGTCTCCTCAGGTTAAGCTCTGGGATTTGTCAAGCCAGCCCTCATGCATTGCGTCCAACAATCCGAAAGCTGTATGTTAATTTCCTTGAATTGTATTCGTTAATATGCATGTTAATTTGTCGTATATGAAGCTGAGGTCTTATTTAAGTGGCTATCTTTTATTGGTTGATTCCTTCTGCCTACGAATTTGTGGAACAATTATAATCCGGAGCTATATTAACCATAGGCTTTTCTTAATGCTGTGTCAGGGGGCCGTGTTTTCCATTTCATTCTCAGTAGATTGTCCTTTTACACTGGCCGTTGGAGGTTCCAAAGGAAAATTGCAGGTTGGTGATATGTTTTAAAAAACTACGCGGCTTATATGTTTTCCATGTTTTTTTTACTCCGTCCATGTTTTTAACGACTGAACAAATTATATGTGGTGATCTATAGTGGTGGATTTTCGTGGCAATTGTTTTTTTTCCAAGAGCAATTGATCAGTTGTTTTAACCTCTTGTTGCAGATGTGGGATATATTATCTGATGCTGAGGTTTCCAGAAGATATGGGAAATATGCGGCCCGATCTAAGCCTCCGCCTCCGAGCTCTTGAAACATAAGATGGAACTCGTTTGCTATCAGCAGATGTGATAATTATGTGCAGATGGAGGGTTGATGTGATTAGAAACGCAGGGCGTAATTTTGCAAGGCTAGGGAACGTGCGAGCTTCTTAACTCGCGATGGCATAAGATGCTCATACGAGACACAGGTGCACCGTTTTTGGAGATCTCATACTGCTAGAAAAAAGGTTCCCATAGCCTAAAGTTTTGTTAGTTGCTTAGGATGATGTTTGTTAAGTTGTTATACAAAGACTGCTTGAGAATGACTGTAATATCTTGGTAAATTGATGGATGTATACTTAAATTAATGGTTTTTTGATGGATGTATACTTAAATTAATGGTATTTTGCTTATATGTTCAAGCACTTTAAAAGTTCTGTGGTTCTCTTTCTTTCACTGTTATTCCTTTTATTCAACCATAACAATTTTTACTTAGTTTATTCAATGATCACTCGGTCTATCACAACATTATTATTAGTTTGATTATAAATTTATAATATGACTAATTGTAGTGATATCTAATTAAATTGAAAGCAATAAAAACGAAAAACAAACTAGGTATAAATTATATCAAACCAATAATGGATATTACATGAACTGACTTGTGAAAAATGAAAATTAATTATAGTCATTTGTGACAATTGATGTTATATATTAAGAAATAAAAATATAGGAATTGGTAGTATATCCTTTTTAATATCAAGATAAAATTATATATATAAAAGATATTTGACATATCTTAATATTTAAATATGATTGGTCCAAGGAAGTCACATTGTAATAACCCCTTTCTTGGGGTGATTACTATGAACAAAAAATATGGAAATGTTATAGTGGTTTGGTAATTTAAGTCGAAATGATGGTCTAATAGTTAGCTCACTTGTAACAGTCGAGTGATAAATAAACACTGATTAATAGTAATAGTTAACTCACTTGTAATTGTCGAGTAATAAAATAACTACCAACAGCACATCAATCAAAATATTTGTTTCGTTTTTGTTACTTTGATTACTGCTGCATGATTATTAAGTAGTCATATATTCGACTCCTTAAATAATTTATTTGTTGTCCATCTCAATAGTTATTTTTCTTGCTCGTGTCATCTCAGAATGACCACTTTCTTGATTAACGATAAAGATAAGAGTTAGTACTACTTAGTATAGTAAAATAAAGATATAAATGTAATTTAATATTTAGAGACATTCAGAAAGAAATAGGTATCTATTTTCTTGTAATTTAATACTTAGAGACATTCAGAAAGAAATAGGTATCTATTTTCTTGAATAAAGATAGAGTTAATTGTAGAAATGATCAAAGTATAACTAATTTTAAATGTACAACTAAAAAACACGAATTTAGTTTATAGTAAGATAATTTTAATTCATTATAATTTATATAAAATATTTACTCTATGAAATATTTAGTTCACAATGACATTTTAATTCACCTCGTGTTTTCGAATTCGTGTTGTGAACTAAAACATCTTTATAGTGAACTAAATCGCACTTATAATGAACTAAGTATATTTTCATTTAATAGTTATGCAATTAAATAGTGATTGCCTTATATCACTACATTGTAGTTTAATATTTTGAGAATGTACTAGAAAACATGAATTTAGTTTAATGTAAAAATAATTTTAATTCATTATAATTTATAGTAAAATATTTAGTCCATGAAATATTTAGTTCACTATATAACATTTTAATTCAACCCATATTTTCAAATTCATGTTGTGAACTAAAACATCTTTATACTCACTCTTATAACGAACAAAATTTTTGTTCAATAGTTACATAATTAAATAGTGATTGCCTTATATCACTACACTATAGTTTAATAGGACGGGGAAATATTTTTAGAAAGGTTTTTGTAAGTAAAGATATGCAATAATAACAATAAAAAGACATAATTAATCAAAACTCAAATGTCAAATATTGCAATAACACAACCACAAATATAAGTAGTAGTAACAGTAGTAGTCATCCAAGCTCAACCAAGGTATATATCATAAAAACATAACTCACCAAAATAAAAATAAGATAGGTATTGAGCCAAAGTAATCGCTCAACAGTAGAACATAACTCTTTTCACATTCTCCCTGAGCTGTGGAAGGGGCCTCACAGCAGCATTTGCCCCGGGAACCCTAGTAGCCCTTGCTCCGGCCCCTCCACCACGACCAGTAACTGCACTACTCGTCATAGAACCACTGTCGGATGTTTCAGGCTCCGTGTAGAAACGAGCACGGAAAGCAGCCAAATGGGCATAGTATGCAGGAGGCACTGACAAAAGCCAATATTTAAATTATAAGATAAAAGTAACAAATTGGAAAAAAGAAAATAAAGCATTGACATTAAACACATACCGATTGAAACAGATCTAGTACATCTTGCATATCTGCAAATTATGAAATCAAAAGTTAAACCAGAAATATAATACGAGAAAAAACCTCACAGCCAATTAACGAAGAAACTCACGTGTAGCAAAGGTTATTAGTAAGAGACTGTAGAGCATCGGCTGAAAACTTATTCTCATCCCACAAGACATGGTAGTGAGCAGGACGGCTTGTTCCCTATGATTTCATACAATTGCAAATGTAAGAGCACAGAATAATAATACAAGATATAGAAATTTAAGACGAGGCATATGACGGAACCTGAATCCCAGCATGACTGCAAAGGTAGAAGTCGAATTCAGTGGGATGGCAGATCTTGGAATCAACAACAGTACCTACAGCATTCATAAGAAAATATATCAGGGGACTCCAGACACCAAACAAAAGAAAAAATAGCAACGAATCACATAAAAACTATACCAGGCAAAATATTCCCACTTCTGTCAACTGAATGCTTGTCATGATGGTTATTAGCAAAGAGACGAGTGTGATGACGTTTTTGAACCACCACAAAGGTAACAGTAGGCTGATAGTTTGGCTCCAAAGACGCACATGCCTGAATGAGTATGAACATCATTAGAGAATTTGTATTAATTATCTATGTGTAAATCTATTGCAAATGACAAAACCAAAGTAGGAATCATTACCTTACGTATGGCATCAAGTTCGTAAAGCAGAACTTGATAGAACTGTCCCTCACTTACTCCATCCCTACACATGAATTAATCTATGAGATGTCGAGGAGGAAGAAGCAGCAGAAAATTGTACCTAAAAAGTACAAGTTGGATGGAGGCATTACCTATAGAAGATTATACGCTGAGGTTTCTGGCCTGTTGCTTTGCGGAATGAAATAAGCAGTTCCCTAATTTACAAAAGTATGACATCTTAGACATATAGTTGTTCGCATATACTGTATAATAGCTTATCAAAATAATAATGAAAAAAAAGTTTGAAAACTAAATCATTAACATACTTTATCATGCCACCGTGCATAGTCCCCCTTTGTGGGTCGTGCCAAGTTTTGTACAGGTCTTGAATTAGCTCCTGCCTATGGGCTTGTGCACAGACCAAGCCAGCATACTTTGTGACCTCAGGCCAATCTTGAGAAGCCACAACCTGAAACAATTTCAAGAAAGTATACAGCTATAAATAAAAGCATGCACAAAGGATACGATACATCTATCCTGCTATCCATAAGAAAAAGAACTTACTGCAGCAATTGATGGGCTAGAATCCTCGCCGGGATGTGGATGTGTAACATCCGCACCAAAAATAATTGTAGGTTGGTCGCTCACAAGCGGTATACGCCTGGAAATCGCATCAACGAGAACAGTGTTCCTGCCACCAACTTTGACATTTATCTTAAGAGAAACATTGGCAAGATATTGTTTGCTCATCCTGTAAACATGCTTCTGCAGACAACATTGAGAGACAATACCCAGATCTGTCTCACATATACGCTTTAGATCACCTGAAAGAAATAGGATATCAAATTATCAGGTCTACATATTGCATGAACAGTAGAAACCTAAGATAATTCCTTAAAAATCTAAACGTATAGTTTCTAATGAAAAGATTTTCACGTATTTGAGGAATTAATTATCCAGTACCGTATAGAGAGCCATTATTGTCAGGTAATATAACAATTAGCAAGTCAAGCTCCTTCTTATGTGGCTGCAGTTTAGTCATCACATCATGAAACCTAGCTTTCAGAACACTTTCCACCTGATCAGGGCGACCACTCAGGACTGGTAGGACAGATTGAGGATTAAATGCCTACAAGTAAATAAATAAATTAGAAACAGCAAACAGGTTAACAGCAAAGGGAACGGGGTATATTAAAAACTGTCACTACCATGCCAGAAGTTGTGCACATCTGCGCAAGCTCGTGACAGAAGCTATGTGCCACACTGTCTTGAACATTTCGGGCAAAGTTGATACAGATCCAATTGTTAACAACACCGCCATTAACCATCCTCTGCATGATGGCAATCAATTGCAATTGTTAAATCCAATTATAACAAGGGCCTTGTTAATTCAAAATGCCATGAATAAATATTAAACAATGTCCCAGCAGTAACACCCAACGTGTACCCACCCACCCACAATGCCCAATGTACTTTAGGCATGCCAAGCAGGCTGCAAATAGTGAAACATCAACCACATAAACTAAGGGAAAGTTAAACCATCTGTACTTTATTTTTACATGATGCCTTGATTCTAAAAAGAAGATGATAGTAGTACTTTTTCCCATTGAAAAACCCAAATAGTAAAAATTAAGAATGAAGCAATTTTACCTTATTCATCATATTCCACTGCCCAACTTGAGGAAGACAGTCCTTGTCCCTGCCAGAATCATGATATTTGAGCTGTAACAGGATCACATAAGATTAAGAGTTTTCATCATGAAATAGTCTTCATCATGAAATAAAAAGGATATATGTTAAAAAATCCAAAAATATAATATTTTCATTACCCGGGGTGCAGGTAGGACACGAGCCTCCACCTGTGCCAACGTGTTACTAATGTTGATTCCAAACTCTTTTGCATAAGGGTCATTTGCATAGGCATTATGTTTAACAGTCTGTACAAATGGCAAAAGTAAGAGAGAATGAGAAAAAGGTCATTTGCTTAGATCCATAGCATCACACAGAACAATGAACACAAAACAGAAACTGATGAGTCAAGTGTCCTAAACAAAGTGCATTTCTGTAAAAAAACAAGATTATTTTGCATCAGCAATAAAAAAATAAATAAAGAAACATAGATACAAGACATGACCAACCTGAAGAATGTCCTTTTCTCTATCCTGAGGACGCTGGCATGTCACTTTAAGTAGTGCAGTGATCTGTCTCTCATTTAACCTCTTGGAGTATCTCTGGCCCTGAACTATCTTGCATACCTATATGGCAAAACTATAAATTCAACATTCTTTATATTTCATGAAAAATAATAGTGAGTCAAAAAAAAAAGACAGACCTCCATGGGCAAGTAGTTTGGCCTCTGTGTATTTCCTACTTGGAGACAAGGCCATTGGGTGAGCTGAATGACGAATCCGTAGGTCTCTTGGAAGTATTCCACCACAGATTTCATTGTACCCCTTTCGTCCACCGGAAATCTGACACCACCAGATTTAGCTTAGATTCAACAAAAATCACACCATCTCCACTAAATACTAGTAGTATAAAGAACAAACATGCATGTAATGAACTCAATGCACAGCAATCTTCAAAAAGTGAAAAGAAATAGAGCATATAATAATATTATAATAACAAAAGGAATTTTATCCTCACGTTAGCTCACGAGTTGCCTGTGATGTCAAACCAGAGATACGGTATTTCCTTCGCATGTTTCCACGATGAGTAACCTCCACCCTTACTCCTCTAAGGGCTTTCTTGATCTGTCAAAATATTTTTTATTAAGGCACTAAAAGTATAATGGTAAACGATGGAAGTCATCAATGAAGTATAATATCCAAACACATAAACTGGAAAATCATATGGTCATACCCAAGCTATCATTTATTTAAGCAATATCCAAGTAGCAAAAGAATACATTCAGTAAAACTGAAGATTCAAAACAAACCTTGACACGGTCAGCATCAGACAATGGTCTAGCTGATACGTCCCTATTCAGAAGCTGTGCAACAAAATCAATAACTGGGAGTGGCTCGATGAATGCAGTGGACGACATATCTGTCAAGAACAGTAAATTGTAAGGATAAGAATCAGTGATAATATCACACTCCTACTACTAGAATAAACAAATATTTAATAGAATAACACAGTCTGCATCAGATCAAGAATGCTAACCGATGTTCAGTGATAGGCCCATCTGAGTAGGACGAATGCTCTGGTAAAATCCACACCAACTTTCAAGTCCTTCACCCAGAGGCTGCCTTTGGCCTAACCTAGGGTCATAGAAAGAACGTCCAACCGGGGTATACCTAAAGCAAAGAACAATCAGCACAGGGGATGTATAAGGAAGTAAGGAACTGAAAATGAAAAGATAGCAGATGAGAAAGAAAACATACGAACTAGTAGGAAGTTCACGAAGTACAATGTCCAAAACTTGAAGAGCCTCTTGCGGCGCATCAGCTTGTTTACCCTGTAAAAACATTCCTAGATGGTGCAAGTCAGCTCGCGCAGCAAATTTGATGACCACCTTGAATTCTCGTTCTCGCCTACAATCCTCAGAATATAATGACAAAGTTATGTTCGAAGCAAAACATCTAACACCTGAAAAAATATGAGATGAGAAACCTGGTGCCACCGGGAGCATCTTCTTCTTCCAGAAGTGTTATTTTGAATTCTTTAGAAACAAAAGGTAATGGTCCAGCAGTGTACATGCTCTTTCTTCCATCATAGGCAGGAAGCCTACGACCCAGATGTGATTCCTGATATGAGGTAACTAACTGCTTCATCACAGCACGATTAACTCCACGGGATGTAACTTCAGGAGTTATTGAGACCTTTTACCAAATAAAAGAAGGATGGGTCAGTTGATAAGTAATGGAAGAGAGCTTAAATCGCAGAGAAATTAATTAATTTCATGTGAACAACTCACGTCATATTGATGCAAATCCTTGTCTGGAAGCTCCGCAAAGAAATGATTGGCTTTCACCACACACCTTGTCCCACAGTTACCTTTGCCAGGTCTCAACGGAAATCTCAGAGATTTGCTTGAAGCTGGTTGCATATCTCGACCAGGAGCCACCTCTTGCTGGATAGAGAGATCCTGGATCTGCTCAGTTACTTCTGAAACTTGCGGAGGACCAGGTGCTTGTGTAGAGGAGCTTGCCCCTGGAAATGTCTCAACAGGCCTCCCATAAGAAGCAGGCTTAGTCATCACAGCTTGATGTGGTGATTGAGTAGCTTGGTGCAGCTCGGGCGCTGGTGGACGAGATGGACCACCAGCAGAAGGCGCCTCTCGGCCACCTACGAAGGCGCCTCGGCGGGGCGCACCTCCTCGGCCATACTGCTGACCACCGCCATACTGCTGACCACCACGACCTTGACCCTGCTGATACTCAGGAGGTCCACCATAATACTGCTGAGGAGCTGTTCTGCCACCGCCACGGCCACCGTAGGCCCCACGTTGGGGTGCCCAGCCTCTACCCCCACCTTGATATCCCCCTTGCTGTTGTGTCTGTTGTAGCTGTGGCTGTGGTTGTTGTTGAGCAGGTGGGTTCTGAGCACCACCACGCCCTGCACCTTCTTGAGACTCCGAGCTCTCACCACCAGGAAGTTCGGTTCGCCTCTTTCTTGCCATGGTAGAAACAACTGTAAAATTAAAGCATCACAATTATAAGTTTATATCAACCACAACCAGAATCTAACACGAGTAAAAATAATCATGATATTAAGTAAATACTTAAAGGAAAACACTCGCCAGCATCCCCTCAGAGAATCCACATATGAACACAACCAGATTATCTTTAAAATTATCTTAACAGTTCTTCAAGTAAGTACTTAGCTTGTTTGCATCACAAATTTCACCAAGTTGAAAACATCAAGTGAGCAGTTTCAACTAGTTAGCAGCATGCAAAATTCCAGATATGCAAAACATAACATATTTCAAAACTTCTAGCAATACAAGTTCGAACTACTCCTAAAAGCAACGATCATCACGAAAGTCACCAAAAATACAATCGAAATCCAGCATGCACAGGCTTTGCTTTAGCTTACAGAGCCATATATAATACGATTGAGAATGGCAAACACTGTACAAACCAGTGCTACTCTGCTAAAAGTTCAGAGACCTAGGGTCTAAGTGGAGAATTCAAAAGCGAGCTATACCTCAAACAGGAAAACAAATAAGCTTCAACTCACTTAAAAACTTATGAAAACAGTGAAAAACTGACACTGGATGAACCCTAAAAAGTCTTCTAAAACAAATTTTGCGGCTCGGAATTGCGGATGATCTAAAATTTTCTTCTAGAAAGAGAAAACAGGCCAAAAACAACTAGGACATTCGAAAATCGAACGAAACCAGATCATCAATGGTGAAATAAACCCTAGAGATAACACAGCAAAGAGAGATACTCGGTGAAGCAGAAGCAAAACTGCAAACAAAGGGGGTAAAACCCCAGATCCAACTAGATCCGCCAAAAACAACACCAAACGACGGAATCAACACCCTAGCAAAATTTGCAGCAGGCTTTTTCATCTGCAAACACAAAAATCTTCTGCTACACTTACCTTTAGACTTACAAAACGGCACGGAAAAAGCTTCAGCACACACAAACAGCGACGAAGCAGGAACAGGGCAACTACAACTGTATATATATAGAGAGAGGGTGTGTATGTACGAATAGAGAGAGAGAGTGGAGAAAAAGTAAGGGATAAAAAAGGCAAATAAGGTGTGAGGTTGCTCGCTTGTAAATTGGCGCTAGCGTTTGACGGAATTACATAAATGCCACTCGCTTGGTCTCTTTGGAAATGACCACTCAGTCCCTAGATATCCGTTTTTTGGACTGGAGCTCAGTGACATGATGACGTGTAATGAGAATGGCGTTGACTGCTTTAGCAGATGATGAGGCATCCGACGTGGAGGATCTGGAGATGGTGACTGGTGGGAAGACAGCGTGGAAAGTGATATAATTTGTGACCCCAAATGATTATCGTAATTAAATTCTCAACCACAGCCCAAAAATATAAATTCGATTATCGGCCCTTAAGTTTTTAGTATTTTAATTTGATGAGTCTTAGTATCAATTTGCTTAGGTTTAAAACCCACCCACCCATATTTAAAACTTCGAATCATATAACTTACTTTTAACAACGGTCACTTAAAATTGCGTTAACGTGCTGGAATCGAATTGCATCGCAAATTTCGCAGTAGAATCCAATTTTGGTACGTCTCGCAATGGCGTGTAAAAGTGTTTATGACAATATTGAAGCATAATAAATAAATAGATTTTAAAAATATATTAATTTAATTTATTATTTTTTTACAAATTTTTTAAAAAAATATCTCAACTTTAGGATAGTTGTACAAACGTATCCAATAGTATAATTTTTTTTTATAAAATATCTAGCAAAAAGGATCCAACCATCAATGTTTAGGTGTAAATTAAATGTACATTAATTAGAGCATCAGCAGTGGCGCGGAATTACCCGCGGAATTCTTAAAAACACCTTCTGCCACGTCATACGGACGTCTCACTGCACTGCCACGTCATAAGGTCTTCCCACTGCACAGTGGCGGACATCCCCAAGGACTTCCCACAATTAAAAAAAATTTAATGCAATAAATGGGAATTCCGCGCGGACGTCCGTGAGAGTCAACGCAATGGCGGACGTCCTCACGCCCGTCGCGACGGAATTCCGCGTAACGCCGCGGAACTGCGGTGTCCTCGGCGGAATTCTGTATCCGTGCATACCATGCACAATGGCGTACGTCTGCCGCGGAATTCTGGCACGCCGGTCGGAATTCCGCCAGGACGGGCGCCATTACTGATGCTCTTATGACAAATATGCATGGCTTGTTTTTAAACCTCAAATCACAAATAATGAGTTGAAATCGAACGGCACCACAGATTCCACACTCCATTCCATTTTTGGTATGCGCTGGTGATAGCCTGTAAAGGTGTTTATGATGTTATTGAATAAAAATATAGTAAATAAATAAATTTCGAAACATGTAATTAATTTTATTTTCTTGTTTTAGAATTCTATTGAAAATATCTCGACCTCAGGGTAGGTGTACAGACATATCCAACGGTGTAATTTTTACTTTATAGTATCTAGCAAATAAATTCGACTATTAATATTTTTGTGTAAACTGAATGTAAAGTAAGACAAATTTGTGTTAGCTTATTTTTAAGCTTCAAAATCTCAAACCATATAACTTATTATTAGCAATTGTCATGTTGGCATTTCATTCAAATTTCAAATACACAATACCGCCTAAAACCCACAATAATGCATTGGAATCAAACCGCACCGCAGATTCCGCACTCCATTCCAATTTTGACATGCGTTGGCGATGGCCTGTAAAGGTGTTTATGACGTTATTGAAGAACAATAATAAATAACTAAATTTCAAAACATGCAATTAATTTTATTTTCCTATTTTAGCGTTTTATTGAAAATATCTCAATTTCGGTATAGTTGTACAGATGTCTCCAACTATATAGTTTTTGCTTTAAAATATCTAGCAAAAAAATTCGACCATCAATATTCGGGTGTAAGTTGAATATACATTATGACAAATCTATGTGACTTTTCAATTGAAATATTTTAATGTAAAATTTCATTAGTTGATAAAACTTGTTAACCACTCTATTATTGGACCAATACACCACACATCTTATAGACTCTTTTTATACCATATATAGTGTGTTATAGTATTGTTTGGAAATTTGATTGGGGTAATTCTAGGTTGGATTCAATAAGTCGTTTTAATCAATTTAGAATTAAATATATTAGATTCATTCATGTCATGCTCAACTAGTAGTATAGCCCTTCGCAAATATGCATAGATATCCAATATTTGTAGTACTTTGTTTATTTATGTCGCATCCAATAGAATATCATAGTTATCACCTACAACTATTGGATTGCTCGTGTCAATTATCACCTACAAATAACATACGAAATCACACGTGAATTATAGGCAGAGGGAGAGAGAACCGTGACGGAGTGGGAGAAATAACGTTGGGTGATATTATAGTTTACCAATATACTTTTAAGAGAACATTTAGGAAAATAATAGATATCATATCAAATCAAATATGAAAACAACTCTTCCTCGTGCCTAAAATAATATTCGTATCACTATCATATAACTACATACATACTACAATCAAATGAATGATTGCAAAATGAATATATAGTCAGATGCTAACAAAAATAATTTTGAAGTAATAATTACACATATTGAATAAACTATGAATGGTGCATTTAACTAGTTTAAAATGCTCAATAGTGAATTGATTAATACTATAATCGAACACTTTAAGTTGTAGACAGTTAAAATGCATGATAATTGTATTATGCTTGGTAAACTTTTTTTATTACTGAATTTGGCAATAATATATTGATTAACCATACATACATAATATAGATCGTTTTATTGTTTAGCTTTAAATGAATATTAATTGATTATTTAAACAGTCGTCTAGCAGAGTATTAAATAGCCATAAATTACAATAATTATTTACTTTTTATCTTGAGAGACAACTATACATCCACAATAAGAAAGACTCGTTAACTGAAATATCTTACCAATTAAATTGTATTTTACAATATTTATTTATAAGAAATCATCAAGCTAATATTGCCATAATATTGGAGTAGTATTATTTTAAAATGTCGTTGTCACTATACAACTATGTGGTCACTAAATAAATACTATAATATCACTATTCACGAAATAATAAACAATAGCAATATAGTTATTTCTTTACCGGTTGTATCGATGTTGTATCGATGAGGGTAATAATTGGAAACATCAAATCTATTAATGGATTTTGTGGATTTGTTCCTTTCATTTTGGAGTCTATTGGTTTTTTCATTTTTTTTTTCTCTAGAAGTTTCTTTGTTTTGATATGTGGTAGTACTCTAGTATTTTTTTGGACAAAAGAGTGACCATATGATCAAAAGGAATATGGATGCATCATGATTCTTTCTCGAGGAAACTATATTATGAAATTTTATAAAATGTGACTAATCAATTGAGCCCACAACATGTTGGTGCATTTAGGTTAAAAAATTACACTACAACATTTTTAGGATTTATTCCGATATTAATGCATAGGTAGAAATCATAAATAATTATTTAATTGATTAATCAAAATAGAATAAGGTGCAATTAATTAAAGCAGAAAAGCAACAAATCAATGCATAGAAGATAGAAGCAAAAACTGCGCAACGCTACAGTACAAGAGCATATTACAACTAGGCTACACCCAGTTTTGGGGTACACTCGTACCCCCTTGTTCTTAACTAGATCGGCCACTGCGTCCGCCATTAGGTGAGCGACCGGCGGACGCGGACATCGCTTGCGGACACCGGAGTTCCGTGAATTTTCGACGAGACGTCCGCCATTGCGGGTTCCCCGACAGACGTCCCGATTTTTAATTAAAAAAACTCTATATATACGGCTAGTTGAACTTCATTTCATTCGCACCACTTGTTTTACCGAGTTTCTCTCTATATATACTTTGGTGAATTTGTGAATTTTTATTATTGTAGATGTCATCGGGGATGTCCGCCATTGTGCAGTGAGATGTCCTTATGATGTGGCAGTGCAGTGGGATGTCCTTATGACGTGGCAGACTGACAAGAGGTGTTTTTGGGAAGTCCGTCGGGATGTCCGTCGGGACATCCGTCCAACTGTGGATGCTCTAATAATTCATTAAATCTTAGGGTTAGAATTGAACTTTGATTATAGCTTAGAATTAGGACGCTAATAAAAAGGTAGTATAAATTTACGACAAATCACAATTCTCATTCTATTGTTTTAGTAGTTAATTTTGTTTTCGATTATTAACTCTAAGTAATTGTTTAAAGAGGGAACATTTTTTTTCCTCTAATTTTATCAAGATATCATTTTTGGTCAGTAAGTTTTAAAAATATTTTAAGGTTCGTCAACTTCGACCTAATATAATTTGAGCTACTTTTATAGTAGTATTTTTTTTGGTCAGACATACCCTTAAGCAGGCCCTGCCCTGGGGGGGGGTCGAGCAGTGCCCCCGCCCCGGGCCCCCAAAACGTTGGGGCCTCCAAAATCCAAATACATACATGAGTATATACATGCTACTGGGCCAGGTCCAAGCAAGAAACAAGAGCCCACAGCAGAGAGCCGCAAAGGCAGGCAGCGCTAAAGCCTAAATACAAGCTAATAAGCCTTACGTAAAATGATTATGGGGCCCCTCATTTAGTTCCGCCCCGGGCCAATAAAAACTCAGGACCGGGCCTGCCCTTAAGACCATAAGGAGCAATTTAGTCTATTTATTTTCTCTTCTTCATTAAAATATTTAATTTTCCCCTTTTATTAATTTTTTTTGAATTTTCGAGTTATGCGGCGGCATAGTGGGTTTACATGCAAGTTAGGGGCGGTGGCGGGGCAGTGGTGGTTGAGATTGCCGGCGTGGTTGAAAGAGGAATTGTTGAATCGGTGGACGTATTTTGAGTCCAGAAAACCCGAAACCTTATTGAACGAGATGTTCAAGATTCTCATACTAACTAACGACGAAATATCAACCGGGAAATTATCGGTAAAAGGATTGATCGGAATATCCAAGTAGTTCAAGAATTTAAAATCAGAAATCGGTGTTAAAACTTCCTGAAATATTACAACGGGATATGTCGAGAGTTTTGAGATTATTAAGTTGGTGAAGAGGTAAGAAGAAATAAAGATAAATTAAATATCTCAATGAAAAAGAGAGAGTAAATAGACTAAATTATCCTTCATGGTCTTGAGAGAACTTTTGTCCCGAAAAAATTTCGAAGTAATGAAAAATAGCTTAAATGATATTAAGTCAAAATTGAATCTCAAAATATATTTTCAAAGTTTACGAACTCTGGCAAAATTTGGGGAACAAAAAAAAATGTTATCTTTGGTTAAAAATGGGCCAGTGATTTATTATTAGTTTTTGCTTTTAGTTTATTAATGTGGTTCTTGATTCCAATAAAAACTGTTAACTGTTGTACTATTATGCATTATCGAAATGTACTTTATTAATTTTGCCTTTTATATACTATGTAATTATTTGTGTAACAAATGATTGTATAAAGTTAATCACACGAAACAGAAATTGTAAAAAAATAGGCTAATATGTTATTTGGAAAATTATTGGTAGCAATATTTAAAAAAAAAATCAAAAAAATCAAAGTGACACCCGCGAGCCGAGTCAAATATGTTAGTCGATATAAAGTAGTGGAGTACTATATATAATTTGATTTAATCAAATATTTTTCGTAATTCAATTTTTTAACAAAGTATATCTGCATTTAGGATTTGAAAGTGTTAGGAATTCAACAAAGTTAAAAGACGAGTACGTTACGTAAAAAAAGTGACACAATAATTTGAAATAATCCGTGGGACACAATAATTGCATCGACACACTATAATTGCAGCTGATTATCGAATATTTGTGCTCGTGTATTTATTTGATGTTTCAATGGAGAATCATTGGATAAACAGCTTAAAACATGATTGTAAGTATTTACTCAATCTTTTAGTATGATTATTGTAAGTTTTTTACTCAATCTTTTAGTATGATTAAAAACATTTCTTTGCTGTGTAAACAAATGTGTCTCTTTTTCTTCATTTTCAGATTTGTCATTTGTGTAATAGAATAATTGATTTCATGCACCGTTTATATACCGTCCTCTGTCCCTTAAACTAATATTTGAGGGCCACACTGTACTTTATTCATACATCCCTTAACTAAGGGACGGAACCTGCAACGCTCCATCCCTTAATCGTCCCTTATTCCGTCCCTTAAATTACTATTCATTAAATTTTATTTTTATTTTTTTCCAACCCAATTCATTTAAAACAAACACACTTTATTAAAATTAAAACAACATTAAAATTCAAAAAAATAGAAAATGGACATAATTAAAATCCTAAAAAAATAAAAATGACATAATTTAATTTTCTCCGCCAAAGTTTTTCCAAATGTGCTCAATTAGATCCTCTTGGAGTTGGGCGTGGGCACTAGAGTCGCGTGTCCTTGCCCGAATAGACAACCGTTCTTGTATTGACGGATGCGCTCCACTTCGCGACTGACTACTTGCGGTTGAGCTTCCGGGGGATTCGGGGCCGAACCAATTTCCGGCCTCGGGTCCTTCGTCTTGGACAATCATGTTGTGCAAGATTATGCACATATACATGATGTCGACCATGCTCTCCATGAACCACGAACGAGCCGGGGCTTTGATGATGTTGAAGCGCGCTTGGAGAACCCCGAACGCCCTCTTCACATCCTTGCGAGCAGCCTCCTGCTTCTGCGCAAAAAGAGTCTGCTTTGGGTTCGCATGCCTGTTGCACGTCTTCACGAAGGTCGGCCACTTCGGGTAGATGCCGTCGGCGAGATAGTACCCCATTTTATACAGCCGGTTGTTGGCGACGAAGTTGATGGCCGGCGCTTTACCATCCAAAACTTCGGTAAAGAGGTCGGACTGGTAGAGCACGTTTATGTCGTTGTTCGAGCCAGGGACCCCGAAGTACGTGTGCTAGATCCAAAGCCGGTAGTCGGCAACGGCCTCGAGTACAATGGTTGGGTGGGTGCCTTTGTGGCCGCTCGTGTAGGACCCCCTCCAAGCCACCGGGCAATTCTTCCATTGCCAGTGCATGCAATCGACACTGCCAAGCATCCCGGGGAATCCATGCACTTGTTCGTGCAGGTCGAGGAGAAACTGACAATCGGTCGTGCCTGCCCTTCGGAGAAATTCGTCGGTAAAGGCTGCCCGGACGCCTTTGCAGAATTTGAGCAAGCACATACGCCTAGTGGTGTCTCCGATGTGGAGGTATTCGTCGAACATGTCGGCCGTTTGTCCAGCCGCAAGCTGACGGATTGCTGCAGTACATTTCTGCAGCGTCGTGTGGCTGGGACGCCCGACCGCGTCGAACCCTTCTCGGAAGAACTCTTCTCGGGCCGCCAAAGTATTCACGATGTGCAGAAATAGCGGTTTACTCATGCGGAAATGGCGACGGAAGTAGGTTTCTCCCCAAATCGGGTTATCGCAGAAGTAGTCGCGTACTAACCTTGCGGCGGCTTCCTCCCGGTTGCGATGTATGTATGTCCGGGAGCGTCGTGGAGGCGGCGCGGCTTCCTCCGCCTCTCGGCGTCGATCTTCTTCAAGTGATTGTTCCATTAGTTGACGCATTTGCTCAAAAGGATCCATTTGTTTGAGTTGATTTAAGATGAAATTGGAGTGGTTATAGAGAGAATTTGAGAGGAATATATGTGTGTTTGTGTGTGAAATGAGTATGAAATAGGATTATTTATAGAGTAAATAAATAAAAAAAAAGAAAATAAAAAATTAACAGTAACATTACCATTTAAAAAATAATTTGTTTTAATTATTAAAATTCAATTTTTTTAAAAAAATGAATTATTGCGTCATCCGTAACGACGCCCACTCGTGGGCCAGCGAGGGTGCGTCACGCATGCATCGGGGGCGGGCCACGTCGCCCGGGCGCGTGACGGGATGGCGCGTCCCTTGTCTCGCGGCTACGGGCTACGGGACGAGCTGGGGACGGGACGAACGTTGCAACGCGTCCCGCGGCGAAACCGTCCCTTTGGGACGGAATGCGAGCTGCGCGCGAGACGCGTAGTGGATGGTCTTATGGATCATGTTCAAGATGTAACAAAAATACCATTAGTAATTTTTAATATTTACCAAAAAATGACTAATTTTTATGGAAGATCAAAATGGGAAAATAAGTTTAGAAGAGAAGTACTCACCCGTCCCACAAAGATTGTCCCATTTTTCTATTTCCGTTCGTCCCACAAAATTTGTCTCATTTCACTTTTTACCATTTTTTGTAGTGTACTTCATATTCCACTAACTCATTCCTACTCTCATTTTATTATGAAATAATCTATAAAAGTAGGACCCAGATTTCACTAACTTTTTCAATTCACTTTTCATTATATTTCTTAAAACCCGTGTCAGGTCAAAGTAAGACAATCTTTGTGGGACAGATGGAGTATTTGAATTTGATAATGTGATTTATAAAATTGGCGGCGCTGCATTAAACGACACCGTCTGCTCTCTTATCAGGTTCAATTCACACGCAATTCAATTAAGAAAGTGCTTGTTAAATTCATGCGCATAAGGTGTTTGTAATATTGTAGAGCTGATGATCTGCCTCCGAACGAAATTGATATATATGATTGTGTTGATTGATATCACGGGACTACATAGGTAGTAGTATGTCACGTGTAAGATCAATTATAATTTGATCCGAATTTGAATTTCTCGTCCAGGAAAAAACAGAAGAACACTAAGTTCGTGTATTTGGATTTAAAAAAGTATGTGGAGAAATCCAGAAAATTGTGGGAGTTCATGTACTACTACTATTTATTAAAAAATACTAGGCACTTATTCAGTAGAAAATGATCAAGTAGATTATTGATGTTGGGGTGATGATTGTGGTTTTTGTGATACGGATTGAGGATCAATAAAAACTTTTTTGTGGGTTTTGCTCATTTGTTGCTTTTGGATGTGAAATTAAACAATTCTTGAAATTTGGAGATACGTTTGGTACACCTTTGGTCTTGATCTAGTGTGGTAAGCTAGTGCATAGTGGGACTATGATTAGATTCCCACCATTTAAAGAAGAAAAGGGATGCAAAACCAACTTCAATAATGCATTTTCTATTTAGAGCCTTCAATGTTTCTACATTTCTGGTAATTGTGTTTTTTTTTGATTGGTTGTATAGGGTTGTAGTCCTGCATCATCACAAGACTGCCTCGGGATGTTGGGCTCGGGGACATCAACTAAGGGGAATGTACCTAAAGTGATGGACATGGACAGGAGTGGAGCTAGATTATGATTATTTCAAGGAGAAACTCTTGTGTGGGGACGGCAACAGTGATTTCAATGGTGCCATTGCTGAATTCCGGAGAGTGAGGATGGTTTATCTTTGGAGGTGGCGCTTTCCGAATAGTAAAGCATTTAGCAGTTGATATAAGGATTTGAATCTTGAATTTGATGTTACATTAAATCCCTCCTTGTTTCAGCAGGTCAGTTGTGCCTCACACCTACAAAAATGAGTTATATGTCTCTGAGCAAACAACTTTTTGAATAAACTATTGGATCAGAAGCGAAAAGCATTATATTATAATATCATTCTGATGCACATGTTGTTGGCTGTGAAAATGTCTGCTGGAATAAATTGGTCATGGTTTCGAAAGATGTTTATTGCGCACCGCTCAACATGATAGTTTATTCGAGGGGTAGTTACTAGTTAGTTATTACAAGCCTTTAGATTACACTAAAGGCCAGAGTATTATGGTTTTCTGAGATATTTTCTTTCTCCTCTAGCTTAGCAAATATTCATTTCTCAAATGGTGAGTCACGATTAGCAATGTCATGTCAACTTTCACCAAGTACAGAGTGAATATTTCTCATTGTAGGTGCCATCACCTTTTATGGTTACTTTAGATTTAGATTTATAACTTGACTAATTTGTTGGAGGGTGCATGTTGACCATTATGCCTTTTTGAGATATTTTCTTTCTCCTCTAGCAGACCAAATATTCATTTATCAAATGGTTAGTCACGCTTAACAATGTCATGTCAGCTTTCACCAAGTACAGAATGAATCTATCCCATTGTAGGTGCCCTCACCTTTTATGGTTACTCGAGTTTTTATAACTTAACTATATTGCTGGAGGGTGCATGTTTCAAGTAGAAAATCTCTATTTATTGTGATACTGTTACAGCCATCTGTCGAATTGGCATTTGAAAACTGCTGAAAATTATTCTGTTTCGTATTGATATTAGTACTCACAAGACATTACTCAGGCTCTGTTCTGCACATCTTCCTCATTTTTTTCCTTTACCTCTTTGCTTAAGGTTGATATGATTTCAGTTGCTCTCATTACTAAGTCTAGGCATGTCAATCTTGGCAGGTAAACAGAAAAAGATAGAGGTTCTCGAGCTGTCGTATGAACTAACTCTTGGTAGCGGTGCTTTTGGAAATCGGCTGGTAAATTTGATGATCTTTTACTGCATTTGCATATGCTGAATTCAGCCCCTATGTGATTTTAACTTCTGTCAGTAGGAGGTTGATAAACAACTTCATCTATCTGTGCTGTATAACAAGTTAACTTCCAATATTCCAGACAAATATACACCACCTTTGGTTTTTGAAAAGTTTTGCTAATATTTCAAGTGAATGTTTGGTATTTCATCCTGATATATCATTACATCGTTATCCTTTAGGCTGTCCATGCGGATTTCATCCATGAGCTATGGAGTGAACTTGGGAAATTACTAGTTAGCTTTTAAAAGCCTCAAAATGAACCTGAGATCAGTTGTTACTGACTTGAACTCTCTAATTGACTAGCTATATCACCTTGCCTTTTTACATCTGCAAGAGTCGTATTGTGTAGTCATCCCCACACAACACAAACACACACAAGGAAAAAGCAGAAAAATATTGGCCTACCACTAACTATTTATCAATGCACGCTTGCTTAGTCTATTAATGTCTATATTTTCAAGAGAGAAAGAAATGTTAAAGTAACAACTTCAGTAGACTGAATCATAAATATCTTTCTGGTTATGGAGCTCTTTTGTGTTTCTCTGGAACTAAGACGTAGTAGGTAATATGGTAGAAAGATTGAATTTTAACTTATTCGTTGAAGTCATGAACTGTTTGGCCTTCATCTAAAATTTAAGGATCAATCCATATAGATTTAAGACAACGTAACCTGGCAGAAGTTTTAATGACGAGTAGTTGGCCTATATATTCAATTAATCGGAGGAATCAAACGTATGCATAGTACATTACCAAATGCCTAAAATTTATCTCTGGAATGAGAAAGAACTGCTTGAAGGCATACAAGAACATCTCTAACCTAGTTTTATCGAAGCCAAATTTAAGTGTTGATAGTTGATACACATATATGATTAACTATGCAAACTAAAACAAAGTCCATCCATGGGAATTCTTTGTTGGAATATGGTGATATGGAAACCCATTGCTATAGTTTTGCATGTAGTGCAAGCCAATGTTTTTTTGGATTGTAGGATTCTGAGTTGTTATACTAATAGGGTTGTGAGATAGTGCTAAATCTAGCTTGCTATACATATTAGTTCAAAGGTGATTTTTCCTTAAACAAAGTGTAATATCCAGCTTGCAATCTGCTTGCAATTTTCATCATTCTAATCTTTTCCCATAATCCTTATTGCTCACTATCTTTAGAGGAACTGGAGCTGTTGTATGCATAGTTCTTGAACTTGAGAATGACTCCCGATTGAAAATTAGTCTAGAAGGAGTGTTGGTGACGAGGACACTTCACCCTTATCATAGGCGATTTTCTACTTTCGAAACTAATATTCTTCGGGAGAATGTAAGCCATGCAACTCAAGCTTTGGCCTATTATCTAATTTTAAGCAGAAATATGGATATGGTGGATACCAGAATGACAGATGGTTCATGATGGATAATGCCAGATTTCAAAGACAGAAGGTTTCTCTTAACGACTCAATCTAGGATCTCCCCCTCAATTAAGCTGAAACTGGCCATTATGATCATGATGGATAATGTCAGCCATTTTTCTAGTTTTGTCATGCCATTATTGTACCTGTTCATTTCTGTACTAATTTGATATATTTATGTTACTTAGCTCCCACCTACTTACAATTATTGCAGAAGAAATCCCTTTTCATCTTCTGTCCTCAGGAACATGCTCGGATAAGAAGGGTACATTTTCTGTTGAATTGAATTCTAATCTATGGTAAGTAGTTGATACTCTTTTCAAACTTATCTATGTTCCATTAATATTGTCAGGTCTGTAAAATGTTCAACCATATGCACTGAAGATTTAGACCGTGATTAGCGTGACAGAATCTCTGCCCGAATGAAAATCGACAGGTGAAGTTGTAGTATTTTCATATATGGACCCCTACCTAGATTAGATCACATGTATAAATGCCATTTTCCTTAGAGTTTGTTCAGTAGGACCGTTTGGTCAGCAGAATTTGGACATTATATTTTTGCAATAGGAGCGACGAACTTGTGTCTGAGAAAAACCTGGAGGAACGACAAACTAGCTACGATTGTCTCTGTAGAAAATAAGCCTTTTATTACACTAGTGAAACCCAATGAAGAAACCTTAGTAAAAATGGGGAAAACCAAATCCCTATGGCCACAAGATAGCCTGGTTGTACAGAGAATAATACACCACCCAAAAAGAAATGTAGGAAAAAAATATTTCTAAGTACAATTAGAGATAATCAGAGTAATGCACATGATGAACCTTGAAATTCCTTTTTTTTTCAAATCATGAAGATTTGATTTTGTTTGAAAAAAAATTAAACCAACGATTCAATGTAAGGTTTTATATTATTAACGAACCCCCTTCGTTAATTCCTTGTGCCATTAGTTTGTGAAACCCATTCTTCGCCACCATATGTAGCGCTAGACGAACACCACACATCATCTGTAATGAACTGCATCCATGACTCGTCTTTGTCATCTTTGTCCTCTTCCTCTATACAGACGATTGAGGATGACGCCAAGGTGAAGTCGGGCGACATTGTCTCGTGCTCGTTGGAGACCCCCTGCATGTAATGTTCCAGCAACGGTATGCTACTCGACTGCCCTAGCTCCTCTACCTCAGAGCACAGCCCGTTTTTCTTGAAAACACGACATAACGCGTAGGAGTCCTGTGAAGCCAAAAAGATATTAGATTGGGAAGACAACTAGATTCTTGAATTCATGTTTAGGTTATGAGGGGAGGGAAAAGTTTGAACATGAATGATCTGATGACAGCAAAAGGGAGGGGTCATGGATGTTTTTTTAAGTCAATAATAGGAGGCTGCAGGATTTAGTGAGATACACTGTCAAATTAAAGTGATAAAGAAGCAGAAATTATGGAAAAAAAGCAATCTAATTGTTGCAAGTTCAAAGAAATCTTTCTGTTCTTTCTTCCACATCATCCTATAGAAATGAAGCGATCATAGGTGCATTTTATCAGTATCTTATCAACTTTAAACAGGCATTCTTTTGAAAGAGATCTCTTTCTCCTTCTCCATATACATTACATAAATATTATACTACAGGGAAATGTTCAAATAAAATGTTCTTAAAGGGAGAATATGGAAACAATAGCACTGAAACTACCTACACTGAGCTAATATTATAAGGTGTATCAATGTTATTATATTGTTCTCACTTTGCATACATTTTAAACGTTCAATACTTCATGGGCTCTTATAATATCAATCCCAAATATTCATATAATATATATGAATATTACATACACTATTATAGCACGTTCTTGCAATAAAAAAGTGTATACAATAATTAATTCCTATATACATTAGTATAATATATACTACTCCTATATGTATGTGGCTTATTGAGGGAATAAAGTGAAAAGAGGCCGACACCTTCTTACAAAAATGAAAGTGAAGGGATGCTACTTTTGGATTTTGGCTTATAATATAAAAACAATAGAAAATGATTTGATTTTGTGGAAGGAATCTGGGATTCAAGATTGGGATTGTATATTGTTATATAAAAAATAAGGTGACAGGAGGAAATAAAAAATTACTTATAGTATAGTATATTATAATAATGAAGAGGGTGATGATTGGTGAAATGTGATTCGAATTGAAAGAATTGCACTTTTGTCTCATTATTGAAAGACAAAGTGAACCTAGACTTTGTCACTCAAGAGATCTAAGACCTGTGCAAGAAAAGAATAACATGTCAGCAAATTTCCTTTTCTTTTTTGCTGGCCTTAGATTATACTATATCGAAATTTATTAATGATCATATTCATGTCATAATCATATTATTATGGTGTTTGTTACTCAATATTCATTAGTCAAAACTAATTCTATGATAAGTAGTAGTATCACTCAAATTCATCTAACTAGACAACATGACTAAATCTTTTCTAATTCATCAAAATTGAAACTACAAAAATGGATGATTATTTGTCACAAAAGCAACTCACTTCCCATGCATGCCATGCAACTCACGTTCAACATTCACTATTGTGATATCTCTCTTCATTTTCTCTCTCCAAATTCTCTCTCTACATGAATACTTGAGTGCACATGTTAAAGCTCAACCTATCTTTGCTTTTTTTTATCCATCCTTTAGCAAGAGTTTAAAAAGAGATCACGATTGAAAAAAACAAAAAAAATGGAGAGATAAATGCTTTTTGCACCAAAATAACTCTCGAAATTAGTGCTCTCAGAGTCAAATGATGACACCTCCCTATGCATCAACTATACACAATTATCTTTGGCAAAACATAAAGAAAAGAAAAAGAAACACAACACAAAGACACTTGACCCTTTATCACTATCATAAGTACTTCATAACACACACACTATTCATGATCACAATTTCTCAAAACATAATTTTTTTTTATGAAAAAATATAATCCAAAATAAAATCAGTATAACCATACGAGCTACCTGGATTCCAGAGACATCCTCCCACTCCTTATCATCGAGTCTATACTCATGCATCACCCAATCAGTCCTTATCCCTTGTGGGGCCCTCCCCCTGTAGTAAACCAACGTCTTCTTCATCCCGACCGCCCGGTTCTGGCTTGACACCCTCCGGTCCTTCCCGGTCGACTTCCAGTAGCCCGCCCGGGTCGCCCGGTTCGTCCTGAACCCGTTGGGGTACTTCCGGTCCCTGGGGCCGAAGAAGTACCACTCCGGGTCCCGGCTTGGCAAGAAAGATTTCTCTGAAATGAAACACGAGACTTAACAGTTTGGTAAGGAAAACAGATAAAACAATGCATAATTTAAAAAACATTCCATGTTATGTCATTTTAATTAAGTCAGTTATCTGCCTTGCCAAACTGTCTCTTGTCATAATAATATTAATAAAATGTGACCTGACAGGCACATTTATTGTTCATTTGCTTGACTTGACATGACAAGTTAAGATAATATAGTAGATTTTATAACTATGTTTATAATATAAGCTTTTATACGAGGTGGGTCGATTTACATACCTGCGAGCTCCCAGGGCTCGCACTTGTAAAGATCCACCTCAGGGATGATATCGAGCTCGATTTCCTGGCCTTGGATTTTCCTCTTGAGGTAGTAATTCACGAGCTCTTCGTCGGTGGGATGGAACCTGAAACCTGGAGGCAACCCGACCGGGGCCATGATGATGAGTCGATGGTTGATTCGATGAACGTGGATTCTCCGCCTCGCCTCCGTGCCTCAGCCACCGCTTCCTCCAACACTTAATGTTGATGGGGTGATATATATAAGTGGATTCAAAGTATCTTGTCTTTGAGTGATTTGGCGCTTTTTCGCTTTTGTAGATTCTAAGAAGCGTTTCTTGGAAGCCCGTTCTCCCATGCTAATTCAATAAACTAAACTAAATAAAAAACGTTGTAATAGCAACGTTTGTTGTCTTGTTTTCAGTGAGCCCTTTTTTTGATATTGTATTTTATATGTAGAGAGAAAGTGAGTGACACTGGGCCCAAGGCTTTCCCTCGTGAAAGAAGGGTTTAAAGCAAACAATATGACATGGTCCAGGTTGCTCATGGTGTTGGATCATCCAACTTTTTATTTGGCTTCATGCTTTTCTAGTTTCTACTACAAAAATAGTAGTATATCAGAGAGAGAGAGAGATGTGTTTCATATTCTATATAATGAGGAGTATAATATAATTGAGTTGCTTCAATATTAGGCCTACTTTGGAATACTATGTTTCATCTTCTATAATAATAGCAAATGAATGTCATGTGAGAAATATTGTTAGTATATTGTAGGAGTATATATTTTAATGTGAGTACTCTCTGCTACCATCGCTCTCGATTAGTCTTCGTTATATTTAAGAAATTATTATTATTACTATTAATTTTTACAAATTAATAAAAAAACACTACTCAATTTATTCATTTTCCCTATAACTTTGATTAAATAAATAAAATAATAAAATAAAGCTTTAATTTTTATGAATTTAGAAAATTTAAAATGTTAATATTTTTTTAATATATTAAAATTAAACTAAATGTATAGAATCAAATAAATAACGCTTAAAAGTAATACTCAAATAAGTATTTTTTTAAATGTGATATGTGTGTATATGAATGTATCAAATTGACATGCCATGTTTGGATAATAATAAATAAGATCACTGAAACGCATTTTTTTAATAGTAAAATATATCCAATATGTGCTTTAATAAGAGAAACAAATACACTTTTGAGAAATGTGTTGTCTTGAATTGTCAATTTGTCATAATAATAGTGAAACATTTAATAACATTTATAGGATAATAATAGTGTACTGTCCTGGCTTGTGTACCCAAATGGCAAATTATTAAATCAATAAATTGCATCTACTAATTAATAAATCTTCACATGGTCTAATAATTATTAGATTGAGATACTTTAATGAATCTTGGTTTAGAAGGTTGGCTTGGTAGATTTTTTCGTGGATTTGGGCCCTCAATTTAATATACATGTAGGGCATGAATGTTGGGGGTTCATATTATTAGTATTAATTATATGTAATTAACTGGGCTAATTAGTGTCACAAATTTCATTGGGTCCATGTACCATTTCTCAATTTATGTTATGGAGCATGTATAAATGCAATTGAATTTCTTTAGTTAATTAGAACATGCATGTTTATATGTTCATTCCATATGTTTATACATTTACACAATTTGCATGTTATAATCTATAAGGGCATTTATTTTGTGCTATTAGAAATATGACAAATACATTAAACGGATAATTGTATTTTAATCAATTACTTCGGAAATTGTCATTTTCTTTGAGTGTCTTCTTTGCTATATCTTTTTTTATTTCTTTCTTCAGACAAATCCAAGATTCCAGAGTATATCTTCCCCCAAGTCAAAGTCAAAATGATTCTTCAAATGTTTTTTTTTAATATTATCTCGTAGAAAGAAAGTTTAGTGTATTAGTATTGTTATTGTGGGATCGAGAAGCACAAGGAAATTTTACTCGGTATTAATTAGGCAATCTTTGGACTTTTATTGCTGTGTATGGATTTTCGAACTAATAGATTTCATATTATGTCAATTTAAGCTTGCTCAATTTGTTCAATAAACTTATCAAAATATGATAGATTAAAATGTACTACTCCGTATTATTTTTATCATTCTATCACCAATAATAAACGTCGGTAAATGGTCTTATGGTCTACACTTTTACAACAAGTTCAATATCATTAATATTTAACAATAATTTTGATAAATTGTAATATACTATATTAGTACTATATTATCAAGCTAAGTGAAATTGCAATTAAGTGTGGTTAGAATTTCTTATTTTATTATGAAGCTACCTTTATTTCAATATAAGTATGTAGTAACACGCTTTAAATAATTAAAATAAATTATTTAAAACGATCGAGGCATAATAAATTTATTCCTAACGATTGTCACATTCGATAGTGGTGTCCACCTTTCAATTGTGACGAACATTCTGAATCACAATATAATTTGGTGTATGTGGGCATAAGAGATACCACAAATACATGGAAAATGACAAGAGCTCGATTTTAATCAGATAAATCACACAATTTGGACTAATATGGCAAACTACAAGAGTGCCTTTTGGTGTTAATGTCACAATGAAAATGATCTCCACCAAAGAGGAAAATATATATCAATTTCAAACACAAATTTGATGTGGAAACATTAAACATTTGATTGAACATTTCGAGATAGGCCATTTTCACAACTCATAAAGGTGGTGCATTGAACCCTATATTTCTAATCAACAATGAAGGAAAACTTAAGTCGGTAAATGGAGAATCACTATGTATATCCCACTACTATATTTTTAAAGATAAATATCACATATTGCAAACTTTATTATGTATTTTAAAAATGGTAAATAGTCATTTAAATCACCAAATGTGGTCAAAATCTGGTCTATGCCACAAAATTTAAAATTCGCTAATTAAATCACAAAGTTTTAGTTTTTCTAGTTTATCCCATGGTCAAATTTTAGGTAGAATATTTGCATCTCTACATTTAAATCCATCTTGAAATCTCAATCCAACGTTAAGATCAAACTCCTTATGATTACACTTTAGATTATACACGCATCTTTTTCGTGATTTAAATCTCAATCCATCTTGAAATCTCAATCCAAGTCAATAAAGATTCCATCTAAAATTCGACTAATGAGATAAACTAGAAAAATTGAAACTTCATGATTTAATTAGCGGATTTCAAACTTTGTGGGATAAACCAGATTTTGACCAAACTTGATAATTTAAATAGCTATTTTCTCTTTTAAAAATTACTACGTATTTTATGTCATAGTCAAATGTTATTACATATATTAATGTGTGCATGTTTGATTATGGTATACAATAAAATACGCAGCATTAATTAGTTAAGCCCCTAGTATACATTTGCGTTGAGAGATTAATTTTTTAAATTAGTAGTATATGCCTATTAATCGTGTTATATACGAAAGGCAGAGAGTAGGCCTAGACATAGGCCCACATACAATCTCTCTCTCTTCCCTCCACCCTGTTCATACTCACAAAATATTAATATCCCAATATAATATGAGTGAAAATTGTTAGAAAATTTATGAAATTTATATTATTCCATGATAGAATATTTTTAGTAAAATTATATAACAATCAAATTTTTTTAGTAAAATTATATAACAATCAGAGAATTATACATGAACGTCGACGCCGATGAATTAAATAACGTTGTCCATTCATATGGAAAATGACATCATTTGGGTTGAAAATATGAACAATACATAGATGATCAGAAATTCTCATAAAATGAAAATTCAGGGCAAAAACCAAATTTTATGATTTTTTGGCTAGTTTACAAAATTGTTAAACGCCTCAAAATTTAACCAAATTTCATGATTTTAGCCATTTGCCTAAATACAAAGGCCTTTTTAAGTTATTAACATTATTTTTATTATACTTGTTTTGAGGGCTCGGAAGGGGATTAAAAAAATACCAATAGAATTACATTCTTAAATAGTTTTTGTGGGTCCAAGAGTGTTGGATTCTTTGGTTTATGTAGCAAGATAGATAGATTCAACTTCTATATCTTATTGATTAATTAATGATGGTTTATGTAACAAGATAGATAGATTCAACTTCTACATCTTACTGGTCATTTAATGTTGTAGTAACTTGTGAAATTTATCACTAGATGAAGGGACTGATCTAAATAGTTGTTTTTTTTTATTTTGTTGAGAGTAGTAGATGGTACTATAATTTAATAACGATATATATCACAATTCACAAGTACCATTCATAATTTAATTTTAATGCATGCTTACTGTATTATATAAGGAGGTGGATTAAATACTAAGATGGAATATAAAGAAAAATCAAATCTTAGAAGATTTCAACATGACTAATTAATACTACTAGCATTATACAGTATTAGATTAGAGTAAAGACTTTCCAAATTCTAATTTATAGACTTTATAGGATAGTATATAGCTAGACTAGTATATGCATCGCCAATTTCCTAACATTTGCACCATATCTTCTATACATTTGCCTACAATTAATATTTTATATCAATATAAAACATCATATACATTACTGACGGACGGCATGGTTGAAGTAGAGATCGATTTTAACACGATTTCATATACTTATAAGATTCTTAAAACAACTTACAACCTCTTTAAGTGTTTGGCAAAACAATATCTTTGTCTCCTAAAAAAATGTTTGGAAAATAAACTCCTAAGAGATAAAAACAACTCTCCAAAAAATAAGTCTTCAACACCAATTTATTTTTTCATAATTCTTTACAAATATAATTGGATTATGATTTACTCCAAACACTTTACAACTTATAATCTATGAAGAATGATGTGATTAATTATTAACTAGCTTAATTTGCTAACTTGTCAACGCTGAATATTAAAAATGTCAACACGATGATATTAGTATGTCAAGATATATGTCAAAACAAAGACATAAAAATATCAACTAGATTTATATATATTAACATATTAATGTCATCATATTAACATTTTTTATGTACAAAGTTGACAAGTTAGCAAAATTAGTAAATAAAACTAATTATGAGCCTAAAAGACTCTTATCAAGAATTACCAAATCCTATAAACTTTTGAAACATTTTGTTTATAAGCTCAATCATCTAAATACTTTCGACATACCATGACTAAATGAACGAACAAACAAAAAACAGCCGAATCGACTCAAGACACACGCTTAATGAAATCGCGCCCCCATCAATCATTAAAAGCGCCATCCATGGAGTGTACTACCACCAAACCTAAGATAGGATCTTCCCCCTCTTCCAAAATGCGACTCTTAAGCCACACATTTTAATGAAGGGGTGAGTTGGAGTTAGTTATATTGATTGCAACACTCAACCTATCCCATCTAATCTATCCATCTAAATCTATGTCTATCAACACATACACATTTATATCTACATATCTACACACACTCTGTCATTTTTATTGCCCCCACTCTTGCAAACTCATGGCTGTCTTAATTCCTACACCCATGGACCATACATGAAACACATTGTTCATTAAATGAGAATCCATCCATACACACATGCAACACATCTCTATTTCAACAATGGCAATTAAATTAAATTAATTAATACTACACAAATCCTTTTTCTCTCTAATCCAAGAAAATTATAATTTGAAGAAGTCAATACCCGAACCATACCTACTTTCCCTCAACTAGGATTTGGAAAATTCCACACAAACCCTAATTGAAGAAAAGCATGAAACGGTGCGTTCTTGACTCCTAATTTTTTTTTCAAAGTAAAAAAAAATGAAGTGGGACAAAAAAAAACATTCTGATCATGCCGTTCGAATAAGCCCTGTCGAACGGTCGGGGGATCTACGACGTGGAGCAACTCATGGCCAGTTTGATCTGATGGACGGTGTTGGTTATGAGGTTGTTGACTGTGTTGACCGTCTCGGGGCTTATCCTTGCAGTTGGCGTGTTGCTGACTAGGATTTGGAAGACCACCGTCACGAGGGACCCGGACGACGACGACCTGGCGGTGGGATCCGCGTTGGAGCTAGTGGAGGCCCCGTCACCACCTCCTCCCACTGGGAGCCCGCTGCTGCCATCGGGGGAGATCGTGAATCCCGAGGGCAGCAGGGGGATGAACGACGTGTCCTCACCGCTCATCGCGAGGTGGATCGAAGGGAGATCCACGGGGCAGTAGACCACTAGTGAGCCTGATGAGTCTAGGCAGCTCTCTTGGAGTATCAACATGTTGTTTTGGCTTGTGTTTAACGCCTGTTTGGTTAATATATATGATCAATTAAAAACCTATTTTTACGTAAAAAAAACTACTACTACTACTAAATTTACAATAAATTAACCCCTAGAACTATACAATATATAGTCAAATAATATATGAGAATTGGAAATTAATGTAAGGCCTGATTAATTACCCTAAGAACAGAGATGCAGTTGCCTGGATGAGAGCCATTAGCAATGTGGGCAATTTCTTGAACTGGATTTTGATTTGAGAGCACATCCCACTACACAAAAATCACAACAAATTATGATATAAATATTACACACACACATAGGGGGAGCCCCAGCACCCTCAGAAATTTTATCTTGCAACAAATTCTGCGTCCGCCCTTAATTTAGATCAAAGACAAAGATTACGTACCTGAGGGCGGGTCCGCTCGTCCCTGAAGAAGTTGAAGACGGTGCGAGGGGGGACGGGGAGCCATATAGTGGCGGCCGCGCTGAGCACCATGCGGTTCACCTGGTCGGCGCTGATGTGGAGCGTTGCCCGGACCTCAAGCTCGTTCGACCCGATTAGGGTTGTCAATTGCTGGCCACTCGAGGGATTGATGCTTGCACACAAATTGTTCACCATTCTCTGAGCAAGCTTCATCATGCTTCTAGTACCTTCTGGTGATGGAATGGCTGCCAAAAACACCACAACAAATCTTACACTTAGACAACACCTACACCACACAATTTTGCCAAAACACACAACAATTTTCACACTTACACAACCCAAATTTGCCAAAACACACAAAAAATTACACTTAGACAACATGTACACAATTTTGGCGACACACACAACAAATTTTACACTAAGATAGCATATAAAAGCAACACAAAAATTGTTAATTTGGATAATTTGATAAGAAAATTGACTTAGAAAGACCTCCAAGCTCACGGTTTGAATTTCCAGCCACCATCAAGCAAGCAATTCTCTCACACATTCTCTGCATATTTGAAAGCCACCTCTCTGCACCAAAGGCTAATCCACTGTAGATTAGGTCTCTATACAGCCTGTGGACAGGGGATTTATCCTCGACTTCCCAGTGTTCGATCCAAGTGACCTAAAAAAAACTCAGTGTCATTAACCAAAGACATACACACAGAGATAGAATTTCATTAGAAAATTCAAGATGAGGGCAAACCTTGGAGTAGCCATTAGGCATTTTCTGTATCAGGCATCCGGAAGGAAGCTTGTGAGCCTTGCACGAAGAAGACGAGAACTGGCTTTCTTGGTTGGGGATATCGTAGGAGACGTCGACAATTGCCCATGATCCGGCTTCAATCTGCTGAACAAAGCGTAGGAAGTAGAGCTTTCGAGTTGGGACTAATGCTGAGAGCACTTGCAGCTCTCCATACATCTGCCACAATGCAATGTTTTAGACTTTGCAATAACAAAATACACATTAGTAAAGTAAAATACCAATTGTAATGAGCCACTGTGGCTTCCTAGCATCCCAGATGATATCACTTCAATAGTCCTTTCCCTTGACACAATTGCAGGAAACAGCTCCATCCATTTATTCTTCCATTCCAACACACAAACAAAAAACAGAAATCAATATGACATACATACAGATATCAATTAATAACAAAAAACTCAAATCACAAACCCAACTTACAGAATCAACAAACATGTCAACCAAAGCCAAGTCATTCATGGTGACAACTCCTGAGCTTCTGGAAGCTTCTGTTCTAACACTAGGGTTCTTCAAGTGGCTATTAGGCCTCGGAAAAGCCCTCTCGTAGCTCTCGAGATTGAGTATCTCTCCGCCATCCGATGCAGACTTGATCCAAAGCATCATCTCATTGTCCTGCAGCAGCCTGATCAGCTCATCCATGGCTCTGGCCGCCACATCGGCCATGAGCGCCTTGTCCGCATCCGAGATGTTGGCCGGAGGGAACGGGGCTAGCCCCAACGAGCTCCTGGGGAGGAGATCAAGATCAAGGGAAGGGCAAGGCATCCCATGCCCATGCCCACCAAAACTAGCCATTGATAAATCCAATGAAGAGACATGAATTGGCTGCACCGGCGGCAGTTGGGAAATGGGGCGGCCCATGTACTTGGCTGCTATGCTTGAAACTCTGTCAAGCTGAGAAAAGATGAAGACGAAGATAAAGATTAGATTTTTATGATCGGAAAGTGACTGATTGAGATCGAGAGAGTGGCAAAAGACCTCTTCTTTCAGCTGGGCGTTTTCCATTCGGAGTTTTTGCTCGTCGAAGTAGGAATCCTCGGTGACCGGAGGGCCGCCGCAGGAGGGGCAGATGACGTTTCTGAGGGCTTCTCTCATTGCTATGTTTTCGCAGCGGATTCTGTCGTTGTCTGCTCTTAGTGTGCAGTTGTCTGCTCTTTCATGCTGTGCCTGAGATGGAAAAAAAGAAGAAGATAATCTTAGCAAGATCGAAACTTTGAGATTGTGGTATTGATTTTTTTGAGGGAACCTTCATCTGAGTCCTTCGATTTTGGAACCAGAATTTGATCTGCCGAGGATGAAGGCCTAATTCTCTGCTTAACTGATTTCTTGTCTTCTCATCTGGATGAGCACACTCTTTGAACATCCTAAAAAAACAATACCCATTTCAAAAAAATCGATTCTTGATGCTTTTTAACATTAGTATAATCGAACTATAAAAATACCCATTCCGAAAAACAATTAAAATAAAATAGTTTCTTGATTGTTTTTCCTAGTATACTCGAACCACTAAAGTACCAGTTCATAAAAATCGTTTCTTGATGCCTTTTCCTTAGCATATTCAAATAACGAAAATACCAATTTCAAAAAAATCGTTGCTTGATGTTTTTTCATAGGTATACTCGAACAACTAAAATACCCATTTCATAAAAATCGTTTCTTGATGTTTATCAATCGTGGTGATGCAAGTGCATGGTGATTGAGCTTGCAAAAGATGAAGTTTTTGGGAGAGAAAAAGGGAAAATCTTACGATTCAAGCCTCTGAATTTGGTGGGCGGTGTGTCGATGGTAGCGCTTCTTCCTCCTCTCGGAGGCGTCATGGGGGTCGCCGCCGCTGGAGCCGCCGCCGCCGCCGCTGCTGAACTCCATTGGTGAGGCTCAGAAGAAGAAGAGATGAAAGCAGCAGCAGTGCAATAAATACTAGTAGTAGTATATTCCCATAATACAACTGTAGCAATAACCAATTTATTTCCGTAACAAAATCAAGAAAAGCGAAAAGCCACCAAAAAAGTTATGGTAAGAAGATGGGGAAATGAGAGAGAAGGAAAGGAGGAGAATATCTGGGATTTGATATGGAAAATGATATGAAGTTTAGGGAGTGGATTTTGGAGTTATTGCAGCATCTGTCAAGGCACAAGCCATGTTTTCATTTTTTGGAAGTGTAACGCCACACAAGATATATACATACACATGTGTGTGTATGTATGTATTTGTAGGGTGGGGTGGGTGTAGGTGGGGTGGAAATGAAGGGATTCTTGGAGGGTGGGAGAGGATGGTGTGGAGTAATTAAGGGAGCCAAAGAGAAGTGAAGAATAATGGAATTGAGAAATGAAAAGCTAACCCATAAATCATAATACAGTAATAACTACTACTACTATTGCACAACGTCTACGTACACGCACAACACACACTGCCTACTCAATATGTTACACATTAATGTGTGTGTGTGTGTGTGTGGTGTTGTAACCGACGGATTTATGGTTTTCTGATCACACGGTGAGAGAAAAAAGGGTTGCAATAAAGAGGGAGTGGGGGTTGGGGGTGGATGGGATTCTTGTAATACGAATTCAAATAGGAGAGATTATATTTATATAGTGTATGTGTATGTCTGTGTGTGTGTGTCTCAGTGGGTGTAAAATGGTTTGAAATGTTATTTTGTTGATTACTAGTATAGTGTATTTTGTGGTACTACTAGTTACATGTATTATACTCGTGTATGTGTGTAAATTGGTTTGAAATGTTACTTTGTTGATTAGTATAGTGTATTTTATGGTATTAGTTACATGTATTATATGTGTATATATGTGTGTCAGGGGAGTGTTATATTGCTAACTCAATACGTAATTGCTAACTACAATTAAATAATAACCCTTAGATATTCAAATCAAGGGTCTGGATCATCAGCCTCGGAATATCAATACGATCAACAAAAAACGTCAATAAGGGTATTAATCTCAATTTATAACAAATTAGTTGTAACTAACTTTTGAAAAATATCACATAATTTTAAAACGCATATAACTTTCTAAAATTTTATGGTCTTAAATTAGTTGTAGTTAGCAACTAGAGAGTGAGTTAACAATTTATCACTCCATATGTCAGTGTGTGTAAATTGGTTCTAAATGTTATTTTGTTGATTAGTACTATGAGGAGATGTTCGGTTTGCAAGATTGTAACCCGGATTAAATATATACTATGTTTGGTTCATGAGATAACTCAATCCTAGATAGATAATCATGGGATAATTAGTCATAATTAACCCCCTATGACTAAAATAATCTCACAACTCAATCCTAGGTTATATCTTAGTATTATTTTATCTAGGAAACCGAACACCGCCTGAGTGTATTTTGTGGTATCAGTTACATGTATTATATGTGTATGAATGTGTGTCAGTGTGTTTAAATTGGTTTGAAATGTTACTTTATTGATTATGTGTGTGTCGGTTTGTGTATATTGGTTCCAAATGTTATTTTGTTAATTAGTATAGTGTATTTTATGGTATTAGTGATTTTGGTTGAGGCCATGTTAAGAATGGTGTTACAATTAATATATGTATGTAAGCAAACAATGCCACGTGTGTGCAAATCGGTTTTGAAATGTTATTTTGTTAGTTACTGTTAGTGTATTTTTTGTATTAGGGTGTGTTCGTTTTGTCAAATACCATTTTTCCAGATAGAGTTTTGTAGCTGAAAATAAAATTTGTATCTAAGTTTATTTTTTTAATAGTTGTTTGTCCTGTGTGATTTTATTTCTTCAGTTTGTGTATTAATTGTTTGGTTTGTGGGTAATGAATATGTGTAGGCTACACAATTTCTTTTCTACCCCTCTATTATTTAACTATTTCCACCTATGCCCTTTAGAAACCCTAATACATATTGGACTTTTTTGTGAAAATTTCTTCATTCCTCACGCAGCTCTCTCATATTCTATCCAAGCTCAACTACTCCAACTTGGTGAGTGCTACTCTTTTCCGAGTACATAGGAATGGGTTTCCAATTGCATCACATACTTGTCAAGTTTCTTAGCACGATTCTTGCCAACAGAATTGTTCCCAACAATATTCATATCTTCTGGGAATGATTACAGTAACTGCAAGGGATAATATAAATTTTCTTAGGTGAGCAAAACGATGGTATCATATTTTGTATGGAAATGCAGTAAAGTCAGTAGAACAATCCAACTGCTGTTCGTATTGCACACTCAAACCAAACCCTTCATCCAAATTTTTTGCCTTGATTTTGTCTTACAAAAAAAAAGCTATTTTGCCTTGCACACTCAACCCAGACCCAAATCCAATTTTTATTACTTCAATCGATCATTTTGGGTTAGACAATTTTGTAAACAAATCAGAAATTTATGACTTCAATAGATCGATTTGGGTATGAAAAAGAACAAAACAAATCTGAAATTTAGGACTTCAATCGATCGATTTGGGTAAGAGAAAGAACAAAATAAATCAAAATATGCTGTGAATTAACAGTTCGTTGCATTATCGAGGTATAAAAAACACATATTTGGGCGAATTTCATAATCTAATAGAGGACGCACCTTTCACACCGGATCGACAACGATCGACCTGCTGGGTTTCGAGTGCGAAGTGCGATTGCAGTTTGTAGTCGGATTGCAGTCACAAATCAAAGTACGACCTTCGTACACACCGTCGGATTTCGAGTGCGATTGCAGTTTGTAGCTACCTCAGGCGACGAATTCAGTGTTTTCGTCTTCGAGCTCTTGCGCCTTGCAATGTTCCCCAAATTTGGAGAAGGGCATATTGATTGTACGAAGGGGGTAGAGAAGTAATTGGAGGGTGATTCAGAATGTTGTTCAAAGTGAGAAATGGTATTGCGGCTTTTTTTTGAGATTAATAAACACTCCGTTACAGCTATATTCATCGGGCCTAGGCGGGCCTTGAAGATAGAGTTTCTGAGGGACCGAACAACTGTATATGTAGGTACCATTTCTTAAATGGTTATTACCTATAGACCGAACGGGTCCTTAGTGTACTAGATTTTGTTGAGGTCATGTTAAGAGTATATGGTATTACAAATTCACAATCAATATATGTATGTAAATAAACAATGAGAGTAGTATGTATTTTGTTGACTGATATTATTATATGTTGTTGTATCAGTGATTTTGTTTGAGACTATGTTTAGTAATGGCGTTACAATTAATATATGCACGTAAATAAACTATGAGAATAATACCTGCAATAAGTATTTTAATTTAGTGACTATATTCAAATTTTTAAGACTACGGTACATAAGTTTGCATGCATCTTTAGAAGAAATTGAGGTGTTGCATATGAATTTGATAGTATTGAATATCGAAAATTAATGACAATATATGTACATGAAATTTAAGTAATAATCTATCTCTATTTCTCTCTCTTCTTTTGATTTGGTTGGATTTTGAAAACACACAGAAAAACATTAAGAGAGAGAAAGGACAAGCGTTAGTAGTTAGTGGTGGATGGAAAATGATAACTCACCATTAACAGATATTAATGCCGGTGGCGCCGCCGCCTGCGGAAATTTTCAGGCGAAGTGACCGTTTTGCCCTTCATTTCTTGCTCTGATTTTTTGGCAATGGTATTAAAGTTTACACCTCTCTCGAGAATGAATGCCAAAATAAATACTCCACAATTAAGAAAACAATAGGTGTGAAATGACAAAATGATGAATTTTGGTTCATGTTCATTCCATTACTTTTAAAATCGGGTTGTAAAAATCATGAATTTAATAAGTGTCTCAATTTATACACAAGGTTTAATTTGGATGAAATCATATCTAACGTGGCATCCAAAAAATTTTATGAGGGTAAAATTTTTCATTTAACAAATAACTCAACTACGCCATTAATTTTAAAAAAACATTTGCACGTTTAAATGAACGACATGTCACAAACTGGAAATCAAATTATGCAACTGGTTTTAAAAGTTATGGGACATAGAATTTGACTAGAGATCAATAAAAATAAGAAATGGAATTATTTCTTGAAAATAGTCAAAGCTTCAGTGTTCGTGGCGTTTAATGAAATAATAATATTAGTGATTAACAATTACATAAATGAAGCATTTGAGAATTAAAAAAAGAACATTACGAAATGGTCATATAGGTATAGAATTTATATAGTGCCTTAAAGTTATAGGTTTTTAAAAAAAGTACGTACACAATAATTATAAAAATAATCATTTGGATATTAAATTATTGCAAATTTATAGCTCCATGCGGTTTTATTTTTCCCTTGTTTTTTAAATGAAATTAAAGGCAGGAATGCACTTTGTTAATATGTTGGCTTCATAATGAACGTAATCTTCAAATACAATCATACTGCAATTTAATTTGCTGATTTTATAAGCTTTTAAACTTGCTAGGGTTTTAGTCATAATAACCATTTATACCATAGGCTATTTCACACATCCTTGTACATTTAAAAGATGAAAAAGATGTTTTGTGCAGTATTATCACACATTATTTTCATTTCTTCATAATATTTCAATTTTGTATTTAAATATACAATATAAAAAAAGCTAGGTTGGTTAAACGTTTACCGGCATAGACAATCGCTCGATAATTACCAACAGTAAACAATGTTATTGATGGAATGAGCGTAGTCTATAGCTTAAAATATTGTCGACATGTAAATTACTGACATGTAAATTACCGACAGATAATTTCAGTCGGCAGTCCGTCGCTAACACTGTTTACCGACGGGAAAATAGGAATTACCGATGAAAATTTCAGTCGGTAAAATCGTTCTTTTTTTATAGGCTTATAACAATATAATCTTAATGGGGAGGATAAAATATCATAATGGATGTAGACGTAGCAGACTGGAACATCAGTTTACTCTTAATTATTTTAATTAATATTGACATATTAATGTAAATTGAATGACATGCAATGTCTTTTTCTTGAAAAGAAAATTAATAGTTTGACAAATAAAGGTTGAAGATAAGAACAGTAAGCCTAATGATCAACTATTGATATGCTAATATGACAGCATTAAAGAAGATAATTTATTATCAATTAATTTTTCAATTGTCAGCAGTTTGGCCGGCCCAATTCTTTTTCCCTTTGAAAAACACTTCATGCATTAATACATATCTAGATTGGTACACGAAAATGAAAATGGTCTAATCTTTTGATAGCATATCTAGATTTAAATTGAGATTAAAGGTTGATAATAAAATCGAGACTAGAGTAAACTATATGATAGGCGGGATTATTTAGTTTAAAATTCTATCTTTGTCGTTCTCAAATTTCCACCAGTTTATTATGCCCCAAAACTAACAGCCAATTTTCGCGACCGCCTCCCGCCGAGAGGGAGGGGAAGGGAGATTTGGGTCGCCAAGCTCTCCTCCTACTATACAAAACCGACCAGGATATTACAATCTCTTTTTCTTTTATCGAGAAATACCGTTTATTTAATAATCTAATCTTGGCCTTATACTATACAAAACCGTGCCAACTCTAGCCGGTTGACGTAGTAGTTGTGTCTATACGAACTTAGATCACCAAACAAAAATCTTAGTATCCATTTTTAATCAAAATTCTGTATCAAGGGTACCTATTTTTAATTATAACAGTATGATTTTAATAAGTATAATGTCAGTGCTTATAATTTTTTATAGTTGGGCCTTTTCAAAGCGGATCCACCTTTCATTCTATTTGGGCCTTCTTCTAGCCCAATATCTAGTGTGTCAATATTAGCATCTACCAGGGGCATATCTATACATAGCCTTCATATATTTAATCAAGGCAAAGTATTATTCTACTAATATATTTTTGCTTTTAGCCTCCACTATGATACTATGGATACCCCTAAAAAATATAATAGATGCACCCCCACAATTTTATATTAAAAGAAACATAAGAATATTTAACATGCTCACACACCACACCTCTCGTTGGTGGGAAACGAAAACGTCTTATCAACTGAGTTGCACTTTATCGTCCATATAAGCCAGTTTTCAGTATACAATATATATACGAGCACACAAGAGCATGCAGAGTCGGAAGATTTACCAATTACGATCATGGAGAGTGATTACTTCGTAGTGTCTTTCTGTGTCTCCATGAAGCTTGAATACGTCGAGCTGCGAGCTTTCTCCAGTGAGGCGATATATATCTGTACATCATTACATGACTCATATTATAGTGCGATTGATTATCCGATTGGTGCGAAGAACACAAAGTATGTGAGAGAATGGTCACCTTGCAGCCCATTTGATGCGCCTGGCATCAATGAATCTAGCAAAAAGGCAGATCACTTGTTCCAGATCCACATCTTGCAATACCAATGCTTCTACATTTGTCAAACATCGAACTAGACTGTCGCTTAAAGTCGGCCCAGCACTCATGCCTCCTCCATCTGCATGTGCGGGTGTGGCTGTGTGTGAGATAGAGAGAGACAGACTCCAGAATGTGTGACCACTGAATGAAAATAGGGTCGAACCTGTATTCACTGAAGAGTTTTCGAGGCAGCCAGGAAGGAGTGTTTCTCCACAACAATCCCCTTCTGACAAGAGACAAGTAGTGAATTCATCCACAAAGCTGATCTCCATCTTTCCTTGAATTATGAAAACAATCTTATTGACACGACCACCGGGATAAAGTATTGTGCTCCCTCTCGCATATGTTTTTGTTCTTAGCCTTTCACATATAGCATCTATTACTCGTTGATCTAAAAACCGTAAAGGCTGGAGCTGCCATGACCAGAATACATAGGAAACAATAGGTCAAGGATAGCCTTGTACTAGAAAATTAAACTCAAGCTTAATCAAGATAGTACAGACTTCAGACTTTGATTCTTTTTCTTACACTGGACAGAATCAGTTCATAATATTGGTCAATGAATCATTAAGCTCTTCTGAGGCATAATTTCAGTTGTTCCTCACCAGATTATCGAATTTATTATTCTGAAACAGTTGAACTTACGTTCTTAACAAATCCGTGGAGATGATGACGTATATCCTTTTGAAGGTTTTCTGGCAACTTCTCCATCAGCATATCTTCATTGAACATACTGGTGGCAGCCCAATTAAGACGCTCGGCTTCTCGGACTTGCCTGCAAGGAACAGACTTATAAGGGGATTAAGAGCTGAGCAGAATGACCAAACTCGTTATTTAAATGGCTATTAAAACTTTGCTAAAAACAAGTTATGCTTTTCTATCGAGAAAAGTATCCTTGTAGCTTTGCTAAAAAGATGTTATGCTTTTAAATGAATGATAATAAGCTTATATGCTGTCAAAACTTCTACCACATTTATGATATATAGCACCCCCAATGATGTACTATAAATGCTTACAGAAACATGTATGAAGTGAAAACGAAATTTGAGTTGATACTACGACACAAGAGGATAAGAACAACCTTCTTAGTTCATCTGGAAAGCGACAATGGTTCATCCACTGCTCCACATAACGGCGCCTTTCTAACTTTCTGAGCAGAGAGTTTCATTCACCCATTGATCAAAGTTAGTTTTTACAACTTGAGAACATGTATGTTTAGTAGATAAAAAGAACTAAAAGATACTATAACACCATATGATCTTGACACTCTTTTTTATTATCAGGGTCATTTAAATGAGCTTGATGACTATAGCAAGATGTTTAATCTGATTTAAGGAAAGGGTCTTACAAATTTGATGCTTGACCAGTAGGATTTGATGCACTATTCAGCAGAGGGTGGAGAGCTTTTACTACAATGCTCATATTTGGACGGAAACCGGCTTGATATTGCACACACGAGATAGCAAGTGAAGCCATCTGTTTTATTGAAAAATATCAGAATTATGGAGCAACGACATAGCTGTATGCCATGTTCTGTTAGACCCATCACAAACATAAAATTCTAATTTTGTCGAAAATATAAGTGAATCACCTTAGCAACTGCCTTAAAAGGGTAGTCTCCTTTCATTCTAACATCAACATAGTCCTTTACCTGGTCTTCAATAAGATTTTTCATTGCCTGGTTCACAATCTGTTAGATCAACCACAAGCTGGATGGAAAATAGACTGAATAGATTTGTCGACAAATATACAAAGGAAACATTATCATGATGAAATTGCATACCCATGTCACAAGATCCGGCTCTCCACCTGTCTGTGTATTACTAACAGGTTTACGTCCAGTTAGAAGTTCTAGAAGTACAACGCCAAAGCTGTAAACATCACTCCTCCAGCTTTGCTGGCCACTAGTAATGAATCTACCATCCCACAAAAAGGAAAAAAGAAAAAGAACCTCTAACCCGGTGAAAAATGTACACATTGAATTTGAAACCCCTAGCCAATTAACTTGGTCTACAAAAAAGACTAAGAAAAAAGCTTACTCAGGAGCATGATAACCAGAGGAATTAAGGCGAGTGCCAGTAGCTTGATTTGAAAGATCAAAATCAGAGATCTTAGCAACTCCGTAGTCATCGAAAATAAGAATGCTGCTGGATTTGACATCCCCATGAATCTGCCCCTTCAAATGGATGTACTCCAGCCCTTTTGCAGCTCCGACAGAAAATTTTACTCTCTGAGGCCACGACAGAGCTTGACCCGGCCCTGAACCCCTGATACCTTTTCGTCCTGTATCGACAAATAAATAAATGGGCTCAAGAAAATAAATATGTGCAACCTCTGTAAATGCGTGAATTTGGTAGCAAAAAGAAGCTACTGTGAGTGAACATGATGAAGTTTATGAGAGGATATTCAATACTCATGAAAATATACAAGACTCTCTTTTAGCAATCAAAAGTTACCTCTAAATTAGTCACAAATAAACTATGGCAAACATAACTCACCATGGAGAATATCATGCAGGGAACCATTTGGAGCAAACTCATAAGCCAAGGCTCGCAAACCACCATCTACACAATAACCAAGCAGCTCAACCACATTTTTGTGCTTTACTGTGGAAACCTGCATAACCATATATTAAAATATGTACTCTTAGAGAACTCATATGCATGCATCTATATCAACAAGTACAGTTTTACGACCAAACCTGTGCTAAAAGTACTTTCTCTCCCTGATTGCTAGAATCGAGCTTTTTTATTGCAGCAGCCAGACCACTTTTGAGTACTCCATGGTATACCTTTCCACTCGATCCCTCACCAATAAGAGACTTGACATCAAAATCATCAGTAATCTCTGCTAATTCATCTAGTGGGATAGTGGCAGGGACATTGTTATGCAACATATCCATAGAATGTTTGTAGTTTTGCATTGTTTCCGTTGCACGATCTTCATAATTGCCTACAAGAGTTATAGTAGTAAAGTTTGTGAACTAATATAATATGTGCAGAAGAAGTGTTGTAGTACAATTTATCTATCCCCATGACTGCATACCAGATGGCTTAACTCTACTCCAAAATGCATCCCATGGCCTAAGTCGTGATGGTCTCTGTGTCGTGGCTTTTCCCCAATCTTCTCTTTCATATAGAGGTGGAGGCTTAATATTAACAAATCCGATTCTGTTGGTTTGGTCTTTGGGACTGGGTGTGTTCTGCTCGAGCTGCTGAACATTACTCGACAAGTTAGCTTCTTTGTTGGATGAGTGAGGATCATTAACATTCTGTGGCATGGATTTTGAGGTATCCTGCTGCTTAAGAGCATACTCGAGCTGTAGCACGACTTGAGCCATTGTTGGCCGTTCCCTTGGATCATCATGCAAGCATCTTTCAGCAACCTCAACAAATGCCTTTAGGCTATCTTCTGAGATTTCACCCATTAGATCTGGAGCTACAATTTGGTCAAATTTTCCCTTGCTAATATTTTCTCGGGCCCACTTAGTCAGCAGCAATTTATCCTCTCCGGCCCCTGCATCCACAGCCGGTCTTCCACAAAGTACTTCCAGCAAAACCACCCCAAAAGAAAATGTGTCACTTTTCATTGTTAGTTTACCTGTGGTGTAATAATTTGGGTCTAAGTACCCAAACGTACCCTTAACTTTTGTGCTAACGTGAGTATGTGATGTTCTCATATTCATGTGCCTAGCCAAGCCAAAGTCTGCAACCTTGGCAACAAATTTCTCATCAAGGAGAATATTTGAAGCCTTAACATCCCGATGTATGAGTGAGTGGCCAGTGTGAAGATAGTCTAGTCCTCGACCAGCTCCAACGCATATAGTAAGGCGCTCTTTCCACGTTAGAGATGAGCACTTAACACCTTTGCTCGAAAGTTTGTAAAGGTGGTCGCTCAATGTTCCATAGGCCATGTAATCATAAACGAGAATCATTTCTCTACGGTCATAGCAGTAGCCAATTAGGGACACCAAATTAACATGTCTGAGCTCAGTTAGTGTTTCAATCTCTGTCAAAAATTCTCTTTGCCCTTGGTTCGAATTTGATCTCAGTCGCTTTATGGCCACTGTCACTTGCCCATTGTCAATGCTGCCTATATAAACTTTGCCAAATCCTCCCCTTCCAATGAGATGTGCATCGTTGAAGTTTCTTGTGGCTGATTGGATCTCAGCAAGTGAAAAGCGCCTACAAAGTCGTCCAGCCTTAACTGATGGCATGTTTTCCTCCTCTCTATATCTGACTTCCCATATTAGACGCAATATATGTACAGTGGTGTTCACAGAAGCAAGTAATATTATCACAAAAGTGGAAATCGTATTTCTGCGACCAAGAACTTGATCAAAACTCTGGATAATCCAGTTTGATGAACTGAAAGACAAAGACAAGGGATTTGGACTGGCCAAACTATTGTCAGGGTTACTCAACCTCAAAACTTCAAACCCTTCAAGGATTCCATGTCCATGTATAACCTTGCCATTGGATTTAAGACAAATGACGATCTCACGCTTACCCTCACGTTTGAGCCCTTTGATCATCACCATGTAGTCCCTATGCCAAGGGATGGAATCTTCATGATCATAATCCCCTTCTCTTCTCTCAATATCAGCATTTACAATGACACCATTAATGTAGATTTTGAAAGTAACACCTCTCATCTCTGCCATCTCGAGCCCTAGCTCGGAGAAATGGAGCCTAACCAAATACCTAAATCCCACATCCACCAATGTTCTCCACTCAACACTCTTCACTTTAGCTTCTTTCCTCCTAGAAGCCATCTCCCACACCCCAAACATGCCATTTGCATCATTAGACGATGAGACAGAATCCTGTTTCAGATTAACTCTCCTAACTATTTCAAGCACAGTACTATTATCAACATTGACCACAGACTTCCCTACCAATTCAACTCCAACATATCTCCCTCCAAAGTAAGAAACGCCAGCAGGCACCGAGATAATCTCAATGCCGTCGGCGTAATAAAATGTGAGCGAAGTGAGTTAGTGCAACATGAGACATACTTACCATTTATGATAAAAATGAAGTGTGACAATTACCGTGAGACGATCGAAATGGAAAAGAGTGACAATTATTGTGGAACAAAGGGAGTAGTTGATACGGGTACAACCGCCCGCGTGAGGAGCCACCCCCAGAGGAAGACGTGCCAGGGGAGCAACCTGCCGAAGAATGCAGGGGAGTGGATGAGGCAGCCGAGTTCAATACAGAGGAGGAGGGAAGACCACCACCGGAGTTGCCACCGACCAGCGGACGCCCCCGGAGGCAGCCGAAGCGGATCGTGAGGTACGGGGACTTCGTGTCTCGCTAAGGAGAGCAACGCAGAAGGCAGCCGTTGAGTTTTATTTTTTGCATTAGATTAGAATAGCTATTTTTGGATTTTTCTTTTCACATTATGGATATTTTGATTATTATTTGAGTCGGGGCCAATAAGCCCCTTTCCGGGTTTTCTTGGTGATTCTTTCCCGGATTGCAAAAGAGAGTCGAATCATCTAGGGTCCTTAGATATAAAAGGGAGGAATGTTATGACTTACGATTAATCAATCACATAATATTTTCCCAATTTTCTTGTTCTTTAAGTTTCCGCAAAACCTAATTCGGAGCTGATCTCAAGGAAAGCTTGAGACGTCCGCCGTTACAATCGTCTCGTCGACTCCTCGTCGTCGATCAGTACGTGTTGAGGGGATTACCCTTAACAGTAGTCTTAATGGAAAATTGGTTAACTAAGAGAGAAAGTGAAAAAGTATATAAAATAAGAGATGCATGGAGAAAAAAAACTAAAGTATGGAAGGAAGGAGAAAATTGGGTAAAATAGCATAGATAAACTATCCTTTTTTAGAAACTAGTATTACCTCCGCATCTTAGCAGATTTTCAAATAATGAAGATAGATTTTAAAATAAGTGGATTAAAATTAAAAAAAACAGAGAATAAAAAGATTATAATGATGTTTATACTTAAAAATAGGTAAACAATTCAAAACATTACAAACGATAACAAAAAATAGAAATATACTTCTCTCAATAATTTTTTATCAATAGTTTTCCAAACAATTAAACACGACTTGGAAAATAAATAGAGGGATCACTGAACAATTGTATTAAATTAATAATAATATATCAATATATATTAAATAAATAATTAATATTATTAATAATAATAATCTTTTAAGATAAAATGAATCTTATATAACATGTATTGTAAATTATAAATAAAAATTTATATGTCAAAATTGAAAAATTAAAAACATGTTCAGTTTAAAGTAAAATATATCATGTGTGATCATTGAATAGATTATTCAATTCAAGATAACATTTTTTTTGGACAATTAAGATTTAGAAACATCTTTAATTTAAAGTTAAATATGTCCATTTAAATTAAGAGCATCCACAGTGATGCGGATGTCCCGACTGACATCCCCAAGGACATTCCAAAAACACCTTCTGCCACGTCATAAGGACTTCCCACTGCACAGTGGCGGACATCCTCAAGGACACCCCGACGGACTTCTCACAATAATAAAAATTCACCAAATTAAACAATTTACGGAATTAAAATTTCGCCACGATTACGGAATAAAAATTTCATTAAATAAAAAAGAAAGGTACATTTCAACAAAAAAAAAACTAAAAAAAGTACACTTCAATAAATACAAATTCCATCAACGACGACCCCTTCGCTGTCATACTTCTTCAATTATATCGTTCTGGAGTCGAATATGAGTTTGTTTTTGGCGCATGTCGGCAAATGCACGGACTCGCTCAACCTCGTCATAAGGGTATCCCCATACGTACATTGCCGGTGGCCACGCCGTGGCTTGGACCCGCAACATCAGCATCATCATTGGCCCAATCCGTCAGTGTTGGACCTTCATCTTCGACAATCATGTTATGCATGATAATACATGCGTACATCATATCGGCGATGCTGTCAGCATACCACAGCCGTAATGGACCCTTCACCGCCGCCCATCGAGTCTAGAGCACACCAAATGCCCGCTCCACATCCTTGCGCGCTGCCTCCTGACGGCCCGCAAAATATACCTTCTTTTTCTTCTGTTGGGCATCTGATCGTCTTCATAAAGATGGGCCACATAGGGTATATCCCATCAGCCAAATAATAGTCCATGTTGTGCTGGTTGCTGTTGGCGACAAAATTGATGGCCGGACCGACGCCCATGCACTGGTCGTTGAAAAGGGGCGACGACTGGAGGACGTTGATGTCGTTGTTTGACCCGGCTACTCCAAAATAGGCATGCCAAATCCACAGCCGGTAGTCAGCTACCGCTTCAAGGATCATCGTGGGATTCTTGCCCTTGAAACCCGTAGTGTACACCCCTTTCCAGGCAGCGGGGCAGTTCTTCCACTCCCAATGCATACAATCTATGCTGCCTAGTATCCCCGGAAACTCGTGCTACGACTGGAGGACGTTGATGTCGTTGTTCGACCCGGCTACTCCAAAATAGGCATGCCAAATCCACAGCCGGTAGTCAGCTACCGCTTCAAGGATCATCGTGGGATTCTTGCCCTTGAAACCCATAGTGTACACCTCTTTCCAGGCAGCGGGGCAGTTCTTCCACTCCCAATGCATACAATCTATGCTGCCTAGCATCCCCGGAAACCCGTGCTAAGTCCCGTGCATATCCAGCAGAGCCTGACAATCTTCGGGGGTAGGCTTTCGAAGAAACCTATCCCCGAATATCTCCCTAACGCCCTGACAAAAATACTTTAGGCAATCACGGGCAGTCGTCTCGCCGATGTGGAGGTACTAATCGAACATGTCAGTCGCGCCTCCGTATGCCAACTGCCTGATTGCGGCAGTGCACTTCTGAATTGGAGTGTGGCCGGGTTTACCAGCCACATCCTCCCGCACCCTGAAATACCCGTATCGACGCTCTAAAGTGCCCACGATACGCAGAAAGAGCGGACGATGCATCCTAAAACGTCGCCGAAACATGTTCTCCCCAAATCGTGGCTCCGAAGCGAAGTAATCCTCGTACAACCGACGGTGTGCAGCGAGGTGGTCCCGGGGTACTATAGATCGACGATGGATGGGTCGAGGTACCGCCGGCGCCAAGGCCGCCTGTATCTCCCTCTCCGCTGCCTCCCGCACACGTGCATGAATTCGCCTCATTATGTCATCATACCCCCCATCACTACCACCCGCACTGCTACCGCCCGCACCAAAGCCACTACCAGCCATTCTGGATATATAAAAGAAACGTAGAGAGAGAGATACTCGTTAATACAAGTGGTGCGAATGAAATGAAGTTCAACGAGCCGTATTTATAGAATTTTAAAAAATATATATAAAATAATCGGGACGTCCGTGGGGTCAACGCAATGGCGGACGTCCGCAAGGACGTCGCAACGGATGTCCCGGGAACGCCGCTGAACTCCGATGTCTGCAGCGGACGTCCATATCCGCGTCACCGCTGCGCAATGGCGGACGTCCCGCGCAGAACTCCGGCACGCCGGCCGGACGTCCGCCATTGTGGATGCTCTAAGATTTACTTTAAAAATAGTTCATCTTTAATACTATTTAACTAAATATATTTAATTGGATAGCCCAAAAGCCCAACTTTTAAGTCCATTTAAAACCTAATGAAAAAAATGAGCTGTCGTCGTCTTCATCTTATTCTTCTTCCCCATTTTTCTGTTTCTGCATATCTCTCATCTCTCTGTCTTCGTCGAACAGTATCGCCTCTCAATCGCCTTGCTTCGCTGCCCGACTGCAAATGCCGCCGCTTGCCTCTCTGCCTCGCTGTGGTCTCTCATTAGTCATCAGGTTTGGTTTGATAGCCAAACTCAATTAAGTGGACCATTTTTTTTAATAATTTCTGCCTTTCAAATTAGTAGTATATATTTGTAAAAGAAATAAAGAAAATAATTACACATTCAGCTCTTTCCTCCAAAAAGGGTATTATAGTCTTTTCAACCAACTGTCCCTTTTTATTAGTATAGATAAGACTATTTTGGTCTATTAAGTAAAACAAATCCATTTCTACTTTTTGAATTTTTTTTATTATACATGGTAAAACTACTACCTCCATTTCATAATAAGAGTCACATTTTGTGTGGGCACAGAAAGAAATGTAAAGAAAGTGGGTTGAATAAGTTAGTTAACTATGAGTCCCACTTATATATATTATTTTTATTTGAATTAAATATGAGTGAAATAAGTTGGTAGAATATGGGGCCTATTTACCATTTATGGTAAAAATGAAATGTGACTCTTATTGTGGGACGGACAGAAATGACAGAATGTGACTCTTATTATAGGGCGGAGGTAGTAATACATGATTGCATTATTCATTAATACTCCTTCAGTTCCGCAATAGTATAGTCTTTTCATTTTTTGCACTCGTTTTAGAAAAATGATAGTAATAAATAGTTAAAGTGGAGAAAAAATAAAGTAAGAGACATAATAATGTAAATAAGACTCTTATTTACCTTATTTTGTCACTTACTTTATTTTCTCTTTATTTTAATTATTTATTATTATCATTTTTTCAAAATGAGTGTAGAAAATGAAACGACTCAATTACCGTGGAACTGAGGAAGTAGTAAGTATTTCACTTTTCCTTATTCTCATTAAAATATTACTCCTATTAATTTCACATCAAAATTTTGAACATTCTAAATCTTCTGTTAACCGTATTGTTGCAAATATTTCAAATGTCGCATCAAGTAGTTTGCTACCACTAAATCTTATCATGGGTAGGCTAAGATAGTAGAGATTAAGCAAAATCATTTCTGATTTCTAACATTACTTTTCAAAATTTGAATAATGGTGCAAAAAAGATTAAATGTTTTCATGATTTTTCAATACAAATAATCATGGTAAAATAGGAAGGATAAAATGTCCAACGAACTAAGTTAATAACGATGTTGTGGCTGGGTCGGTCGGTTCGGTTAGAACCGATCCGACAACACGGTTAACCGAGACCAAAAGTAACCGAGATAGAAGCACCGGGACCGAAACCGAATTGGCCACGGTTCGGTTCCTAACCGAATAGGTTCCGGTTAACCGAACTGGAACCGAATTAAAATAAATAAAATTATGCGGTTCATAGGTATCGATCCTTGTACATTGCATACGAAAAATTACCACCATAGCCACTACTTGCGCTACATTGCGTAATTCAGTTCTAATCGGTTCTAACCGATTGGACCCGAACCGATAACCGATAGACGCATTACTTTTGGAACCGAATCGAACCGACTAACCGATGACCGAATTACCCGCCCTAAACAATACTAACTAAGCACAATCTAAACTTCAATTTAGCTAAAAATATTTGCTATTACAAAAATCAGTGAAAATTGCACATTTTTGTAAATAAATTTTAAAAAATAAACCTATACTTGTTCTAGAAGGCAGACGAAAGTACGAAACCGACACCAAGTCCGAATTTATCTTCTTCACCAAGAAAGTACCTATCATAAAACTCAGACCCTGATTCGTAGGTGGAGAATAATCAACATAGAAACCAAGGATTTGTATTGATTTCTCTCGCATTCATCTCAATATTTGATCGAGTTGGTATGCCCCTTTCGGTGTTTAAGTTTTCTTCTTCCTATGTGTTTGGTTAAATGTTTGTATGGATTCTTATGCATTGATTTCTCCATTTTCAGGCCGGGATTGTTTCGTGCGGGTATTTTTGCATTTCTTATATTATGGTAATTTCATGCGCATCTTCGGCAAATTTCCCGCGAATTCGAGCTTATTGCTTTGTTTCGTTTGTTATTAATCTGTTGTAGGAAATGTTTGAGATTGGGGTTAGGGTTTTAAATTTTGTTCTTTAATTCGATAATCGTATCTTGATTTTGGGCCGTTCCTCTGAGATTATATGCACCTTGTTAAGGTGTGGTAATTGGTAAATGCTTATTGGATTGAATTTTCCCATTTATGATCTCGATTTCTGCATTTTAAGTTTCTGGTTTGTTCATCGAGAATGAAGCATTTTGTGCGACACATTTCGATTTAATACAAAGTATAATTGAAAAGCAATTTTAAAAATTTACCTTGCTGAGCTAGCTTTGTTACATTTCTCAACTTGGATAAGATGGCTGAGCTTTTCTATAAGCAGAGAATGACCATGAACAAATTTGCTCTGCTTAATGCAGAAGTTGCTCTTGTTTTGCTGCACATTGCAATATTTAGACCAATTTAGAAAGTTCTTCACCTTTTCAATGCAAAAGTTGCTCTTCTTTTGATGCGAACATTGCAACATTTTGGCTAATTTAGAATATTGCTTACTTCTTTACACTCATTTTTCAAAATCAAGTCTTGATCTTCATCAATCCAAAAGTTGGTCTTGCTTTTTGATGCCAACATTGCAACATGTAGGGTAATTTAGAAAGGCATTTAATTCTTTACACTCACTCATCAAAATCAAGTCTTTATCATCCTCCCACCCCCAATTTGCAGGCATCCGTAGCAGTAGCAGGGGCTGCAGTTGGAGCTAGTGCTCTAGGTGCTAGATACTTGCTAAGGGCATGGCAAGCATTCAAATCCAACCCACGGGCCCGTAATTTTTACCACGGGGGATTTCAACAGGCCATGAACAGGCGAGAGGCCGCATTGATTCTTGGAGTGAGGTAAAAAATATGTTTCTTCTCTAGCTTCTGATCTAGCCATGTTGAGGTTTCTTTGTTTTAATGAAAGATGGGATCTCTATATCTGATATCCGGCTTTATCCGTTAAGGGAGCACGTCGCCTTGGAAAAGATCAAAGAGGCTCATAGAAGAGTGATGGTAGCAAACCACCCTGATGCTGGGGGCAGCCATTACCTTGCTTCAAAGATCAATGAAGCTAAAGATATCTTGTTGAAGAAATCGAAGGCGTCGGATTCTGCATTCTGATGGAATCTGCCATGACATGGAGAAATGCTCTCTGTGACGCCATTTTTTGTGCTGATTGATAATTGGCAATTGATTTTGTTTTGGTAGTTTGACAGCTATCAGTTTGTGATGTGGAGATGTTGCTGAAGAGTAGAAGATGTATGGGAAATTTTTTGTTGGTTTGTATTGATAGAATGTGTAGGAGTTATTTATGCAGCTAAGAACGTTGTATTTTCTCTTTACTGTTTGGTTTATATTTCTGTGATTACTCATTCAAGGTGATCAATGAAAAATATTTATGTACAATCTTTCACTAATTGCAATTTTTACCTGAATTTTAAAAATGTGGCAATTGTGTCATTATTTTTTTCATTTATTGTAAAATGAACATTGAATTTTATTTTATAATTATAAAATAAATGATTTGTATATTAACTGACACTTAAAACACCCAGTCTATTGGCACAAGTGATAAATAATTAAATACTACTCCTGTAACACTGACTCTATTAATTAAATAATTTTCTTTTGATTTGTTCCAACTAAAACGATTTGTTTCTAAAATTTGATACTCTCCACACCACACTCCACATTGCTATTTTTACTTTATTTTTTCTCTCAATTAATTACTCCATTTTTCTACGTAGTATATAAGCAACACTATTTAAAATTTCTTAATGTCCAAAAAGGAGAATGAAGAAGACAAGCTTCTCTCACACACACTAACAGAAAACGGCACACACACATAGGATGATAGGAAGCTACAAGGCTACTAATCAGCCGCTTCTTCAATTCAGCGCCGTCGCGTGGTCCATCATCTATCATCTCCGTCAACACCACCACCAAATTCAGCTCGTTTAAATGGAGCCCTCATCCCCACCAAATCGCCATATCCGACCGTGACAATTCAATCGATCAAATCTAAGGTTTCAATGGAGGATTCTATGCCCGAGCCCCCTTTCGAGTTTCTTTCAAGGAAGCCCTACATGCCTCCTTTATGGGCAACCCACCTCAATCCAATTCCTTCCCACATCTTCTCCCTCGGCCATGTATGTTCGCTTTTTTGCATTTGATTTTACTTGCCTTGCATTAATTGATTTTCATTTTTCGTGTTTTCGTAGTTTCCGACTCCAATTCACAAGTGGAACCTTCCTAATTTGCCCAAGGGCACCGAGGTTTATATCAAGGTAGCCGTATTTCTTGATTATTGATTATAATTGAGTCAATTATTGTGTTATTGTAGTTTGATTGTGTGTTTGAGGGATGGAAATTTTATTCGAGTTGAGAGATGTGGTGGTTTTGAATGATTTGATCATTCTGTATTGTGGTTCTACCTGGATACCTGTATGCTTGTTTTCGATACGGTGGCTGGTTAAGTCAATGTACGAATTTGTGGAGGAAAGGTTGTAGTCGATCTGGTTACCGAAGCACATAGATGAGTAGGTGGTTTTAGAGAAAGAATAGAGGCTTGTGAAGTCTAGATTTTGCTGGCTGAATAGAGAGCAGTGAATTTCGAACAATTTGATTAGACTGGACCTCCTAAAAGAACTTCTCGACAACTAGAGTAGATAGATGTAGTGGTTTTAAATGATTTGATCATTTTGTAGTGTGGTTCTACCTGGCTATATGCTTGTTTTCCTTTTGGTGGCTAGTTAAGTAGAATGTGCGACTTTGTGGGGGAACGGTTGTAGCCGAGCTGGTAACCGAAGCACATAGATGAAGGGGTAGCATTAGAGAAAGAATAGAGGCTTGTAAAGTCTAGATTTTGTTGGCTGAATAGAGAGATGTAGTGATTCTCGAACGATTTTAGTAGTGTGGACCGTCTGAATCACTTCTCGAGAACCAGAGCGAGAGAAGAAATGAAGATACACTTTTATACTCACTAAAGAAACATAGTACTACTAGTTAAAAAATCCCCAATCAACTTCAGCTCTTAATCTCCCCTGTTTGAAAGGGGCAGAAATGATAGTCATTTATGCCTTTGGATAATTGGATTTTGCTCTAGCATCTTGAGGGATGATGTTAACATGAAAATTGCAAGCTCTCTGAAACCATTAGAATGAATTTATTGTTATTCAGCTGTCTTTAGTTGGGATATCTGCTCAAACTTGATGTTACCCTGTGACTGATGTGGTGGTTTGTGATTCTTGTTATCCTGGTTGATTGTTTTGATTTGAAACTTCGAGCATTCCAGATGGGATTATTTAATAATCTGCTTTCTGATTTATGAAATTTGCTGTTAGCGCGATGATCTTTCAGGAATGCAATTGAGTGGTAACAAAGTCAGGAAACTCGAATTCTTGCTGGCTGAGGCGGTGGCGCAGGGTGCTGATTGCATTATTACTATTGGAGGGATACAGAGCAATCACTGCCGAGCCACTGCTGTGGCTGCCAAGTATTTGAATCTCGGCTGTTATCTTATACTGTTCACTTCTGAGGTATTGATCACACGTTCACACCTTTTCATCTACTAAGAACAATGTGTGTCTTCAACGTTGATTCTCTTCCCGCTACTTTTTGTGCAGAAGCTTGTAGACAAAGATCCTGGATTGACAGGGAATCTCTTAGTCGAACGTTTGGTTGGAGCACATGTAGATCTTATTTCGAAGGAAGAGTATGCTAGCATTGGGGGTGTAGTATGTCTATCACATTCTTCATTGTTTGTTTGCTTTCTTGACCAGACGATTTTCTTCAAGTCTTACGTTTCTTTTTTTCGTTTCTGTCATCAGGCTCTCACCAACATACTGAAAGAAAGGCTGTTGAGCGAAGGCAGAAAGCCTTATGTGATTCCCGGGGGTGGTTCGAATTCCTTGGGAACTTGGTAAAATATTGCAGGAAGCAAACTCTTTTATTCTTACCATGACTTGATTTCCCTATTGTTGCTTTTCATTTATATTTGGTCTAGAGCAACGTACGAGAACTTGTGATGGTGATAATGTTGCAAGCAATTAACATAACAGTATTTTCTTTGCAGGGGCTATGTCGAAGCAGTTAGAGAGATCCAAGAACAGCTTGGAAAAGGGAGCGGTGGAATAACATTTGACGACATAGTCGCAGCATGTGGAAGGTCTAAACCCGAGTTATGACACCTCTAGTTGTTTTCTAATCGTGTGAAAGTAACTACTGAGACGTGCACACGTGTCATTGATTTACAGCGGAGGCACGATTGCTGGCTTAGCACTCGGGACATGGCTGAGTGGCTCGGCCACTAAAGTACGTAATCTTGTTCACTCTAAATTTAAAAGGTGGAGTTTTGACTGAAATTTGAAATGCTGACGTGATTGATGAAAGCTTTGGAGTTTTGACTGAAATTGGAAATGCAGACGTGATTGATGAAAACTTTGGAGTTGTGACCGAAAATTTGGTGTTTATTTTTGAAAATGAACATCTATTTATAGAATACGTAAATGCAGGTACATGCCTATTGTGTAAGCGATGATCCCAACTACTTCTATGACCATGTTGAAGGCCTAACCGATGGACTTCAAGCCGTTGTTAGCTCACGCGACATTGTCAACATACAAAATGTGACTTCTTCCTCAACACTTGGATTGCCATTTTTGTTCAAAACTCTAATTTCTGCTACTTAATTGCACTTTACACAGGCTAAAGGACTTGGCTATGCCATTAATACTACAGAAGAGCTAACTTTCATGCAAGAAATTGCCAAAGCCACCGGTGTTGTTCTCGACCCCGTCTACAGGTATTACCATGTTTGTCACCAGTCTCCTCCTTTTCGACTATAGGACGACCCCGTCTACAGGTATTACCATGTTTGTCACCAGTCTCCTCCTTTTCGACTATAGGACAAAACGGATGTATTGTATAAAATACTGTAAATACACTCACTCCTAGACCAAGAATTCATTCAGCAAAGTGATAAATCTTCGTATGGTTGACAATGGTTCATATTCTTTAGGACTTATTTGAACCACTCCTTTTGATTAAATTCCTCGAGAGACGTTAACTTCCCGTTAATAATCCCTGGTGACATCATTGTTCTTGTGATATATGCAGCGGAAAAGCTGCATACGGGATGATGAGAGACATGGCCGAGAATCCCAGGAAGTGGGAAGGAAGAAAGGTCCTCTTCGTACACACCGGAGGTCTCTTGGGACTATACGAGAAGACCGAGCAGATAGTGCCACTGGTAGGAAACTGGCGTAGGATGGACATCCAGGCGTCCATCCCTCGCCAAGTAGGCACCGGAAAGGTGTCTAGAAACTTCTATAGGCCTATGTGAACATGTAAACTTCCTATCAAGAATAGGTGGAGTCATGATTCTTAATTCTTACCTCTTCTGCTGTACTAATTTGTCTGATTGTATATGTTGCAATGATAATGATATCATAGTTAAAAAAAAATAAACTTTGATGATCCCGTGATACCTAATTGTAATTGTAATGGAAAAAATTTATAATGTATTTTTTGAAAAGGCATCATTTTTCAAATTGAGAGAAATTAACGCTTTTTAGCATATTTAGTACAAGACAATATAATTAGGAATATGAAATTATAGACTATTGATTTGCTATTAAATAAGGAAAAAGTTATCCACCATGACAAGAATAGTCAGAATTCTATAGCCATTTTGTGTATAACTCACTTACAAAATGAATTCCTCACAATTAATTGATAAGAAAAAATATAAGAAATTAAATATCTCATAGTATATGTTTCTTTTTGGAGAGGAAAACACTTTTATAAATGTAAATACGAATCAGTCTTAACGATTTCTTTTTTACATTAAAAATTGACTGAATGTAAATATAGCTCAATTTGGGCCGAGTCATTTACAACACGGATCAAATGCCCAACAACCAAGCGGGCCGGGCCACAACTCCGCCTCCCGCCATTACAGCCATAAACGGAAAACACAATCTCCTTCATTTTTCCTCTGCCGCCAAACCCCCCCCCCCCCCTCTCTCTCTCTCTCACACACACACTCATAATTCAAATCTGCAGCACAAAGAGCCCAAGCAGCGGCGCAGGAGAGCCAATAATGAGCTCTAAGATGAGAAATAAAGTGCAGAAGAAGTTCAGCATGAGGGGTTACAACTCAAATTGGAAGCCCTAACGGAAATCCTTGGATTCATCAGTCAATTCCCTGAAACGGAAGACGAAGCGCTCGATCTCCTCCTAGATGAGCTGCATCACGTCACCTGTAATGTCCGTCCGAGTTTCTACCTCGAGCATCTTTCAGGTTCGTTTTCATAATATTTGACGGTGCGAAGGCCTTTGATTGAACAAGTAATATGCTTATTATGGAATGCATCAACTGTGCTTTCCTAGCTGATCCGACTGCCAATATATGCATCAGCAACCCTCATATATCACTTTTAGTTTGAACAAGTGAACAGTTCGGCGTAAATGACTTGCAGTTGAAAACCTTTGGATTTCCTCCATTAGAGGACCGAGAAAAGTCCCGTGCAATGCTAGCAGGAATTGATTTTTTTGGTGGTGGATCACTTGCAAAAGAGGAAATGGTATTGAAAATCACCGCTGACAGTGACAAATTAGATACTTCCCCAGTTTAGAAAATAGTAATTGGTTCTGTTTCCCTGACATTTGCCTCAGGTTAGACTTGCCGATGTTGAAAGGGGGGCATTTAATGATATGTTTGTGATACTCTCTGATATTTGGGTAGACCATGAGGAGGTAATCATCCTTCTAACCTCATCTTGCTTGCTAAGTGATAAGTTAAATCCAATTTTGTTTTAACTTGTGAATGTGATTTACTAATTGCTTCATCTTCCATACTTAGAGAAGACTATGGAAAAACTTGAAATCATCCTCAGTGGTTATGAGAATGAGAATGTGGTTCCATCTCTTTTTCGTTTTCATGGGAAACTTTTCTTCTCATCCATGTAACCTGTCTTTTAATTCTTACTCTAGCACCAGGTGAGAACACCTGTATTTTATTTATTCTCGATATCAATCATGGTTAACAGAAGCAGTGTGATAGCGGACAAGATTTTCCTGCAGATCAAACTTTGGGAGGCTAGGCAAAATGATTGCAGACCATCAACGTTTAAAAGAACATAGCTGATTTCTTTTCATTCCTGGTCCTGATGATATAGGTAATATAACTTTTCAGATTCTCCAGATGCATATGTAACACGCATAAATGATAAAATACTGTTGTTTTTTAGGACCTTCAAATGCTCTGCCCAGATGCTCATTGCCAAAATACATAATCGAGGAGTTTCAAAATCACATTCCAAATGCTGCATTTATGATTAATCCTTGCAGGTATTTCTTAATGCTTGCTAAAACTGTTTCCTGCTTGACTAAGCTTGAATGTATGCTATCTGAACTCTGATAGCTGTTTTTTCCTATGATCACCCCCATTACACATTTTAGTAAGGTTGAGCTGCTTTGATTATGACTTCTATTAATGGCTGTAGTTTCATATCTCTTTTGATCACTGGTGTTAATATTTTGCTGTGAGCTGAGAAAAATTTCTCTTCTTTTTGGTTGAAAGCAGAATCAAATTTTACACACAAGAAATTGTATTTCTACGTGAAGATATGCTTTACAAAATGCGCAGATCATGTCTGATGCCTCCATTAACTGAAGAAACAAGTGAACCATTTGAGCACATGAGTCTAGTATTCTACACAAGTGCACAACATTTTCCTGTGTTTGTTGATAGGAATCACCTTTAAAGCAACTTGGACACAATTCTATTCTGCAGCTTGTTGCTACCATAGTGCATCAAAGCCATCTTTGCCCTCTGCCCTTGAGCATACAGCCCATCAGTTGGAACTTTGATCACAGTCTTCATTTGTATCCAACTCCACAAACAGTAATTTCCTTCTTTACTTATTAACTTCTGAGGTCAAGTTCGTATAAATTGGTACAAAGCTTTCAATTTTTTAAATTAATGCAGATTATCTTGGGGGACAGAAGTGAGCAGAAGGCATTCAAGTACACTGGAATTACATGCTTTAACCCTGGTTCATTCTCAAATGACTTCGCTTTCGTGGCATATCGACCTTGCTCTCAGGAAGTTGAACTATCAGCTGTGTAAGTATGTATTCCAGAGGTCAAATGCACAAATGGATTCTGAGAACTTAATGTTCCTATTTAACTGGGACATGGCTCTTTGGAAATTTAATTATCACATTTGTAAGGGTTGAGTCTATGTATATGCAGCTACAAAATGATTATTTTCCTGAAAACTTGCTGCAGATATTGTATTGTCCTTATAAGTTAGCAACCTCATTTATATGATTTTCAGTAACTTTTAGTATATGATTAAATATGAATGGTATTTACCCAAATTTGAATAACCTCATAACTACTAGCTAGTGATTTTCAAATATCTGATTGTCAGAGTTCTGAAACCAGATTTATAGGTAATATATTGGGGGTGGACTTCTTCCTATAACTTCCAATATATAGATTACTGAATTTTTTTTATATCATATTAGATAGATGATGCTGAACCTTGGCACCATTTTTGTACATTAGAAAAGGCCCTTAGGCTTATGGCATGAGATTACTGAATTTATCTCTTAATTTGTTCAAATTTTTAACTTCTGTTTCTTTTAAGCTAATTTTTGAAGTAGATATTACTAGTAATACTAAAGAAAATTTTAATCTCAGACTCTCAGTTTGTCTACTGAAAATTCACTTTCATACTCTCTTATCTAACTTATACTTTTAAGTACAATTAACCGATGTGGGTTACATTAACATAAGACAAGAGTCTCGCTTATGGTACCAGAGCTGAAAAGGATTAGAATCGGCATCATACAGAGATGATTGTGCTATATGATAAAAAAAACTTGCATAGTAGTCAGTGCAGTGTACACTCTAAAGCTGATATAACTGAATAAATTATGCTACAAATATTGTAATATTTTCACAAGAACTTCAGATTCAGATCCCCCACTGGACTAAGTTTATTCCTATATTTTCTGAATTTGAAGGAACCAACAAGTGACTCTATGTCATTAATATCAAGTTATCAACAATGAGGATAATACTGCCACATTTTTTAACATGAACATCCAAAAGATTGATATAAAGTATGACTGCATTTTGTCTGGTTGGTAGTTGAATTTTTCGGATTTAAACAGAACCAAGACCCAAAAGGGGTTCAAAGGTGAGAATTTTGAATTTTTCTGATGCTTATATGAAGAAGGTTACATAAGGTGTGTACTTGAAATCGAAAATATGAAAGTGGATTACTGCATGTTGATATTTCAACTAATTAGTTGCATTTTTTCAAGCTATTTGTACTACAGAATACTTTTATTTACCTCGTGCTCTTGAAAAGTATATATAAGTGGAGTAGTCGCATCATTTCGTATATGTTCTGCTTGTGCCATCATTTGATTATTGACTGTGATGAAAGCTGAGATCAGGATTTGCTGAGCACTGGACTTTCTGGTACGTTGGTGGAATATTACGTGTCATGAATCGTGCCGCTTCAAACCCTGGTATGGAGCCTTTTGATTGGAAAACAGACCTTTCTTTCTGTTAGTGGCCTTCTTTCTTTGAGTGATATTGAAGATTCATGTGTTTCTACCTGTTTTTCCAATCTGCTAAAGTTGTTGTGGTGATAAATATAATAAAGTCATTTTATATGCGACAAACTGTATCAATCATCATGGAGTTGTATGGTAGTAGAGATATTCAACACTTGAGCCGAAAGTTGTGGCTTTCTGTGCATTCCTCCAACTCATTGTCGTATGTCTTATGTGAAGTATGTCAAAGACGTTTTGCACACGGCAATGTTTGTCTGAATAGCAGTCGAATCTGAACACATCATTTATGTCCATGGTCTTGCTTTTCCATTGACACTTCTCACCTGCAGTTCAGTTCTCAGTGATACATATACCCTTATTATTAAAAGTTGCTAGTCAATATAGAACAGTTTAAGATGCATTAGAGTTTTTCTTTGGTATAATTACTAGAAAAAGAGTAGTTAGGGATTCAGAGAAAATAGTATGTTCTCAACCAAAGTTAGAAACATTTGAATTGTGTGCGAGTACTAGTGCAAAGGTATTATATTCCATCAAGGTTAGATTATTAATGGAAAGTATCAATATGTCAACAAGGACATCTTACATCCTTGTCTTCACCTACTATCAATTAGATCCAAAAAGTAAGTTGCACTCAAAAGACACCTCCAGTATGACCTCTTAATTAATTAGTTCACTGGTTCGTAAATCCTTTTGAGATAGGTACATGTACTTAGGTTTAGACTATAATTAAGGTGAGATAACTTGAACAAGCAATTCTACTATTTGCTGGTGTGAATATTATTACCAGAACAAGCTTGACCGAAATAGGGAACTTATAATCTGCTTTTATTAACTGCAGTAATATGCCATTAGACAGGTAGCTGAACTCCTCAATTGTTAATTAGGAAAACCTAGTTGAAACGGTTCGTATGTTAGCTTTCATGTGGTGCTGCAGTTGGGAAGTTCTGATAACTTCTTCACTCAGGAATCACTTATTGCCAACTTCGGGTACTAATGAGTCAAATCAGGTGAGATTTAAAGGTTAAGTCTAGCAAAGAAGCAGACAGTATTCCATCCAGGATGTAGACTAATACGAAACCTTATATGATTCGAACTGAAGTGTTTTACATGGATAAGAGATTTGGTTTGATTCATTGTCAATTTGGCTGAACCTCTAGACTTTGAAAATCTGGATCATTTAGGAAGTTAATTTTTGAGAGGTGGATTGTTTGTGTGACTATTATTTACTGCTTGGGATTATAATAATTTACTTATGTGCTGAAATGTAGTAGGTAAAGCTGGTAAACTATATACTGAGTCTTTCACTTAAGAAATGGTTTCAATTTAGTCATACCAATAATCTGTATGGAATGAATGTTTTAGTTATTCAAGTGATTGCTGAAAATTTTGTAGCATTTCTTGCATAAATTCATAAAGATTTTATTATATTGCTTGACTTTTAGGCATTTCTCCAAATATGTTGATAATCATGGTTTCACATGGCTAATTAAACCATATTGCATGATGTCATCAATGTGTAAATTTATATGTAGATTGCATTTACATAATATACTGTGAATATTTATGATCTAAGATACTCTCCTTGAAATTTGTATGATGAGGCTTGTGATAAATTTATTTTGATAAAATTGTGAATAGGTAGACATTTTCTTAGACATAATGTGTTTCTCATCAATTGGTGATCAATATACACCTATATAAATGTTATGTTACGTATCTTAGTTTATGCTAGTGCTTCAGTTTATAAATTTATTTTAATGCCATTAATTTTACAAATTATTTATAAATCAAAGCGTATTTTTATTTTTTTAATAGTTTCAATTAAATATATATAAAATAACAACAGAGCTTTTAATTTTATGTAGTTTGTAAAATTAATAAGGTTAATAACAATTTTCAATGTATTAAAATAAATTATACATATGAAATAAAGTAAATAATACGTATCAAATAGTACTAGTATAAAAAATTAAACAAGGATGGTTTTCATGAATGGATTGTGTTCACATGATTGATGTATGTATATATATTCAAAGTCAGCCCATTTTAGAGATGATATATAAATAATAGAAATACTGAGGATCTGATTGTACAAATGGTGGGCTCGTGATCCGTTTACAGTTGAATACTTTTACAAGAAAATCCATTAATTTCTTAATTAAGGATAAATCAAATAAGAATAAAATATGATAAAGGGGGAAGAAGAAAGGTAGGCCAACAGTCAAAAACAAGTCTTACTTTCCCACTAGGAAAACGTTTCTATTTCGGCAGTTTTAGGATGTTGAGAACTAAGTTTAGTTTCCCTTACAGTTATGTATTGGTATGACAATTCAACTACAGAGGAAAATTAGTTATCACACACCCACACTCTCATTAAAAAAATAATCTTTGTATCTATAATTTAATCTTTTTAATTAAATGACATTTGCTATACATTCATCTAGGTATAATCGTCATTTAAATCATGAAACTTAGTCAAATCCAGGAAAATTTCACAAGGTTTGAAATATTAAATCATAATTTTGTTTCATACCTAAAAGGTGATGCTCAAAATGATATAGTTAGAATAGATTAAGAAAATAGAGAAGGAAAAAAATACTTCATTTAAATTTTTAAAAAAACATTGTTTAATTAGAAAACTTAAGTTTGACAAAAAGTTTGGGACATAAAATGCTACCTATCAACCCTAAATAATTATCAACTAGTCTTTTTGTAGTAAGGGAAAGCAAGCCCTAATTGTTTATTGCATTGCAAGTTTTTTTTATAGGTGCAATGTGTATGTAGCTTAAGTGAAAATACAGAAAATAAATAACAAGTTTACCTTAGTTTGAAAGTTAATTTGAACTAAAGGTTTGATTCCAATATACTACTACTGCCCTAACATTGTTATCTATGATGTGGAGATATCAACTGAATAGTATGTTAACTATATGTATGATTAATTGGAGGCTTTGAAAAATACAAATATTAAAAGTAGTTCTTTTGCAATTATATATAAATATCATACAACACAAAATGGTTGTTAGATAATTAATGTTGTACATTTATTTATTTTGTATAGATGTTCTTTCTATATGTAGGATTGTAAATTGTGTCTAATTCAATCAGTTAGGGTGGACGAGATTTCATTGGACGAACTTGTTGATTATTGTCATTTTGTTGGGAATTTGGTTTGGCATATGTGCATTACTTTATAACTAATTTCTAAAATTATTATGTAGTTATTAGTCAATTTGTTAAATTTAAAACGTAAAATGAAAGAAAACATGCGACAATTTCCTTATCCACCGATATCATATGCCCAATGATTAAATCCAAAAGGTAGTAACGAAATTTGGCCAAAGTTAAAATAAGAAAGGAACATATATATGTATGAAATTAATGTGGGGACTCATCTCATCAAAATATATTTATCTGATATTTTATTTATATATACAAACCCTATATATAATATTTTTTAAACACTATACGACACACACTAGCTATATCAAGAATAAATCATTCATGTTGAAATAAATTAGGTATATAAAATAATGAAAGCATATGCAAATTCAGTAATTGGATATTTTGAAATGAAGATCAGACAAACATCAATTAATTTGAATTTCAATAATCAGTATAAACATAACAAATGTGACTACAAATATAAACATAATACTCCAATAACATATAGTAAATTAAAATTAATTAATACACAATATATATTTCAAGGGATGTAACACATACTACCCTTAAGATTAATTGAATGGACTGGTGACCTGAATATTGATTACTTAATAGTAGAAGTTTATCTATCATTGAAGCAATTATAATACAAAAATGCATAATAGAAATTTCAAATTACCAATAAACAGATTAAATGAATTGGAAATATTACGATGCATGAACGCAATAAGAAGAGTGTTTAATGAAATGCATGTTATACACTAGCAGTTCTGTTACATAATTAATTTAACTAATTTTATTTCATTTAATTAAATACATGTTATACATTAGAAGTTACAAACAAATTCATCACGAGATTACAATTTGATCAGAACCAATTAATTCGGGTAAACTTTTAGTTAGGTTTAGGAAAGCTGGTCAAGACCTAAAACCTTATACATACGTCTTCACTAATTAAGCTCTAACAACAATACCAAACATTTCATTGCTAGTCAATATTGATATTATCAAATTAAATTCATGAACACAAACTTCCACTCCCTTATTTAGGTACAAGCGTGCATTTTTTCGTATAGGTTTGAAATCTAAGATCAAATAAAATTTGACAAGTGTGTAACATCTTATAGTGTTTATTTGTTAATTAATTTGCATATCATATTATAATTAAATAGTGTTGCATGCACAGTTAGAAGGGAAAGACAAACTGCTTTGGTGGGTACATGTAGGTTAGAATTTTTAGAAAAGATGGATGTTGAAAGGAGAACGACATTTACCCCACCAAGCAACCCCATTTCCTTCCTTTCTCTCTCATCAGATATATTTTTAGAGAGAGAATACACCCATATATGCATGTATTTATTTATTGTACAAATGGATTGAAAAATCACAAAATTTGGTAAAATTCCGGTTTGTTTCGTAACTTTCAAAATAAGCCGTAAAACCATGAAGTTTGGATTTATTTGCAATCATCAATCGCAAAAGAACCAGTTATCACCTACGTGTAATATATTGCTAGTGGTTTTCAGTCTAACGACATTGTATTCTTTAGAATTACACTGCATCGTTTAACTCAGCGACATAGACCGACAGACGTCCATATAAAATGCAATTTCACAAAAAAACATCATGGGATAAATGCGAACAAATCCAAACTACGTGTAATGTATTTTTAGTGGTTTTCAACATAACGATATTATTTTCTTTAAAAATAAACCACATCATTTAACTCATCAGTAGAGACGTCCACATATATAGGATTTTTCGGTTGTCATATCAGATACAATTTCACGGGAAAAAAATCCATCGCGTGATAAATCCAAACAAGTCCAAACTTTGTGATTTTTCCACCGATTTTGAAAGTTGCGAGACAAACTAAAATCTGTCCGAAGTTAATAAATATCCTATAGCAAATCATGATTCTCTCTCTAGAGCAAGAATATTATTTGTGTAATTAAGTGGGTTTGTTAGCCTAGATGTTGCATCAACTGGTGGTGCTGGTCTGTCCAAATCCCTCCCACTCTCTAACGGAAAACACTTGTTTATCTAATCCCGTTTCCATTACTTCTCTATCTATATATTCTCTTTTTATTCCCATTTATCATCTTTCCTGTTCATCAATCATCACCATCATCTTTTCTCTCCACACAAACCCTACATATATATGCTCTTCATTTCCTTGTAAAAAAAATTCCCCTTTTGAGTTTTGATTGTTGAGTTTGCAAAAGGGAGAAGAATATTCAATTAGGGCTTGAAAAAAAAGTTTTCTTCCTCGTGCGTGTGTGTATATATTCGTCACCGAAGAAGATGTGTAGTAGAGGCCATTGGAGGCCGGCAGAGGATGAGAAGCTGCGGGAATTAGTTGAAAGATATGGACCTCATAATTGGAACGCCATAGCTGAGAAGCTCCATGGTAGATCAGGTACCTCTCTCTCTCTCTCTCATGCACAGTTCTAGCTAGGGTTTGATAAAATTGATGATAGCAAAAAAAATTTGTTTTGTTATGATATTCTCCCGAGTTGAGCTTTCATACAAAAAATTAATAACAAGATTACTCTTAGTATGTAAATCCATTAATTATAAACGTAAATACAAATCAATACATTGGAGGGTTATTAATCTAATCCATACCGTTCTATAAAGATTTTATCAATTTTATCCCACCAATTTTAGTGATTGTATTGATTTTATCCTATATTTTTCAATATACCAATTAGTTTTCAAGTATTTAAAAAAAATCTAAAAAATAATAAAATAAAATAGTACTTCTGTTTACAACTTATTCCACCATTGGATCAAATTTCAGTTAATGGAAATTGATATACAGGTGTATAAAAATGAGATATGCTATTGTTAAGTTGAAAAACGAATATGTATTTGATAGTAATTATTAAAATTTTATAGATAATTTTTTATAAAATTAAAAGATTGTGAAAAAATTGATAAAACAAATACAAGTCCAGATAGATTTCGATGATTAACCCGTATATGGATCTCCAAACTTCTAACTATATTATGGATCAATTAAAAATTCAAACTCACCCACATTTATATTTCTACACGTATAATCACATGGATTATGATCATGAGAGTGTAAAAAAAATATTGCATTTAGCTTATACTTTACACATTTAGCACAAACTATTCTCACCTGCTCATTTCATAAGGTTTTTATTGAACATTTTTTAAAAAAAATTACATCCTAAATAACACCATAAATGTTACATAGTCATTAATATACCATGCAAATTAAATTCATAATTATCATGTCTAGATATGTTAGATATATAGTCTTCATTATAGCATGCAAATTAAATTCATAAATATTACTCCCAACACAACATACACTAAATATCTTGTTGACACATCTATATCAGGGAAGAGTTGTAGGCTGAGGTGGTTCAATCAATTGGATCCAAGAATCAACCGCAGCCCCTTCACGGAGGAGGAGGAGGAGCGCCTCCTCGCCTGCCACCGGATTCACGGAAACCGGTGGGCCATAATAGCCCGGGTTTTCCCAGGGCGCACTGATAACGCCGTGAAAAATCACTGGCATGTAATCATGGCTAGAAAGTGCAGGGAGAGATCGAAAATATACGAGAAACGAGCTTTGAGAAACGACCGAGAGTCGTTGTCTTCAGCGAAGATTGATAATGGCAACATTTTATCAATTTGCAGAGGCAAAAATATGAGCTTTAGCCCTCTAATGGAGAATTTCCAAGAGAGATATAATTTGCAGGTTGTAGGGTGGAATCAGCCTCAATTTTGTGACACACCAATTACTAGAATGAAGAGTGATGAAGGTAATTTATTTACTCAATTACTACATATTCTTAGACTTTTTTAAAAGAAATATAAGTTGACCATTTTTAAATACTCCCTCATACTCATGCAAAATAGTTTATTCTTGTTCAATTCGTCCCAAAATTAAGAAATTATATACCCATTTATAAAATTTATTCTAATATTTGTTGTAGGTATATTGAAATCTGTGTAAGATATATACAATAATTAATAAATTTTTTGAACAATTTTTTCTATTTACATTTGCAGAAGCATGAAATTGAATATGAATAATCCATTTATTTTCTAACTTCATTAAATGGTATCCTTTAAATATCATAGTCACTAATTCATCAAGTTCTTGATCAATGCAGAAAGGAGCAAAGGAGTGGAGTTCTACAACTTTCTCCAAATCAATACTGACTCAAATAGAAGTGAGGTTATAGACAACGCAAGGAAAGAGAAGCAAGGCGACGACGGCGACAAAGAAGAAGAAGAAGTTGATCAGAAAGAGGCTTCATTCCAACGAAACGAAGCCTCTTCTTCTCCACCATTTATTGATTTCTTATCGGTGGGAAACTCTTCTTGATTCGTAGAGAGAAGCAGCTTAAGAAACATGAATCTTTCTATATAAGGGTTTTAATTAAGTGGATCATACTTTGCAAAAGTAGCTTAATTTCAATGATCCATATATCAAAATAGAGTCTTTGAATGTATGTGTGCATTAACAAATTGAAGTGTTTTTTATGCATGTGAATGAAAAATCCAGTATGTAATTTGCATGATTTATTATGTCAATGAGAAAAGCAACGTATACACGTAGTATTAATTTCTCAAGCTAAAACTTAATATTGTAATGACTTAATAATGTCGTTTACATAATTGTTAGTATTATTTTCGAGCAAACTCCATCTTTTTAATGCATATAGAGGGAAAATTTTACTAAGTATATATTTTGTTTGAAATGGCCTCTAAACTTGATCCAATTGTGGTATTTACTTATTTATATAATCCACGTTAAATATGCAAATAAGATTTTGGAGTATCCAATATAACAAATAGTATTGAGATAAACAGATTCCTTTTCATTTTATTATTTTCTTAATTGGGTTTATGGGCCTTAAAATCCACATTTATGCAGGCCCATATATAATTTTCTAGAGGAACAATTCTTGGGCCCGGCCCGTGTTGAGGAAATTGGTTGATTAAGTTTTCTTTTAGTTTATGGAGTAATTGATAGTTTTAGTACAATAGGCTTGTATTATTCACATCTTTATTAAGAGAGATATAAATATTGAGATATTATAATAAATAAAATTGAAAAAATTGCATCTCCTAAAAGTATTTGATGTAACTACCAATATTTTATTGTATATTCCAACCATCATTATATGCATAGGAAAAGGAAGATTGATGATGATGAAAAGAGCAAATCTAAAGTGAAAATAAAGTCTACATTAAATTCCCTTACCACACATACAACAAATATTGTGCACGAACGCCGAAAGTGTATACCGTGGTAGGGAAGAGAATATACAATTTAATTCGAGTGAAGACATACACAAATGATACTACTCGATAAAAATATTTTTAAGCATATGATTATCTTTTTCATAATTTATAATAATGTTTCTTTTATAATTATATATTCCTATTTTATATTAAAGTAAGGTTTTGTTGAAAGTTAAACAAAATAAAATCGCACAATGTGAATTAGCACAACATCTGTTTTAAATACCTTAGCAAACAACAAAAATTGCCAAATAAGTTAGGAGTATAATATGATATCGGATACTACCTCCATCTAGCATATATAGGATTTTCGATTTAGAAGTGTAATAAATTAATAACTATGACGATTTTGACTTAAAACTATGATTGATCATTATTTATTTCTTGATTTTTTTTCAACAAAATCTTCACTATGAATAACACACCAATTACAAAGGGATTTACTGAAAATAAAATACAATGCCCGTTGACTAGTATTTCTAGGTTATCCATGGTAATACCGTGCTCCAATGGATAAATTGATTTTACCTACATATTATATTTTTTTTATAGTGCTTTATCCCAAAATATACTATTATAAAATTAGAAAATAGAAAAAGTAAAAAATTGTAGCCTATAATTGAGAGACAGCGATCCCACCCACTTCAATAGCAACTGCACTAACGAAATTTACTGATTATTAAATGGATCAAAATCTTAGGTAAGTAAAGCAAAAAGTGGGTTATATTGTACCCATAAAGTGTGCCATTTCTTTGCGGCAAGATCTGCCCCTCCGTTGCCAACTGCGCTACGCCCCTGCGGGCAAAGTGTGCCATTTCTTATTTGAAGCTTAGATATGCTTGACCATAATAATGATTTCATGTTCAATATGTCATATTTGTCATTCACACTCACAATAAATAAATAAATAAATAAATACAAAACAATAGTACCCCCCACCCCCACACACACACAGAGTCCATAATTATTAACCCCATGCTCATGTTGGTATGTCCCTCTTGGCATGCCACTATATGCACTTTTTGTACCCTAAATTAAAAAAACGTGACAAAGTTGAAAATTTAGAGGAGGCAAAGATAATAAGTAATGTCTAGCAATGTAGAGGAAAGAAAGATTCCTCAAGTCTAAATAAAATGCTCCCATTTTATATGGACAAACAACGTGCTTGATCTCAACACGATCCTTGTCCAAATTAATCAAATAATGAAATGAACCATGAATTGTGACATCCACCTCCAATTTCTAGTGATCAAGGTTCTATTCAAAGTAATTAAAAATAGAAATATTGCAAATTGGGGACCAAAGTTGAAAGATTATCGACACTTCTAATGCTCGAAATCAAAATTGTCATGCCTTTTAGTAGTGGAAAACCACATTTTTTTATGTGTCGTTCAATTCACATAGTATTGTGAAGACAATTAGCTGGAAAATAAACTTAAATTGTCGGTTGAGTTGAAATGAGAACATTTATTACGAAGTTAAATCATCCTTTTAGAATAGTCTAATTGGTGGAGGGAGTAATCTCGTAATTAAATAATTCAATTCAATAAATTTAATCAGCACCTTTTAATTAAATAGCTTCATTAGGACTAGTATTTAAGAAAAACGAGTGTAAAGTTAAATAAATACTAAGAGTATTAGATTAGTGTTTTGATGAACCTTAAAATATCTCTTGCCCCAAAACATATAAATATCAAAATTAAATTAAAAATATCAAATTTGTGAGGGGATCCCACTCCCCCATAAAATCTGGAAAATGGAACTAATTCTAATTCTAATTCTAATCCTAATTGTAATGATGATATTATAAGATATTTATCTATTCGGAAGAAAACATAATGGTGTCATGTCATTATGAATCTTAAATCAAATCAATTAACATTATGCGATATTTGAAATCTAATTACTATTGATTAAACAAAATAATTTTAAATTAGGCTTTATTTAATTGCTGAATAAATCGAGTCTCAAATTAGATGATAAACGAAACGATGCTCCATATGTAGGGGTGCTTAATCGGTTCTTCGGTTCTCGGTTAACCGGAACTGGTCGGTTAATTGAGGAACCGGGAATCGGAAAATCGGTTCCGGTTCCGTTACCGGTTCCTATTTCTTGAAAAATATCGGTTCCGGTTATAACCGGAACCGACCAGTTCATAACCGGGAACCGGATTGCAATTTAATTTCAATTTATTTTAAATTTTAAAATAATATTTTATACCGTGTGTGTATATGTATATATGTGGCTGTGTGTATATATGTGGCTGTGTGTATATATGTTTTTGGGTGTGTGTGTGTGTATGCTGCTATGTGTTGTGTGAGTGTGTAAGTTGTGTGTGTGTTTATAAATGGTTGTGCGTATGTTTATGTTGCTTTTTTTTGTTAAATGTGTGTGTGTGTGTGTGTGTGTGTGTGTGTGTGTGTGTGTGTATTGAGGTGTGTGTGTTAATGTGTTGTTAAATAATGTTGTGTGTGGATGTGTTGCTTTTATATTTTGCAGATTTAAGTTGTTTCTTTTATATTCTTTCTGTTTGGTTTTTTAGTATATTAGTTTTAGGAGTCGTTTTTTGGTATTGAATGATATTATTTCCGTCTTGTCGATTTGTCGATTTGTATTGTTGTGAGTTTTTTTGAGTTTTTAAGTATTTAATATATTGAAATTTTAGTTATTGGATGATAAATATTGAATCATTTAAATCTTTATTCAAATAAATTCAGATTAAATATTACAAATCGGTTCCGGTTCAGAACCGGAATCGTCTGATTCTTAACCGGCCGGTTTCAAACCGAAACGGATCGGTTCCAGTTCTGAGATTCATGAAAATTTAAAACCGATTAACCGGTCAATCGGTCCGGTTAGAACCAGAACCGGAACCGGCCGAATAAGCAGGCCTATCCATACGAGTATCTTGCACTTAAGAGTTTAAACATTTTTATTATATAATAAATAAAATATAGTATTTTTTTAATTGCGCCCCATAAATATTTTTGATTGAATAGCTTTTAGAAGTCTCTAGAGTCTTAACAGTTTTTCTTTTCCCATATAGTGAAGGGAAAAAGTAGACATGACTAATGACTATCTAGTCAATTTTTCAAGAAATAATTCTCCAACGTCACGTCTTATACTATTTGTCTTGTTATTACGATAAAATAAATATGTATGTGAGTAAAAGTAATTACATAAAGTATTATGAAAACGTTAAATAATGCTGGATTGGAAAATAATATCTGACTGACAAAGTTAAATTCGATTGATTGATTAATTAATAAAAAGTTGTTCAATTGTTGGCTAATCTTGATTTGGGGTGGTTCAACATGTACATGGAAAAGTTAGTTTTGTAAATATTAAATGGGAATCCATGTCTTATAATCCCTAATTGTTTTATGATAGATTAGATATTCTTTATATTCATTAGACTTCTTTTATAACCATGAAAGATAGCATTTTTTCTACCAAAAAAAGTTTCTCAATTTAATAACTAGTTTTTTAAAATTATATGGTGCTATTAATAATGTATCCAAGATTTTTGATTTGTAGTGCAACAAATAATGCATCAACATCGTAGCAATCAACATTGTGTCTGCATCGAGTGGTCGCAATTGTTGTCGTTATCGTCTTTTCCTTCTTTTCGTCTTTCACTCTGCGCAATTCCTTTCCTCCCTATACTTCTATGGATATTGGATGATGGGTTATGGAATAATAGAATATGAGGCGTTGTGGATAATAGACTTTTGATAAAAAAAAAATAGACGAGAGTCTCACAGTCTCACTGCTGGATTTTCGCAAACGAAATTGAATTTCGGATTATGTATAATTTAATTTCAGTTTGGATAACGTTTCGACTTTTTGGGGGCGATTGTGCTTCGCCATTTGGAAATCTTGTGTTGAAATTTATTGATTTAAATAAGACTTATTCCATTATCTTCATGATTTAATTGGTCACACCATTTACTTCCTCTATTTTTTAATAGATAAATAAGAAATCCGCATTATGAGTTATGAAAATTCTACTAAAATAATAGTAGTGTAAATGTTATACAAATATTTACTCGTGAATTGAACTAGGTCAAGATTGAAATTTTAGATGCCCTATTCTAAATATGCACTTTCTACCTTCTCCTGATTATTTAATTCCTTGAGTCCTTCTCAAGTAGTAATATTTTGCACAATCAAATTATATATTCAAATTTAAATGAGAGTAAAGTTTGTAACGTGAACTCAAACCATCGAATATTTATCTCAGGAATAATTCCGATTCCAAAACCAAAATTTCAGTCATCCACACCAAAACTTCATCTCAATCTTAAAGCAATCGAACTAATTTCGACGATCAACAACTACCTAAAAAACTAAATTGATAGTAATATTATATAGCTAATGTAGATGAGCATCAAATTGAATAATCCATCCGAAAACAAAAGAAAAGAAGCCAATTGCAAATGCAAAATACATAACTTAACAAAGATATATGGACAAACCAATCCATACACTACCAAAAACAAGATTACTACTAGTTGGCCTTTCCTACTTCTTTGCTACCAACCAACACGCAAAAAAAAAAGAGGGGAACGAGATTTCTAAATAGTGCGACCTCCTATCTTATAACAGAGAAGTCTACGGATCGAACTCGACGATCCCCCTTCCCTAAGCCTAACAAAAGGATGCTATGTGACAACACACAACCATCACCACCAATTTTTTACAAACTCAACTTTAACCACAAATTTACATGGCAAAGTAAACCAAGAAACACACATGTTTCTTGGCTGTTGTCATCTTGAGATTCTGATTTACACTCTGATGCTCCTCCTCAACCCGTGAGGCTGCAACACAATCCGGGGCTCATCCTCTCTTTTCCTCTTTGGTAGGGAGAGAGAAGAGATGGTTCGGGCTGAGATCACCTTCTTCACAAGCAGCCTCCACCGGGGGTCGTTCCCTCGTCTGTCTTGTTGTGTCTTTAACTTGAAATGTCTGTGACATAACCATACCAAACTTTAGTTGATTGTTAGGACCAGCTGTATTTTAATTTAAGTGTTTGTTCCTACTTATATTTCATCCCAACCCCACTAAAATTATCATAGTAGTATATCAGGAGAATTTGACAATTAAATGTGACTGCTAACAACCAATACCAAAATCAGATCTAGCAAGGCATATTCTTGATCTAAAATCAGTGAACATATCTGGCAGATTCATCAAAAAAAGATATAACCCAACAATGACAGCTTGATTCATTTCCCTTTTCATAGAGAATGTAAAGCAATTTAGCATATCTCACCAAATAAAGTAATCTATATATGCTAAAAAACTAGACTCTTTCTATCTGGCTAATCCAAGTGAATTCCCCAATGCTTAGCTAAATCAAGCAATTAAGTAAAGATTGAAAAACCAAGAAATGCTTCTCATTACCTGCAGAGGGGGACTCTGCATTCGTCCGGTTGATCACAAATCGAAGAGTGCAGCTTGAACAGCTGCCACATCCGGGAACAACGCGAACACCCTCCATTAACCCTCTTCTTGCAAGCACCAAAATGCTTGATCAGAAGCTGAATCCCTTGGCAGGTTGAGAACTTGCTGCACGGGCCCTTATGCTCGTTCGGGTCCATGTCACACGGGCCAACGCTCGTGCATCCCTCCGAACATATATGCTCGAGACAATCCATTGCTTCGCTCAGTTGCATATACAAGCTCTGCTCCTCCCTGTGCCTCCTCGTTTTCTTCTTCCTCTACACCAATCAACAATAGTCCATCAATATCAAATCAAGAATCCAAAACATACACCACAAGAAGTTCGAGGTACAAGTTAATGAGGTGTATACCGATTCAGTTTCATCGATGAATTGTAAAATCTCGAGCTCGAGATAGGGATCATGCTCTTGCAAGAACCTCCACGCCTCGGTCTCCTCGACAGCTTTATATTTATCAGAAACCAATCTCATACACTTGAGGTAGAGATCCGGCGCGTTGCACAATCTTGCAAGCTGAAGCACATCAACCACGTTTTCAACGCTCAATCGCTTAGCTAAACCTCTTGTGCATATCTGCTTCAGCTGCTGCACAGAGTAGACATGCGACAAGGCTAAGAGGTGGATTCCATAGCTCTCCATATGCTCATCGCTGCACCTGAAATAAATCACACCGGAAGGGCAATTTAGTAAATACAGTTTGACAGAATTCCAAGTTCCTGTGATGTTGGAAACTCTGTAATTCGCCGCGCCTACCAAAACAGTAACTCGAATCAATAAAATATCTACAATCCACCAACTAAGAACGCGGATAATAAGCCACGTGTCGAGGAGGTTGTGAAATGGACGGCGGATGTGAAAATTATTGTTTGTGCTTCTTTAATTGGTCGAATTTAAAATTATAGCTTGAGAGTTGGAATAGCTTTTTGAATATAAAAAAAAAAAGTAAAATATACATATGTTGATTAGAACAACAAACTTACTTATTCAAATAGAGAAACCGGAGGAAGACATGGACGGCGTCGTACGGTACGCCGGAGATTGTGATTTTCCGTTCAGTGCTCCGGTGCTTCTCCGGCCTCTCGATTATGCTCTCCAGCACCGCCGATGCTGATGCCTGCAAATTTCCCCACTTATTAAAAAAATGCCACAATTTAACAATTCCGATCAAAAAACAGAGATTTGTGTTAAAATTGAATGCTCTGGAATTCAAATCGAACTAAAGTGAAGTGGAAAACGATCCAAACACACAAATAGAACTGAATTAAGCTGATGAATCAACACAATTGAAGATCAGAGAGTAAATTTACCAAAATCTTAGAGTGCGCCGGAATTCGCTGACCGGCGGAGGTGAGGACGAACATATCCGGTTCCGGCATGTCGCCGGCGCCGGCGTAGGGAGGAGTGTATTTGAGTCTCATTTTGCCGGAAAGTTTCTTCTTCAGCTGCACCATGATTAATAAAATACTAGTTTTTGAGGTCGCTTTTTGCGTGGAGAGATTGTGATTTGTGAGAAGGAGAAATGAGAGGATCGTATTTATAGGCGACTCCAAAGCTTGACCCGGTAACCCGGACCCGGTTACGCCTAAATGAAAAATGTTTGGCTTCCACGCGCTGTCGGGTCGGGCGACTTCGTTTTGGTAGGTAATTTGGTCAAAGACTCTTTCAATGTATGTAGTAGATCACATTTAATTTAATTTAATTTAATTTAATTAAATAAAATTAATTCTTTGATTGGATATTGGTGGGATACTATCTTGGAATTATTTATTTTATTTCAAGTAGAATAACATTTTGCCTTCAAAATTCGTATACTACTAGAAGTGGTATTCCTTGATGTTTCCTCGAATTTTCAAAATAGTAATTTGATTTTGTTTGATCAGTTATAATTGGCTTGGATATTATAAACCTTATTCAAGTCAAACATTAGTGTTGCTCGATAATTTGGTTATAAACATTTATTTCATTGGCTACTTTAAAAAGTTAGCATATAGTATATCAAAAGAGCTACTCAAACGACTAACAATTATTACAAGTCAGCAATTGTCTTATGGGACATTTTTTTTGGTGAAATGGGTGGTAGACACCCACAAAACATATTAAAAAAGTAGGACTCACCCACAAAACATATTAAATTCTTTAAAACATTATCATCCAGATGGAACTGATCCAACATTAAGTTTTTCTCAATTTGCATCATTAACATCTAAATTTTAAAACTTCACTATACTGCAATTTCGATGCATATATATGAGCAGGATTTAGATTCAAAACAACCAAACCGCATTCAAGTATTCACGAATTCGGGCATTCACGATTTGGAATTTTTCTTGCATAATTGTAGTAAAGTTATTATTCAATCTGCATAATTTGAAAGATGTGAGATTGACCAAAAGTCAACCACAAATTAAGATTAAATAATACTCCCTCCGTCCCAAAGAAGATGGCACACTTGGGAGATGACACGAGATTTTAGGAGATGTTGTTTTGTGTGTTAAGTAGGGAGAGAAAATATAATTTTATAATTAATGCGAGATGAAACTTTTTCCAAAAGAGGAAATGTGTGATATCTACTATGGGACGGGGTAATTTTCCCCTTTTAAATTCATAAAAATCAAAATTATTTTTATATATTTTACATACTCCACATAAGTAGACATCTCTTGAATGTCCCTTTGGAAACATCAATAACTCTATTAAAAATCTTGATTAGCTATAAAACAAACCTAATCAACTATGCTAGATATCTAACTAAAAGATAGGATTAGGATGTATTATTAATATAGTGCTAATATAAGTCATAGTGGGTTCCAAAATTTTGACTTGAAATACCCAAACCACCCTTGGAAGTTCCAAATTGAACTAATTAAACCCTAGTAGATTTTTTTATAAGCCAAAAAAATTGAATTGTGGATAAGAGTGGAAATGGGGAAGGGTCAAATATGAATAAACGGCCTTTTGAGTTGAGAAGCGCCTAATATAAATTGGCCTTGCCCCATATTTAAATCCACGTGTCAATCTAATCCCTTTCAACAGCGCACTTTTCCAGCCTGTCTGATTCTTTTAACATAAAAAATAAAAATATTTAGTACATGTTGGAGCTCTAGGGCCACGTGGCAGGAAAAGGCCATTTCCCACTTGTGAAAAGTCCCAAAATTGTTGCCGTGGACGATTGGGGTCAAGTGGGGAGTAGTAGATTGAATTTGGGTCATTACTTATTGGCATGTTTTGTTAATGGTAACCATAGGGTTATGAATTTGATTATGAGGTGTTTGAGAAGTCAAGTACACTTGATTAGTAGTGATGGATTGTTTGGTTCATGTTTTGTTACTTTGAAAGAGTGTTTGGTGGGTAAAGTAAATACGTCTAATGTCAGTTATAAAAATGTAAATGTAGATTCTACTAGAAAAATTCTGATATTGTTGTTACAATAGAGAGATGTAAAAAAATGATTTTAGTTATATGTTTACAGCGATCCAATGATTCAGCAATATAACAATAACAAGCTAGACAATCTACAACAATATAAAATATTTAAGACATTAGTACAATAAAGAATTAACTATATATGCACAAAAAGAAGAAAACACCAAATGACAGCAGAAGGACCTCCCAATACCTCACATCAACTACAAACAATCACATGAAAAGGATAACAACACAACATAATCAAGCCACAAAAGTAAAATCAATAAATCCTCATTATTCAAAATCAAAAATATTTTATACTCCTATATATGGCTCTTTTAATTACTCAACTCTATGTAGGGTGTGTGGTCTTGATTTGTAGATTGGTGTGAATTAGGGGATACATGTATTGTTGAGTTTATGCATTCAAGAGGTGAGTGATTGATTGGTCCCCAAGATCGTATTATACATGTGTGGAGACAAAAGATTTGATTGGTCTATTATTAGTCATCTTCAATGTACTAAAGAGTAACTTTAAACTACACATTGCACTCGAATATATTTTATATGATAAAAGAATAGATAGATCTATAACATTTTATATGATGAAAGTGTAGACACATGAGTTCATATCGGTATTTTCTATAAATTGCTAGATATTCGCTCAATTTTGATGTTGTATGCATGCTTTAAAATTTGTATGTAAATTACTAAATTCTTGGTTTGTTTTGATTTTATAACCCATCAAAATTTGAACACTGACATGCATTGAGAATTGAGAATACACTTACGTCTTATTATCAGACGTCAACAACAATGACATTACATTATAGGTAGTGAAACAATTAAATAAAAAAATTAAATCAAATAATTTTATTTGTTGTAGCCTCTTCCATCTTATTTCTCGCTTGATTCTCGGTTCTCTTTTTCTCCATCACATCTCAATTTTTTCTTATTATCAAACCTAATTCAACAAATAAAACTATTTAACATAATAAAATAATAGTATATCGTTTTGATTGATGTCTGGTATATGTAAGTAAGTTATTAAACTCTGTCAGCGTTTGAATGTTGACTTTTTGTAAAATTAGAACAAGCCAATAGTTTGATATGCAAGTTTGAATATGCAAATTTGAAAGTTGGTATCGCAAGTTTATGAGCGATTATGTATTTTATTTAAAACCAATGTGTAGCATGTCGAATACTTTTATGGGATACATCAATTAATCAAATACTATATACAGTAACTGTTAGATATTATAAATAATTTTAAAGATCTTAATACACGCTCAACTTATTTATAAAAAATCTTGAATATATTGTTGGTGAAATCTTGAATACTCCCCCTGTCCACGAAATATAGGGCATTTTCATTTTCTACCATCGTTTTGAAAAAATGATAATAAATAGTTAAGGTAGAGAGAGAAAAGTAAGAGAGATAATAACATAGACAAGAGACTTCTCTACATTATTCTCTCACGTACTTTACTTTCTCTCCACTTTAACTATTTATTATTATTTTTTCAAAGCGGGTGCAGAAAAATGAAAGTGCCCTATTTTTCGTGGACGGACGGAGTATATTTTACGTGCAGAAGTCTTTGTTCGTTGTATGTATGAATGCAATTCTAATATGGCCATCATTTTGTGATTGTAGTTAAACCGACAATAAAGAATTCCACATTTAACACCTGAACAAATGATATGCATTGACCGAATAAATTAATTAGCTAGTTACAAATTAATCACAGCATTAAAATCTAAAGTTTTTGGCTTCTACCAGAATATTATTCTCGACTACAATTTCGACCTTATAATATATAGGTAGATTAAATAAGTAAACCTCCAAAGCCACCCATGTTCTAGTACATAGATGGAATCCTTAATTTATAGTACTACTGTTGGCAATTGAAACATAAAATGAACATAAAAAATATCTCACATCGGTGTACACAAAGAGCTTAATCCACTATATAAGTCTCATGGGTCTCTCCTCCTATCACCAATTGGTTTTAGGATGGAACCCATGGATTTCTATCATGGTATCAGAGCTGGTCACCGATTGTGGGCTAAAATTGACTGACCCAGCAGTATATCTGGGCTGAAACCGAAAAAAAATGACTGACCCAGCAGTATAACTGGGCTGAAAATTTGGGCCAGTGGTCCAACCGATCGGAAAAAAATTGGGCCGATTGTCCAATCGATCATAAAAAAAGTCCAACCCCTCCAAGATTCACCTTGAAGGGTTTGAGGGAGGATGTTGGCAATTGAAACATAAAATGAACATAAAAAATATCCCACATACCCTCCAAGATTCACCTTGAAGGGTTTGAGAGATTCACCTTGAAGGGTTTGGGGTTTGAGGGAGGATGTTGGCAATTGAAACATAAAATGAACATAAAAAATATCCCACATACCCTCCAAGATTCATCTTGAAGGGTTTGAGGGAGGATGTTGGCAATTGAAACATAAAATGAACATAAAAAATATTCCACATACCCTCCAAGATTCACCTTGAAGGGTTTGAGGGAGGATGTTGGCAATTGAAACATAAAATGAACATAAAAAATATCTCACATCGGTGTATCTTGGAGGGGTTTGAGGGAGGATGTTGGCAATTGAAACATAAAATGAACATAAAAAATATCTCACATCGGTGTATCTTGGAGGGGTTTGAGGGAGGATGTTGGCAATTGAAACATAAAATGAACATAAAAAATATCCCACATCTTTATACACAAAGAGCTTAATCCACTATATATAAGTCTCATGGGCCTCTCTTCCTATCACCAATTGGTTTTAGGATGAAACCTATGGATTTCTATCAACTACTCATACTTATATTATATCACCATTTTAATTTTGGAAGATGTGTGTGATATGGTTTACTTAATAGCAAAAATTTGAAAATAAAACAAACCTTTCTGAAACTTTTTTACACGTGATATGCATTTTACATTTCAGTAATTTAGATAAATTTATTAGTGATATTTGTATATAAATATAGCATGTGCAATACTAATATATAGTACTCCATATTTAAATAGAGAACGAAACGTGGGTCTCAATTAAAGTGGAGACTTTGAAAATCTTGTTGTCAAATTTTGACTAATTCCTTTTTAGTACTACTAGTAAAGACTTCACTAATCAAGCCTATGCTTCACTACAAAGTATTGCTTTTACTTTTTGGTTCGAATTTTTTAATATAAAGATATACAGTTAATTCCACGTACGTACATTCGGAATTAATGTGTCGTGTGGTATATATTGTTATTTATGTCTATATTCTCGAAAGAAAATAGTCACGTGTTATTATTATATCTCAACAATGAAAATTGTATAGCTTCCAAGAAATTGGCCACAATGCGTATTTAAATGTTGTAACGAAGAATTAGTTTTAATTGAACTAAAAATATAGGATTTTCGATCTTAAATTATATATGAAGATATACTCTGTTAGCATGTCATATTTAAAATAATAGTTCCTATTTTTATACTATGAATTCACATTACTATAACAATTTGTATTTTTTACTTTGAAAATAGTACTACATATTAATATAATTTACATCCTGTTTTATACTATGAATTCACGTTACTTTATAGCAATTTGTATTTTTTTACTTTGAATATAGTACATATTATTATAATTTACACACATATATGTCGATGTGAATTTTATTGAAATATGACATATACAAATAGAAGAGTCGTCTTAGTATAGTCTTGGCCTATTCGTGCATGCATGTATCCTACTAAGCAAACAATCACCACACATAACTATGAGACTTCTATGGATTTATCAAAATTTGGAAAAATAAATATTAATAAATTATTGCACGGTTAAGGTTTTCTTTGGATCGATCATACCACAAAACAGACTTTGGATTGCTCCATACCATTAAAATTTAACTAATTTTAATCTTAATAGTATTATACATTATTTGCCTTTTAAAATATTTAGCAGCATGCTGACGTAATTGCCTACGGTGGTTCGCCGCGAAGCTTCTGTTAGTTTGGAAAAACATTTTACTTTTTTATAATTTATTTATTTTTGATAGACACCTGATTGGTTTACATATTTACAAGTGTGCGTTATAATATTTGACATTATTCTTAGATAAAGAAAAAACTGTATAAAATTGGTCCATGATTAACGTTTCTATTAACTTTCAATTTGATCGATGGTGATAAGTTATATTAATTGATGAAGCTCTTAAATTGAGCAACATAATCAAAAATCGTGTTACATGCAGTTAGGTGGCATCGGTTTTATTTAATTAATTATACTGAAACATTATACTATAAAAATATAGAACATAAAAGATACTATAATTATAATTTATTAAATTAAATTAGTGGTGTATCTTGTTCCAGATTTCAGACCATATATTACACGAATCTGAAATTAGAAATTTCATGTTTGAGATCACGGAAAATTAGGGTTGAATTAAGAATTAAAAATTAGTAAACAAAACAGTAAAATTAGCAATATTTTAATTAAAGTCAATTATATCACTGAGTATCTCTCGGTAAAATAACACATGCCCACATGCAAAGAATTAGTTAATGGGAAGGAGAACAAATCAATAATTCAGTTAAAAAAATGGGTTGTGTAATAAGCAAAAAGTTTTAAAAATTTGCTATCATGCTTTCAATTTATGATTTATTTGAGTGAAGAATGAAATTATAGCTGTAGATTAATTTATTATTATATGTATCAACTCAAAATAATTAAATGCATATATAAGACCTGAATTTTTATTGGTTGAGATTTGGGCATAAATCAAAACCAAAACGACGTTGTGATTATACGTAATAATTAAAATATATGTTTCTTCAGTGATGCTAGATAACATTAATATATGACTCCCAATACAAGTACTTAATTTTAAAAAAAATTCAATTATGTGATATCGAATTTTAAATTTTTTACTATTGATAAATTATTGCAATAAAATTAATAAATACAATGTACTTATTAATTAGAATAGTTGGCATCCCTCCTTAAAAAGGAAAAAAATGTATCTCCCTTCCAAAGAAAGTAAAATTATATTTTCAATATAATTATCAGAAATTAATAAATAAAAAAGATCTTGTAGCTTCTAAGCTATGCACTGTACAGGATATTTATATGAGTTTTAATTAGTTAGACGATAATCATTTCATTATGAATCATGACCCGTTGAAATAACACGAATGCATCCAAATTTAAATTACTCATAAATATGTCGAAAAAGATTTTTACACTTGTGATGCGAAAAATCCACAGTTTCGCACTGGATTTATTGATTTTCATATAAGTCAACACATTAAATATCATATATGGATGATTTAAATTATGGAAACGTGTCAATAGCACTTTGGATTGGACCAACCACAAAAATCAAAAATAAAATTGCTAACATGTTAATAATTTAGCAATTTTGTCGATTTGTTTATCTATCATATACTTATCAATGTTCATGATTTAACCAGGGCTAAGATATTTTAAGCCTTTCCATTTCATTTCTCTCTTTTTGTGAACGTTAAAATCTAAAAAATTGACACCTTACTAGTTTTTATGCTTTTTATGGACATCATTTTCACATTCACGATGTGTGGCACACAAATTATTGACATGTCACGTTTGAGTAATAATAATTGAAAACGATTTAATTTTGTGGAGTTTTATTAATAAAAAACCATAATTTATTTTATTAAATATTTAATAATGATTTTTAAAATTTTGTGTTGAGACATGATAACATTATTGTCATTGGCTTATCTTGTGGTGAGTAAAAGCGTCCATGTTTATTTGCCATCGAAAACATGTCGTTCCAATATAAGTATGATTGGAAAAAGATCTAATTATTTCAAAAGATTCACGTTTGTGTTCTAACATAAATATCTCTAAATTTACAGGTGATCTTTCTCACATGTTCATAATATATGGTGGATAGTTCTTTAACTAAAAAATATGTAATTTCAAATTTTCATTTAATCTTAATAACTCATATAAGAAGTTCTGCAGATATCCAAATTGAGAGGATAATATACTACGTATATGTGCGAGTAACATGGGACATGGTGAGTAATATTTTAAAAAATATATTTGATAATGATATGAAAATATTTTTCTACCATACCAACCATCTACTTATTTTTTGAGAACATCTCCTCTTTTTTTCCAGATTAAAAAAAAAGAAATTTTTTAAACAACATAGTGTATTAGAAAAGAAATAAAGAAATTCATACACACCACGTCTTATAGGAGTAAAATAATTGGCAATAATATCCAAATAACCTAAAAGCCCAATTGTATTTGAGCCCATCATTCTGGAAAAAGCCCGCTAATTTTCCCAAGTAACGAAAGAGGCTATTTGTAGAATTTATTTTTTTAGCTTATAACTTGGCCTCAATCTCTGTGCATCAAGTGATTGGTAAAATGGGCTTAGTTTTATTTGCCGAAAATGGGCTTATTTTCCTGGCTGTAAGTATATATAAAATGGGTTTCATTTTGGCTTTAGAAATATTTAAAAAAAACTATAAATACAAAAAATTAAGATAAATAAATTATGCAATTAGTTTTGTCTTTTATTTAAAAAAGGCAATGGGAAATAGCAATCATGCAAGCGTAGGATTCACTTGTTGCCTTCTCAATTTTTGGTTTCGTATTTAACTATTACGGTGTGTGTATTTTTATTCAAAATAAATTTATGTGTCGTGGTAGTAATTTTAATTTTAATTTTATTTTATGAATGTTTCAGGTTTTGATTTTTACAATTAGATTAATTTGTATTTATAGTATTATTTGTAAAATTAACTTATTCGTATAATTAATTCAGTTTTATTAAAAAAACTATAAATACAAAAAAATAAGATAATTAATAGATTATGATGAATATGTAGTCATGTTAAAAAAGTAGAATTATGACAGTGAAGTGTACTGAATAATAAAAGAGAAGAATTATTTTAGTGGATGGCCTCACTCCACTTCATTCTAGAAAAAAGTTATTCTTCCAATCCAAAGTAATTTTTGTTTGTGATATATGACTAGTCAAAATCAAATTTTGTTATGAAATTTATGGTAGTTTGCTTTGTAATTGGTATATGTTCTGCACGTGATTCGAAATTGATGGGGCATGATTTAGAAGAATAATTTCTATCAACCACCACACTTTTTTGGATCAATTTATAACTAATAGTATAAGTAATAATAGTAACTACTTTTCCACCATCTCACATGGTTAAATCATTTCAAAGAACCATGTCTCACGAATTAAGAAAACTTAAAAACAGTGAAAAGAATAATTTCATTGCACTGGAATATATTACAAGAAAAGAAATTATTAGTTTTCTTTCAGTGTTATCTTTTCCCCTTTTATTAAACAAGAAATATCCAAAAGATATCTACATTATAAAAAAGGAAATTTCAGGGAGCAAAAATAGAATTAATAGAAGTATAGGGATAAGTAAAAAAGGTCAAAAGTCACATGGAGATGGAGAAAAACTTGCATTTTTTTATTTCCTTTTATATATATATGCATTATTAATTTCTTTAAATATCCATTTTTATGTAGTAGTATTAAATTATATTATTGGTTCGAATTTCATCTAACTTATGAGACTATTATATTCCTATCTTGTAAAAAAACTTAACGAACTGTCGAAACATTGTACTATATTAATTATTTCATCAAAACTATAGAAAGAACGACATAATTTGAAACGTTGCTACAAACGTATTATTACACCAAACTATCTACAACTATGTGAGTCGCTCATCGAGCAATTAAGTATCGTTTTGTTTATATAATAAACATACTTATAAAATTAATTTTAATACACATGCACTAAATTAATGTAACACTTAAAATGATTTCACAAGTAGTTCAAGAAAAAGGGCAAGTTTTAACGGAAACAATGAAAATGACTTATAATCAATGCATGATATAGAAATTAGTCAGTTGAAGGCTAAGTATTTAATTAATGGAATTTGAGAATTGTTTTTTGTCAATAAAATGCAGTTGTAACCAATTACTAGCTGCCCCAATTGAAAGAAGATCAAATTGCATGTGCATGTGCCATGTTGCCTTTTGTCACATCAAAAATCCAAATTTCAACTAATTAAATGTTTTGAATACCTGAAAGAAAATCTTCACATCATTGGCCCCAATAGCATTAGGTTTAATCCAATCAAATTAGCATAATGTTTCTTTAGTTTCCGTTTTCCACTTTTCTTTTTAATTGAATGAAGAAGGTGACATTAAAAAAAAGTTGATATAAAATTGAGATGCAATTACTTACATTGAAATTTTAAAAAAACAACCATTTAGAACGCAAAAGAAAGTGTTTTAAATTAATAATAAATTAACTTAATCTTTTATTTTTTTAGGATGCTTCTATTTGCGTTCTCTAATATTAGTTGTGACACCAATAATAAGGACGCTTTTTGAAGCGTTAGTGGTATATTTAAAAACACAAATTAGCGTCATTAACTGCATTAAAAAATATTCTTAAAGAATTATATTGTTGTAGTGTGATATAATGATTAGTTTTATTTACACTATTATATGAGATATTTATTTGTTTCATTTTTCAACGAAAATCGTTCTTTACATTCTTACTTGGTCTTCAAAATTTTATAGAGTAAGAGTGGGTCCTTTTGTTTTCTTAAATATTGTTTCAAACTAATAAGCCTTTTCATATATCCGTCAAGGGCTACATATTTCCTAGTTTGATAATTTTATTTTTTAGTTCACTAAGAATTTAATTAGTAGCATAAAAATGTACACATGGAATTCTATATAGCCTTAATTATTTATAAAAAAAATATCCAATGGGTTAATTAGTTTTATATGTAGAGCCCGCAGCTAAAACTAATAATTACAACAATTAATATGAATGTTAGCTACGTACCTATATTAGTTGAGAGATATTATGTGACTCTTATGGTGCATCAAAGATTTAAATTCTAAAATTGGAAAATTGTAAAGCATAATTTAATAAAAAATTATTAAAGAGGAGTAATTAATTTGAAGAGGTAAGTGCATGTAGTTGGCATTATCGATAAACACAGTATCTGATTCCCTATCTTACCCAATTAAAATAATAATTCCCATATCACTCTCACCATTAAGATAATAATCTTTGACTGATTTAGAATGTTCATCCCACATATAGTTACAATACTATCTGTAATTGGAATAAAATATTTTATCTTAACCTTAATCAATTCGTAGGTAATATTTGGTTCATAGCACTTGTCTTCTCTACATCCACTCTTCTAATTTGTTTTGTTTATGCCATTTGTCTTTCTCTACATCCACTCTTCATAGTGTATTTTAGAGCTTTGTGTTTTATTTGTTGTTTGTCTTGATTGGTTTTTCATCTTAGTTATTGTTTTAACTTATTATTATTTTTTAATCTTTATCAGTTTTAGAGACCTTTTTACGTTTAGGTATGTGATGCCCAATACATGGTGGTTCATCCTTTATGATTGGATATGTGACACTCAATAATAATTTGAGTTTGATATTTAAACTTATTATTTTGTTAAAGTTGTGGTGATGAGACTACTCTGTTTTAGATTCGGGTAATGTTAGTTTGTTTCTGTTTTCTCTGTTTTTATATTAGATTTAGATAGAATTTTTTATTCATTATTCTTTTTTGTTGTTTATATTTTGACTCGGCTTTGTTAACTCACATTTTTTGGATTTAGAAGTTTTTGTACAATAAATAAATAAATAAAGAGATGGGTGAGATAGAGGAAAATTATATTATATCAACTCTGCAGCACTTGCTTTCTCAAAGACCAAATTACATGTGTAAAGTGACGGTACTACCCATGGTTGAGGATTAGCAGGCCGAGGTTGTAATAAAAAGTAACAAAAGTGAAAAATTGATGGAAATAAAGATCCACCAAAATAAAAACAAAAAAATAAAATTAAAAAGGAAAAAAAGAAAAAAAGAAAGAAAGAAACCTAGTGCTCCTTGGACCAATTAAGTGGCCATTCTAAAGAAGAGCATTAAATTCAAATTTCAACATCATTTAGGGTTCCTTAGCTAGAATTCCACTTTGAGGGCTTTAATGAAACAATTTAGCTTCGTTCACAAGGTCATAATAGTATTTCCAATCAACAATGCGACCCCTTCCGACAATTCAGGCTACCGGCTCCAGCCGTGATCGAGCTGACTAGGCTCGACGGTCGGGCGCCAAGGCTCGACGCTTTAGCGTAGCTCGACGACGCCCCAGCCCCTGACGGCGTGAAACACGCACCGTTCAACATTAGATCCCCCTCTGATCTCCAATTCCAACTCTTCCACTGACTTTCGGGCGCGTCCTCGTGTTTGGTCACCTTCACCAATTTCAATTAAATTGTCAACAAACCTAACTCCATATCAGCTACATGTATGAATGCCTTTAATAGAAGTAGTAGAAATAGTACAAAGTATTTATTTCACTCATCCAATATCAACATATACATAATTGTGACAATTAAATTTGTGAACGGCTAAATATTTTATAGTAGCAAACTACAGTATATATTCAACTTGAATAGTAATAAAATAATAGACGCATTAATTAGTATACTCTATAGTAATTGCCCTATTGAATAATGTCGTTAACTTAATTTAAAGATGTAATAAATTCCTCACCTCTTTACTGAATCTATCATTTGGTGCAAGAAATCTATTGCCTTGGCTATTTATTGTGGGATCCGCACTCCCACCAATGGCATACATCTCCCAATGTGTATAGTCATTGTTGACCACATGAAAGTATCCATGTCTGCATCTGATGATATACAATGACATAATACATACTTAAGTCGAATAATTTTTTTAAAGAATTAAAATAGAATACAATGTTACGTCTCGTATTTCACTAACCTCGGCATTCGTTGAACAAGCCCTTCACCAAAGTGATTAAAGGCAATGGTGACTTGCATCCCTTTATCTTGTGTGTATGAGTCACTATGCCCCAAAAGCATGACTTTATCATGATGGGTCATGTAATTGTTTGTTATGGTGATGGCAGTGGACCCATGGATGGCATCAATCAAGCCATCCTTGCAGTTGGACAAGGAGCAATGATCAACCCACACGTGGCTCCCGCCGAAGATCGACACGCCGTCACCATCGGATATGGTCCTCCACCCGTAGTGCTGTGGAGAGTCCCGCACCATAGCATTCCCGCCTTGCTTGCAATCATGTATGTGGATGCCATGTATGATGATGTTGGTGACACCTTGGATGGTGATGCATGGACCATTGGCAATGTGCACACTAGCCCCCCTACCATCGATGGTCTTGTACGAGTTCATGATCAATTCCTCCTTCAATTGGATGACCATGTCCCGCGCGAATATGATCCATAGCGGCTCGTCCTGGATGACCGCGTGGCGGAGCGTCCCGGGCTTCGGGTTCACGGGGTCGTCACCGCCAGATTCTGTCACGACGTAGATTTTTCCGTCCCGGCCCCCAATGGCATTCTTGCCAAATCCGATCGCGCAGTCGGCCAGCTTCTGGCGATTCTTCTCCCAATTGGAGTCGCACCGCCAGCAGTCGTCGATGGGGTTACCAGTGTTGCAGGACAGGAACCCCAATTTCCTCCTCGAGGCATTCAATTTCCTACAAAATCCACATTGTTAAAACCAATGTACTAACATTAATAAGAAAAAGTGACACATTGCACAACATGAAGAGTTGTACTTCATGCGAGTATGGTTGTACCTATGGACTTCTTGGACTACTAGCTCAGGGTCTTTGAGTGTTGGAGAGGAGGCAATAAGAGAAGGGAGGAAGACTGTAAGCAAGAGGAATAAGAATGATGGTGCCATTGTTTGAATTTTAGAGAGAGAAGGAAATGGAGGAAAGATTAGTGAGAAAGAGAGGGGGAAATGAATGGGATTTATAAAGAGGATTAAAGCCGGACAACATGGCGTGAATTAACTAAACAGGTAGGGCCCACATGGCTTGAGCTCCTTTGGTAATCACTGGTTTTGCGGAGAGGCCACCCCCACCCCACCCCCTACCCTACCCTACCCGTGGTAGTTTTGGTAGTTATGCTGGTCCAATATTTCGAAAAAGCTGATGGTGATTAAATAAATTAAAAAAACAACTTTGGAAATCTAGTAGATTATTTCATTATTTTGATATCTTATGTTAGTTCATGTTTTTGTTATGTGTTGTATTTATAGTGAAAATGGTAGTATTGTTTATGTATATTTTGATTCTCACGAGAATTGCAGTTTTCACGAGAACAAGAGATTGTTGTATTATGTAAAGTCAGTTTATTCATGGTGACAATGATTTAAACTTTTTATTTCAGATTTTCTCGCTTTGTAAGATTTGAACGCAAACATACAATATTAATTTGAGATAAAAAAAGGCTGAAAATGATCATTAGCTCTCTCGACTCTCAATAACTAGAGTTTCATTTGAACCATTTTCTTATGTATACTGTTTACATGCGCGCGCGAGTGTACAGGCTAATCCATACGCATATTTTTTCTTAGTAAACATTCGTTCTAGAGTAATTGTTAATATGAATGTGGATGAGAAACTCTGTTATAGACAATTATACTTCAATGCAGTGGCGGGATCGGGGGGGTCCCCCTCCCATGCGATTGATTACCTCCTATTCGGACGTAACATTTCTACATCCGCCCCCTTCGTCTGCCTCTAACGTCGCCCCGAAGACTGAAAAAATAGCTATGTCTACCTCATTTGTTTCCGAATCCTGGATCCGACATTGATTCAATTTACCATATAAGATTTCGGTGAAATTGTTTATTTTAAATTTTTTTTGGAATGCTAGTTATAGATTCTATATAGAGATGCTGTGGTCATTACTTTTTTGTTGCTGAGAAGAAATATAATCCAAATATGCTGTAGTATTTTTTTTGATAGACTAGTAGCCAAAGGAGGATTTTCAGCCTCCACCAATTAGTTTTCATATATAAAGTCATGAAATTGGCAATATCTTGTGAGAATTATTGTAATAGTCCAAAAAAAGGATTCTTGAAATTTCGAAATTGAAATTTATAAGTGGGGATAAGCACACAATCCTAAAAATACACACTTCCAACCGCATGCATATAACTACTCAAGAAATGGTACCCTTTTGCAAAGAGATCTTGAGTTTGAAGCCTCTTACCTTTTTCATTTTTTAAGAAAACAATTAATTGAATGACCATCATTTGAGCTTGCACATACATTGTCAGAAACAGTAATTTTTTATTTTGAGAGTTAGATTTAATTAATAATCGTGATTGACTGAGAATAAATCACTTTAGCTGTGAAATCACGTTCAAATAAAGCATGTAAAAGTAAACAGTTAAAATAGACCAAAGTTACTATTGTTATGTGGAAAAGACTAACTCCACTGAATTATTCCACAAAAATTACAATGGAAAGTAACCATATCGATAATTATGGATTTTGACTTTTGCAAAAGATTTGAAGTGATTTTGTCGATCCCTTCATCAAAGGAGAATCCAAATTTGTGTTAAAGATTTATACAATCATGATGAATAATTTGATGTATACAGTTTCTTTTTATTAATTGTTTTAAAAAAAACATGATTAAATGATTTAGATCATATTTCTTGTAGGGCAAAAGGCTTCTCTAGGTTCTTGATTATTTGTTTTTTTTAATTGCCTATTGTTTGGGAGTAAATTCTTGTACTTTTATAGTTTTTTCTAACAAATTAAATTTTTTAAAAAAAGGTTAGTCAAAATCAATGGCGGATCCAGGAACTGAATATCGTGGGGTCGAACTTGAACCAAACAACAAAAATAATAATAGAATAATTTTTTAATAAAAAAAATATTAATTTAATTAGGGCCAATGAGTACTTTTTTTAATGTGAGAACGACATACTCCCTCCATCCCATAAAAATATGGGCATATGATATGATACGAGAATTAAGACAAAATTGATAAAGTAAGAAAGATGGACAGAAGGATAGTTAAAGTAGTGTTAGTGGATATAGTGTTTTAATAGTGGTATAAGTTGTAAATAACTTGGTGTATATGAGTAATAAATTGGGATAATTTTCTATAAATGGAAATGCCCATATTTTTTATAGGAAGAACGAAAAAATGAAAAGTGCACATATTTTTATGTGACGGATGGAGTATAATTTTTTTTTACCAAAATTTAGAAAGTATAAAAACAATGTTTGAAATGTTAAATTATAGAACTAAATTTTTTAAAAAAATCAAAAAATGATACTTATATTATCATCATTCATTTCAAGTAATGTCCTAAGTTTTAATAAGATGATTTATTAAAATATAATATACAAATTATTCAAAATCTTATTTGGCTAAAATAGATATCAAAATAATTACTTTACTATATTTGAAATAAACAAGTAAAGAATAAATTCTGAGACTAATTTAAAATTAGAATTAATTATCTATAATAGAAAGTGATGCCAGCTAAGCTATTTAAATTTACCTAGTAAATGGAGTACATGGAAAAAAAAGAAAATTAAATGACTTCTAATTATTGCCTCTCAATCTCTCTTTCTCCTCGCCCACAACACGACTAGCATAAACGGAAAAAAAGCTTCTTCTTCCCCTCTCTTCATTCACAGTGGCTACGTCCACTGTGCCGCCTCCATATTCCAGACGTAGTCACTGCCTCACCGCTCATCTCTCTCTGCGTGGAATAGGGGCGGATTCATGGATGTCGTAGGGTCGGAGGCAGCTTTCCGGTGGCACTCCGGGGACGGTGGTGGGGTCGGCCGACCCCACCCGACCCCACCTGGATCCGCCGCTGGGACTCAAAATAGTTAATGCAACTACAAGACGTAATATATAAAAGTTAAAGTACAAGGGCTAAATAAATCTAGTTTAATTTTCCTCCAAAAAATATGAATTAAAAGCTATAGTACCTGCTAAAGTTGCACGATATATATATGACTAAATATTAAATAGCAAGCTAAAGTTATAAACTACAAATACATACCAAGAAAATAAAGTTTGTTATAAGAGTTATTTATATAAAATTAAAAGTACATAATCTTAAATGTATACATTTTACAATAATTATGACTTTGACAATGCGCAGTTCTTTTAATTAATAATGGATGCACGATTCTTTTATGGTAAAATTGATAAAATTATTAGTATAATGAAATTTGTATGTGTTCGTTCTCATTATAAATGTAAGACGCAAATTTTCTTTGTTATAGGTATAATAAGTATAACGTAATTAAAACCATTAAATTCGAACTACCATGTGACCAAAATAAATATTCATTGAAAAATTATTTAGGTTTCCCTTTACAACATCCATCCATCCATCCATCCACCGACAGAATTTATATAAATTTGGTAGTGCGTGACATCTTTCTTCTATATAACGAATTAATCAAAAATATTAAACGGTTGTGACAACCATACTTTTGTTGTTTTCTATGATTCTCTATATCTTCACCTAAATTCCAATCTTTCTCAACTGTTGCATGGATAATTACGTTTGTGGCTTCTCATTTTTTCGTAAATCACTTTAAAATTTTTCTTATTTGGACTTAATATTTAACTAAATGGGTTTATCTTCTTACTTTATACATTGTCATTACATAAATGTATTACATTTAAAGTTTTATTTGGATTTGTATTTTAGCTCCTAGACATATCAATACCAGTTTATTTGGGTCAAACAATGCAATAAAACATAATCTAGCAAAACATAGTAAGTAGTAGTATATCACAATGCAATAAAACATAATCTAGCAAAACATAGTAAGTAGTAGTATATCAATAAAAATCGTGCGTACTTAGTAAATTGGTTGCTTGGGAATTTGCTGAGTATGAAGCCTGAAATGAAGCGAATGAATCAACGACCACAACAATTTAATTGGGCTTCCATACAGTTTATATTTAAACCCAATTCAATTCATATTATTGATACTATTATGATTTGTTATTTTTGCCTATACATTCCAATTCAATTCATATTATTGATACTATTATGATTTGTTATTTTTGCCTATACATTCTCTATATTTCATTGCCAATTGTATATGAAAATTATATAATGAAATCTCTTCTTGACATAGCTGCTATACCCTTATCAGACTAGATAAAACATTTTTTTGTGTATCATCTTGTATTCGTCATTACTTCCAAACATCTAACAGAAAAAGATCTATAAAATAGGTTAATAGAAATTGTAGGAGATACCAATGGAGTAATTGAGACTGACCATACTAAACTTTCAAAGATGAACATCCATTGGAAAAACAACTGAGAAAGGGAAAAGAATACTCATATAGGAGCCAAGACACAAAAAGAAACTCTCAGGTGAAGTCAAGGGGATCGACCAATCCCACTGCACGCCCATGAGAACTAGAAACTCCATTAAATTTAGTTTTGGTGTTGTCGTCGACCAATCCCACTACACGCCCATGAGAACTAGAAACTCCATTAAATTTAGTTTTGGTGTTGTCGTCGACCCTAATGTGTGGTAGCTCCATCCAAACCCTTCAAGGTTGAAGTTACCTTCCATTCGTTGTTAGCATCCAATGCCAATAACGGCCGCAGCGCAACCATTGCTTTTGATACTGACAATAGCCTTATATACTGTGTTCGACTCTACAAGTTCTAATTACTAGATGCGCCCATACCTCCAAAACTGTTTTCTACATCTCCTCTAAACAACATCTAGCTTCTAAACCACATATTTGAAAATTAAAGAATTGCCCGCAGGGGCAGCGCAGTTGGCAACGGAGGGGCAGATCTTGCTGCAATGAGCGTGGGTTAGAATGGTCTCCCCCTTAACAAGCTACTGCGTACCCTGATTGTACCCCTTCACATGATGTCAGGCCGGAGTGTGGGGGCCGCCAAGGTGACAGAATCGCCAGCAATGAAAATTAAAGAATCATATCTACATATTTTAAGGGCATACATAAATATTTAGAGTTCATTTAATCGATGATTATGACACATAATCATCCCCCAAAACTTGGCAACGACAGCAGCACATGGTTTAGCTTCAAAAATCAAACTTCCATTCTTTCAAAGTTCGCCCAACCAATATCCATTCGATTTTTTCAACTCCCTCTCAAACTAACGAAATATAAAGCTATAAATAAATACTTATTTCAATCATTTTCTTTTGCATACCGTAAACTACGGCGTAATCGGTGATCCACCAATGTGGTAGTGCCGCGTGTCACCGGAAATGTGGACACATGGCCTTGAGTGATTGGTCCCACCCACCTTATTCTCGTGAGAGCTACTTCCTCACATCGAGATTTGTATATTGGCGCCAAGTCCAACGGTAGCCTTTGATTAAGGATGTTGTGATAGCTACTTATTTGTTTCTAACTATTGTAGATGCTATATGATCAATTATTTATTTAGGTATTTATACGTATATATGTTGACAGAATCAGTAAAAAATGTTGAATGCTCCATTGTTTTTTTATATATAAAATATATTGTTTAGATTTATATTCAGGGGGAGGGGTTGCCCCAAACTGTCAAGAGAGTCTAATTTTCTATTGGTGTCAGATAAAAATGTTATGAGTGTCCCAAAATATTTTTTAAGAAGAAGATGTCATTAAAGTAAAAAAAAATATTTTTATTGCTCCCACATTCATTCACTTTTTCTGATAAATAGGAATGGCTCCAACTGCTGAAAATCGGTGAGCAAAGAAGTAGTATAGTACACAAAGCGAAACCATTAACCAACTATTAAAAGTGAAATAAAACCCAAGCGTTTATAGCGCAACAAATGTAACCAAGGGACTCCTCAACAACAAGCATCAGTCTAGACAAACAAAAAAGTCACATGTTTGTTCATTTCAAGCTCCAACCCATTTCTTCTAAATGGATTCTTCTATTTTTGAATCCGCCACTTGCAACACCTTATAATTTATTTGGGTGTAATTTTGCTTATGTAAGGACTTATTGATGTATATGATCATCTCTCTCTATATAAAATAAATTTGTATATAGTACTCCCTCCGTCCCACAATAAGAGTCTTATTTTGCCATTTTAGTCCGCTCACAATAAGAGTCATATTTAACTTTTACCATAAATGGTAAGTAGACCACACATTCCACCAACTTATTCCACTCACATTTAATTATAAAACTATATTTATAAGTGAGACTCATATTCCACTAACTTTTTTTACACACTTTTCTTTATATTTCTTAAACCCGTGCCGTAACTAAATAGAACTCCTATTGCGGGACGGAGGGAGTATATTTTTGTAATTTAAAGAGATTGTCAAATTTTGCACTTTCATGTTGTATGTGAATGACTAAATTATATGGACTATTGTGGTATAAGGTATAAGATGGCTTTACTATAATCACAAATTTATCCATACATAAATGTAAAATTACCCAAAATATAATATGGACTATTGTGGTATAAGGTAAAAGATGGCTTTACTATAATCACAAATTTATCCATACATAAATGTAAAATTACCCAAAATATAATGAGTCTAAACTTTCGATGAAAGCAAAGAAAAACACATTGTACTTTGCATCTTAAAGTGCCATTCATTTACATGAATTTCCAACAAAAAATAAATTTGATTCCTCACTAAACAATTCCTGGAAATCAATGTGACCTTCTATAACCAACTTTCATAATCTCATATTGACATTGATATTTCATTTCTCAATAATATACTGTACTAACTTATAGTCGACACTGTTTACTTGTGATGTTTTATAATTTTTTGGATAGGTCATTTTCTTTTGCTTGTGTGTTGATTTCGTTGCTTTTTCTGTTATTCTTTCTATTCAGAATTGTTTTTGTACTACGACTCTATCAGTCGATATTAGTTGCAATCAAAAATTCAAACGATACCAACAAAGGTCCAGATCAACTTCCACAATAATGTGGGACAATAAACAACATGGAGTTCTAGGTTCAAAATTGTCATAGGCATGAGCCATGTTAGCATGCATAGTGGTTTATGATGGGTGCTTATTGGATTGTGACTTGTAAACCTCTTCAACCATTCAAATGAAAGAAAATATGTATAACTCTCTCTTTTTGGGTCCATTTTACATCCACTTAATCAAACACTTCATTTATCCATTGAATCATATGGCCATGCACATGTTAGAGCAAAACTATAAGTCAATTTTTTAGCCCTTCTGCACATGCAAGGATATGTATATTTCTCAAATTATTTGCTCCATTATGAATCCCAATATTGTATGTCTAATTGCATACATTTCATAAATTAAAAAGAAGAAGAAAAATCCATTTTCCTCCTAGTTTTTAATGGAGTGAAAGTCAATTTCTTTTGCTTGAAGTAATCACATATATTCGTGTTAATTTTTTTTTGTTCTTATATGTGCTAAAGGGGTGGAATGTTTCAAATATTAGATAATTTACACCATATATTTTGGTATATCTCTCTACATAGATGTGATTAAGGATGGATATGGACAAATGTGACTAAAGTATAGCATGAGGATATCAAGATTAGGAAAGTAGGCCTTGTATTTGTTGTCTCATAGTTTAAGGAAATAGGAAACTGTTAGATGTTCTTTTCTTTGAATGTGGAAATTATTAAGTTATCTTTACTCTTTAGTAGGGAGCAAGAAATTTAGTTTAGGATTGATAGGTTGATCCCTTTTAAGAAAAAAATGGGCAAGACTTTTAGCTAAATGGAAGCTACGACCTTAATTAATCTTAATGGATAAATTTTAAACATTTCAAATACCACCTCATATGCTAATGTAGGGAAGTATCATGAGACCCATAATTACAGATATTTAAATGAAAAATGTGTGCATTTGTATCCTCATATTGCATTAATTATTATGTTTTCACATAAAAATAGAAGCAAACCACATTCTTAAATCTATTTTTTTTGTTTAATTACGTTCTTATAGTACTGTACTATTTTTTGAGCTGAAGTAGGTAATTAATTCGTTTTTTTATAGCGGATATGAAATTAGTTTTTGATAAAAACTAACAATAGTATTTATCTATTTTAGTTGAGTCATTATGTTATGTGGAGAGTTGGAGTAGCTGAGATCAACTTCCAATCAGGCCGACGTAAATGAGGATGGTTGTGGGCTGAAATAGATTTTAACAAATTATGTAAAATGCGGGCCTGGCCCAAGTAATAAATAACACTGAACTATAGTGTAATTTGTAAATACTACTAGTAGTACTAATGTTCATCGCATGCGTATATACCTACTAACAATAAGATTGTAGCCAATGTTTTCAAAACATTAGTAATTTAATATTTATAAGTAATTAGTAATTTTAATATTTTAATCATCAGGATTAATATTCACCCGCCCAACTCAAGATATCCACCTTCTTAAGTAGCACATGATAGAAGGAAAAAGGCAATAGTAGATTATTTTAATGAGGAGATAAGACAGAGAGATTTATTTCTAAATATAGAAAGTGATCGAAGAGGATAAACTAAAATGGAAGAGTGGACATCTTGACTGGTACGGAAGAAGTATATTTTATATGATGTTTGCATTTTAATAGTACCCTATATTTTTATAGGGATATATTCATATCTTTTTTCTAATTATTGTTCATTCTTCCAACTAAGTCTCAGCCCCACAATTTGAAGATCTAATGGCCGAAAACAGTGCCACATGTTATTAAAGAAAACATTAAATAAATTCAAAAAGGTCATTTTTGGTATACACAATGGATTCAGTTATGGTAATTTCCTTGATTTTCTCCTTCAAAGATCAACAAAAATACGTTTAATTCATTCTGATTTTTTCTACAAGATTACACGCCAATTTATCTTTCTTCTCTCTCTCGATTATTCTCGGTTTCGTCACAAAACCAAATTGTTGGAGTATTCATTCACGACGCCTGAAGAGAGGAGGATTGAGAGAGCGAGGAGAGTGGTGGAGAGATTCAATCACGACGCCGATTTCCAATTTCTCCACAATTGCGAGAGTTGAATCCATACCATTTGGGTTCAGCAATCCATGGGGCTAGGTTGTAGTACCACTCACAAACGAAACCATCACCAAGCGCAGAGAGTTTGAATAATTCCCCTTGGGTTTAGCAACCCATTGGGCTAGGTTATAGCACCACCACATGAATTAAATTTCATTTTTAATGCGTTTAGGATTTGGTACAGTAAATAATGTACCAATAGTATCTAATAATGTGCACGGATCAGTGAATAATGTACAGATTGAAGAGAATAAAGTTGAAATGAACTTGAATTCATGCCCTTTGGGTTTAGCAATCCATGGGGCTAAGTTATAGTACCCACTTACATTATTTCATGGGTTGTTTACATTATAATATTAACACATGATATTGTTATGATTCTACTTTACTTATTACTAAAGGTTTACATTACTTTGAAGTATATTTACATTAGCAAAATATTGGGGCACCAACATATGTATGTTCAATAATAATGTATATGTTTTACATCAAGTAATGTAATGTTGGGATCCTCTCTGTCCACATCATTAGATCGTAAATGTACATTATTTGATAGATAAATGTTACACTATTTAGATGTGAATGTACATCACAACTCTTTTACATCTCCAAAATCTAAGTTTAACAGTTTCAAAAACATTCATTGTTTTCTGTTTCCATCATATTACAACAAACCAAAAAAAAATCTAATACAAGCGGACTCCTCACTGTCATCGAATTCGACTCGAGACCTCTTTGTACCTATTCATAAACAGATACATTGATTAGTCAAAATGTTACATTACTGGTTAATACGAATTTACATTACTACAAAATAACAAATAATAATAATGTAACACATCAGTGCGAAATAATGTAAATATTTGATCAAACAATGTCTAAAGACCTAATGTATGCATATTTACTGTAACCTTATGAAGTCGGTAATGTAAGTAAAAAAGTGTATTAATATAACACACCCTTATATAACACACAATAATGTAGCACATCTGTATCAAATAATGTAAAATTTTGAGTAAATAATATATAGAAAAAATGAAAAAATGTAACAGATCATACTATAACACAAAATAATATAGCACGTCAGTATGAAGTAATGTAAATATTGGGTTAATATTGTGCATATGACTTTTGAAAGAAGATACAGAGGACCATATAGAGCAGAAACTGTAACACAATAATGTAGCACATCCGTATCGAATAATGTAAAATTTTGAGTAAATAATGTACAAAAAAATGAAAAAATGTAACAGATCATACATTCATACTATAACACAAAATAATATAGCACATCAGTATGAAGTAAAGTAAATATTAGGTTAAATAATGTGCATAAACCTTTTGAAATAAGATACAGGGGACCATATAGAGCAGAAACTGTAACTCAAAAAATTTAAAAATTGGATCCCAATAACAACCGATTCAAATTAAAATCAGAATAATGTAGTAACAAAACATTTCACAGAAACACACAAGTCACAACTATGCACAACAAATGACCACATTAACTATATCAAGATTCAAATTTGACAAAAATTGGATCTCAATAACAACCCATTCAATTAAAATCAGAACTAAGTATACTCATCAAAGAATTACTAAAACCTAAACACATCTCAAATCAACCAAAATAAAAAAAAATCCCCGCATTTTGGCTGAGGGTTGATGGACAATTTCACAATAATGCAACTAGGCAACTAAAATCAGTTTTCCCAATGTTGAATCAACTACAAGTTGACCGAAAATTACCTTATTACTGACCAAGGAGTAAGCGATTGTGAGATGATATATGGTCGATCGTTAACACACGTTGAGATGAAGAAAATCAGTATACGAACTACTGAAAGTCGTCATCGGGGATTGAATCAACGTTGATTGGAGTTTTTCCGACTTATGAGCGGTGGTAGGTTTTTTGGGTGATTTCAGAGGCGGTTAGGGTTTTGGAAGAGAAGGGAATTGAGGGAGAAGAGGGAGACGAAGTGATGGTGAGAGAGTGGAAGGTCAATGGTCTCTCAAAATTGGAATGATATCATTTTGCTGAAATCTCGGATTTTGCAGTTTTGAAAAGCATGTGTAAAATCTTGTGTTTCCTATTCTACCCCCATAATGTACCAAATCGACCTAATAATGTAACACAGACTATCACATCTCCTACTAATCTAATATGTCCAACATCTTAATCCAATGGTAGATATTAAGTTGGAACTTAACACTAAGGGGGCAATAGGACCTTAATGCTCCTCTATTTTTATATGTATATATATTTGCTACATAATTTTTTTTCAACGATGTAACCAATCATTTTCACCGGTTCACTCCGTCCGAAAAGAATATACACTTTGGATTCTGCATAATTTTTAATGTAAAATTGGTAAAGTAAGAGAAAGGTAGAAATAAATAGTAATTAAAGTATTATTAATGAATAATGAGTCTCAACTCATTTGAAAGAAAATGAATTTTCAAAATTAGAAAATGTATATTTTTATGCCACTGACTAAAAATAGTCAAGATATAATGTGTATTTTTATGGGACGGATGAAATAATATTAATTGTAAAAGTCTTAGTCGGTTTACCTATTTACCTCATCTACTCTTTGTTCAACTTATTAAACTTGAGTCAAATCTTTGTATATGTTCCACAGAACTCGAAATTGATGATTTAGGCTAAACCTACATGATAATAATACAACTCTAGGATCAGTAGTCACCGCCACGCAACGAAATTAGGATAAACTTGTTAGAGCATCCACAATGGCACCCGTCTCAGCGGACGTTCAGCTGGCGTGCCGGAGTTCCACGCGGGACGTCCGTCATTGTGCAGCGGTGACGCGGATACAGACGTCCGCTGCAGACACCGGAGTTCCGCGGCATTCCCGGGACGTCCGTCGCGATGTCCTTGCGGACGTCCGCCATTGCTTTGAGTCGTTGACTCCACGGACGTCCGCGCGGAGGTCCTGATTATTTTATTTTATTTTTTTTAAATTTTTTATTATTGTGGGATGTCCTTGGGGATGTCCGCCACTGTGCAGTTGGATGTCCTTATGACGTGGCAGTGCAGTGGAAAATCCTTATGACGTGTTAGGAGGTGTTTTTGGGATGTCTGCTGGAACATCCGCACCACTGTGTGCTCTAAGCACCTAGAAAGTCATAATCTTCACTCCATACAACAATTAATCTAATTCTTAAATCCCCACTTAAAATAGTGAGAGCATAATAAGTAGCAATTCTCTGAAATTCATCCTTGGAAACCTTTAAAATTCAACGCCCATTTCTCTCTAATCTTATTCGGGAAATTAATTTCAAATAAACATTACTACTAACATTTTATTACAGTGAATTCCGTCCTCGCCAATTACATTTACATGACCATCTGCATCATAGAAAACATGTCAGAGCGTGAAATTCCAAGAATAGCCCTTCAATCCAAGCGGTTATACCCCATAAAGGAAAAACAAAACATGTCCAGAATGGAACATGAATGTATGCTAAAATAAATAAAAATTATACTTTGTCAAGAATTACTATATCGAGTGTAAAATTTAATTTAACTAAATTCGTGTATATTATTCAATCATGCATTTCACCCTCAGTCATTAATGGCATTTACTGCATTGCACCCCACCACTCTCAACTACGTGATTTATCAACCTCTGTTTATTTGCAGTTATGGGTTTGGTTTGTACATTTAATTGCAATGATGGATACAATAACTAAAACTCGTGTTTATTTTCATACTAAATATTGTAAAACTAATTCAAATCAAGCTTGAAATCATGTTATGATTTGAATAAAATTTGTATATCATGTTCTTTTTTATTGCTACATATTATACAATAAATAAATAAAACTAATTTTTAATTAAATTCAAAATTTTAAAGATATTATGTACATGTACAATACATTTATCTTTTCTCAATATGTATATGTAATTACTAGTAAATAATATTTAAAAAAATCTTATACTCCTTAATTATGTTGTACTTGATTCGTAAGGATATTTATATCTAAAATATATACTCAAATTTCTTTCATTTGTAATAGTACTGAACATTTTGGCGTTTACAATTCATTTGGCAAATTTTCAGAAAATACTTTCTTACTAGTTGATGTTGTTGCTATAGTAAAATTATAATTAATTTAATCAACATATGCCAATATATCATATATTTTATCGTTTCAACGATCTCCATTGAAAAACTAAAGATATTCGTATCTCTTCTTTATCACTCACAAAAGTTTTAAGTCACTGACGTAATTATATGCTCCATATATATAAGTACTCATTATAAAAAGTTAAATTTAAATATTTAATAAATTAATAATCATTTAATAATTTGAAAAAAAATCAAGAAATAAAGTAAGAATGGAGATTCGTTGATAAATTAAAATTACTCTTGAAATAAATACTCTGAATTAATCCACAACTTACCAAACATATAACATACTCCCTCCGTCCACAAAAAATAAGGCATTTTGTGAATGATACTGGTTTTAATGTAGAATTGGTAAAATAAGAGATAAGAGAAAAAAATAAGAGAAAAGTTGTTGAAAACTTTCCTTTTTTGAATGTGTCATATTTTTCGTGGAAAACCAAAAATAGTAAATTTGTCTTATTTTTCGTGGAAGGAGGAAGTATTTAACAAACTAATTATTAATATCTATACTAATCTAAAGTGCAAGTTTGATGAAAAGTCCTTAATACCCTTTTTGGAGGGAAAATGGAAAGATGAGTTGTCTTCTATTCAAAAATAATTTTTTAAGGCAAAAACAATTGGACAAATAATAGTCCAATAAAATGCTAACTTCTTGAAGAAGTGTTAAAACACATTTAAATAATGCACTACCATTAAATTTTTTTATAATTAAGTTATTAAATTTATATATTAATTAGCCTTATATTTGAGTTAAATTGGAATTGTGCTAGAGAGTTTAGTTTGCCTTCCATTTATTTAGGTTAAAATTGAGATTTAATCATTTATTGCAATACTTTTTAATATAAAGAGTAGTGTAAATTTTCACATTATTCAAAACAAACAAGATGCATAAAATATTATTGTTATTTTAAGTGATAGCAGTAATTTACTTTTTATACGTATATGTGGCGGGAAGTAAGAAATTTATTCTTTCCAATATAAAAAATTCATTTAGTCTTTGGAAATGTATATCAAGTTATGCTATGGTCTGAAATTAAAAGAAAAAAATAAATAGTCAACTAAAATGTGATTATTGGATAATACAAATTTTCTAACTTCACTTCTCAAAAAAGTTTTAAATTTATATGATTCAAATTATTCATATATTTAATGTGGATATGTTTAATATTCCTTATATTTTTTTCAAATTAATTTTTTATAAATTAAGCTATTAAATTTATATATTAATTTACCTTTTATTTGGATTAATGACTTGCATAACATTTTCAAAAAACATCTTTACTCACACATATTTTCTTTATTTGTATATCTTATTCTAATTAATTTATACTCTTTGATCATTAGTCACACATCTTATTTTTGTCATTAATTTTATTATCTTTTTACCTCACTTAGATTATAAATTAAAATTGCTTAAATGTTTCATTCAGTGGGGAGTAGTAAATTCTTCATTTTGAGTGAGATAAGATAAATATATTTTTGTTTTTTTAAATCTCCGTATTTCTTTCAATTCTTATTTTCTATATATTTATTATATTTTATATTCATTATTTGAAACTCTTATTTCCCGTGCATAGCTCGGGTGTTAATACTAGTTTTCATTAAAGACTAGTTTTAATTAACAGACGAAAGCAATTAAACCCATTTCATCCAATATAATCAATAAAATAATTAAAATAGGAGAAGAAGAGGAAATGACATCACGTGAGTTCAAGACTGATTATTTCTCTTCTCCCCCTTTCACCACCACCGTCACTCTCTCGTTTGTTTAAGTGCGACTTATGTTGTATGGGAAAAAGATGTAATCTTGGCTTGTGGGTCTTCCGAAATCCTCGCTCTTTCGTTTGAATTTTTTTTTGTTCTTGTGGTGGGTTCCAAGGGCAAGCAGACAACGTAGTTATAGCTTCTTCTTCAATCCACAGGTTTTGTGTGTTTTTTCCTTTCAAATTTTTGTCCTTTTTTGCCTTGTTTTAACAATGTATGAAGTTTTATATACTGTGCAGCACGATGGTAAATATTTGTATTCCATTTGTTTATGTTTTCTCTTTTCAAATTTCAAGACTGTTCCATTATTTAAATCTTGCTGGGGCAGAAGTGTAGCTGTGTAGGTGGGATTTTTAATATATTCTCATAGATTTTTTTTTAAGTTTATATATTCACATTTGTTTTCTTTTCTGAGTTTGTGTGTTTCAGGTAAAAATGGTGACAATTGTGTTTTTTTTCAACTATTGATGCTGTGTGAAAAAAGTGGTACATTCTGCTGTACTTATTGTATGTTGCCTTCTAATTAAATTGCTTTGCCTCCCTTACAGTTGGCTTCTTTATTACTTGTAAGTACACAGTCAAAATCATAGCTTTTGAATGATTGAAGTTTGTGTATATCTTTGACTAGCTCTTCTTTTAGCTTGAGAATCTTGTTATGCATCTTTTCTTCATGTTCAAGGAAGGTTGAGGTTTAAGTTAAGAATGTCACTATCTGAATGCCTAGTTTTGGTGATTTTCAGGTTGACATTGCAATTCTCTTGATTAGCATATGCTGTAGTGTGGATTGTTTTAGTCTGAGGGATGCATGGGAGGCGGCATTCTGTCGATGTCCCTTTATCGAGAACGTTGGTAGCCCTTAGGAGAGTGAGGTCTCTTCGGGATCCATCCACAAACTCCATGAGCAAGTTGAATGCCTTCGCTGATAATGTGAATTGGGAGGCGTATTCGAATGATGCAATCACTTTAGGATTTGAAAATAGAGCGAGTGAGGGTGATGATGATGGTCTAGGATTAAGAAGCTCGGCGCTGTATTATGGTTCAAGAAATAGTAAGTTAGGGGCCATGGTTGGAAAAAAAGAATCTGCACACCGGAGGTCGTTGTGCGATGAAGGGACGGATGCACGTGCACTTGACCTGGCGATGGCGTGTGAAAGCAAGGCGTTGAGTGAAAGATACTGTAAGGATTATGGTGACAAGTATTTTGAGTTCACCAGTGCAACACCTTCGGGTGAGGGTGGGGCTTCGTGTAATGAAGGCAATGATGAACTGAGGCAAGTCAAGAAGAGGCATGGTTTGTGGCGTTCGGAGCTTGATGGACTGAGCAGTGCAGGGAGTCCATGCTTGTCTTATGGTGAAGCTCGAAAGGAACGTGAAGAAGATGTTGGTTTCATGGAGTCTTGCCATCAAGGATGTGGTATCAGCAGTTGTTGGTCAAGAGGTCGGAAACTTAGAGGACCTAGTCTTCTTGCTGATGTCGAAGAACGGCCTCTTTGGTCGGACGATGCAACGAGAGAGAGCATCGACTCTAGGCACAACAGTGAAGGAGTTGGTCCTTATGTGGAAACTCCAAGAAGCCTCTGCCAAAAGTTCATGCCTAAAACATTTGGTGAATTGATAGGGCAAAACAGAGTGGCTACGTCTCTATCAGATGCGGTCTCTAGGAGGCAGATAGCTTCTCTTTATCTCTTCCACGGGCCACGAGGAACTGGGAAAACATCAGCTTCAAGGATCTTCGCTGCTGCATTGAATTGCCTCTGTCCCGAGTCTACAAGACCATGTGGCATATGCAAGGAATGTGTCTTGTTCTTCTCGGGTAGGAGCATGGACGCGAAGGAAGTGGACTCAGTGAGAATCAACAAAACGGAAAGGTGCAGACTGCTGATGAAGAATGCTCGGATCCCTCCTAGTTTATCACGGTTTAAGGTGTATATCATCGAGGAGTGCCATCTGTTGCAGCGGGAGACGTGGGCAACTATTCTGAACGGGCTTGTGGAGATTCCTCGACACATTGTCTTCATAATGGTCACTCCAAATCTTGACAAGCTCCCGCGTTGTGCCTTAACAAAGTCCCAAATATTCCATTTCCAGAAGGTGAAGGAAGTTGACATCACCAGCAAGTTGGGGAAGATATGTGTTCAAGAAGCTCTTGATTTCGACCAGGATGCTTTGAGCTTCATAGCAACTAGATCAGATGGTTCGCTGCGTGATGCAGAGATGATGCTCGATCAGCTGAGCTTGCTCGGGAAGAAAATAACAGTTTCATTGGTTCATGATGTGGTAAGTGCTAAACATTCTTGATTCATTTAGCACTATTGGGATCTTGAGTCTACATTGTTGTTCGTTGCTGCAGAGTGGAGTCGTTTCTGATGATGAATTGCTTGATTTGCTGTATCTGGCAATGTCATCTGATGCCTCAAACACGGTTCGAAAGGCCAGAGAGCTTATGGGGTCGGGGGGTAGATCCGTTGGAGCTTACATCACAGCTGGCAAGCCTCATAATGGACATTCTTGCTGGAAAGTGCCCCTCTGATGGAGTTTCAGAGACGAGAAGGAAGCTTTTCGGATCAGATAATTGTATGATTCATTATACCTTTCCTTTGATTATTGTGAAATTTTTTCGGATTTTGGGCAGTCAGGCTGCATAATGCTGCATCTGATGCTATATCAAACCTATGTTAACTGAGGATTTTGCTTTGTTGAGGTGAATAATCTGTTTTCGTGCAGCTGAAGACGACACGCGCCAGCTCAGCCACGCTCTAAAGATACTGTCACAAACCGAGAAACAGCTGAGGATGTCGAACAACCAGATGACTTGGCTGACTGTGGCTCTTCTCCAGCTGAGCTCTGCAGCTTCAAACGAGGGGAGCGATCCAAGGCTAAGCACGCGGTCGTTACTCCCAAAAGGTGAGGATCGGTTATGATGATTTGGAACTCCATACTCCCTCCTTCCCAATAAATGTGGCTCGTAAATTGGATACATATATTCAGAAGGTTGCATTTTGTTTATTAAGTAGTAGTATGGAATCTAGTGTAGATAAGTCACTTTTAGTGGATCGGACAAAAACGGAAACGAGTCACATTTATTAGGCATACACTACTATGGCTGACTTGAAAATTGCAGATGGTGATTTCCTGAGCTCGTCTTCAACGAGCGACAGTTTCAAGCTCTCCGTTGGATGTGCTTGTGTGGATGCTGGATCTGCAAACACAAAGTATGACCGGGAAACTCTGGATCTGGTCTGGATACGAGCAGCTGGGATGTGCGCGTCTAGCTCTCTCAAGAAGTTCCTCCTCAAACGCGGGAACTTGGCCTCTGTCCGTCTCTCCCAAGGTAAACCAGCTCGATTCTTGCCTCGTGCATCCAAAGCCAAATCATGTTTTGCTCAAGCTCTTCATTGTGCTTATGCGTTGCTTTGTGCAGCAAGGATTGCAGTGGCAGAGCTCGAGTTTGATCACCCTGACCACGCGTCTAGGGCTGAGAAATCGTGGAAGGAGATTGCTGGTGTGCTACAACATATACTGGGCTACAATGTGGAGCTCAGGATAAACTTGTCTCGTGATGGCTCGAGTAGGAAGGGGAAGGCAAAGAAGCCATGCCTCAGCTTGCTCAATTGCTCGCATAGAGTGCTTTTTAGGGTGAAGAAATCCGGTGGCAATGGTTCGACTCCCACGACTGTGAGAATGAGGGATAGGTGCGTGGAGAGATGCTCTTCCGAGTGTAGCTCTCAGGTTTCGTGCTCATTTTGCCGTAAGAAGGAGGTGGTCAAGACCATCCGGAGTAGCGAGGGCAACACGTTGAGCATTGAAGCCGGCGCTCCCAACGCCTTGTTGCCTGATCAGTCGTGATGTAAACCACGGTATGCCCTCTCTCATGCACGAGAATCCTCCTTTTTTGTACACATCTAGTGTTTCACTATCATATGCGTGCACGTGCACAAATTGTTTTTTTGTATTATATCTCGTGTTTCACTACCATCTGCGTGCATGTGCACGCAGATGGTATTTATTTATTTATTTACTAATTATATCTCGTGTTTCAATATCATCTACGTTACCAGATCAAACGAGCACACGAGGTTTCGTTGCTGGAGAACTGCCACATTTCCTTTTCGAAAGGCGATGCCGGTTTTTTTTTTTTCTCTCTAATAAGATTGATAATGCATAGGACTGAGTACTGAGTCTAAGTGTGCTTTTAATATGCAGGTGTGGCAGCTACGGCATCACCACAGCCGCGACGAGCGGCTCGTCGACTACGCCCTACACTGCGCTGCTGCAAAGTGACTCATTAGCCATTGCTGTAGATGGTGGGAACATCGTGTAGCAAAAACAGCTGATTTATGTTACTACGAAAAAAGGGACCATGGTATAATATACAACGACTTCTGTTAACCTAACTTTTATTAGAAATCTTATTCATAAAATTTATAGAATTCAATAATAATTTCTCTTTTAATGCATTATTAGTGACAAATGAATGGTTTTATGAAGTCTATATTCCATAGTTAGCTAGAATTTTAACCAAAAAAAAAGACTAACTAGGGGCCAATCAATTTATAAAATAATACTTCATCCGTTCTATGGTAGTAGAGTTATTTTGCTATGTTAGTACGTTTCATAGTAGTGGAGTCGTTTCCCTTTTTAATAAAAGTTAACACATTTCTCCCATTTATTTTACCCTTTCTTATTTTATTCTCTATTCATCTCCTTATCTTTTTTCATTTTCTATATTATATTTTTTCTTTACCTGACTCACTTAGCACGAGTTTTCTTAAATCGTGTGCCGAAAAGAAACGTCTTTACTATCGCGAAACGGAAGGAAAAGTATAGTTCTACCTCTGTCCCACTCAAAATATCCACAATTTTGAGTGGCACAGAGTTTTAGAAAAAATGGACGTCTTAAATGGGACAGAATGAGTAATTACTTATTTATAAAATAGTACTAATGATATAAGTATAATTAGTATATCTTGGGACTTATAATTTGTTTTTTCAACCCACCTAATGCTAGAGCGAATTACAAAAAAATTACTCCTGCAATTGTGATGTGGGTTGAATAAACAAATTTTACATCAGAAATTAAAATATACTATTGAAGTTGGGAAACATTTAAATAAATAGCATAGCATTGCTATTTTTAAAATAAGTAATACTATATTATTTTATAGATTAATTAACTTCTAGTTAAATTTTAATTAATCTTGCAACTTTAATAAATGGTCAATTATGTTATAACTTTGCCATTTTGTCAATTATCATCTCGATTATTGAGGAAAATTCTGTATAATTTAGAAGCCAAAACATTTTAATGTAATCTTATATTTCATATTTTCGTACTAAAACTAATGACTTCTGTGAATGGTAGTATAAATTTGCTAAAAAAACATTAATTTCGACTTCATGTCATACACAATTTCTTAAAATACAAAAATATGTGATAAATTGAGAAAAAATATTAATATTGTAGTTGTAATTAGCTACCCTTTTAAAATTATTATAATTATAATTTGACCTCTTTGAGATCAGGCCAATTTGACCTAACAATTATTGCTACTAGCATTTGATATGTACTGTTTAAGGGGTGCATTAATGTCCTAATGCCCCCTTAATGTTAAACATAACACTAATATCAACCATTGGATCATTAATTTATATGGGTGAGATTTAATGGAACGTGATACATTAATAGACCGAAAATGTATATTAAAGGGGTAGATTTGGAAACATTGGAATTATTTCATCCATTTCATCAAATCACGTCTTCTCTTTCCCTTTCTACCCAAACCCTAACCCCCTCATTTTTCAGCCACCGATCAAGAAAACACGGCGACTGAACCCGGAAACACGGCGCAAATCAGACCAAAGCAAACACCGATCTTGTTTTGCTGTTTAATCGAAGCCAAAAATCGCCCTTTTTATCCTTCGCCCTAAATTTCCATCGCTCGTCTCCAAATCGATTCGTCCTTCGACTGAAATAAGGTAATCATCGGTCAAAATTTGTTGGGTCTACATTGGGGAAACAGATTTGCATTACCCATTAATATTGTTTCGAATCTTTACGCCAACATTAGTTTTTAATTCGTCGGGTCTACATTTTATTTAGTGCTTACATTCTCCCTAAACCATCCCTCTTCTTTGGCATTTTAAATTCTTGTTTAATTACGTCTGTAATGTACAGTTGGTTAGGGCTGGTTGCTGATTTGGTCGTCGATTTGGGCTCTAAATTGTATGTGATTGCGTCGAATTTTGTCGGTTTATCTTCTTTGTTCATCATCATTGATTTGATTATTGTTTGAAGCATCTACATTGGTAGCCTATTCAGGCAATTTGTGTTTCTAGCAATTTGTACATTATTTTATACCCAGATTCTATATTAATGGTAATGTATTATGCAATGTACATTAAAAGATTACCTGACTACATCATGTTCTGTTACATTATTTACACAATAAATTACATTATTTACGTTATTTGGCACTCCTATGCTATAGCGAAACTTTCGCACCAAAAAAGATACCAAAAAGTTCTTGTAGATTTTAAGATACATTATACGCTTATCAAGTGTACATCATCTGATTACTCTATATATGATACATTATCTAGGCAATTATGTACATTATTTTAATGTATGTCTCCTACGGAGCAATGTAGATTATAATATGTTTGATGAGGGCCAGAAGTTATATCCATTCCTCTCGAGGGTTTAGCAATTCATGGGGCTAGGATGTAGTACCAACCAGTAGCACAATGTTACATTATTTGTAACTACCGTGACACATTACTCTGTATTGCAGTAGTGTTTGTTGTATTATTACTGACATTAGGTTACGTTATTCACGATGTTGTTTACATTATTTGGTAATGATGTGCTATATTATTATGTGATGTAGTATATTATGTGATATTATATCGTTTGTTAAGTTACATTATATGTTTCGTGAAAGTACATAAATTTCACATTTATAATAATCAGTGTATGTGTTTCTGAATAGGTTCAAAGAGTACAAGAATCGATTACGAGGATGACTTTGACGATGACATGCCCATTGCATTAGCGTAACGACTAGCTTTAAAGATGTCCAAAGATGTGCTAGATTATTATGTGTTGTAGTATACTACGTGAGATTAGTTCATTTGTTAAGTTGTATTATATGATTAGTGAAAGTACATTAATTTCATATTTATAATAATTACTCTATGCTTTGATTTGAAATATTGATCAACGATTTGCTTTAATTCTTTGGAGCATTCAGGTACAAAAAAATGTAGTAAAAATAGTGAGATCAGTTACACATTAAATAAAAAGTGTATAATACAATATACATTATTACATACTAGTACTATACATTAAAACCATAAATATGTACATTACCAAAATGACTGAAACAAATAGACCAAAAAATATACATTAAACTACTACATTTTTGTAACATAATAATGGGGGTGGATCCTCTGCTGTGCTTTTCTGCACAGCAGCCCCTGCTGCCCCTCACAACAAATTAAAATAATATATATATTTTTAATTTAATTTATTTTTATTTAATTAATTATTTTATTTGTTGGGAGGGGCAGCAGGGGCTGCTGTGCTGAAAAGCACAGCAGAGGATCCCCACCCCATAATAATATACCATTGTAATAGAAAATTGGAAGATGTACATACAAGTCATAACTAATGTAGTCATTAATTTGTAAATAATGTACGAAAATGTACATTGTAAGACTATATTCGTACATTATTTCATGTATAAAATCCAAAACACACAATAGAAAGCGAAATTTTATGCATGTGTTGGTAATATGCCCTAGCCCCATGGATTGCTAAACTCTAGGGGAATGATTATAACTCCCTGGCATTGGTGATGGTTTCGTTTGTGAGTCGATACTACAACCTAGCTCCATGGATTGCTAAACCCAAAGGGTATGAATTCAACTCCCGCCAAACATTTCATCCTTACACAGGTATATCATTTAGTATTATGCATGTACATTAAATGCCAATTTTTCGTACATTATTTACGGTATGAAATCCAAACACACATAAAAAAATGTAATTCAATGCATGTGGTGGTACTAACCCCTAGCCCCATGGATTGCTAAATCCTAGGGGAATGATTCAAACTCCCTACCATTGGTGATGGTTTCATTTTGTGAGTGAGTTCTACTACCTAGCCCTATGGATTGTTAAATCAAAAGGGTATGGATTGAACTCCCGCCAAACATTAAATTCTTACACAAGTACATCATTTAGTGTGACATTATACATTAAAGGTCAAATTTCGTACATTATCTACGTTACAACAACGCAAGTTGTACATTACAAACACGAACAACAATATTATAAGCTGCAAATTTTGGATTGGTTCACTCAAAATGCAACCATTGAGAACAAAATAACTCAATTGGATTAATGAACTAAGTATAAAGTGTTAATACATAAAATTATAAATCTCAATGAATATTCAAAATAGAAACTCTATAAAAAAGAGGTGCTAAATTCTCGAATCCTTTACAATGAAAGTTGACTAGAACGACAAAAAAATAAATAAAAGACCTTCTTCTGTAGTTGAAAACACCGATATCAATGAAGGAATAGCAGACGAACTTCTCGAAAAAGGAATGACGACTATCTCCAAGAATTGCAGAAGAATTTCGAGTGAAGAACTATAAACCGTAAAGCAGGAAAAGAAAAAAAGATTTAATTAAGGAAAACAAACCATATTATATACTTATTTACCAAAGCTAGTGGGAGAGAATCAAGGAATGCAATTAACCGTCTAAAACTTGCACTCCCAAAACTGCCATTTTGGAATTAAAATAATCATTTAAATAATTCAATTTGCATAAATCTCGGCCATTAGATGGCAAAAATAAATGGTTTAAGATTAGTTTTCTGTTTTCCAAATATTTAGGGTAACGACATAAATACATCCCTACTGTTTAATATATATGTATAAAAAAGACTTGACACATGAAAGAAAGAGTTGATGATATTGTGTGAAATATGCAAATGGATAGTGGAATTCAGATATTGTCTATTCACAATTTCAATAAATTTTAGTTAATTTTGATCTATCATACTTCAATATTTTCCAGTTCCACGTTTTAAGACAATTTGTTAGTATCAATTATACGAGGGCGTAACTTACACGAATATTCCTCTTTTTATACCGCATAAATCTCAGTAAATGCACTTACATAGTCAAATTCAATATATTACTCTAAATATATTTTATTGGAATTAATAAAATTAATTACAATTTATACAAATTAAGTTCATCGCCCCCGTTTGATTTGCACAATTGACTATCTCATTTTGTCTTTAATAAAATGAAACATATTAATTTAAAATATATATGTATATAAAGGAATGTTATACTGCATATTTTAAATGAACACTATTTATGAACATCATTCTCACTAAGGTTATGTTAGCATTAATTATTTATTTTATTTTATTTATTTGATTTAATACTAATATCTTGAAAAAATAATTGATGTTATTTGTTTTACAAATAATATAAATGGTTCTTTTATTCACTTCTTGATATTATATTGAAAATGAACAATTCAAGCTTTGATTTTATGTTATTTGTAAAATTCATGAGATGGTGATGTTCTTAATGTATTCATCAAACTAAAAGAATAAAATGAAAAAAAAACTAATGTGAGTGTAATATAACATTTCTAGTATTAATTTAATCATATAATCGATAAAATTAACTATATAATGATAAAATTAAGCAAGAATTGAATTATAGAACTAAAAAAATACTAGTACATCCTATTACCGACTTATAATTTGAAATCTTGCAAATAATTAAATAATTTTATTTCTTCCTCTCCAAGAATGTGAAAAGAAAATTCAGCAACGCAATTAGAGCAACTATACCATATTCTCAATTGCCGTACTAATCACGATTTCATTTCCCTTAGAGCATCCACAGTGGGGCGGACGATCGTCCGGCCGATGCATCGGGCATGCTATCGTCCGCCACTGTAGCCATGCGGACGATGACCCATGCATCGTCCGCGCCCTATACATCGTCCGCGGACGATGGCGTCGGAAACACGCATCGTCCGCCCCACTGCGGGTCACGCGGACGATACCGCAGACGATGCAACGCGTTTTCTTTTTTTTTTTAATTTTTTTTGAAATTTTTATCTATTTAAACCCACATTTCTCTTCTATTTCCCACACCAATAATTCTCTCTCATCTCTCACTTTCCCCATACACCAATATTTCACTCTCAATCTTTCTCACTGAAAAAAATGAGACCCAGCGACGACGGGAGTACCTTGGAGGGCATTACTCGGGCCTTATTCGATTGCGTTCATGAGGCTGCGGCGGAATGCTTGGCCGAAATGGAGCGCGAAGCGGCGGAGCAGGCCCAGGCGGTGCAGATCCCACTTCCGATTCGACGTCGGACGTTTGTCCGCCGCGAGCACGACGTAGCTCACCAACGTCTGTTCGCGGACTATTTTGACGAGCAACCACGGTGGGGCCCGACGGTTTTTCACAGCCGTTTTAGAATGCGGCGAGATCTTTTCTCAGCATTGTCCAAACGATGAAGGCACGTGATGAATACTTCCAGTATCGAGAAGATGGCATCGGCAGACCCGGACTTACGCCGTTGCAGAAGTGCACGGTTGCGCTCCGGCAGTTGGCCTACGACACCACTACGGACATGTTCGACGAGTACCTTCACGTCGGGGAGACAACTGGCCGCGAGTGCCTCGAAGGAGTGGAAGAATTGCCCGACAACATGGAGAGGCCAATTTACCAGTGGATACAAGGGCAGCCACTCGACGATGATCCTCGAAGCCGTCGCTGTCCATCGGCTCTGGATCTGGCATGCTTACTTCGGTGTAGCGGGGTCGAACAACGACATCAACGTCCTCAACTCATCCAACCTCTTCACCGAGCAATGCAATGGCAACGGCCCGACCATTGACTTCACTGCCAACGGACGCCAATATAATATGGGGTACTATTTGGCCGATGGCATATACCCGAGGTGGCCTGTTTTTTTGAAGACGATCAGCTGCCGAATGGGTGAGAAGAGAGTTTTATTCACGCTAAAGCAGGAGGCTGCGCGGAAGGATGTGGATCGGGCATTTTGTGTGCTCCAAGCGCGGTGGGCAATAGTGAAGGGTTTGGCGCGGTTCTGGTACAAGGACGTCATCGCCGATGTCATGTATGCGTGCATCATCTTGCATAACATGATAGTCGAACACGAAGGTGGAAGAGTCACCGATTGGGGCGACGATGAAGGTGAATCTAGCTCCAGCACGGCGGCCCCGCCCCACGTTCGAGGATTACCGATTGGCTTCAATGAGGTTCTATCTAGACATACCTCAATGCGCAACCAACAAGACCATGCTCAGCTCATGAACGACATGATTGAAGAAGTTTGGGACCGTAACCGCCGTTGAGAATTTGTAGTTTTTTTATTTCGTAGTGTAATGTTTGAATTTTAATGAAATGAAGTTTTTTTTTTTTTCCAATTTTTGTAGTGTTTTAAATATTCAAATAAATAAAATGCTTAAGGCGGACTATAGGGCAGCCTATAGGACATTCCACATGAAATACTGATGTAGCGGAGCATAGGGCGCCCCATAAGGCGGACTATAGAGCGCCCAATCGGGGATGGCCTTAATCACAGTACTTAATTGAGAAGCACCACTTCCCGGGGGCACTCCTGTAATTTCCCTCCACTCACAACCCCCAAAAACCCTAAACACACCTTTCGCTCGCCGCAACTCACATCCTAAACAAAAACGCGATTGAAATTGAAATCGTATGAAATAGCAGAGAATGTAACCGAAGGAGGCAGCGAAATAACCCGCTTAAAGCGCCAAAGCCACGTGGACGCCCTCATTAGGTGATGACGTGTACATATAACCGAAGCCTCCCTATTTATATCACTTCGTTCTCATCCACTTCCCCTCTCTTTCTCTATCTGCAGTTTCTCTCACAGCGCAAAGACAAATAGATACATATACATACAGTTTTCCTCTTCACAGTGATTCCACCGCGGAAATCCGCACCCGCTTTCGTGCACGCAGCGGCGTGTGTTTCTGCGCGTTTCGAGATCGGAGTCTCGATTGCTTCTCCAGTTGCTGCTATTTCCTCTCTTGGCTCGAGATCCGAGCCAAGAACGGAGGAATTTTGGTCGACTCGCGAGAGGTGAGGGATCGCGGAGCCGATTTGAGTTGGTTATTCGATTGGATTAAGCTTCGGATATCCGATTGGAAATGAAATTGTTGATTATCGCGCTTTTGTTTATGTGTTGTTTGTTTTGGATAGGGTTTTGCTGAGGAGAGGGCGAGATGGCTAGCCGCGAGGGGTTTCTGACGGAGCAGCAGAGGGAGATGCTGAAAATAGCGTCTCAGAATGCGGAGGTGATGTCGTCATTGTCTATGGCTTCGTCGCCTAAATCTCCCGGGCCGAAGTCTCCCGGTCAGAACTCGTCTCTGGTGTTCGAGCACAACCATGTCAAGGCGCCTGGAGGAGGACATTCTGCCGCAGGTGGAGGCGTGGCGGTGAGGCACGTGCGCCGTTCGCACTCGGGAAAAGCTGTTAGAGTGAAGAAGGGTATGCATTTATGTTTGTATTCTTTTCAGTGTTTTGAGTTTTCTTGGCGTTTTGTATATTGGTTGGTGATATATTTTGTGAATCGTATGTTTATATTTCTTGGTTAGGTTAGTTAAAGTTTGTTATGTATTGGTGCTCTAAGAAAATGGTGTTTAGTATTCACTATGAACTGGATTAGTTGGTATGAACCAGGCTGGCTATATGCTTTGGGGGGGATGTGTTCTCATGTTACAAGGGTATGAGGATTAAAGTAGGCTTTTGAGGCGCTGAAACTGATGGTTCAGGTCGTGCTTGCTTTATGTTTTTGCCTAAAGTTTTTGTGTCACTAGCTTCTGAATTACCTTAATTTAGATTTTATATGTTATTTCTGTATTTTGTTTGTCATGATCGATATTCTTTTCTTAGTGGTATACTATAATGTAACTGTGGAAGATTGTCAACTGAATGAGGGATGGCATCACAGAGATGTTATGTCTGCTGACTAGTTATCAAGAAATGTTATAGCAATGCTAGATGGTTGACTTCTATCTATAATAATCTATTTGCACATGAAACTGAACCTTGCGTCGGTTGGAAAGGCTGCTCTTAGGTAATAGGTCCTATTTATGGGGCTCAGCTTTATCTTTGTTTTGCAGTTATTTTCAACTTCATTTCAGTTTGATACACATGTTTTCACAAAAGTATGCTATCAAGCCTTGCACTTACTGTTTGTGGCTGTGTTAAAGGCCAGTTAGTATTTCTCATCTACATCACCACCTCCCCTTATGGTTTTATGTCTGTGTGAAGGGCCAGTTAGTATTTCTCATCTACATCACCACCTCCCCTTATGGTTTTATGTCTTGTACCTAATGTCTCGTAAAGATATTTTTCATGTTTGATTCTCCATATCCTTTGAGCCTGAACTCTTATTTTTCTTTGCTTCTTCTGGTTTGTGTATGCTTGACTGCTTTTGATAATAGATGGTGCTGGTGGTAAAGGAACCTGGGGAAAATTACTTGACACTGATGGTGAGTCTTTCCTTGATAGGAATGATCCCAACTACGACAGTGGGGAGGTAATAATTAATCTGGTGGTTTGTGAATTCTTTGGCTATTTGGATTCTGTTTCTTCTGTTGAACGAAAGTTCGCAGCTTATTTTAACTATACTGGTTTCTTATGACTTGGACAGGAGCCTTATGAGCTTGTTGGATCAACTGTTTCTGATCCCCTGGATGAGTACAAGAAAGCTGTAGTTTCCCTTGTGGAGGAATACTTTAGCACGGGCGATGTTGATGTAGCTGCTTCTGATCTTAGGGAACTCGGATCAAGTGAGTATCATCCGTACTTTATCAAGCGACTAGTTTCCCTGGCTATGGATAGAAATAACAAAGAGAAGGAGATGGCTTCTGTTTTGCTCTCAGCCCTGTATGCTGATGTCATAAATTCAGCCCAAATTAGTCAGGGTTTTTTCATGCTGCTCGAATCTGCTGATGATCTGACTGTGGACATCTTGGATGCTGTTGATGTCATTGCTTTATTCATTGCTAGAGCAGTGGTGGATGATATTCTACCCCCAGCTTTCATCACCAAGGCCAGAAGACTGCTCCCAGAGAGCTCCAAGGGATTTCAGGTGCTACAAACAGCTGAGAAGAGCTATCTATCAGCTCCACACCATGCGGAGCTTGTTGAAAGACGATGGGGTGGAAGTACTCATTGCACTGCTGATGAGGTGAAGAAAAAGATTGCTGACCTCTTACGAGAATATGTTGAAAGTGGAGATACTTCTGAAGCCTGTAGATGTATTAGACAATTAGGTGTTTCATTTTTCCATCACGAAGTTGTCAAAAGAGCTCTAGTTATAGCTATGGAGAATCAAAGTGCAGAATCTCTCATTCTAAATTTGCTAAAGGAAGCTGCAGAAGAGGGGCTAATAAGTTCAAGCCAGATGGCGAAAGGTTTTAGTCGGTTAGCTGAGAGCCTTGATGATCTTGCCCTTGACATACCTTCTGCCAAGAAAAAGTTTCAGTTCCTTGTTCCCCGTGCCATATCCGAAGGATGGCTTGATGCATCTTTCGTAAAATCTTCAGCTGATGAAGGGGTTGGACCAGATGAAAATGATGAGAAATTGAGGCGCTACAAGAAAGAAGTTGTGTCCATAATTCACGAATACTTCCACTCGGATGACATCCCTGAACTAATCCGGAGTCTGGAGGATCTAGGGATGCCCGAATATAATCCAGTTTTTCTCAAGAAGCTCATCACTCTGGCAATGGACAGGAAGAACAGAGAGAAGGAAATGGCATCTGTTCTGCTCTCGGCACTTCATATCGAGATCTTCACAACAGAAGACATGGTAAGTGGTTTTGTGATGCTGTTGGAGTCAGCAGAGGACACTGCCCTAGACATTATAGATGCATCTAACGAGCTCGCCTTTTTCCTAGCAAGAGCTGTCATAGACGATGTCCTCGCACCGCTGAATTTGGAAGAGATCACCAATTTGCTGCCACCAAAGTGCAGCGGCAGTGAAACTGTGCGCATGGCTAGGTCGCTCATAGCAGCACGCCATGCTGGCGAGAGGATCCTCAGGTGCTGGGGTGGTGGCACCGGCTGGGCCGTGGAGGACGCTAAGGACAAGATCCAGAAGCTCCTCGAGGAATATGAGAGTGGTGGGGTTGTGAGCGAGGCTTGCCAGTGCATCCGCGATCTGGGCATGCCTTTCTTCAACCATGAAGTGGTGAAGAAAGCACTAGTCATGGCGATGGAGAAGAAAAATGACAGGATGCTGGAACTGCTTCAAGAATGCTTCGGCGAGGGCCTGATCACCATCAACCAGATGACGAAAGGTTTCAACAGGATCAAAGACAGCCTCGACGATCTGGCTCTTGACATCCCTAATGCCAAGGATAAGTTCACGTTCTACGTGGAACACGCGAAGAAGCACGGTTGGCTCCTTCAGTCTTTCGTTTGATGTGGCGTGGGTTTCTGCTATGCATTTACTTGAGAAGGAACACATATTCTAGCCTTGTTTCTTTCTGCGTGTTGTTGCCCTTTTCATTTCTTCCTTTTTCTGTACTGGATGGATGATGATGTGATGATGCTTGATCCTTCCTGATATCCTACACTTTCTGTGTTATCTTTTCTAATCTTGGTGTAAAAATTTAGGTTTCTCTTTTTTTGCTTTCATGATCAGTTGCACACTTTTTTGCTGCATGTTTGAATTTTTCAGTCATTATAATCTAGATTTGATGGAAATGCACTCCTAATTTATGTGGCTCGTTCCTTTTGGATATGAAGAATTGAAAAAGTATATGGTTGTAGATTCTGGATTCATGAATTATGTGTTTAATGTTTACTAGTTTTGAGTTACTTTTTGTAATTCTTTCAAAAGTCATGTTATTTGGCTTAAAATTTAAAAAACAAGTCACATTTATTAGGAGGAAAAGTATCATATACCAATATGTTTTCTGTGTGAAAAATATTTTCTCCGTACTAATTTAAGTGAAGCATTTGTTCTGTTTGATATGAAATTTATGTAATACTATTGTTTTGTGAATTAAATTGTAGAATAGAATATAAAGTACTAGAAAGTAAAAATGATACATGATATTTAAGTTTTAGAAAATATATTGAAACGTCTAAAAAAATGAGTTATTTCTTTATAATCGAAGGAGTAGTTATATTTTGGTTTTGTCGACTAAAACTAGTTCATACTCATATGGTTAAAGTATGAATGATTTTAGGTTTGGAATTTAGATGGAGTTTATTATGGAAATTGGAAAGGGAAAATATACTTACTTTCTTTGAAATGTTAGATTATGTACGTACATACTATATTCATTTATCTAAGAGTCAATGATTGATGTATGTAATTATCAGATAAGATTATGATTAGTGTTTTGACTACTTTGCCCTGCACAGACCACTCAATTTTTGCTGTGATGAACGTGGTGGAAGAAGCATCTTGATTATTTGACTGAAATGGGCAAAAGTAGAAAAAAGTGGATAAACAAAATTAAATTTAAAGAAAAATGCAAAGGGTCTAAACTGCCCTTCCCCCAAACCGAAACCTATTTCTTCCCTCCGTCAACAAATTTTGCAGCTGTCTCCAAATTTCCGAACACCTCCTCAACAATGTCTCGCCGCAGCCCTCCGGCCGGCGCCCTTGCTTCCTTCGCTGAAACTCTCGCTGCCGATGCCTCCATGAAACCGCCGCCGCAGAGACCGATTGTGTTGGCTGACCTCAACGTTGACCCTCCGGACTCCGAAAACTATGCTTTCGCTTCTTCCTCTTCGCCTTCACTTCCTATTTCAAGGTCTCAATTTAGCGCTTCTGAAGTTTTTCAACGCTTCTTCAATTTCCAAATTCAGCTGCGTGTGTGTACGTACGATTGAGCTGTGCTGCGCTCGAATTATATATTGAGATAGCTGTTTTAGGTTTGAATTTAGGTTATGTGTTTCGGAGTTGCGATCTCATTGTGTCGATCTTTTTGTTATTTCGCCTTTTTGAGTTTTGATGCATTGCTGACGTAAATTCGTTCAAGTGTCAGTTAATTGGGATAATGATTGGTAGACTTAGTTACAATGAGAAGATTGGGAAAGGTGGCTTTGCGTTGTCTCTTCGTCTTTAATTTTGGCTCCTGACGGGTTGTATTTTGACTCGTCTTGTTGAGTTTTTGTTTACGAGGTCTTATGTTACGGTATGACTGGAAATGGGGATCTGGCTTGAATGTTGTATGCTTTGTCATAACTTGAGTACGGTTCATGACTTTGCTATATTCTGATCCAGTGTGATCTGATTAGTGATGTGTGCCTTTGGATTGTTCTGCTATTCCAAGAGATTCTAGAAGCATTTACTGATATTATGTGGAATGGTGACCGGTGAACGGTAAACTTGGGTGTATCTTATGAAAAGTGCTTGTTGTCTCTGATTACCTGAAGTGTGTGCTTTAAGAATGTTTGTATAGTATGCTCTTTGAAGTTGTGCGAGTGTTTACTATTATCTTGTGTCTAAGGCTCTGTCAGTGATAAAACGAAAGAAGTAAGAGCACAAAGAGGTAAGAGCACAGTTTTATGATTTTGGCCTAAGTTGTCAACTCAAATAAAAGAATACGTAGTACATCATAGCATCAATGTTTTGTAGATTTTCGAATTCCTACTGACGGTTCTTTTGGTTTCTAGGATAGCTCTTGATGAGACGATTGTAGAAAAACCGGTCTTTATGGCCAAAGATGCTGACGCTTTGGACATGGAAACTTCCTCGTCGAAGAAAGTCGGGAGGAGCCGCACGAAAAATATTAAGGTGGAGTTCCTTCCAGATTCCGTTGGAGCAGACACAGATGCTGACCAAGGTGGTCAAGGGGTCACTACCCGTGAGGAAAAAGTTAGCAGCCTTAAGACTGTAAGTTCTTTCCTCATTCTCTTCCTCATCTCTTTAGGAGCTCATATATCTTGTTTAGATGTCTTGGAATAAGTGTTTGAGTTCCTATTAATATCTTTTCTGTAGTCTATTAGATTGAGTTCCTATTACTGCTATTAATTGTCAACCACTGCATAAAAGACATAGATTGCAAGATACAAAAGGAGCTGGACTACATTGAGGACTACTCAAAACTGTTATGTATCACATTTAAGATGACTCGGGTTTTGTTGATAAAATATACATGCAGCATCGTTAATGGGTTACAATGTCCCTCATCTCATCTTTAAAAAATAGCATAAGACAAGAGACTTCACGGCTTGGTTTGGCTTTTTCCCACTTATGAAATTCTTTTAACGAAGTAGAAGGGCTCTTTCATGACTATGCCAGTTTCACTTAGATGCATCTTGATAAGCTTATAAGTTTTCAGGGTTTGGTACATGTTGCTCGGAAGATGACAAAGAATATGCATGCTCATTTCATACTTGGCTTGATGTATCAAAGGATGGGTCAACCTCAAAAGGTACGGATTTGGGAGCATTGGGCATGTCCACTTGTCCGATTGATTGTATCTATTTTATATCCACTTCAATGACTATCACAGGCTATTTTGGCTTACGAAAAAGCCGTGGAGATATTACTTCGTTCTGAAGAAGAAATTGATAGACCAGAGTTGCTCTCTGTGGTGCAGCTTCACCATGCTCAGGTGAATAAAGTTTCATTTGATGAATATACAATAAGCATCATATAGTATTATTATTCCTGTCACGAAATAACTTTGGTTTGACTTCACATTACATCTTGAGATTTTCTTGGAATGTATTCTTCTGCCTTTTGGAGGATATGTAACAACATATTACAAGATTGCAAATTTTGTTCAAATTGTCACCTTCTTTGACTACTTTTCTCTTTGCTGATACTTGTTTATTTCCTTGTTGCATGCACAGTGTATACTTCTAGAAAGCCTGGAGAATTCTAGTTCAGATGAAGAACTTGAACCTCACGAACTTGATGAAATCTGTTCCAAACTGAGGGAGTCCATTGAATCAGATGTTAGGCAGGCATCTGTCTGGAACACGTTAGGTTTAATTCTTCTTAGAACTGGTCGCTTGCAGGTGCAATTTGTGATAAACTGTTTGTCAAATGGGATGTGTATTTCAACATAATGGCATTGTATATCTAACATGACTTGTGGTCTTCCTAGAGTGCTATATCCGTATTTTCTTCTTTGTTGGAGATTGTCCCTGACTACTTGGATGGGCTTGGAAACCTTGGAATTGCATATCTTCAAGGGTAAGAAGGAATTTATCGAGATATTCTGTTATCTTTGGTGTATATTACAAATATGCAATATACCAATACTTTATGGTATATTAGTATAGTTGTTTTGCTACTTCTTTCCGTCATCTCCAAAGTCAACAGGGGTCATGTGTGCACATGAATTTTTCCAATTTGCTGATACAATATTTGTTGCATTGTGTGCTGCAGTGGAGATTTGGAACTTTCAGAGAAGTATCTCCAGGATTTGATTTTAAAGGATCAAAATCATCCTGCAGCTTTGGTGAATTATGCTGCCCTCCTTCTAATTAAATATGGTTCAGTTATTGCAGGTATCACTTTAAATTTCAACTTAAATCAGCACTTTTATATCACAACCTTGACTTAAAAAAGAAATATTAATTATTCCTTCTGCTATGTATAGGTGCTGGGGCTAATGCTGATGCCCAAACTTCTATGGATCATGTTTCAGCAGTCTGCATTGCTAAGGATTGTTTATTAGCAGGGGCAAAATCTGACCCCAGAGCAGCTCATATTTGGACTAATCTGGCCAATGCGTATAATTTGATTGGAGATCATAGAACTTCTGGAAAGTGCTTAGAAAAGGTACTTTTAGCTCATTGCATTTTTTGAACAGAATCTTTAGAACTTTCATATTTTACAGCAGCCTTCTGCAGAAAAAAGATACCATTGTTTGGTTTCTCATAGGTAGGAATATTCGATAATGGAGGATTTAGTGTCTTCTCTTCTCCAGATGTTTTGATTAGTGCATTATGGAGAATATTCAGTAAAGCTATTTGAACTTATTTTAACAATCCTACACATACTATGGCTGTCCTTCTTACTCTAGGCCGGAAAACTGGATCCAAATTGTTTGGCCACACGATATGCTGTTGGAGTTCACCGAATCAGAGATGCTGAAAGATCCCAAAATCCTAATGAACAGCTTACTTGGGCAGGAAATGAGATGGCTTCAGTAATAAGAGAAGGAGATCCGGTCCATATTGAACCTCCAATAGCATGGGCAGGTCTTGCTCTTGTCCACAAGGCTCAGCATGAGATTGCATCAGTGTTTGAAATTGATCCTAAGGAATTGTTGGAAGTTAAAGATCGTGCCATGAGCAGTCTAAAACAGGTTGTTATTCGCACCCTTACTCATTGGTGGTTTTAATGTCTCAAATCTCAATATGAATGTGATATTAGAACTTTAGAAGATTGAATTGGAATAGTTCACTTCTCTTTCCTCTTGTTGATTAATGAATGAAAGTGGTTTATGAAATTTAGGTTTGCGTGGGCCACTAAAGAAGGAATACAATGCTAATATCTATTTTCATGTCCTGACATCAGGCTATAGGAGAAGACCCCGACGATGCATTACAGTGGAACCAAATTGGGCTTCATTGTCTTTGTACACAGCAGCTTAAAATGTCTCAGACGTACTTCAAGTCTGCAGTCACTCGTCTTAATGACTGTGTCTATACATGGTCAAATCTTGGTAATCATGACTTCTGGCTTTTGCCTCCGTAGAATGCTGCTTGTAGTCAATTAATTCTTCCTTGCTTCATATCAGGCATTTCTCTTCAGCTTCTTGGGGAATCTACCCATGCTGAAGAAGTGTATAAGCACTCTCTATCATTAGCTACATCTCAACAAGCGCCTGCTATATTTTCCAACCTCGGGAACTTTTGTCGCCAGATGAGAAAATATGAAAGCGCAAAAGCAATGTTCAGCAAGGCTCTTGAACTGCGGCCTGGTTATGCTCCTGCCTATAATAATCTTGGTCTCGTGTTCATAGCTGAGGGTCAATTAGAAGAAGCTAAGTTCTGCTTCAACAAGGCTACTGAATCAGATCCATTTTTGGATGCTGCTAAATCTAACATGATTAAGGTGGCTACCTTGTATAGAAAGGATGTGAGCTTGCATTCAGCCTGATATTCGATTAGGTAATGTACTATCAATCCATTTCCAGCTATCGTATATAAAGCTTGGCATCAATATACTGCAACGACACAACGCTTGAATTATAAATAAATCTACAAAATTCTGTTCTGAACTCCTCTGAATAGAGCTTCTCTGGATGCAGGTGATATGGAGTCGGAGATCCTCAGAGATGACCAGCAACTCGGGAAGTACAGACCCTTTTTGTTTGTGCACATCAACTATGTGCCTTTATCTCAACTTCATTGAGTCAGTTGATCATTTATGCGACTGTACGCAAATCACTGTTCACGGCAGCTTTAAATGGGTTAGCTACTGGCCGTTCTATCTTCTGCAATATTTGCATCGCTTTCCGTCTGGATATGTTCCGGTCTGTGTTGTTGGTCTATTCAGATGGTCCAATTGGCTGTCCAACTTCAAGTTCATGCCCTATCTTACTCTGCATTCACTGCTTCTGGAATGATGAAATGGAAGTGTTACTCAGGGAATATCATTGACACGAAGAGATCAGACTACTGTCGGGGGAACACTGTTTCATGCAGCGACGGAGCCAGCTTAGGCCAAGCCAGTGGGGTGCTGGACCGGTGCTGGACCACAACGGAGTGAGGTGAGGTCCGGCAGAGAAGAAATGGAGCTTACGGAAGTTTCTGTCATTATGGATCTGATGAAGAAGAAAGAGAAGCAATAAATAACATCTTTAACATTTTTTAAAATGTGAAAGTGATGTGTATTCTAGATAATCAAGGTAGAAACTTGTTAAATTCATGTTAATATTAATTCTTTATTTTCTATAAATAATCTTACTTTTTTATTGTTTTTTGTATAGATTTACTGTTTTAGACTTAAATAATTGTAGTGTTAAATCAACATATTTACTTCTATATTATGATAGTTTATACTCCCTAAATCCGCATATTATGATAGTTTATACTCCCTACATCCGCCATCAGAAGTCATATTTCTTAGCGGCATGAGTTTTAAAAATGCTAAGAAAAGTGGGTGAAAAAAATTAGTGATATATGGATTCCATTTGTTTATATTAATTTTAAATGAAATGTAAGTGGAATGAGTTAGTGGAATGTGTGATCCTAGTGTCATTTATAGTAAAAGTGCATCAGGACTCTTATTCGAGGACGGACTAAAATGAAAAAAACATTACTCCTATTCAAGAAGGGAGATAATTAGGCCCACAAATATTTTATTCAAATATAAATTGATCTATTAATTATTTGATATTAACTTAATGGAGTAGTTAATTGACCACTAACTTAATTATAAATAAAGGTTATAAGCCTAAGTTTCAATAGGTAACTTAATAGTTCTTACTCTTCTACTTTTTTTAATTCTTATTGGTAGAATTATTATCTCCATCAATGAATTTTTTGTTTAGCATTTATGGAATTAATATCAAATTATGAATCAAATATGTAAACCATATATTCCTTATGACAAATAGTCTCAAGGTATGTAATTTGTGGAAACTTCTTCACCGAAACAAAGAACCTCTAGTTGCATCCCGAACGTTAATGTGTCCTTTTGTTTGAAGTTTTTGTAAAACTATTCTCAACTATACATTTGATAGTCCAATAACTTGCATTTCATTTGATTGTTGAATGGATAAAATTTAAAGAAATAAAGAACAAACAATGACTATTATATTACAATGATTTTGTCTTGAATTTAGTAGATGGGATTAATTTTGATTGCTGAAATATGAAGTTATTGTTTTATTTGAGGAAGTCAATGTTCTAATTTCTAAAGTTTATGGATCCAACATTTTGGTTAGATGACCTGATAAAGGGACATTCTATTTCATCTTAACTGCAATTGACCATAAATAAACTAAATTCAATGCAACAAATATGCCTCCCCCAGTTGCTTACTATGGACACTATTTAAAAATAAATTACTGTGGTCGTGTGATTAATATACATGCAAATTGTATGTTTCATCCGCTAAATAGTCAATGTATTAATTTAAGGCTAATTTCAATTTTATTCAAAACTTTTGTGAGAAATTTCAAATAGTAGTGTCTAGTAACTATCTACTAATATTACTAGCAAAACATAATATTGAAACGTTTAAATTGATATAGTAATAAAGTGCATGAAAAAATTAATTATTCACCCGAAACCAAACCCACCAAAGAAAAATAGTAGGAGTACTAGAATTTAATTGAAGAAAATATGCATTGAAAGAGATGGAGAGTTGTGTATATAGATAGCTGGATGCAATAAAATCATGTTGGTATGCATGTGAAGACTTTCTTAATCTTGGAATAATTATTGTGTTTGCTCTATGATTCAACCTTATTATTTTTAGCCTTTTTATTAATGATTTGTTTAGTTTGCTTCCATGTGGAAACGACTAGAAATAATTCAAAATCATCAACCCATTGACTAACATTGTTTTTTTATTCTTATAATTTAGCTACTTTTGATAATTAATTGTATTTATTTTTAATGCTCGTAAAATTTAAAATATTCTTTTAATGAAACTTAAATTATAAAAATTAGCTAACATCTTAAAATATCTCAAAATTCTCATCCATCTTAATAAATATAGAATGAGCTTATATTAAATTTATCTTCTAAACTAATCCCCATTGACGCAATGACAAACGGCACCATAATATAGTAAAGTACTCCCTTATATGCTAAAGCTAGATTCATTTAATATAGTATAAAAATATTTCAATCGAGCTTCTTTGAAAGTCCAGAAGCTTGTAAATAATAATCCATCACTATACAACAACAATAATACAATAATAATAAATAATAATAATAATAATAATAATAATAATAATAATAATAATAATAATAATAATAATAATAATAATATGCAATTACTACTTAATTGGGCCCATTCCACCACTTTCTTAATTGCCCCTTTCTTATAGTATAAATTTATTTTAAAAATTGTGAAATAAATAATACTCCTATTACACCACCACTATACTACTAAATACACCACTATTTCATTTTCCTCACGCAATTGCTTTAATTGGGCCAATTTCCTCCACTTTCTCTCTTTTCCCCTCTTTATATAATTATTTTTTAATAATTAATTTAGTAGTAGCTCTTTCATGAACTAAAAATAATTTACATGCTTCGTTTCATTTCTATACAATCCTCTCTCTCACACACACACTCTTCTCTCTCTCTCTCTCACTGAGAGAACAAAATACAGAGAATCACACAGAGACACGCAAAACACACACAAAAACACAGATAGTTTTCCATTAAAACGTGTATTTCAAATCGAAAATTCTCATTTTTCAATTGAGAGAGCTCCATGTACAATCACAAACCCTAACCAAAATTCGAAAAATCCCCAAATCACTCATGCAGGCATGAAAACCGATCTCCAAAAACTCACCTTCATCATCCTCAAACCCTTCATCCTCTTCATCATCCTCTCCCTTTCCATCTTCGTCTTCCTCTCCATCCAAGCCACCACCCGCCGCCCCCCTCCCGCCCCCGACTCCACCGCCCTCCCCTCCGACCTTAAGATCCGCCCCGGCTACTCCTCCTACGACTCCTACCTCCAGCGCCAGCTCAACAAAACCCTCAACCCCAAGCTCCGCCACATCTGGACCACCCGCGATTGGGACCGCAAGGTCTCCAAATTCGCCCAATTCTTCTCCGATCTCCAGCGCCGCGACCTAATTTCAAACTCCTCCAGATCTCTCTGCATCGGCGCTCGCGTCGGCCAGGAGGTCGCTGCGCTGCGGCGGATCGGTGTTGAGAATTCGGTCGGGATCGATCTCGTGCCCTACCCTCCCCTCGTGATTAAAGGCGATTTCCACCACCAGCCGTTCGTCGACGGCAGCTTCGATTTCGAATTCTCCAATGTTTTCGATCACGCGCTCTACCCGTGGCAATTCGTCGGCGAGATCGAGCGCACTCTGGCGCGCGGCGGCGTGTGTGTGCTTCACGTGCTGCTCTCGCGGCGGGCGGATAAGTACTCTGCGAATGATCTGTTCAGCGTGAAGCCGTTGGAGGAGATGTTTAAGAAATCGGAGCTGATTGAGGTGAGAAGCATTGATGGATTTGGATTGGATACAGAGGTTGTGTTTAGGAAGATTAGGAATTGATTTCGATTGAAACTGTTTTTGATTTTTGATCATTCTTTTGTGATTACGAAGTTTATGCTCTTCGATTCTTTCAAATTTTTTACATAGTGTTCAAAGATTATTGTATCAAATCAATCAAAAGGTGGAATTCTAATGCTAAAAGAAGATTCTTCTTGCTCTTGTTCTTGTTCTTGTTCTTGTTCTTGTTCTTGTTCTTGTTCTTGTTCTTGTTCTTGTTCTTGTTCACATTATTTTTCTTTTTTTTAAATAAAAAACTTCAGTTTTGAAGAATGAAGCTTTAGGAATAGCTTACTGATATAAACCAAAAATTAATAGTGTGTATCTAAATACTTTAATTTGGAGATGAAGTTAGATTATCAGTCCAACTGTTTTATTTATAAGTAGTACTAGTATATTGGTTGTTCAATTTATGCAACTACATTATTTATTGCTGCTTGAAAAAATGAAAATTTTGTATGGTTGAAGATAAAAAATAATAATTTATGTAATCACTCAAAATAAGTATTTTTATCTAGTATAATTGGGATGATATATCAAGATGGGATGAATTTGGAGTGGTGTGACAACTAATGTCACAAGGAATTTGGCTTATTCGAAAAGTCATGAGAAATTGATGTGTTTGTGAATATTAAATTAGAATTTATGAAGAAGAGAATATCAAAATTAATTCCTCTATTGGACCCACTGTCACGGGAGAGATTGGATTGTATTCTTTTGCTTTTGGAGAGAGAAAAAGGTACGAGATTTCTACTACTCCCTTCGTTTCATAATAATAAAGTCATTTTGATATATTTCATAGTAATAAAGTCATTTACTTTTTTAGTAAAAGTCAACATAATTTTCCACACCTACTTGGCTACTTCAGTCTCTCTTCATCTCTATACCTTTTTCATTTTCCACTTTATTCTCTTTTTACTTAATTCACCTAATATAATTTTTCTTAATCTCGGTGTCAAAAAGAAATGCATTCATTATTATGAAACGGAGAGGATATAAGAGAATAATGGAGTAGAATATTAGGCAAAATGAATTCGGCCCACATATTTAAATTTTCTGGGTTTTATATATGTTTTGTCGTCACACTTTCTTGGAAAATGGTTCTATTATTTGTTGTCTACATCTAAAAGTACACGTACAACGGTTAAGAGCATCCATAACCGTGCTCTTGTCAGCGGCACGGTTGTGGGCCCGGGCGGTACTATTCATGCCCGCTCTCTGGCAAGAGCACAACACCCACAACTGTGCTCTTCCGCAAGGACGAGCACAATTAATTTAAAATTCAATTAAACAATAACATTTCCATAATAATAAAATTCATTTAAAAACCACAATAAATATTACAAATGACAAATAAATTAAACATTACATAATTAAAATCCTAAAAATGAAAATTACATAATTAAAATCCTAAAAATTAAAAATTACATAATTAAAATCCTAAAAATTAAAAAAAACCACTACTCGTTGCCGAATTTCGCCCACATGTGGTTGATTAGGTCTTCTTGTGGTTGATTGTGGATTCGAGTATCGCGCATTGTGTGTCTTGTCTCGATCCTCTGGCCAACCGTCGTATGCTCGCCTCGGCGTGGGGGAGACCTCGCTGTTGAGCTTCCGGCTTCGTCCTCGTCGTAGAAGCTAGCCGCCCTCGGCCCTTCGTCGGCTATAATCATGTTGTGTAATATAATACACGTGAACATGATGTCGGCGATATTATTCACATACCACAGCCGAGCCGGGGCCTTCACAATGTTGAATCGAGCTTGAAGGACCCTGAAGGCTCTTTCGACGTCCTTCCGCGCTGACTCTTGACGCTGCGCAAAAAGAACCCGTCTCGGGTCGTGCGGGTTGTGGAGCGTCTTCACGAACGTCGACCACCTTGGGTAGATACCATCGGCGAGATAGTAACCCATGCGGTATGTATTTCCGTTGATGGTGAAGTCGATCGCCGGTGCTACACCATTCATCACATCATTGAAGAGTGGTGAAGAATAGAGCACGTTCAAGTCTTTGTTGGATCCGGCAACGCCGAAATATGCATGATAAATGAGTGATGAATGTGTGTATTTATAGATGATTTTGGGAAAAAAAATAAAAAAAAATAAAAAAAAATCAGAAAAAACGGGAAAAAAACGACCATATTTTTGGGATTTGGAAAATATTTTTTTTATTTTTAGCATTATTTATAATTAAATACCGATTTTTTTTAAAAAAAAGTTTGAATGCAACGGCTACGCCGTTGCCCAATCCCGTGCCGCCACGTGTGCGTCCGCTGGCACGGACGTGCTCGATACATCGAGCAACGCCGTGCCAGCGGCGCGAGCGCAGCGGCGGATGGCGTCCGTGCCAGCGGCGCGGACGGCGGTGGCGACGGACGCCACCGCTGCGCATGCTCTAAGTTGCAAAAATGTTTTAATAATAGGTCAATAATCATAAAAACAATATCGTAGTAGCATATTACATTATCTTTTTCATAAATTGAAGGGCTTAATTAGATCATTTCAATTGAATGAATAGGAGTAACCCACTTTTATAAACATTCCATAATCTACTTTAAATAATTATGTGTGTATGTATTGAATTAAAGAGCTGGCAGTAACATGGTTCATTATCAATGCCCATCCATCCATCCACTCTTTATGTCTACCTATCCAATTTAATGCAAGTTGGAAATTCGATGTCGGTATGCTTCCTTTTGCCTACCACATTTAATTCTTCAATATCTATTAAACCAACCATTTAATTAATTTTATATGCCATTTTAAGTTTAGTCAAATTATCAAAATAAATCCTAAATTTTGTCTACAAATGGGCACCTACCACATTAGGTAGATGAATCACTGTCGGGCCGGGCTGTCGGGCGCCGAAAATCTACATAGCCCATTATGTCCCAAAGCCCATGATATGTCTTTATTGGGCCCGATGGCCCACATGCCGAAGGAGACTTTGACATATTTTGTTTTCTTTTTTACTTTTTTCTTTTCCATTCCTTTTTTTATTGGCACTTATATTTCATAAATGTCTGTTGTCATAAATGTAACAATAAATTGCAACCAAATCTAAATAGCTGAAAACAATCACAATCATGTAAAGTTCTAGTCTTGGACATGTAAATCTCTATAGGATTATGCTATTTTTTAATTCTATGTATTTTGTTTAAAATTTTAATTATTTATTTTAATATTGTAAAACATAATTTAAATAAATATATTTAATTAGAGATGGATAACAAAATGTACAGACTATGAATAGGTAAAAGTCCGGTCTTGTTTGTGGTACGTGGTCATGTTGAATATGAGTGTTCGTGCTCTCACCTTGAAATATGATGTGACACGTGAATAGTATAGGTCTGACCCGAATTTATCGCTTGTGAATAACTTGTAATTTCCCTTAATCTAAAGATTTAGCTACAAGCCCCAAACATATAAATTAAACCCCATTCCTTCTTCCAAAACAATTATTACAATTCAGCCATGTTTATATTATACAAGAGGGGAAAAAACATCAAGAAATACAAACTCAGACAATGAATGAAGAAGACTTGAGTTTTCTTTAACTAACATATTGTTTCTCAAGGAGGCTTCCACAGAATGCCAAGTCAAACCGCTCCTCCGGCGGATCTCCGATGCAGTCGAAAACGGCATCCGCCTTCTCAAAATCCTCGTCACCCGTGTACCTGAAAATCACACGGGTGTTATTATTTATTACAAAAACGTGTCAAAACAAGGCTACGTTATTTCAAAATATCGGGAAAAAGAGTCGAGCTTACCCGCTCTTTGTCACGATACACGTCATTCCTGCAGCTTTGGCAGCTGCAAGGCCGATCCCACTGTCTTCAATGACAACACAACTACAACAACCACACCACCATTTTCGTAAATTCGACCAAATCCAAGAATTTCATGGATCATCTTAGACGATGATACGACAGCGCGTTTTTAGAGCGAAGGAAGTTATCCGTTTTACCTTGAAGGTTCGACACCTAATGTCTCTGCAGCTAAGAGATAGATTGCCTGAAAAAATGCCATGGGTTAAAAGCTACTGCACACGAGCTCGTGGCAGTTAAGTTGCCTTATGATCGAGTGATGAAGGGATGAGGCGAGAGGCTTACTGGATCGGGCTTCTTACGAGGAACCACGTCTCCAGCGTATATCTGAATCTGTTTTGCTCTCTCAGCTCCTAACAAGAATGAAACTACAGCAGACACCTAATACTCACCACAGATATATATGTTTGATCATTAGTCACACATCAAAATTTCATAGCAAAATTAGGCCAAATTTCATAACAAAATATCAAATATCACATTTTCCTATCATCTCAATAAATGAAACAGAACCGAAGAACCTGATAGTGCATACCGCCTTCTCATTCGAAGTGCTGCAAACAGCAACCTTCACTCCATTCCCGAGAGCCTGGTCTACTAACCTGTCGGTTTTTTTGAGTTCAGTATACGAATCTCGAAAAGGATAGCAACTAAAATGCTCCAAACTCGAACTTTGCATTATCAAAACTCGCTAATAATAGAGGAACCTTACTTTGCAACACCAGGTCGAAGAGCCAACAGTTTCTTCTCGATCAGCGCCACGTAAAGCTCAGTCTTTCGCTTGTGAAGAGATGCGATGAAGTCCTTCCTGTCCTGTTCAGTCGTTGGTGCCTTATCTGGCCACCCGACCTTATTGAAGTAGGCCGTCATCCTGGATTCCAAGAACCACAAAAACAAGCCATTCATACCAATGGTTGATGATCACAATCTTGAAAAACAACATTATTAGTGAATGTACCTCTCTTTTCCTCCCCCGATTTTCAGCAACTCGCCGTACAAATCCACGTCCCATGTAACTCCCAACTCTTTCTGCACAATCAAGAATCTCTCAATTCCCCACCCTAATTTTATGGAAAGTTCTCAAATGAAAACAGACATAAATAGGAGTAGGTAAATAGAAAGAAAACAATTAAATGCAGTGATCTTTCACCACTGATATCACTTCATGAACCAACACAACATTTTTATCACTGTTTCCCTGATATTGGGAAGCCCCAGTTAGTCATAACTACAAGCAAATTGACCTAATTCTCAATCCCTTGAACTTAGAGAAACCCAATTCACCTCCACTCTTCACAAACAAATAATGAAACATTTCTCTCTTTCACACACACATACACACACACAATAATTAAATCTTAAATCATCAACAATGAAGTAAGTATCCAAATGAAATGGAGACAAATACAGGCTAACTAGCAAGAAATCAGTTGATCTTCCCCTACACTGATATCGATTCTATGAAACAACACTACAATTTAAACATTGTTTCCTAAACTGGGAAGCCCTAATTAGTCATCACTACAACAAAACTGAACTTCTTTTCAACCAAATGATCCAAAAGAAACTCAACTCACTTCACCTTCACAAACAAATAACGAAACCCCTCTCTCTCAAACAATACCATATTTTTATCACTGTTTCCCTAAAATTAGGAAGCCCCATTTAGTCATAAGTGCAAGAAAAATTAACTATTACTGAATCAACTGAATTTGAGCCAAAAGAAACCCAATTTACTTCACCTTGATAAAACAATCACTCTTCACAAACACCAAAACAACCCCCCCCCCGGCTCTGTCGCACACACACACACACACACAAATTAAGAAAGTATAATACTTCAGCAAAAGTGTCGTTGAAAGAAACGCGATGGCCATCTTTCTCGGTGTCAACCAAGACACCATCACAATCGAACAAGAGGGCTTTTGGAAGAACAGACGGCGCAGCAGATGCCATGCATTTCACCACTCCCAATCTCTCGCCGCTTCTTTTCTTGATCGATATGCCAATTTTCGAAGCTCCCATTGCGGAACATGACGATGATGATGGTAAAAATGCAGTCTTTTTTGCAAAGAAGAGATTTTTCGACGAAGATGATGATGAGACTGAAGTTGTGAGTGGAGGAGAACAGATGGTGTTAGCTGCCATTTCAATTGCAATTTCTCCCCTCCCTTTTCCTTGTCTTTGTTTGTTTCCTTTGTTGGTTGAGATTTAACGACCATTTCTTTTGTTTCAAAGTGTTATCCAATTCCAACCATGTTTTTGATCACTAATGATAACAGAGTTGAAGGGTATAATAGACATTTTACATAATGATGGAGTATGATGTCTCTGCTACATGGATTACTACAATTTTGTGGGTTTAGGTCTAACAAAAATCTCTACTTTTCAAGTCTGTCATAGCTAATCACCAAAACACAACTAAAAGAACACTGAAACATTATAACTTTTCTTGGCAGTAAACACTAAAACAAGAACTCATTTTGATGTGTCTTTACCTTGGTAAACATACAAATAAAGAATGTTGTTTGAAGATCTAAGCAGTGTGCTCATGAATCATCTTTTCAAGTGAGCTCATCCTCATCTGGAGCTCTTCACCCACCACTCTTCCATCTTTCCACAGATAGAAACTCGGGATGCTTTGGATTCGCCACTCTGCTGCTGCATCCCGCGCCTCATCAATGTCGAGTTTCAGGAACACCACCTTGGGGTATTTTGAGGCTAGGTTTGTGAATATAGGACCAATGTGAACGCAGGGGCCGCACCATGTTGCAGTGAAGTAGACTATTGCAAGGCAAGACGTCTTTGCAGCAGCGTCCAGCTTCATCTTCAGGTCCTTAGCAGAGGCGCCACGAATCACTTGCCCTGTAACTCAAATTTGTCAAATAAACCAACTTCAGAAATCAGAACTAGAACTTTCTTTTTTTGCAATTTTCTTCTAGAGAAAGTACTGAATTGTAACGCGAAAACCAGTAAACGTACCATCCTTCAGCAGTGAAGCAGATTCATTTTCAGCTTCCTGCACCAATAGATCAATCACATGATGCCAAAAATTGCTGCATTTAATCAACATATATACCAGTATAAATACCTTCATCTTTATCAGCCTTTCGACCTCAGCCTTTCTCTGCTCACTTGCTTTTTGAAGCTTTTCGTATTTTTGGCGGTGTTCTGCAATCTTCTTGCGATTCGATTCCACCTGAAAATGTTATAAGCAGCATTGTTTTTACAGTATTTTCACCTTCATAACCCTTGAGATTAAGGAAAAACATTGCTACATTATGCAAATCACCTTCTTAAGCATCACAGTAGTCTCCTCATCAAAATCAAACTTTCTTGCCATATGCAAATCTCTTGCAGCATCTTCCCACAAGCCCAACATCCCTTTTGCCATACCTCGAGCTTTATATCCTTTAAACAACTCATCGTCGATCTAGCATAACATTGACTAAATTAGAACCTTAAGAAAGCAATTCCCTTATCACAACAGATATACCTTCAATGCAGCATCAGCATCACGGATTGCAGCTTTTGGTTTCTTCAGCTTAACGAACATACTAGCTGAAAAAAGAAACTTCTCAAGTTACACAAAATCTGTCACATAGAAAACAGAGTTAAACATTTTGGGATGTACCTCTGCTAGCATACAGCATTGCTGATTTTGGATTCAACACGACCGCTTCAGTTAGATGACTCATAGCTTTAACGAGATTTCCTAATTTTCGCAAGCGTATTCTGTCAAACTCTAATTCTGTACTAATAGATCTGAGCATAAATAACTACATTGATTTTGAAAAGGCACCAACCTTCAAGAAATGCTGCATCCATGGCCATTGCTTTTTGCACTAGGGCACCTTCTCGATCTGCTTCATTCACTTCAACCGAAGGATCACCCATCTAGAACCACAACGAGAAAATGTTATCAAACAAACATTAAATACCTAACACGCTTTTGAGTCGCTAACCTGAAGCGGAGGGTCATAGTCCGGCTCCACAACATCCGAATTGTCCAATTCAACATCAGACTCGACAATTTCCATCTCCAACGAATGCGCTTTGTCTTTGTTAGATTCAACAGCCTTCAGATGCTTAGATCTCAACATTTTTCCTTTCATCAAAACTTTATATTCCTTGCAAAAGTAATATGATAAATTAGAATCAAGACGATCACATATGTGGAGAAATCACTACAACACGAAAAAAGAAAAATCCATGCTCTTACCGCACGATCCAAAATCTATGAGCAGCAGCAGGCGGAAGGCTTATTCGTGATGACATGACGGAGAATTTATTCGCAGCGCCTAACCCTAAAGGCACAATACATTTTCCCAAAATGCCCATGGGAATGCACGCGGACATGTCATAAAGCCGAACAGAAGATTCGCATAGCTCGGATTCTAGATGGACAGGATTACAGAATCAAGGCATATAATTATTCCATTTTAACTAAATAAAAAAATCTAGAAACAGAAACAAGTTAAATGAACGGTTTCAGATTGCAAATGATCAGCAAAGCAAAGTATTGCATACCAATTTTTCCCCTTTCACACAAGGATTCTACCTATTTCCTAAGATGCGTAGATTACTCATCAGATGCAGAAGAAATTGTTTAGATAGTTTCTCAATTAAGCTTATTAGATCCACTTAAACGTTAGTAAATGTTGTTACCTGAACTGATTAACTGAGTAATCAAGTCAGTTTCGTCATCAAATTGTTTCAGTGATTGTAGGGTTTTCACACACAAGCGGAGAGAGAAGTTTTCAATTGCAAATGTTGCCGCGTCTTCAACTGTCCAACTAACTTTTAAAAAGTAGTGCCCCTGCAATACGGTGTCGTTTGGGCAACTTATTCCTTCCAAAGTTGTAAAATATGTTCAATTTAGAATAGAACGCATCAGATTTGGAGCAAAAATTGATGGGGAATCAGACCAAATCCTAGCTACTGAGGCTACATCCAAACTCAATTAGCAATTGATGCAGCAATTTACTCGGCATTTAAGTTGATCTTTTTTTAGTTTCAATGTAGGACGAGATGTGAGTCTTTATATTTGAACATGATCACCCATGTCCCATCACTTTCGGTGACACATTCAGTGATTCATTGAATCATATCTGCTACGTGAAGGGAAACCAACCAAACTTAAATACTCCTATATTCCATACGAAAAATAATCAGCGAAAGAAAGAACGACTCGATTGATCTCTTTTTTCCTTCACATTTGTAACGTGAGACATCTCACATGTAATGTAGATAGTTTCAACACATTTAATCATCCTTAAGGGGATGTCAAGATTCATGAGGCATGCTGAGCAATCTTCTGCTCGAGCGCATTTTTGTCCACCGTGACGAGCTCATCCACCTCCTCACCATTTCTGACAAAGATGAAGGTCGGGATGCTTCTGATGTCCCATTCAGCGGCCACCTCTCTAGTCTCGTTGATGTCCACTTTCAAGAAAACGACTTTTGGGTACTTACCAGCCAAGCTAGTGAAAACAGGGCCGACGTAACGGCAGGGCCAACACCATGTTGTGGTGAAGTAGAGAACTGAAAGCCGAGATGCCTTTGAAGCAGCATCGAGTTTCTCATCCAGCTCGCTACCAGAAATCCAGAATGAATCAGGATGATTTCTCCTACAAGCAAACGTGACGAAATTGTCTAAGACGCTTATCAAGGCTAAGAGTTTAAGAACACTAAAGGGCTTGAGTTTTTAGGCCGTAAGAGAGCTTGAATAATGGAACCTAACTACTGAGTTCAGCCCAATCTTTATTGTATGCCTAAGTTCAGTCACAGATGAGTACATGAAGAAACAAGATATAAAAGAATCAGCATGAGAATATAACTACTGAGAAGAACACATATTCATTGATTAATAGTTGAAACAGAATTACTTAAAACGAAAAAAAAATAGGCAATAGTTATGTGCATATACCATCTTTTAAAAAAAGGAATTCCATAAACTGCATACCTTCAGCAATTGTTTCCATAGCGTTTGCTTTCGATAACTGAGCAGCTTCTTGATTATCTCCCGATTCAGCAATGCCGTCATTTGATATATCCATTGGTACATAGCGCTTCCTTGAATCAAATGGCTTTTTATCCTCATGGTCCTCACCGTCATTGCTCTGCATCAGGTTTTACGTCATCAGTGAATATGAAATAACCACAGGTCATGCATATAGGAAACAATCGAGGCAATAATGTTAAAATGTGGCCTTCCAAATTTGTCAGAAAATCGTTACTCTCTAATGCTAACGTGTATCTTCCAATAGCAGAAACACAAACAAACCCCGCAAAGAACATCAACGACAAAAGTTAAAAACTGCAACTAAAGATACTAACAATCGTGATTCCAATAGAGATATTAAATGAGACACGAAACATGTTCATTTATTAAGAGTAAGATTCAGTCTTCCAGCATCCACAGCATCACACGCTGCTTAGCTCATTAATATGATAATTTATTCATGTACTTTACACGTGGCTCTTCCACGCTGTCAACATAAATATCGAGCCAGTACGTATATAAACCTCGTGCCATTTCCAATCTAATGATGAATAAGAATATAACTACTGCTCATTTTATCACCAATGAAATATATATGCTCAGAAATTCAAAAAATGGAAGTCATCAATGATTATAGCATAGAGACAGTGTCAACATTGGCTAACATTAAAGAATTCATTAGACTTCCGATTTTGCAAGTGAAAACACCATCAAACCCTATTCTTAATGACATTCTTTTGCAACTATAAGATAAATTAACGCAGTTCATTGCATTTCAAGTTGGCAATTCAATGTTTCAATTTATCTAACATCAAACCTCAAAAAAATAAATTTAAAACAAACTTACTCCAAGATCCAACCACACAACTTAACATCCAAAATCCACAAAAAAGTTTACATTTTTAAAACTTAAAACACACACAATCAAGAAGTATTCTTTCAAATGAGCTTAATCAACTACAGCTTCATCAATACAGAGAAAAAAAGGATGCTCATGAATGTAGCTCACCGATCCTCCAAACGCCAGCATTCGAGCTCCAAAACTGAAACACAAAAAAAGATAATGAAACCCTTAAACAATTCCTCAATTTACAGCCAAATTAAAGTTGACAACCAAAAAAGTTAGCACCTTTGCAGAAAGTTTTTGAAAAATGCAAGAGATGGAGTGTGTAAGAGATGTGGGTTCTGTTTGCAGAAATCCACAAAACCCTTCAATTCCTGAATCCTTTCCGCCTCCATTTTCTCTCCTTAGCTTGCTTGAGTATGTGAGAATCTTTTTCTCCTTCAAAATGCATAGATTCTACATATGCTCCAGTTTTATAAGTGTTGGCACAAAACGGGTCTTCGGGTTGTCCGCAATCGGGTCATCGGGTAATTACCCAACTGTATCGGGTCGGGCCTTGCACAATTTTAAGTTAATAAATTACTATTTTATTTAAAAAATATAATGTATTTCTAAGATTTATTATATTGATTAAAATTTATACTGCAAAATTAATATTTAGCATAAATTAAAATAGACAATAAAAATTTATTTATTACTAATTAATAGTCTAAGTTCTAAATTTCACCCATGAATTATATTAACAACTTTTTTATTAGTAGGTCTGATTAAGTTTTATTGGATTTGAGTTTTTATTGGGCTAATCCAATAAAAACTCGATGACTTTGGGTTCAGTCGAGTTAGGTCCGATTTATTTGTTAAGAAATAAAATTAATACCTCTGTCCATAAAAAAAACAAATTAGTTTTATTATTTTGATGAGTCCACCAAAATTAGACCTTAAAAATGAAAAAGTTTTAAACATATTAAAATTATAATAATGTAATATTATTTTGATTAATTAAAAATATATTATACTTTAATTTTACGATTTAAATATAAATCACGATAAAGTTTTAATTATATTATAAATATTTTAATTGTGTAATATCATAGCTTTAAAAAGCATATTTACTTCCTAAAGAGTCTTGAAATGAAGATTACTTGCATTAATAATAAGCATCATTGAATCCTTAAAATGCAGTGTGACTAACAAGTTCAATGCAATGCAGCGTGGTCAAGAATCATCTTATCAAGTGAGTTCATCCTCATCTGGAGCTCTTCATCCACCACTCTTCCATCTTTCCACAGGTACAAACTCGGGATGCTAGCGATCTGCCACTCTGCTGCTGCCTCGCGCGCCTCATCAATCTCGACTTTCGGGTATTCTAAAGCTAGTTTTGTGTTGCAAGACAAGACGTCTTTGCAGTAGCATTTAGCTTGATCTTCAGATCCTTAGCAGAGGCGACACGAATCACTTGCCCTGTAACAACAAATTTCTCAAACAAATCAACTTCAAGACTAGAACTTTTTTGTTTGCACTGAGGGTCACTTCGTTCGATACATGGAATAAGAATTGAATTGAAATTAGAATTCTACATAACTGAATTTGAAGGATTATAATTCAATTCCGAATCCTTTATTCAGTAAAAACGATATAATTATTGTGAAGTGTGCGTGTGCAGTTTTTGAGTTGTGTGTGTGTGTGCATTTGTGTGTAACATTTTTGTGTATAGTGTGTGCAGTTTTTGTGTGTAATATGTGTATGTGCAGTTCTTGTGTGTATATGTGCAGTTCTTGTGTGTAGTGTGTGTGCATTTCTTGTGTGTATATGTGCAGTTTTTGTGTGTAGTGTGTGTGTGTGTGCAGTTCTTGTGTGTATATGTGCAGTTCTTGTGTGTAGTGTTTGTGCATTTCTTGTGTGTATATGTGCAGTTTTAGTGTGTGTGTGTGCAGTTCTTGTGTGTAATGTGTGTGTGTGCATTTCTTGTGTGTATATGTGCAGTTTTTGTGTGTAATATGTGTGTGTGCAGTTCTTGTGTGTATATGTGCAGTTCTTGTGTGTAATGTGTGTGTGTGTGTGTGTGCATTTCTTGTGTGTATATGTGCAGTTCTTGTGTGTAGTGTGTATATTTTGTGTGTAGTGCGTGCAATTTTTGTGTGTAGTGCGTGTGTAGTGTGCATTTTTTGTGTGTAGTGTGTGCAATTTTTGTGTGTAGTGCGTGTGTGTGCTGTTTTTGTGTGTAGTGTGTGTCTAAAACCGGTAAACGTCCATCCTTCAGTGTACATACTTTCATCTTTCTCAGCCTTTCGATCTCAGCCTTTGTCAGCTCCCTCGCTTTGTGAAGCTTTTCGTATTTCAGGCGGTGTTCAATAATCTTCTTACGATTCGATTTCACCTGAAAATGTTATAAGCATCACTAGTTTTACAGTTTTTTCACCTTCATAACCCTTGAGATTATGGGAAATCATAGCAAGCTTATGCAAATCACCTTCTTAAGCATCACAGTAGCCTCCTCATCAAAATCGAACTTTCTTGCCATATGCAAATCTCTTGCAGCATCTTCCCACAAGCCCAACATCCCTTTCGCCATACCTCGAGCTTTATATACTTTAAATAACTCATCGTCGATCTAGCATAACATCGACTAAATTAGATCCTTAATAAAGCAATTCCCTTATCACAACAGATGTACCTTCAACGCAGCATCAGCATCAGCATCACTGACTGCAGCGTTTGGTTTCTTTAACTTAGCTGAAAAAAATGAAACTTCTCAGATGATGCACAATCGGTAACATAAAAACAGAGTTCAACGTTTTGGGGAGGTACCTCTGCTAGCATACAACATTCTGATTTTGGATTCAATACGACGACCGCTTCGGTTAGAATACTTGTAGCTTTATCGAGATTTCCTAATTTTCGCAAGCATGAAGGGGTCAAACTTAATTTTGTAATAGATCCGAGCAAAGATAGCTACATTAATTTTGAAAAGGCACCTACAAAGAAATATTGCATCCATGGTCATCGATTTCTGCACTAGGGCATCTTCTCGATCGTCTTCACTCACTTCAACCAAAGGATCTTGATACGGTCTTAGCTCGAGATCGCCCAATTTTGACCGATATCACGTCGACCCAATGCAATCAAGCGACAATTAACGTGAGAATAAGAAACAGGAAGCGAATAGAAACTATATTAATGAGAATTGAACAAAACAACAATACAACGATGAAAAGAAAGAACAACGATACAATAGAGTGCCTTGGATCCACGACCCAATGCCCACGACAATCACACTTCTTCGATGACGTAAAAAAGGTGGTGGCCTCCCATATATATAGTAGCCTCTTCACGCGTTCCACACCTCTCCACTTCAACATGCCACCTCAGCATGTGCCTTCATGTGCCTTATTGATCCACATCAACTTATTTAATCCTACTAAGATAATACGAGGCCCACATCCTTCATAGCGCAAGGATGTGCTCATGTTGCATGCATGTTATAAGTATGATGAAATCATGCATGCAACAATACTCCACTCTTAAGGTTCCTTGCCCTCATGGAACCAAGGGAACCTTTCCATGATAACATCCGCGAATTCCCAAGAGGCATCTGTAGGGGATTGGCCTGCCCAATGTATCAGCCATTATGTTGCGGCTTGGTTATGTCGCTTCACCATTTTCCTCTTGAGGATAGCTTGAGGAATGTCATCCTTAATGTGAGAGATGGGAGGAAGATCAGGAACTGGTCCAGTGGGAGCTGCTGCTTCTCTCAACAAGGAAACATGAAAAACATTATGGATTGCAGCTGAAGCGGGCAGATCCAACTTATAAGCAACCTTGACATTCGACTTATAAGCAACCTTTGATGATCAGTCAATATAAGGAACTTCCTACACTGATGATAATGGTACCACTTTCGAACAGCCATCAATATTGTCAACAGTTCCTTTTCATAGACTGAAACAAATTGATGTTTAGGAGATAAGGCCTTGCTGATAAAAGCTATTGAGTGCCCTTCCTGCATCAATATAGCTCCAATTCCCACCCCAGATGCATCAGTTTCAACCACAAAATCGTTGGTGAAATTTGGTAAGGCCATCACTGGTGCAGATGTCATGGCCGATTTCAACTGCTCAAAGGCTGCTTGAGCCTCGGTAGACCATTTGAAAACTGACTCCTTGATGATATTCACTAATGGCCGAGTTATTACTCCATGGTTAGAGACAAACCGTCTGTAGTATCCAGTGAGACCCAAGAAGCTCCTCACATGTTTGATAGATTTTAGAGCGGGACAATTCTTGACTGTCTTTACCTTGCCTTCATCAGTAGCTATCCCCTCACTTGAGATCACATGACCGAGATACTCCACCTTATTACAACCAAAAGAACACTTTGATTGTTTAGCCACCAAGCAATGCCTCTGCATAGTACTAATCACAGCAGTTAAGTGATGTTCATGCTCGGTTTAGCTGCTACTATATATCAAAATGTCATCAAAGAAAACCAGAACGAACTTCCTCAAGTACTCCTTAAACACCGTATTCATAAGATTTTGAAAAGTAGCGGGAGCATTTGTGAGGCCAAACGGCATAACCATGAACTCATAGTAACCTGCGTGAGTCTTGAAGGTTGTTTTGAAAATATCCTCAGGTGCCATGCGTACTTGCCAATAACCTGAACGAAGATTCACCTTTGAAAACCACCTAGCTCTCCCTAATTCATCCAGCAACTCCTCAATCACAGGAATCAGGTACTTATCTTGAACAGTGATAGCATTGAGGGACCTATAATCAACACATAATCTCCAAGTGGAGTCCTTCTTCTTTACTAACACAATAGGACTAGCAAAAGGCTGTTGCTAGGGCGTATAACTCATGCTTCCAACATCTCATCAATCATGGCATCAATGATATCTTTCTGCTTAGCCGCATACTTGTAAGGTCTGATGTTCACAACATCGGTTCCTTCTTTGAGTATAATAAGGTAAATCTCAGTAGTAAATGAGAACCCCTGCATCTCCCACATCAGATTACTACACTTCTTAGTACATTGCAAAACCTGGCCATTAGCTACTTCCACAGCCCGGGTAGGGACTTGCACCAGTTCACAGTTAACCTTCTCAGCCACTTTTGTACTTAAGAAGTTATGAGTACTTTCTGTATCTATCAATATTCGCAAAGATCTCTTCTGACATTTCCCCCCTACTCTCATGATTTGAGGGCCTTCTTTCCCCCACACAACATGCAATGAGAGTTGAAGGTCCACCTCATCTTCCCCTTCCTCAATTCCCTCTACTGGCTGCTCTAATTCCTCATCCTTCATCTCATGTTCTATCATGTAGATTTCCTTCTAGTACACTGGTGGTTTGGAGTGAAGTTTCAGTGCACCAGAAGCACTCCTTCCTTGCCCTCTTTTCATCCATCTCATTGGGAGTAAAGTGGGCACTAGCACGCACTCCCATCCTGTTACCCTCTCTGTTTTCGTTAGAGTTCCAGTTGCCCGCTGGCTTATAGCTAGTGGCGGTTACAGCCAGAGGTTTACTGCTAGAGTAATGACCGCTCACAACCTGCCCTCCGTTCGGTATTGCCTTCGATTTAATCCCCAAAGCTTTCACCGTGAGCTCCTACAACTTTGTTAAGGAGTAAGCCTCGGCCAGCCTCGTGGGCTTAAACATCCTAACATGCATTTGAAGTCCATCCATCAATCCGGATAAGAAGAAACTGAGAGCCTGATCCTCCCGAATTCCCATCCGCGGATAGAGCTCATCAAACTCGTCCATATAGAGCTGCAACGTCCCTCGTTGCTTCAAGTTTCTCAGATCGGCCAGCGGATCTTCGTAAGCATGCGCTCCAATACGAGCTGATAGTGCCCAGATGTAGCATTTCCAATCTGCATATGTGATATCTCCTTGCAAACTCACGAATCCTTTGTGCCATTGCAGAGCCCTACCTTCCAAATGAATTGCAGCCACCCTGACTCTGTTTTTCTCCGGCACTTTAGCGACCTCAAAAAAGTATTCCGCCCGCATCACTCATCCTTCAAATCCACTACCATCAAACTTTGGGAACTCAGATCCAGGGATGATCGTCGCCCCACCGGCCGATCCTTCCCCGCAAATGCCCGATTCTTCCCCCTTAACCCATTGCGTCTTAAATTGTTGATTCTGTAGATTGATCGTAGCAATTGCATGCATCATCTCTGCCATTTTCTCCCCATGCTTCACCGCGAATTGATCTAGGATTTTGCTCACTCAATTCTCCATCTACTCAACTACCTTCTTCTCCATCTCTAAACCTCACGTTACTGAACCCGCCCGGAATCGAGGGCTCTGATACCACTTGATACGGTCTTAGCTCGAGATCGCCCAATTTTGACTGATATCACGTCGACCCAACGCAATCAAGTGACAATTAACGTGAGAATAAGAAATAGGAAGCAAATAGGAACTATATTAATGAGAATTGAATGAAACAACGATACAACGATGAAAAGAAAGAACAACGATACAATAGAGTGCCTTGGATCCACGACCCAATGCCCACGACAATCACACTTCTTCGACGAAGTAAAAAAGGTGGTGGCCTCCCATATATATAGTAACCTCTTCACGCGTTCCACACCTCTCCACCTCAGCATGTGATGAGCATGTGACTTCATGTGCCTTATTGATCCACATCAGCTTATTTAATCCTACTAAGATAATACGAGGCCCACATCCTTCATAGCGCAAGGATGTGCTCATGTTGCATGCATGTTATGAGTATGATGAAATCATGCATGCAACAGATAGCCCATCTAGAACCACAACAAGAAAATGTAACTATGTAATTAAACAACCATTACATACCTAGCACGCCTTTAAGTTGCTAACCTGAAGAGGAGGGTCATAGTCCTGCTCCACAACATGCGAATCATCCAATTCAACATCAGACTCGACAATTTCCATCTCCAACGAATGCGCTTTGTCTTTGTTAGATTCAACAGTCTTCAGATGCTTAGATCTCAACATTTTTCCCTACATCAACACTTTCTATTCCTTGCCAAAATAAGCAGATAAATTAGAATCAAGATCATCACATATGTGGAGAAATCACTGCAACACAAAAAAAAGAAAAATTCATGCTCTTACCGCACAAGCCAAAATCTACGAGCAGAAGCAGCAGCAGGCGGAAGACTTATTCTCTATGAATTGAAGAAGATTTGTAACTAAAACACACTAAATTTCCCCAAAATGTTGCATCTATGGCCATTGATTTTTGCATTAGGGAACCTTCTCGAGCCAAAATCTACTAGCAGCAGCGGCGGAAGCCTTATTTGCTATGGCTTGGCGAAGAAATGTACGCGCATCCAAACCTCAAAGCACAACACAAAAATTTCACCAAAATGTCCATTGATTGCATGCGGACACTTGTCATACTAAGCCGAACAGGACAAGATTCACATAGCTCGAAGGATCGCCCATTCTCGGGCGCCTCATCAATGTCGACTTTCAGGAAATTCTGAAGCTAGTTTTGTGTATATCAGACCAATGCGGGCACACCATGTTGTAGTGAAGTAGACTATTGCAAGACGAGACATCTTTGCAGCAGCATTCAGCTTGATCTTCAGATCCTTAGCAGAAGTGGCACAAATCACTTGCCATCTAACACAAATTTCTCAAATAAATCAACATCAGAACTAGAACTTTTATTTTTGCAATTTTCTTCTTGAGAAATTACTGAGGGTCCATTCGTTCGGTACACGGAATTGGAATTGAAATTAGTATTAAATTAAAATTAGAATTCTACGGAATGGAATTTAAAGGATTAAAATTCAATTCAAAATCCTTTGTTCAGTAGAAATGATATAATTGGTGTGAAGTATGTGTGTGTGTGTGTGCAGTTTTTGTGTGTAGTGTGTGCTTGTAGTGTGTTTGTGTATGTAGGGTGTGAAAGTGACAATTTTATAACTAACTTGAATTCCAATTATCTATTTTAATTTTTAATTTATTGTGGAATTGGAATTTTAATTCAATTCCAAATACAAGTATTTTGTGGTACTAAAGATTGGTTTGGAATGGAATTGAATTCTAATTCCATAAGCTCAATTCTATATACCGAACGGAGCCTGAATTGTAACGCGAAAACCAGTAAACATACCATCCTTCAGTATGTTAACTTCATCTTTCTCAGCCTATCGATGTTCCCTCTTCTTGGGATTGGATTCAAAACAAAAAGATTATAAGTAGGGGTGTCGAAACGGGTAGCGGGTATTGGGTACCCGCACACCCGACCCGTTACCCGTCGGGTTTCGGGTACCCGCTACCCGACATAAGCGGGAACGGGTTCGGGTACGGGTATTGAGTTTCAGGTTTTTGCGGGTGTCGGGTATACCCGATACCCGAACGGGTATACCCGATACCCGATTATATACCCGTTTAAATATAAATATTATATTAAATTTTTTTAATTAATATCCGTTTAAGTCTTTTGTCCATTACTGTAATTTTAATTAATACTCCATCGGTCCCATTAGAAATAAAACGTTTTCCTTTTTGGTCTGTCCCATTAAAAATGAAACGTTTCTAAAAATAGAAACAATACTCTCTCTACTTTTTCTTCTCTCTTACTTTACTCTCTCTTCATTAACTCACAAAACAACACTGCATAAAATACCGTGCCGAAAAGCAAGTGTTGCATATTTAATGGGACGGAGGGAGTACATGTTTTAGGATTAACTATGAAGTCTTTTGTCCATTACCCTAAATTGTCTGCTCTTCACACCCGCGCCGCCACCCGCACCCGTCGCCCGCCACCACCCACATCAGCCGCCGACCCCTGCTGCGAAGAAGGTAAGGGCTCAAGTAAAATATAGATTTAGGTGGCAAGTATTTGGGGATGAGTTTTATAATTATAACACGTAACCTAAAAGGAGTTTTAAACGGGTCGGGTATGGGTACCCGCCTGTCGGGTACGGGATACCAGTACCCGACAAGGCGGGTACCCGTCACTGTGCGGGTCGGGTAACGGGACAAAGATTTTGGCTACAAACGGGTACGGGTACCCGCAGGTACCCGTTTCGACCCCCCTAATTATAAGTAGAAATATTTTTTACAGTATTTTCACGTTTGAGATTATGGAAAAACATTGTTATAAGGAAATCAGCTTCAAGAAATGTTGCATCACTGATATGCAGCAAATAGGAGTTAGGGGGAGCAGTGGCCTAATAGTTGAGGAACCTTACTTTGCAACACCAGGTCGAAGAGCCAACAGCTTCTTCTCGATCAGCGCCACGTGCTGCTCAGTCTCTCGCTTGTGTAGGGATGCGATGAACTCCTTTTTGTCTTGTTCAGCGGGAGTTCAAGAACCGGAAAACACAAGCCATTCATACCAATGGTGGATGATGTTCATATAGTATCAATCAGAACAACATTATTAAAACCTCAAACAAGTGCAGATAACTACACAAAATTAGTAGTGAATGTACCTCTCTTGTAGTAACTCCCAACTCTTTCGGCAAAATCAAGCAATTCAAGAATCTCTCTTAATCCCACACCCTAATTTTAAATATTAATCCATCAACAATGGAGAGTTGCCAATTGAACAGACACAAATACTAGATAAATAGCAAGAAAACAATTAATTCAGTGATCATTCACTACACTGATATCAGTTCATGAAACAACGCCACAGTTTTATCACTGTTTCCCTAATATTGGGAAGCCCCATTTAGTCATAACTTCAATAAAAATTAACCTAATTCCCAATCCATTGAACTCAATTCACCTCCACTCTTCACAAACAAACAATGAAACATCTCTCTCTGTGTCACTCCCACATAATAATTAAATCTTAAACCACCAACAATGAAGGATCCAAATGAAATAGAGACAAAAACAGGCTAACTAGCAAGATATCAGTTGATCACCACTCCCAACCTCTCGCCGCTTCTTTTCTTTATCGATAACTTGACAAATTTCGAAGCTCCCATTACAGAACATGATGCTGATGATGGTAAAATGCAGTCTTTTTTTGCAAAGATGAGATATTTCGACGAAGATGATGAAGTTGTGAGTGGAGGAGAACAGATGGCGTTAGCTGCCATTGCAATTTCTCGCTTCTTTTTTCTTCTTTGTTTCCAATTCCAACCATAGATTACAATTTTATTGGTCTATAAAAAATCTCTACTTTTCAAGTCTTTTATAGCTAATCACCAAAAAACACAACTAAAATGAAAACCATTTTGTCCTCCCAACTTTAATTTTGTAATAGATCTAACTACATTGATTTTGAAAAGGAACCTACCTTCAATAGATGCATCCATGGCCATTGATTTTTGCACTAGGGCATTTTGTTCATCTTCTTTACTCACTTCAAGCGAAGGATCGCCCATCTAGAACCACAACGAGATAATGTAAATCCATGATTAAACATCCATTAAATATTTAACACGCACCTGAGTCGCTAACCTGAAGCGGAGGGTCATAGTCCGGCTCCACAACATCCGAATCATCCAATTCAACATCAGACTCCACAATTTCCATCTCCAACGAATGCGCTTTGTCTTTGTTAGATTCAACAGTCTTCAGAGACTTAGATCTCAACATTTTGCAGAAATAAGCTGATAAATTAGAACTTGGATCAGCACATATGTGGAGAAATCATTAAAACACAGAAAAAGAATAGTCCATGCTCTTACCGCACAAGCAAAAATCTACGAGCAGCAGCAGCAGCAGGCGGAAGAGTTATTCGCTATGACTTGAAGAAGATTTGTACCCGCAGCCTAACCCTAAAACAAAATAAATTTCCCCAAAATGCCCATGGGATTGCACACGCGGACACTTGTCATAAAGCCGAACAGAAGATTCGCATAGCTCGGATTCTAGATGGACAGGATTACAGAGTCAAGGCATATAATTATCTTAAAAATGCCATACATCCAGTTGAAATTTGTTCCATTTTAACTAAATCAAAAAATCTGGAAACAGAAACAAGTTAAATGGACGGTTTTAGATTGCAAATGATCAGCAAAGGAAGTATTGCATACCAATTTTTCGCCTTTCACACAAAGATTCTACCTATTTCAGATGCAGAAGAAATTGTTTCGATAATTTCTCAATTAAGCTTATTAGATTCACTTTAACGTTAGTAAATGTTGTTACCTGAACTGTTTAACTAAGTAATCAAGTCAGTTTCGTCATCAAATTGCTTCAATGATTGTAGGGTTTTCACACACAAGCAGAGAGAGAGAAGTTTTCAATTGAAATGTTGCCCGCGACTTCAACTGTCCAACTAACTTTTAAAAAGTAGCGCCCCTGCAATACGGTGCCGTTTTGGGCAACTTATTCCTTCCAAAGTTGTAAAATGTAGAACAAATTGATATTATATTCAATTTAGAGAACATTATATTTGAAGCAAAAATGTAGTACGTTATGGAGTGCATCACTACCTTAAACCATCTCCAACCATACTTCAAAAATGAGTTTTGGAGTAGAAATCTTCTCCAATCATACACCAAACGCAAACCCATTTTTGGTGTTTTTTTGTGAAACAACACCAAATATGGTGTTACTACAAAAATTTTGTGAGACAAAAACTCAAAAATAATGTAAATTTTGAATTTGATGTAAATGGTTGGAGTAAAACTATTTTTTGGTGTGACGTATATTTAAAAATAGGTTTGAATTTGGTATAAATGGTTGGAGATGGTCTTAGTTATGGAAAATACTGAAGTGAATTAAGGAAAAACCGACCAAATCCTAGTGAGGCTACACCCACACCCAATTAGACAAATGGAGTAACTCACTCGGCATTTAAGTTAATAATTTAGATCATATTTTCGATGTAGGACAAAGATGATAATCTTTCATACTCCCTCTGTCCTACTCAAGATTTTAGGAGGAATTGTTAGGTAAAGTAAGTAGAAAGAAAAAAATAGTTAAATATTTGAGATTTATTTCTAAATATAGAAAGTGGACATTTTGAGTTGGACAAACTAAAAAGAAAGTGAAACATCTTAAATTGGGACAGAGAGAGTATTTATTAATATTTCAACAGGATCGCCCATGTCCTGTCACTTTCGATGGCACATTCAGCTCTGATATCCTAGTTACATTTCGATTTATTGAAGCATACTTGCTACATGAAGGGAGACTAGCCTAACTTTAATGAGGTTCCATTCGAAAATTAATTGGTAATAGAAAAAGAGTGGCTCACTTGGGTATGTTATTGATCTCTTTTTTTCCTTCACATTTGTAACGTGAAACAACTCACGTGTAATATTCCAACATAATATAACACAGTAAAATTATTTCTAATGGATAGTTACAGAAAAATGTAGTTCTATATGTAGTTCCCTAAAATGTACTCTATAGGTCAATCAAGCATGCTGAGCAATCTTCTGCTAGAGAGCGTTTTTGTCCCCGGTGACAAGCTGATCCACCTCCTTACCATTTCGGATGAAGAAGGTCGGGATGCTACTTATGTTCCATTCAGCAGCAACCTCTCTAGCCTCGTCGACGTCCACTTTCAAGAAAACAACTTTCGGGTATTTATCAGCCAAGCTAGTGAAAACAGGGCCAACGTAACGGTTGTAGTGAAGTAGAGAACTGTGAGCTGAGATGTCTTTGAAGCGGCATTAAGTTTCTCTTCCAACTCGCTACCAGAATGAGTCAGGGTGATTTCTCCTGCTACCAAACGTGGCGAAATTGGATAAGGCGCGTATCAAGGCTAAGAATTTCATAAGCTTGAATAACGGAACCTAATGCAACTCATTGATCAGTGGTTGAAACATAACTACTTGAAATGAAATACATTAGACAATAGTAAGTGAAATATACCATCTTTTAAAACAGAAGAAGATTCAGCATCCTGCAATAAGAAATAAAGAAAGGAATTACTCATTCAGAACTAAGAGAATAAGATGAATGAAATCAGAAGAATATGAGTCAGGATTTAAGGATGATAAACTATTAAATGGAGTACTAAAATAACCAAAAAGGTTAGGACTCACTCGACTCCTCTTCCTCTCAAGCTCGATTCGTCTCAATTTCTTCTCGTTACGCAGACGTTCATATTTCCGGTTGTGCTATTCAATTTTCTTTGCATTGCGTTCAACCTAAAAAGTTAAGTAAAATCAGCTAAGGTGACTCTGCTTTCAAGACTGAAGCCCAAAAAAATAGAAAGAGACATCACTGAGATAAAAGGGATAATTTACCTTCTTGAGCGCGAGTGTTACCGCGCATCAAAATCCAACCTTGATTGAGCACGTAAATCAAGAGCCCAACATTGCTTTTGCCAGCCCTCGTGCTTTGTATCCTATTTCCGAGACAGGGTTGATCTGTACAAAAAATTGCAGAATTAATCTTCTTAAAAGGTGAGGTTTTTACCCTTGAAAGCATAAACAAGTCAAGCTCAAAGCCACGCGTACCTCTAAATCTGCCTCAGCATCTCGTATCACAGCATTTGGTTTCTTCAATCTGATAAAGACTTTCGCTGAAGAAGAGGACAATGATATAGTTATTAAACACGACATCTCATACAAAAATCTCTACAGTTCACAAGCCTGAGAGTTAACTCTACTTCCATAAAATAATATCGAGTTTGGATTCAACGTGACTGCCTCAGTTAGGTAATCTACGGCCTCGCTTACCTTTCCTGAATTTGGAAGAATATAATTTGCAACAGTTATTCTCCTAGAAAATAGACTATCGACAAAAAAAATAGTAAAAGAATTTCTATAACTGCATACCATCAATGATTGCTTCCATAGCTTTTGCTTGTGATAGATAAGCAACTTTTTCATTTTCTTCAGTTACTTCAACGGAAGGGTCCCCCATCGGTAATAAAGTAAGCAAACGTGTAAATGGAACAAATCGAGCAATATGAAATCCGATTTTTTGAGCTACACACTTTCTGTGGAGGATCATTGTCCGGCTCCACAATGCCTGAATTATCCAACTCAACATCAGATTCAACAATGTCATCATCTGAGATATCGTCCATTGGTGTATCGCGCTTCCTTGAATCAAATGGTCTTGAAAAATGCAAGAGATGGAGAATGTAAGACATGTGGGTTTTGTTTGTAGAACTCCACAAAACCCTTCAATGTCTGAATCTTTTCCGCCTCCATTTTCTCTCCTTAGCTTGCTTGAGATTACTTTGAGTATGTGAGAATCTTTTTCTCCTTCTAAATGCTTATAGATTCTACATATGCTCCAGTTTTGTAAGAGTTGGCACAAAACGGGTCTTCGGGTTGTCTTCAATCAGGCCATTTGGTAAAAATGATATATAATTAATATGAAGTTTGCAGGTTGAGTTATGTGTGTGTGTGTGTGTGTATGCAGTTTTTGTGTGTAGTGTGTGCAGTTTTTGTGTGTAGTGTGTGTGTGTGTGTGCAGATTTTGTGTATAGCATGCAGTTTTTGTTTGTAGTGTGTGCAATTTTTGTGTGCATGTGTGTAGTTTGTGCAGTTTATGAGTGTATGTGTGCAGTTTTTGTGTGTAGTGTGTGTGTGTGTGTAAAACCCGTAAATGTACCATCCTTCAGTATAAATACCTTCATCTTTCTCAGCCTTTCGAGCTCAGCCTTTCTCTGCTCCCTTGCTTTGTGAAGATGAGCTCATCCACCTCCTCGCCATTTTTGACGAAGACGAAGGTCGGGATGCTTCTGATGTTCCATTCAGCAGCGACCTCTCTAGCCTCGTCGATGTCCACTTTCAAGAAAACTACTTTCGGGTACTTACCAGCCAAGCTAGTGAAAACGGGGCCAACGTAACGGCAGGGCCCACACCATGTTGCGGTGAAGTAGAGAACTGAAAGCCGAGATGCCCTTGAAGCAGCATCGAGTTTCTCTTCCAACTCGCTACCAGAATGAATCAGGATGATTTCTCCTGCAAGCAAATGTGAAGAAATTAGCTAAGACGCGTATCAAGGCTAAGAGTTTTAGAACACTAAAGAGCTTGAGCTTTAGGCCGTAAGAGAACTTGAATAACGGAACCTAATGAAATTCATTCAGACCAACTTTTATCGTATGCCTTCAGTCGCAGATGAGTATATGAAGAAACAAGATGTAAACGAATCAGTGAGAATATAACTACTGAGAAGAACACATATTCATTGATCAATAGTTGAAACATAATTACTTAAAATGAAAAATATTAGACAATAGTTATGTGAATATACCATCTTTTAAAACAGAAGCAGCTTCAGCATCCTGCAATAAGATTTAAAAAAGGAATTCCATAAACTGCATACCTTCAGCGATTGCTTCCATAGCTTTTGCTTTCAATAACTGAGCAGCTTCTTGATTTATCTTCGGATTCAGCAATGTCTTCATTTGAGATATCCTCCATTGGTACATCGCGCTTCCTTGAATCAAATGTCTTCTTCTCGTCATGGTCCTCACCGTCATTGCTCTGCATCAGCAGGTCTTACGTCATCAGTGAATATAAAATAACCACGGGTCGTGAATACAGGAAACAACGAGGCCGTAATGTTAAAATGTGGCCTTCCAAATTTGTCAGAAAATCGTTCCTCTCTGATGTTACCGTGTATCTTCCAATAGAAGAAACACATAAACATACCCCACAAAGATCATCAACGACAAAAGTTAAAAACTGCAACTAAAGATACTAGCAATCACAATTCCAATAGAAATGTTACACGAAACATGTTCATTTATTAAGAGTAAGACTCAGACTTCCAGCATCACACACTGCTTAGCTCGCTAATATGATAATTTATTCATGTACTATAGACGTGGCTCTTCCACGTTGTCACCAACATAAATATCGAGCCAGTATATAAACCCCGTGCCATTTCCGATCTAATGATGAATAGGTATATAACTACTGCTCAATTTGTCACCAATGAAATATATTATACATGTGCTCAAACATTCAACCAATTGGAAGTCGCCAATGATGAAATCATAGAGACAGTGTCAACAATGTTCAATATTAAAGAGTTCATTCGATTTCCAATTTTCGCAAGTCAAAACACCATCAATCCCTATTCTTAATGACATTCTTTTGCAACTAGTTATAAATTATCAAAGCCACACATGATAAATAAAAGCAATTCAATTTTTCAATTCATCTAAAATCAAAGCTCAAAAAAACAATTAAACCAAACTTACTCCAAGATTCAACCAAACAAGTCAACATCCAAAATCCACAAACAAGTTTCCATTTTTTAACTTAAAACACAAACATTCAAGAAACATCCTTTCAAATGGGCTTCATTAACTACAGCTTCATCAATACAGAAAAACAAAAGAAGGATGCTCGTGAATGTAGCTCACGATCCTCCAAACACCGGAATTCGAGCTCCAAAACTGAAAACAAATAAAAAACAATGAAACCCTTAAACACTTCCTCAATTTCCAGCAAAATTAAAGTTGATAACCAAAAAAGCTTGCACCTTTGCAGAAAGGTCTTGAAAAATGCAAGAGGAGGAGTGTGTTTTGTTTGCAGAAATCCACAAAACTCGTCAATGCCTGAATCCTTTCCGCCTCCATTTTCTCTCCTTAGCTGCTTGATTATGTCATTATGTGAGAATCTTTTCTCCTTCCAAAATGCTTAAATTCTAGAGAACGGGTCTTCGGGTCGTCCACAATCGGGCCCTCGGCTAATTACACAACTGTATCGGGTCGGGCCTTGCACAATTTTTGGTTAATAAATAAGTATTTTATTTTTAAAATATATTGTACAAGTATTTTCTAAGATTTATTATATTGATTAAAATTTATAGTGCAAAATTAATATTTAGAATGAATTAAAATAGACAATACAAATTATTTATTAAATTAATTGTCTAAGTTCTAAATTTCTCCTAACAACTTTTTTACTGGTGGGTTTGATCAAGTCTTATTGGATTTGAATTTTTATTGGGCCGATTCGATAAGAACTCGTTTGGGTTGAGTCGGGTTAGGTCCAGTTTATTCGTTGAGAAATAAAATTACTACCTTTGTCTACTAAAAATGGACAAGTTTTATAATTTTGGGGCATCCATCCGTCACTCGCTCTTACTTTACCAATTGTGCATGAAATTCATACCATCTACAATTTTATCTATTTTTTGAACGTAGGTAGTATTATTTTAATTATTTTTATTAATTAAAAAGTATTATACTTTAAATTTATTACTGTATTTAGTTATAAATCATGATAAAGTTTTAATCCTGTAATATCAAGCCTAAATCGTGTAATATCATGTTCTATTAAGTACTTAATATTTACACAAAATGGGTCTCCGGATCGTCCGCAATCGGGCCATCGGGTAATCACCCAAATTGGGCCGGGTCGGGATTGAAAAAATTTTGTTTAATAAATTATATTTTAAAAAATACAGTGTATTTGAATAAGGTTTATCAGATTAATATTTATCATAAATCTTATAACAAGAATTTGATATGGAAGAGCAAGTCCTCAGCGAAGGTTCCTTTCAAATTTGCTGTAATTGTAAGCATTCTATAAAAAGCATATTTACTTCTTGAAATGAAGGTTTCTTGCATACAATGTAAGCATCATTGAATTCTTAAATTGCACAGAGAAAACAAAAAACAAAAGTTGTGACTAACAAGTTTGAAGATCTAAGCAGTGTGCTCAAGAATCATCTTATCAAGTGAGTTCATTCTCATCTGGATCTCTTCATCCACCACTCTTCCATCTTTCCACGGGTAGAAACTCGGGATGCTTGCGATCTGCCACTCTGCTGCTGCCGCGCGCGCCTCATCAGTGTCGACTTTCAGGAACACGTCTTGGGGGATTTTGAAGCTAGTTTTGTGTGTACGGACCAATGTGGACGCTCCATGTTGCTGTGAAGTAGACTATTGCAAGAAGAGACATCTTTGCAGCAGCATTCAGCTTGATCTTCAGATCCTTAGCAAAGGCGACATGAATCACTTGCCCTGTAACACAAATTTCTCAAATAAATCAACTTCAGAATTAGAACTCTTTTTTTTTTTTGCAATTTTCATCTTTGAGTGCACAGAATTGGAATTGAATTGTAACTAGAATTCTGCTGAATTAAATTTGAAGGATTATAATTCGATTTCGAATCCTTTGTTCGGCTCTTGTGTGCAGCTCTTGTGTGTAGTGTGTGTGTGTGTGCAGCTTTTGTGTGTAGTGTGCATTTTTTTTGTATGTGTGTAGTGTGTGCAATTTTTGTAATTTTGTAATAGATCTAACTACATTGATTTTGAAAAGGAACCTACCTTGAAGAGATGCATCCATGGCAATTGATTTTTGCAGTAGGGCATCTTCTCGATCGTCTTCACTCAATTGATTAAACTACCATTGAGTCGCTAACCTGAAGCCAAGGGTCATAGTCTGGCTCCACAACATCCGAATCATCCAATTCAACATCAGACTCGACAATTTCCATCTCCAACGAATGTGCTTTGTCTTCATTAGATTCAACAGTCTTCAGATGCTTAGATCTCAACATTTTGCCTTTCATCAACACTTATGTAGCTTGCAGAAATAAGCTGATAAATTAGGATCAGCACATATGTAGAGAAATCATTACAACACAGAAAAAGAAAAATCCATTCTCTTAGCGCACAAGCCAAAATCTACGAGCAGCAACAGCAGCAGGCGGAAGACTTATTGCTATGACTTGAAGAAGAATTGCACCGGCAGCCTAACCCTAAAAGCACAATAAATTTCACCAAAATGCCCATAGATTGGCATAGCTCGGAGGATCGCCCATTCTTCACTCACTTCAACCGAAGGATCACCCGTTCTCGCGCGCCTCATCATTGTCGACTTTCAGGAACACCGTCTTGGGGTATTTTGAAGCTAGTTTTGTGTGTATCAAAACCAATGTGGATGCACCATGTTGCAATGAATTAGACTATTGCAAGACGAGTCGTCTTTGAAGCAGCATTCAACTTCATCTTCCAAATCTTTTGATCGGAAAAATTATATAATTAATATGAAGTGTGTGTGCAGTTTTTGAGCTTAGTGTGTGCATGTGCAGTTTTTGAGCTTAGTGTGTGCATGTGCAGTTTTTGTGTAGTGCGTGTGCAGTTTTTGTGTAGTGCGTGTGCAGTTTTTTTATGTGTAGTGTATGCAGTTTCAGTCCGTAGTGTATGTATATGTAGTGTGTGAAAGTGTGATAGAAATTGACATTTTAATTCAATTTCAAATCCAAATATTTTGTGTACCAAACATTGGATTTGGAGTTGAATTCAACACCAGGTCGAAGAGGCAACAGTAGAGGAACCTTACTTTGCAATACCAGGTCGAAGAGCCAACAGTTTCTTCTCGATCAGCGCCACGTAAAGCTCAGTCTTTCTGCACAATCAAGCAATTCAAGAGTCTCTCTTTATCCCACACCCTAATTTTAAATCTTAACCCATTCATACCAATGGTGGATGAATCTTATTCTTGAAAAGAACATATAATACTTCATATAGTATCAATCAAAACAACATTATTGAAACCTCAAACAAGTGCAGATAAACTTCACAAAATTAGTAGTGAATGTACCTCTTGTAACTCCCAACTCAAGCAATTCAAGAATCTCTCTTAATCCCACACCCTAATTTTAAATCTTAATCCATTAACAATGGAAAGTTCCCAATTGAACAGACACGCGTACTAGATAAATAGCAAGAAAACAATTAATTCAGTGATCATTCACTACACTGATATCAGCTCATGAAACAGTTTTATAACTGATTCCATTGCTGGTGGAGAGAAGAAAAGGGTGCCTATTGCTGTTGTTTCTTTCAAGTTTTTTGTAAACTTGTATAAAAAGCTAACTCACATCCTAAAAAGTTTTGAAATGAAGGTTTCTTGCATAGAATGTAATAAGCATCATTGAATCTTTAAAATGCACAGAGAAAACAAAAGTTGTGACTAACAAGTTCGAAGATGATCTATGCAGTGTGCTCAAGAATCATCTTACCAAGTGAGTTCATTCTCATCTGGAGCTCTTCATCCACCACTCTCCCATCTTTCCATAAGTAGAAATTCGGGATGCGTGTGATCTACCACTCTGCTGCTGCCTCGCGCGCCTCATCAATGTCGACTTTCAGGAACACCGACTTGGGTATTTTGAAGCTAGTTTTGTGAATATCGGACCAATGTGGACGCAGGGGCCGCACCATGTTGCAGTAAGTAGACTATTGCAACGCGAGACGTCTTTGCAGCAGCATTCAGCTTGATCGTCAGGTCCTTAGCAGATTCGACATGAATCACTTGCCCTGTTACACAAACTTGTCAAACAAATCAATTCAGCTTGAGAAATTACTGAATTGTAACGTGAAAACCAGTAAACGTACCATCCTTCAGCAGCGAAGAAAAATCATTTTCAGCTTCCTGCACCAAAACAGATCAATCTCATGATGCCAAACATTGCTGCATTTAAACAACATATATTCATATCAGTATCAGTATAAATACCTTCATCTTTCTCAGCCTTTCGAGCTTAGCCTTCCACTGCTCCCTCGCTTTGTGAAGTTTTTCATATTTTTGGCGGTGTTCCGTGTTCAACAATCTTCTTGTGATTAGATCAATGTTCACCTTCAAGAACATTGCTAGATTATGCAAATAACCTTCTTAAGCATCAGAGTAGTCTCCTCATCGAAACCGAGCTTTGATGCCATAAGCAAATCTCTTGCAGCATCTTCCCATAAGCCCAACATCCCTTTTGCCATACCTCGAACCTTATATCCTTTAAATATTCATCGTTGATCTAGCACAACATCAAATAAATTAGAACATATTATCCTTTAGAAAACAAGCCCTCATCACAACAGTTATACCTTCAACGCAGCATCAGCATCACGAATTGCAGCATTTGGTTTCTTCAACTTTACAAAAACACTAGCTGAAAAAAGAAACTTCTCAGATGACAATAATCTATCACATAAAAACAGAGTTCGCCATTTGGGGAGGTACCTCTGCTAGCATACAGCATTGCTGATTTTGGATTCAATACGACCGCTTCTGTTAGGAGACTTATAGCTTTATTGAGATTCCCTAATTTTTGCAAGCACAAAGGGGTCAAACTCTAATTTTGTAATAGATCTAACTATATTGATTCTGAAAAGGAACCTACCTTCAAGAGATGCATCCATGGCGATTGATTTTTCCACTAGGGCATCTTCTCAATCGTCTTCACTCACTTCAACCGAAGGATCGCACATCTAGAACCACAACGAGAAAATGTAACTCTGTAATTAAACAACCATTAAATACCTAGCACGCCTTTGAGTCGCTAACCTGAAGCCAAGGGTCATAGTCCGGCTCCACAACATCCGAATCATCCAATTCAACATCAGACTCGACAATTTCCATCTCCAACAAATGCGCTTTGTCTTTGTTAGATTCAACAGTCTTCAGATGCTTAGATCTCAACATTTTTCCTTTCATCAACACTTATATTCCTTGCAAAAGTAATCTGATAAATTAGAATCAAGATCATCACATATGTGAAGAAATCACCACAACACATAAAAATCCATGCTCCTTACCGTACGAGACAGAATCTACTAGCAGCAGCGGCGGAAGCCCTATTTGCTATGACTTGACGAAGAAATATACGCGCAGCCAAACCCTAAATGCACATAAAATTCCCCCAAAATGTCCATTCAATGCACGCGGACACTTGTCATACTAAGCCGAACAGGACAAGATTCGCATAGCTCGGATTCAAGATGGACAGGATTACAGAAATTAAGGCATATAATTATCGTAAAAACACTATAATCCGATTGAAATTTGTTCCCTTTCAACTAAATCAAAATGATCTAGAAAGAGAAACAAGTTGAATTGACTGTTTCAGATTGCAAATGATCTATAAAACAAGTACTAAAACATACCCAATTTTCACCTTTCACACGAAGATTCTAATTCTTTCCTAATATGCTTAGATTAATCATCAGATCCAAAAGAAACTTTATGGTAGTTTCTCAATTGAGCTTCTATTAACATTAACGGAAGTAAATGCTGTTACCTGAACTGATTTACTGAGTATTAAAATCATTTTCGTCATCAAATTGCTCCAACAACTGTAGGGTTAACACACACAAGCACAAGAAGAGAGAGAAAATATGTCGTTTTCAACTAGAAATATTTCCCGCGTCTTCAACTGTCCGACTAACTTTTATAAGTAGCGCCTCTGCAATACGGTGTCGTTTTGGGGAAATTATTCCTTCCAAAGTTATAAAATGATGAACAAATCGATATTATGTTCAGTTTAGATCACATTATATTTGGTGCAAAAAAGTATGTTGCGGAGTTAATATTTAGATCATATATTCAATTTAGGACTGATATATAAATATTTCAATAGGATCACCCATGTCCTGTCATTTTTTATGGCACATTCAGCTCAACTCGAGGACGAGGTATGCTCTACTACGTGAAAGGAGACCAACCATACTTTATTATATTCCATTCAAAAAATAATTGGTGATGAAAAGAGTGGCTCACTTGGCATGTATTGATCTCTTTTTCCTTCAAATTTGTAACGTGAGATAACTCACATGTAATATCCCAACATAATGACGGAGGAAAATTATTTTTAATGAATAGTTCCAAAAAATATAGAGAGTTCCAAAAAATATAGAGAGTTCTATAGGGATGTAAAGGATATTAAAAAGGAAGAAAAATCACTCTATACTTTCTCTTCTAAACACTAGAGAAATCAAGATTTATCAGGCATGCTGAGCAATCTTCTGCTCGAGCATGTCTTTATCCACGGTGACGAGCTGATCCACCTCCTCACCATTTCTGACGAAGAAGAAGGTCGTGATGCTACTGATGTTCCATTCAGCAACAACCTCTCTAGCCTCGTCGATTTCCACTTTCATAAAAAAGAAGTTTCGAGTCCTGAGTTTCTCTTCCAACTCGCTACCAGAATGGATCGGGGGGACTTCTCCTGCAAGCAAATGTGACGAAATTGGATATGACGCGTATCAAGGATGAGAATTTTAACGGAACCTAATGCAATTTATTCAGACCAACTTTTATCGTATACGAAGAAACAAGATATAGACGAATCAGCAAATGTCTTGTAACAGTTGAAACATAACTACTTGAAACGAATACTGATTGGATAATAGTTTTGTGAAAATACCATCTTTTGAAACAGAAGCATCTTCAGAAACCTGCAACAAGATTTAAAAAATGGAATTACTCATTCAGAACTAAGAGAATATGATGAATGAGCGAAGTTTTATGTTTAGACATATCTCGAGGAATATAACATGTTTAATACTCGCTTGTGTAGAAAAAAAACCATTGAGGTTTCAGGGACTATTAAATGCTACTACTACGATAAACAAATAGGTTAGGACTCACTCGATGCGTCTTCCTAAGGCGCTTGATTCGTCTCAATTCCTTCTCTTTGCGCAGGCGTTCATATTTCCGGTTGTGCTCTTCACATTGCATTCAACCTAAAAAGTTTTAAGTAAAAATCATCTAAGGTAACTCTGCTTTAACATTGAAGCCCAAATAGAAATTACGTCACTGAGATACAAGGGATACTTTACCTGCTTGAACGCGTCAAAATCCAAAGTTGATGCAACGTGAAAATCACGAGCTGCCTCTTCCCACAAGCCCAGCATTGCTTTTGCCAGCCCTCGTATCCTGTATTCTACTCTACTACCGCGTGTGGGTTGATCTATACAAAAAATCGCGCAATTATCTTCTTAAAAGATGAGGTTTTTAGCCTTGAAAGCATAAACAAGTCAAGCTCAAAGTCACACGTACCTCTAAAGCTGCATCAGCATCTCGTATCGCAGCATTTGGTTTCTTCAATCTGAGAAAGACAGTCGCTGAAGAAGAGGACATTGATATAGTTATTAAAAACGACATCTCATACGAAAATATCTACAAGCATGAGAGTTACCTCTACGTCCATAATATATTGGCGAGTTTGGATTCAACGTGATTGCCTCAGTTAGGTAATCTACAGCTTCACTTAACTTTCCTGGTATAATATAATTTGCAACAGTTATTCTCCTAGAAAATAGACTATCGACCAAAAAAATAGAAAAAGAATTTCCATAAACTACATACCATCAATGATTGCTTCCGTAGCTTTTGCTTCTAATAGATAAGCAGCTTTTTTTATTTTCTTCAGTTACTTCAAAGGAAGGTTCACCCATCTGTAATAAAGTAAGCAAACGTGTAAATGGGACAAATCGAGCAATATGAAATCCGAGTTTTTTGAGCTACCCACTTTCCGTGGAGGATCATTGTCCGGCTCCACAATGCCTGAATTATCCAACTCAACATCAGATTCAACAATGTCATCATCTGAGACGGTTAGTATGTCTTGAATCTCTGTTCAGATCATGTTTCCTAATTGGGATAGATCATGTTTCCACATAAATTCTGTCTTCTTTACGTTGTTGTTTATCTTGATTACACAATTACTCTATTATGTCACAACAACAGAGACATCGTCCATTGGTGTATCGTGCTTCCTTGAATCAAATGGCTTTATATCCTCATCGTCTTTGCTCTGCATCAGGTCTTAGGTCATCAGTGAATATAAAATAACAGTAGTCGTGCATATAGGAAACAAACGAGGCAGTAACGCTAAAAGTGTGGCCCTTCCAAAATTATCATAAAAGTATTACGATGTAGCTTTCCGTAGCAGAGATACACAAACAAACCTTGAAAAGAACATCAACTACAAAAGTTTAAAAGGAGGAAAACAAACCTAGCAATCACGAGACGAATAGCGATTAAATGATAAGCGAAACATGTTCATTTATGAAGAGTAAGACCTGGTCCTCCAGCATCCAACGGCCAACGCTGCTAAAACGTGGCCCTTCCACGTTGTCACCAACTTAAAACGAGCCAATATATAAACCTCGCGCCATTTCCAATCAATGATGGATGGGAATATAACTACTGCTCAATTAGTCACCAATGGAATACATAACAAATTGGAACAGTGTCAACAATGGATAACATTAAAGAGTTCATTCGACTTCCGATTTTTGCAAGTGAAAACACCATCAAACCCTATTCTTAATGACATTCTTTTGCAACTAGCTCCAAACCATCAAAAAACAGATATGATAAATCAATGCAATTAGTTCATTGCATTTCAAGTTGGCAACATCAAAGCTAAAAAACAATTAAATCAGACTTACTCCAGCATCCAACCACACAACTCAACAACCAAAATCCACAAACAAGTTTCCATTTTTAAACATAAAACACACAATCAAGAAGTATCCTTTCGAATCAGCTTGGTTAACTACAGCTTCATCAATACATGAAAACAAAAAAGGATGCTCGTGAGATCTAGCTCACCGATCCTCCAAACGCCCGAATTTGAGCTCCCAAACTGAAACAAACAACAAAAAAGGCAATGAAACCCTTGAATACCTACTCAATTTACAGAAAAATTAAAGTTGATAACCAAAAAAGTTTGCACCTTTGCATAAAATTCTTGAAAAATGCAAGAGATGGAGTGTGTAAGACATGTGGATTTAGTTTGTAGCACTCCACAAAACCCTTCAAAGCCTGAATCTTTTCCGCCTCCATTTTGCTCTTTTTAGCTTGCTTGAGTTTAGATTGAATGTGTGAGAATGTTTTTCTCCTTTAAAATGCTTATAGATTCTACATGGAGTAATACATAGTATGATCCAATTTTATACACAAAACGGGTCATCGGGTTGTCCGCAATCGGGCCGGGTTTGCATTAGATTCTATATATGCTCAAGTTTTTTTAATAAGTGGGTTTGGATAAAGTTTCATTGGATTTGAGTCTTATTGGGTCAATTCAGTACAAACTTGATAACTTTAAGTTGGATTGGGTTAGGTCCAGTTTATCCGTTAAGATATAAAATTAATATTTTTATTAATTTTAAAAATTTAAAAATTGTATACATTAATTTATTATTTAAACATTTTAATCATGTTATAAAAGTTTTAATTGTATAATATCACGTTTTAATCATGTAACATCATGTTCGGATCGTTATCATGTCGTGTCAAGTTAAGTTGAATTCTATAATAAATTACTAACGTTAACGATAGAGCTGACAATTTTCGATATGAAAATTCGACACAAACACACACGAAATAAATGGGTTGAGACTAATAAGGACTCAATAATTTTGGTATAGTTTCGGGTTTGGCCTATATCGATTGACCCAATAACGGCGTAATACGTATGATTTACCAACTAAGCACCGGCTGCACTGGTCTAAAAATGATTTATATTCTTAATTCAAATTCTCAAATTTGATCGAGTACTATATTATTTTCTTCTTGGGAGTCTAATTAGTTGCTACTCCAAGTATATAATGTACTGTATAATCAACCTAAAACATAGTCTAACATGCCGAATTAAAAAGTAAAATATTAATATCTTTTATTTGATAAAATAGACATGTTATTAATAATGTATTGTTGTATTTTTTTTATCAAAAATGTTGTTCACATAATAGTACTCCCCATGTCCCACAAAAGTATACATTCTTTCATTTTAGTTCATACAAAAAGGTTGAAACTCCAACCCTAAGGGCCCCCACATCCCGATCCGACAGTATTGTGAGGGTGTTAAATCAGGGTACGCAGTGACCCTGCTAAGGGGGATGGCCACCCACTGCCTGCCAGAAGCCCACCTCCCAAGGCCTCACACTTGTGTCTGAAAGGTGTTGCAACTGCGCGACAGTTGTGGGATTTGATCCTTGACCATTCATACAAATCTGCCCCTCCGGAACCAACTGCGCTGCCTCTGCGGACTTCTTTCATTTTAGTTTGTCCTACAAGAGTATGCACATTTTAAATTTGGAAACTCTTTTCTTTTTAATGGAGTGAGACTCCTCATCCATTAACAATATTTTAATTACATTTTCTTTCCATCTCTCTCTTACTTTATTACTGGTGTATTAAAACTCATGTCCAATTAAAAGTATATATTTTTGTGGAATGGGGGAGGGAGTATATGAATCAACTGGCAAGACATCTCTCCTTGAATAAAAAGTTAAATTTGCATTTGAGATTTGTGGGTCTTTGAAGATGATAGTATTAATTTTGTGTAAAGTGTCTATCAAACTCAAGAGAATAGTAATAATTATTGATAGTAGTATTCATTTTGTGGAAAATCTCTATTAAACTCAAGAGATCATAGTAATAAATACTGATAATAGTAGTATTTATTTTGTGGAAAATCTATCAAACTCAAGAGAATAATAATTTTGTGGAAAATCTCTATCAAACTGAAGCGAAAAATAGGAGTAATAATTCTTCCATTTTTGTTGCAAAAGTTAAAATCTATACAGCGTTTTTCTGATTATAAGACTATTCTTTAAACAATTCAGCAATACAACAAGACTACAACAATGTTTAACAGACCAAAAACATAACATAAAAATTCATACTAATATACACAAAGGTACTATAACAAAAGCTGAAACTGGAATTTTTTTTATCTTGCACTTAATTATCTCTATAACTTAGCCTGCTAAAACCAGCCTCTCAATTGGCTTCTAGAATTTTAATTTATGATAAAATTAATGTAATAAACCTTATTATATACTACACTGCATTAAAATTAGGGTAATTACAATATACTAAATCTTAGAAAATATACATTATATTTTAAAATAAAATAGTAATTTATTTATTAACCTAAAATTGTGCAAGTCCCCGACCCGATACAGTTGGGAAATTACCCTATGGCCCGATTGCGGACAACCCGAAGACCCGTATTGTGGCAACACTTATAAAAGTGGAGCATATTTAGAATCTATGCATTTTGAAGGAGAAAGAGATTCTCACAAACTCAAGCAAGCTAAGGAGAGAAAATGGAGGCGCAAAGGATTCAGGAATTGAAGGGTTTGGTGGAGTTCTGCAAACTAAACCCACATGTCTTACACACTCCGTCTCTTGCATTTTTCAAGAATTTTCTGCAAAGGTGCAAACTTTTTTGGTTGTCAACTTTAATTTTTGCTGTAAATTGAAGAATTATTTAAGGGTTTCATTGTTTTTTTTTGTTTTTGTTTTTGTTTCAGTTTTGGAGCTCGAATTCCGGCGTTTGGAGGATCGGTGAGCTAGATTCATGAGCTTCCTTTTTTGTGTTGTTCTGTATTGATGAAGCTGTAGTTGATCAAGCTAGCTCATTTGAAAGAATATTTTTTGATTGTGTGTGTTATAAGTTTTAAAAATGGAAACTTTTTTGTGGATTTTGGATGTTATGTTATGTGGTTGGATCTTGGAGTAAGGTTGGTTTGAATTTATTTTTTTGAGGTTTGATGTTAGATGAATTGAAACATTGAATTGCCAACTTGAAATGCAATGAACTGCATTAATTTATCTATAGTTGCAAAAGAATGTCATTAAGAATAGGGTTTGATGGTGTTTGCACTTGCAAAATCGGAAGTCGAATGACTCTTTAATGTTATCCAATGTTGACACTGTCTCTATGCTTTCATCATTGATGACTTCCAATTTGTTGAATCTCTGAGCATATGTATTTCATTGGTGATAAATTGAGCAGTAGTTATATTCTTATTCGTCATTAGATTGGAAATGTCACGAGGTTTATATACGTACTGGTTCGATATTTATGTTGACAACATGGAAGAGCCACGTGTAAAGTACATGGAAAAATTATCATATTAGCGAGCTAAGCAGCGTGGGATGCTGTGGATGCTGGAAGACTGAGTCTTACTCTTAACAAATGAACATGTTTCGTGTCTCATTTAATATCTCTATCGGAATCATGATTGGTAGTATATTTAGTTGCAGTTTTTAACTTTAGTCGTTGATGTTCTTTGCGGGGTTTGTTTATGTGTTTCTGCTATTGGAAGATACACGTTAACATCAGAGAGTAAAAAATTTCTAACAAATTTGGAAGGCCACATTTTAACATTATTGCCTCGGTTGTTTCCTATATGCATGATCTGTGGTTATTTTATATTCACTGATGACGTAAAACCTGATGCAGAGCAATGATGGTGAGGACCATGAAGATAAAAAGCCGTTTGCTTCAAGGAAGCGCAATGCACCAATGGAGGATGCCTTAAATGACGACATTGTTGAATCTGACGCTGAGTTAGATAATTCAGACATTGTGGAGCCTGACAATGATCCTCCACAGAAAGTGGGTGCTGTTGAAGTAACCGAAGATAATCAAGAAGCTGCTCAGTTATCGAAAGCAAAAGCTATGGCAGCACTCGCTGAAGGTATGCAGTTTATGGAATTCATTTTTTTAAATCTCATTGCAGGATGCTGAAGCTATTTCTGTTTTAAAAGATGGTATATTCACATAACTATTGTCTATTTTTTTTTCATTTTAAGTATTTTCATTAATATACTGTTTCTCCGTATACTCATATGCGACTGTACTTAGGCATACGATAAAAGTTGGTCTGAATGAAATGCATTAGGTTCCGTTATTCAAGTTCTCTTACGGCCTGAAACTCAAACTCTTTAGTGTTCTTAAACTCTTAGCCTTGATATGCGTCTTATTAGCCAATTTCGTCACGTTTGCTTGCAGGAGAAGTCATCCTGATTCATTCTGGTAGCGACTTGGATGAGAAACTCGATGCTGCTTCAAAGGCATCTTGCCTCTCAGTTCTCTACTTCACCGCAACGTGGTGTGGGCCTTGCCTTTATGTCGGCCCTGTTTTCACTAGCTTGGCGGCTAAATACCCAAAAGTCGTTTTCTTAAAAGTAGACATCGACGAGGCTAGACAGGTTGCTTTCAAATGGGGCATCAGTAGCATCCCGACCTTCTTCTTCATCAGAAATGGTGAGGAGGTGGATCAGCTCGTCACCGTGGACAAAAACGCGCTCGAGCAGAAGATTGCTCAGCATGCTTGATTGATTGTGTTGGAACAACCATCTACATTTGATATATAGAACTACATTTTTACAAATAACTTTCCTTTGTTATTATGTTTGGATATTACATGTGAGTTGTCTCACCTTACAAATGTGAAGGAAAAAAGAGATCAGTTAGGTACCAATTGAGCCACTCTTTTTCTACTACCAATTAATTTTCGAATGGAACCTCATAAAAGTCCGGCTAGTCTTCCTTTAATATTGATCGAAGCTTAATTGAGAAACTACCAAAACAATTTCTTTTGCATCTGATGATTAATCTAAGCATATTAGGAAAGAAGTAGAGTCCTCGTGTAAAAGGGGGGAAATGGTTCATATGCAATCTGAAACCATCAATGTAACTTGTTTCTGTTTCTTAACCATTTTGATTTTAGTTGAAATGGAATAAATTTCTATAGGATTATGGTGTTCTTACTGTAATTATATTCCTGGATTGTTAGAGAAGGCTGCAGTGAGCAAACTGGAGTTGCTTGCAATGCTGAGCTGAATGAAGATGATCCAAGTCACTGCCATGTGAGCAAGCTTGGAGCACGAGATAGAGTCAAGATTGTACCACTGCCAGCTGGTGAAGATCAGAGAGATGTTGTGGTCTTGCCTAACAAAAGTGAGGGCCAAAAGTGTATTTGGAGAGACATAGTTGTTAAAGCATTGATGGAGAAGAAAGCTTAGTGATTCTGTTATGATTAGTGTCTGTAATCGGCTTGTACAAGATTAGTGAAGTGTTCTAGATCCTTCCTAGTCTGGATATAAATTCAGTTTGTATGTTACATTATCATCCATCAATGAAACAGTAAAATCATCCGATTGCAGAGATTATCAAATGTCTTGTTCTACTTTCTTCTTCGTGTCTTTGCTTTATTGTTTTCATGGATTTCTATAATCTTGTCCATCTTGAATTCCTGCTATGCGAATCTTGTCCTGTTCGGCTTAGTATGACAAGTGTCCACGTGCAATAAATGGACATTTCGGGGAAATTTATCGTGCTTTAGGGTTAGGCTGCGCGCGTACATTTCTTTGTCAAGTCATAGCAAATACGGCTTTCACCTGCTGCTGCTAGTAGATTTTGGCTTGGGTGGTAAGAGCAAGGATTTTTCTTGTATTTAGAAAAGCACTGGTCTAAGATATGAAGTTACTGGTTTTATATTGTTAATCCTAACTCAAATTTTTGATATTTTTATTATCTTATTGGGATGTAATTAGTTAGTAGTATAACGCATATTCAACCTAATTTGTAAAAAAGTCTAACATGCCGAATAAAGAGTAAAATATCAATGTCACTTGATAGAAATAGGCATGTTATTAAGGTAATGTTGTATTTTTTTTAAATGTTGTTCATATTAAAAGTATATCTTGTTTGTAGAATCTATTGGTAAAATTAATTGGTAAAAAAAACAAGGAAAGTTTTAGTATTTACATTTGTGGGTTGTATTGTGGCAGTTTGAAGAGAGAGAGAGATATGTAGTTTTCAATTGGAAATGTTGCCCGCGTCTTCAACTGTCAACTACTAACTTTTAAAAAGTAGTGCCTGTGATACGGCGTCGTTGCAGTCAACTTATTTCTTCCAAAAAGTTACCAAAAATAATGACCAATTTGATGAACATAATGTGTAAGTAATGTACTAGTATTCCAAATTATGTTTAATTTAGAGCACATTATATTTGGAGAAAAAAATGTATGTCGTGGTGGGATATGTTGAAGTGAATTGAAGGGGAAAGTGACCAAATACTACTAGGATGCTAATGATTGGATGGAGTAATTCACTCGTATTTAAGTTGCTATTTAGATTATATTTACAAGGCAAGGTGTGAATCTTTCGTATTTATTGATACTCCATTTGAACAGGACCATACCATCCCTGTCCCATCACTTTTGGCACATTCAGCTCGAGAACAAGACATGTTCTGATATCACGCACGAAGTTAATCCGACACAAACACGCAATTTTAGGGTTGGATCCTTATAGGGTCGACCCAAAAACAACTAGATGATATCGGGTTGAGTTAGGGTCGGGTTTGGTTTATCAATTAAGAAATAATATACTCCATTAGTATTTTATAAATTAAAAAAATAAAATTTAATTTTATTATTTAGGTTTAAATCATGATAAAATTTTAATCATGTATTTACATGAGTTTTAATAGTGTAATATCATATTTTATCATGTACTATTAGGCTTTAATCGTATAATTGTCGTTATCGTGTCAAGCTAAATCATATAGTAACTTAATATCATTAACGGTAGGGTTGCACGATAACCCGCACAAACACGCATGAAATTATTGGGTTGAGACTCGATGATTTCGGGTTGGGTTAGGGTTTAACCTTATTGGATTATGTCGATATCAAGTTGAACCAAAACTACCCAATCCGTACAATTGGTCAGCCCTCTCTAGTACCCTAGTATGTGAAGAGAGATAAACCAAACTTTAATAGTTTCATCCGAAAACTAACTGGTAGAAAGTGTGACTCACTTGGTATTTGCAATAGATAGCTCCAAAAATGTAGTTCTATAGGTCAAATGTAGATAGTTCCAACACATTCAATCAAGCATGCTGAGCAATCTTCTGCTCAAGCGCGTTTTTGTCCGACCCGACGAGCTGATCCACCTCCTTACCGTTTCGGACAAAGAAGAAGGCCGGGACGCTACTGATGTTCCATTCAGCAGCTGCATCTCTAGCCTCGTCGATGTCCACTTTCAAGAAAACAACTTTCGGGTATTTACCAGCCAAGCTCGTGAAAACAGGGGAGACATAACGGCAGGGCCCACACCATGTTGCAGTGAAGTAGAGAACTGAAAGCCGAGATGTCTTTGAAGCAGCATTGAGTTTCTCTTTCAACTCGCTACCAGAGTGAATCGGGATGATTTGTCCTGCAATGAAATGGAGAAGATCCGTGTTAAGACTTACTATAATTTTAGAGTACTAAAGATCTTGAGCTTTAGGCCGTAAAAGAACTTCAATAGGAACCTAATGCAACTCATTGATCAATAGTTGAAACATAACTACTTGAAACGAATATTGGACAATAGTTGTGTGAATATACCATCTTTTAAAACAGAAGCAGCTTCGGTATCCTGCAATAAGATATACAAAAAAAGGAATTACTCATTCATAACTAAGGCTTCGTTCGGTATCATGGAATCGGGCTTGTGAAAGCAATTCCAAATTCAATGTTTAGTACCACAAAAAAAAATTGAATTACAATTCCAATTCCAATGACTTCCTGACAATTTGAATTCCATATCAAAAGTAGATAATTTGAATTCCAAATAGTTAGAAAATTGGGCACCTTCACACACTGCACGCACACACACTACACATACACTGCACACACTACACGCACACTGCGCGCGCACACACACACTGCACACATACTGTATATCATTTCCTTCAAATTCAATTCCATGTATCATTTTTACCGAATAAAGGATTTGGAGTTAAATTATAATACAATCCCTAAGAGAATTTGATGAATGAAATCGGGGAATTAAATGTGAGGTTTTGGTTTAGGTTTAACTCGAGGAATGTAGCATGTTTGATACTCGCTTTGTGTAGAAAAATCCATTGAAGTTTTTGGGGTGATAAAAAACTATCAAAAGCTAAAATAACCAAAAAGGTTAGGACTCACTTGACGCCTCTTCCTCTCAAGCTCGATTTGTCTTAATTCCTTCTCTTTACGCAGGCGTTCATATTTCCGGTTGTGCTCTTCAATTTTCTTTGCATTGGGTTCAACCTGAAAAGTTTCAAGTAAAAATCATACTATAAGGTAACTCCCGTTTAAAATTGAAGCCAAAAAACTAGAAAGTGATGTTTACCTTCTTGAGTGCTAGTCCTATCTCCTCGTCAAAATCCAACTTTGATGCCACGTGCAAATCACGAGCAGCCTCTTCCCACGAGCCCAACATTGCCTTTGCCAGCCCTCGTGCTTTGTATCCTTTTGCCGAGTCTGGGTTGATCTATACAAAAAAAAACGCAGAAACAAATCAATAATCTTCTTAAGAGGTGAGGTTTTTACCCTTGAAAGCATGAACAAGTGGAGCTCAAAGCCACGCGTACCTGTAAGGCTGCATCAGCATCTCGTATCGCAGCATTTGGTTTCTTCAATGTGATAAAGATACTTGCTGAAGAAGAGAACATTGATATAGTTATTAAACAGGACATCTCCTACGAAAATCTCTACAGTTCACAAGCATGAGAGTTACCTCGATTTCCATATAATATTGCCGAGTTTGGATTCAACATGATTGCCTCAGTTAGGTAATCTATGGCCTCACTTAACTTTCCTGGATTTAGTAGAATAGAATTTGCATCAGTTAATTCTCCTAGAAAATAGACTATCTACAAAAAATAGTAAAAGAAATTCCATAAACGGCATACCATCAGCAATTGCTTCCATAGCTTTTGCTTTCGATAGCTGAGCAGCTTCTTGATTTTCTTCAGTTACTTCAACGGAAGGGTCACCCATCTGTAATAATAAAGTAATCCGGTGTGTAAAAGGGAACAATCGGGCAATATGAAATTGGAGTTTTTCAGCTACCCACTTTTTGTGGAGGATCATTGTCAGGCTCCACAATGTCTGAATTATCCAACTCAACGTCAGATTCAACAATGTCGTCATTTGAGATATCCTCCATTGGTACATCGCGCTTCCTAGTATCAAATGGCTTTTTATCCTCACGGTCCTCACCGCCTTTGCTCTGCATCAGGTCTTACGTCATCAGTGAATATAAAATAACCACAGGACGTGCATATAGGAAACAACCGAGGCAATAATGATAAAAATGTGTCCTTCCAAACTTGCCTTATTATCTCTCTGATGTTACCGTGTAGCTTTCAATAGCAAAAATACACAAACAAACCCCACAAATATCATCAACGAAAAAGTTAAAAACTGAAAAACAAAGCCAATGAACCTAAAGATGCTAGCAATCACGAGACGAATAGAGATTAAATGATACACGAGATATGTTCATTTATGAAGAGTTAGACTCAGCATCCACAGCGTCAAACGCTGCTTAGCTCGCTAATATCACACGTGGCTCTTCCACATTGCCACCAACTTAAAATCGAGTTAGTATACAAACATCATGTCATTTCCGATCTAATGACGATAAGAAATCTAACTAATGCTCAATTTGTCACCAATGAAATACATATGGTAAGATATTCAACAGATTGGAAGTCACCAATGATGAAAGCACAGAGACAGTGTCAACAATGGTTAGCATTAAATAGTTCATTCGACTTCGATTTCCACAAGTGAAAACACCACCAATCCCTATTCTTAGACATTCTTTTGCAACTAGTTCCAAATTATCGAAGTCATACATGATTAATGCAATTCAATTTCTCAATCCATCCAACATCAAACCTCAAAAAAGCAATTAAACCAAACTTACTACACGATCCAACCACACAACTCAGCATCAAAAACCAACAAAAAAGTTTTCATTTTTAAACTCAAAACACACACAATCAAGAACATTCTTTCAAATGGGCTTAATTACTACAGCTTCATCGATACAGAAAAACAAAAAAAAGGATGCTCATGAATCTAGCTCACCGATCCTCCAAACGCCGGAATTTTAGCTCCCAAACTGAAACAAACAAAAAAATAACAATTAAACCCATAAACACTTCATCAATTTACAACAAAATTAAAGTTGAAAACCAAAAAGTTTGCACCTTTGCAGAAAATTCTTGAAAAATTCTAGAGATGGAGTGTTTAACACATGTGGGTTTTGTTTGCAGAACTCCACAAAACCCTTCAATTCCTGAATCTTTTCGGCCTCCATTTTCTATCCTTCGCTTGCTTGCTTGCGTTTACTTTGAGTGAGGATCTCTCTCCTTCAAAATGCTTTACTTCTAGAAAAAATGCTCCAATTCTAGAACCATTCACAATATGGGTCTTCGGGTCGTCAGCAACGGGTCGGGCCTTGAACAATTTTTGTTTAATACTCCTATACTGTACTAATTAATTATTTTATTTTAAAACTATAAGCTATTTTTTCAGATTTATTATATTGATTAAAATTTATAATAACAAGAGTACTTTTTAATTACATAAACTAAAATAGATAATATAAAGTTATTTATTATATTAATAGTCTAAGTTCTAAATTTCACCCACGAATTATATTCTCAAGCTTTTTTACTAGTTCTTAATAATGTATGTTTGTATAATTTTTAAAATATTATTCAGGTAATTGTAGAATTATCTTCTCAAGCTTTTTTACTACTAGTTCTTAATAATGTGTGTTTGTATAATTTTAAAATATTGTTCAGGTAATTGTAGAATCAATTGGTAAGACATCTCTCCTTAAATAAAAAATCAAGGAAAGTTTAATAGTACTCCTATTTACATGTGAGATTTGTGGGTGTTTGAAGATCACAGTATTAATTTTGTGGAAAATCCCTATTAAACTCAAGAGAATTGATAATAATAATAATAATAATTCTTCCATTTTTGTTGCAAAACTTAATATTTATACAATCTGAGTCTGATTACAAGACTACTACATTCTTTGAACAATTCAGCAAAAAAATGTACTACAACTTGACTACAGCAACGTTTAACATACAAAAAACAGAAACAAATAAATTCATACTAATAAACAAAGGTATAACACAAGCTGAAACTGGAATTCTTTTTTATCTTGCATCTTAATTATCTCTATAACTTATTTGCAGCTTCTGCTAAAACCATCCCCTCAATTGGCTGCTGGTACTGGACAAGACCCCTACGAGTTCATCGACAAGCTCGTCCCGCCTGATCCGGCCGCCCCATAATCCCCCGACTGACAGTCACCATAAGGTGAAGCACTGATCACCCTATAATAGTGAGAGCAAGTCTTTTTAGGCATTAACCAGATCACTTTGCAACATTTAAATCAAAATCAACGTCTAGCTAAGCAGAAGAGTGCGTTTACGTGCAATATGGAATGACGATAGGAAAGGAATGGAAACTTAATATTTCATTCAAGGCATATGCGCAAAGAAAGCGCGTCTCCTATCATGAAAACGAAGACGATACATTTGGACTCGAGCACTAACCACTCTACCGATTACACAAGAATTTCACGGCCAATAAATGCAATCTAAGTTCAAATGAGGCTAGAGATCTACCTCTCCTTGCGCTTCTCCAAGAACCGGGCTAGAGATTTTCTGCGAAACTGAGGCACAGTGTCTGAAAACAACACGATGAGGAAGAAGATATTTAACGACTACGAAGATTATAGAAGTAAGATAACAACAAAAACACAAAAACGGCTAAGAAAAAGTACCTGCTGATATGAAGCTTACAGATCCTGGAGGAGTAACTGTTTTCAGAGGCTCAGCATTGATAGGAGGCGACATACGAGATCCAGATGGCCTAGCAGCGCTTGCCTCAGTCCTAAGACCAGCCCATCCCAGAGACGGGGAGTTGCTAATAGGGGTCACTGGGACGGGGCTGGAAAGGCGTGGCGTGGTTGCATAGGGCTGGCTTATGGTTAGCCTCTCGGAAACTGAAGATCTAGGAACGGCCGCCTGAATATGAGATGCGGAAGGGGTGGCCTTAGGAGCCACCGGTGGTGCATTTCCAGCCAATAGCATAATAGCTTGAGCCTAAATCCATCGATAAACAACGTTATAATAAGTGGACTAATGAGGTAGTCAGTGATAACAGAGGAAACAAGTGTGTTATGTACCTTCTCGGGAGATATGTTGTCGAAGACACAGACTGAGCCATTGTAGAAGATGGTCAACTGAGCCGGCGCGTTGGAGATCTTGGGTGAGTTCCTACACAATTTTAGCCTCATAGTTAAATCATCACCTTTCTTGATAAGGTATTTGGTTTCTAATTTTCACGAAGAGGTGCCTGAAATCAGTGGTTCCAACGACAGCGCTGTTGGAGGGCTTGGCCATTGGGACTACGGCCATGGGAGCAGCGTAGGGCTGGTGGTGAGCCACACCCGGTGAAGTGGTGGTGATTGGACGACGGACGCTGTGTGCATCTCCGTGCTGAGTCGGGTAAGTTGTCACCGTGTAACGGACCCCACCTTGCTTCTCAACAGCATTACTTTTCTGCACATCAAAATCAATCAATAATCAAAAGTAATCACAACCATTCAAGTAAATCAATCAAACAAAAGGGATCCAAATCAATCCAACAACCAACTAAACCAATCGAAGAAACAATACAGTTAAATCTAATTCATGAAAAGCAACAAAAGGAGATGCATAACCAACCTGTGAGGCAGGAAACTGGGTGTGACTAGACTCGAAAACATCAGTAGTCAAGGTAACCAAACCAGATGATGCAAGAGAGTTAAAACCAGTCTTAGGTTGCTTGTCTTCTTGACCACCTTGGAAAGACAAGAGATGAGGAAGGGCAGAGCCCTTGTTTGAGAATGACCACTGCATTGGTAAGCTTCTCACAGGAGCTACAACACAATGAATGCATATGAGATGAAAATATGAATCAAGAATGGATGAATATAGGGAACAGAAGCAATAGATTTTCTAGGTCAGAGAGGCCTTTTTTAAGGACTTAATCACCTAATGATTAACAACTAATAAATAATTTGGTGAAGTGTAGTTTCAAAAAAGCTGCATAAATAATCACTCAGCTGCAGCCCTGTTACTATTTTAATCTAATACTACTAGCTAGGAATCCAAGATTAAACTAAATTAAAAATTTTAACTTGGAGCTGTATAAAAGGGGTGTGAACATAAACATTTTTATTAAAGGGAAGGGTTAATGGATTCTGCATCTCATGCAGATTATAATAAAGTTATTATTGTACTTGACGAAAATAAATAAAGAATATGGCGTTCCCATCTAGTCAAACAGTTCAAATAGACAACCTATTTTTAAAGAGGTGGCAGGAATACAATATTTCAGCATGTGGGGGTGGTGAGTGGTGACTTCTTGGAGAGCACAACTTAATTAATTTAATTATAATAACAATTTCTATATAATAATGAAGGGGCTCACGAGGTGCATGTTAGCATTGAACAAGTCTAAAACACAAGAAAATGGAATATGAATAAAAAATTGTGAGAGATTTAAAAATTTAAAAACAGGAGGAAGACTTGCACAAATAAGACCACAACCAATAAAAATACTATAGTACTACTAGTTCCTATTTTAATACCCATTTAGATTACTTCTCACGAAACGTGAAGAATCCACCTCCCACATCATGACATAAAGAATAACAATATTTAATTTAAGCTACAGTTGACAGCTGGTGGCATGCCAAAAAAACTCATAAATAAATAATTTCTTTTCAAAAAGAAAATGGTCCTTTTATCCTTGCAAAAAAAACATTCTTGGATTGCCATGTTGCACCCTCTAGTTGTTGTTTGCAATAAAGAGATGAACTTATAAGAAAGTAAAAGAGAATTAAAGCATATGCAAATTTTCAATTCAAACATGCTAAATAAATAAAAAAGTTTCCTTTTTTACAAGCTTCATAGATTCTCATCTTCATACAATCAAGAAACTAAAAAATTCTAAAAAAACAAAAGAAAAGAATGATTACCAGCATCAATTATTTCATCAGGAAGCTCCTGTTTCACAGACAAGCCCATGAAATCTCTCTCCATCTTCAAATTTCAGCAGAAATCAAGAAAAAGATCACTTTTTTATTATTGCAAAACCTTGAAAATCAACCAGATAAGGGGAAGGGTTAGAATTTTGGCAGTGAAAAGAGACAAAGGGATGTTTGTTTGCTGCTGATGGCTTTTCTCTCTCGTGAATGGGAGAGAGAATGAATATTTGAGGAGACAACAACTGAGAGAGAGAGAGAGAGAGAGAGAGAGAGAGGGGGGTGTGGAAACTGTAGGAGGCTTTGGATTAGATGTGCAATGTAATAACTGTATCATTTACAGAGGTATGATTGTGACATTTTTCTGAATTTTTTATTATTAAACACTGCTTCTCGTGGTAATACTAATATACCGGCAACCTCCGGTCATCCAACATAGACTTTTTGTGAACCATGAATTTTATTTTAATTTTTATTTGGTGAGATATTAATTTTTAGAAGCACAGATATTATCATTTTATTTCGGTTAATATTTAAAAATCAGGATGTTGGACAGTACTTAAATAGGGGGTAATTACTGTTATGAAGTCAATGCTAACGTATAAGATTAATATTAGTTTTATGACAATGAAAAAGATTAATTAGGTTTATGTTTATTATCTTCGTCCATACAAAATATAATTTTAGTAATTAATGATATGAGCTTTATTGTAAATTGATAAAAAAAAAGTGGATAATTAAGATATGAAGTGGTTGAAGTATTTGTATTGATATTGGAAAATGTAGCCTACATCGTTAGAGTTGCTATAGATAAATAGAAACTAATAATAGCGGGTGACCTAAAATGAAAAACCGCGACTGTTTTTGTAGAACGAAAATAGTACTTTGTTAAGATAACCATCAAACGTAAATCACAAGTATCATATGGTTAAATTTGCGATTTTTTAGATAAAAAACATATGTAAAAAGCAAACATTTTACGAGATAATGATTGCAACCAAAAGCGACAGATAAGATTATTAGTACTCGGTAAAGTAGACATTTGTACATGCGGAATGATTGGTTAAAGTATAGATCGTAAAACTTGTGACTTATGTAAAGACGGCGTGATTGGCCAAAGAATGAAATATAAAACTCGTGTTTTTATCACGAGTAGTATGTTTATCATAGAATCATGCAGTATATTCGAAAGGCCCCGTTCATTTTCATCATGACCAAAAGTTACGTGTCATCAGCAATGAATCAAAAAAATAATTTACTCTCATAAATATCCTCCTTTCAAAGTGCGATGTAATATATTTGTAATTTTCAATAAAACATAATGTAGGATACTAAATACTTCTTTCGTCTCATTGTAAGTGACACATTTTTCCTTTTAGAATGTCTGACTTGAAATGAAACATTTATGAATATAAAAACTCATTCTATCGACCTTTTCCCCCTCTCACACTTACTTTATTTTCTTTACTTTACTCACAAAATTATAATAGACAATATAAAATCATGAACCTGGATTAAAAATGTTCCACTTAGTGGGAAAGATGAAGTAGTATTAGAGCATCAGCAATGGCGGATGTCCCACCGGACGTCGGACCGGCGTGCCGGAAGTCCTCGTGGGACTTCCGCCATTAGGCACGGATCGATGGATGCTGACGTCCGCCCTTGATGTGAGGTATCTGCGGCCTTCCAACGACGTCCGTCGGGACATACGCCATTGCGGTGTCCCGGTGGACGTCCCGAATTTTGAATTTTTTAAAACTCTATATATACGGCTTGTTGAACTTCATTTCATTCGAAATTTTAATTCCATAAATTGTTTAATTTGATGAATTTGTGAATTTTTATTATTGTGGATGTCTGTCGGGATGTCCTTGAAGATGTCCGTCATTGTGCAGTTGGATGTCCTTATGACGTGGCAAGAAGTGTTTTTGGAAAGTCCGCCGGAAAGTCCGCTGGGACATCCACACCATCGCGGATGCTCTTGTATGCTTGCAACTAAATGTGTCAAAACTTGCTAGTTGATGTCCAAATAAAAGATTGTGTACTATTCTGATTATTTTTTTGACCAATTCAACCACAATTAGATTCGGCCTTCCTTTAATTGATCAATTTTCGTTAATATTATAATTAGCATAAGAAAAATATTTTTAAAGTACCATATTTTATTGATTCAACCACTACCAAATTCCATAATTTAGATAAATAGAATATTTTGTTTCAAAGAATGTTTACTTCACTGTAATTTTTTTAATAAAGCACTTATGTTTTAATTTTTATGAAGAGTTTCAGAACAAATTTTCAAATCATAAAATTTCAGATATTTAATTTTTTTTTCAACGATATAAATAACTATAGTAGGAGTACTACTATAAAATTAAAGTTCTAAATACTGAAATTTATTAAATAATTAAATACGGAGTAAATACTTAGGCAACCGGCTAAAGTAGTAGCTGTGATAAAAACAAACACCACGTGCGACAACATTTTCCGTGAATCACGCTTTTAATGCCACGTGGTGAAAACGTGACAATTCTCGTGCACATTTATGCTCCCTCAACCCACCTGATTATTATCTGCCACATCTCAAAATTGGATATGATAGCGTGACCGTTTGGTGACACGTAGTATCCCCTCTTCTCCAAGTGTCACAAATTTATTGGGCCTTCACTTGAACGTTAACCAATCTTCCTATCCCGTTCACTACTCTTACTTAGTGCTAAAGCAATTGTGTTTACTAATAATAAGTTTATTAAGTTAGTGGGACTAATATTTATTTAAATTAAAATAAGTTCTCTTAGATTAATAAACTTTGACGAGTTTCATCTAATAATCACTTCAGTGAATTATTAATCTCATTATATGTGTCTCACGTTAAAAATATATCTTCTTACATATGCATTGGAAGTTTGAAACTTTTGTTAGGAAACTCAAATTAAGTCCAATGGATATAGACTATATGGAAAAAAGTCAAATTAGCAATAAATTAGGTGATGTTATAAATATTTAATTTTATGCATTTTCAATATGTGAAAAATGAAAACTAGTGTTAAGTGGTTAGTGAATGTTCTAATTGGATACTCCCTTTGTCCCATTAGAAATGAAACGTTTTCATTTTCGGTCTGTCCCATTAAAAATGAAACCTTTCTAAAAATGGAAACAATACTCTCTCTACTTTTTCTTCTCTCTTACTTTACTCTCTCTTCATTAACTCATAAAACAATACTACATAAAATCTCGTGCCGAAAAGCAAATGTTGCATATTTAATAGTGCCGAAAAACAATACTACGTCTTTTCCACTTTATTTATTAGTCATGTGAAGCATGATCTTTTGTGAATAAAGAAGGGTCCCACTTTTAGTGGTGCATTGTGAGTTTTTAAAATTGGATAAAATAGTTGAAAGATGCATTAGTCTTTATTACCAAAAAACTTGATATATCTATCATAACAAAAATTGTGAAAACTAATAATTTTTAATTGACATAACACCAAGATTTTTGATTTATTATTTCATTCAAAAGATAGAGTATCTTCTAAACAACTGTACAAGATTATGGGAGTAGTTAACTAACTAAAAAGGATGTTAGTAACAAGCAACAATGGAGTAGCATTGAGCACTTCATCTAGTGTGCAAACACTTTGTATAATGCGCAGATCAACAAACTATACAATTGTAAGAGCATTTCATGTAGCATTGTACTACAAATTTCTACTACAAAATAAAGCATATAATACTACAATTTTGTTCAGTTTTAAGCATCTCTATATCAGAGTCTTCTACATGACCAAAATTTTATTATATTTAATACTAATTCATATCCATTTTTTAAGAAAAATTTGAATTGGCATTAATATCATGTAATAAACTTGTGGTGTATCACAGTGGCGGATCCAGGATCCGGAAATGGAGGGGGCGGAATATATAGTATTAGCTTGGTTTAATGCGGACATGGCTATTTTTTTTATTGTTCGGGGCGACGCCGGAGGCAAACGGAGGGGGCGGACATGGTAAATTTACATCCCGATAAGGGAAAAATAGTCGCACGGAGGGGGCGACCGCCCCCTCCTGCCCCCCCCTAGATCCGCCACTGGGTGTATGTGTACATTTATGTGTGATTTATTTCGATCGTATAATTTGTTGTTTCAATTATATTATAATTTTTATTTAATTATATGAAGCTTTAGGTCAACGTACAATAGTTGAGAATATATCCCATGTAAACTGCTCTCCAACCCACAGAAATAATCAATACTTATAAAATACTTGCATAAGTAATGTGCATTTAACAAGAGAACCCCACATAGTTAATTTACTTATGATTATGAATTTAATATTTGATTTTTTTTTTAGTTGGGGAAGAGGGGACAGCATTTTTTAGCACAAATGACGTTCATTGCTTGGATGTTTGGTAATAAACGATTTAATATCGATTAATAGGCGCAAAGTCAACTTTTGATATTTTTAAATGTTTAGATAATAGCATTAAATTTTTATTATCATAATACAATTACATACTCTTGTATTTTTCTAATTTTCCATGCTTTAATTATTTCAATATTAAATAATCGCACGCCTATCGAATTTGAATACACTAGAACTACTCCAACCATAACAATATATATCTATAGGCACCAAGTTGAAATAGAAAAATTAAATCAACAAATGTAATTTTGGCTATATTTATCAATATCACCATCAAGAGTCGAGACTACTAATATCATGATTTTAGTTAGATAATAATCAAATATATATTTTATATAAAGATAACTTTCAATATCAAGTCATAGTATATCACCCTGTATCCCGACATACGAAGAAGAAAATAGGACTTGTTAATTCCGTATTTTAATTAATGTGATTTTTTTTTATAATATGAAAAGTACAATAACATTACGAACTGTACAATGTAGTAGGAGTAGTACTTATGAATAATATCCATGTCACAATTGTCAAGTTGCTAGATAGTCGTACAATTTTATTTGAAAAATGCTTTAATTTGGAGAAATAATTAAGTAGTTAACATAAATAAATTTGATAGATGAGAGCGACAATTGCTAGAAGAGATAAGAAGGCATGTGATTGGCGGATCGGAAATAAAATAAGTTTTTGCGGTTTGGTCCCAATTTTCTTAGGTATTACTTACTATATTAACCACAATTGATGACGTCACGGATGATATATTAAGCTTTCTACTTTAAGCACGATACATGAACGTGTCACGTCTGTTTCTTATATAATCAATATTTAGAGATTTACTTCAATCATGCCACTTTGATTTCCTTAATTAAATGATAGGAGTAAGTAATACTATAGGATTTTATTTTGGCTAAAGGATTATGTGATTTTGATACTACACGTTTCATTTTTATACTCAAATCTAAATCTGTCACTCATGGAGAATTTACTATTGGAGTAATGATCCAATTCAAATCCACCTATTTACACACTCGTATTGTAGATTGGGAAATGCCAAAAAAAATAAAATTAAATTGGTTTGGATTTGATTTTGGTGGCTAAGATTGGTAAGTAAATTAATTTGTGCTACAAAACACAATAGGTCTCAAAATCACGACCCTCTTTTATTATATATGGGTGAAACTCGTTCTTATTCGCAAGAGGAGCATGATTTAAGATTTTATAATTACTTTAAAATTTAAAATTTCAAAACATCAAAACATCAAAACACACTTTAAATTCACTTGGTTATATCGATATGTAAGTATGTGGTCCCTTAATTTTATACTTTGCCATGATCAAGATTTTTACTATAAAATATTTCAAATAAAATGTTATGATATATCATGTGGAAATAATCAGCGAGCATCATTCTCATCTAATCCACATTATCATTAGAACCAAATTAAGTGTATAAAATGAAAAAAAAAATGTAAAAAACCGATATGCACAGATGAATAGATGATACTCATATAGGATGTTCGATTTGCAAGATTGTATCACGTGATTAAATATACAGTGTGTTTGGTTCATGAGATTCAATCCCACAACTCAATTCTAAATGGATAATCATGAGATAACTAGTCATAGCTAAAGTCATATGACTAAAATAATCTCATAACTCAATCCAAGATTATATTTTAGTATTAGTACTATTTTATATTGGAAACCGAACATCACCGTACCATATTATGTAATATCACAATTTTCTTAGAATTGAATTAGATCTAGGTAATCTATCACATTTCAGTTAATACTATCAATTGGAGATTATGAGGTATAGAACTGAATTAGATTTATAAAATAAATAATGCTAAACGTGAAATAAACCGAAGTAATGCTCATAAATAGTCCTAACTTTACATAGTGTATGTAAGCATAACATACATGCGAATGTGCATTGCATGAAAATTTTAAAATGTAATCGCCTATTCTTTTAAAAAGATAATGATATTTTATCACCTACCTAACATTGCTTGATATATTAAAAGTACTACCTCAATACATCAGTTTTTTTAGAAATATTGAAATGGCTCATTTTGAATAATATCGTGGCTGGATAAATGTATATAACCAATCGCATATCATTGAATTTTTTTAGTGGCTAGTATATTTTGAAAACTCTAAAATGCACCCCTACACTCATAAAAGAAAGTAAAATTAAATATTGACTATGGTGAGTTTAAGCTTAGATATAGTACTACTTTTTATAGCTTTAAGTCGTCTTAAACATAAATTAAAACTCAACACATATATATGCAAATAGATCCAATATTTATTTTATTCTCGTGTTTTCTTGTCACACATGCGTGGTCCTCAATTTGAAAATGTGACAAATTATTTTTCTAAAAATGATTCTACATGTGTGGTTGGTAAATTGCAACTGTTTTATTAAATAATGAAGAGTGATTAAGAAATCGATAGCAACAAAGGATGTGTCCATGTCTCTGCCATAAAATATGCCTTTCAAGGACATTGAAAATTATTTTATAGTACATTTTAAATAATTTTTATGAAAAAGTTTTTTCTAGTATCGTAATATTGTACTCCCTCCGTCCCGGACTACTTGCACTTATTTCCTTTCTGGGCGTCCCAAGTTATTTGCACTCTTTCCATTTTTAGTAAAAATTGTCACATACAGCCGCAATTGTTGACTTTGCTATACACTCATTCCTTAATCTCCGTGCCGAAAAGGAAATGTGCTAGTAGTCCGGGACGGAGGGAGTACTATGTATGAATCTTTGGACAGCTAGACGACTTTTTATTGAATTCAAAATATTTAAGTGGTTGATAAAATCAACGCGGAGGGGCATGGGTGCATGTTCTACAAAGAAATAAAATGTTTTGGTTTATTAATTAAGAATAAGACATTTTATTTAATTTTTTTAACTTAAATGTCTTAGTAATAATCACAACGAGTTTGAGTGCCATTTTATGCTTTTGATTAAACATTATAATCCTACTTTATTTTTTTCTGAGTGGGAGACAAGAGTTAGAAATACAAATTGCACCAATATAATATTGGAGCTCGATGAGGAGTTCAACTAATGATCTCAAAAAATAAACATTTATATTGTATATTTAGACTGTGATATATGTAAAATTTATTTTTAATTATAAATTATACTCTCTCTGTCCTACAAGAATATACCGTCCCACAAGAACATGCACTTTCTAATTTTGGAAAGTCTTTTTTTTTCTTATGAGGTGAGACTTATTCTCTACTAACAATACTTTAATTACGTTTTCTCTCTACCCCTCTCTTACTTTACTAATTTTACATTAACATCCGTGACGTACCAAAAATGCATATTCTTTAGGGACGGATGGAGTATAATTAATACAATGGTGATTATTGAAAAATATGGAGATAACATATGTCATTTTTAGATAACATATAATTTTTTTTTCTTCATAGTGTTTAGTTTATTTTAAAAATTTGTACTCTTTTGTAGTTTTCTAGTTCAAATATTCTAAATGAACTGAAACGATCTAAAAATTACCTCTGTTTAATCTTATGTTGAACCTATGTTATTTTCTGCAATTTTGTGCTAGGAATTAGTTCTATTTTTTTTATCACAACTCATATATATATATATGTATATGTATGCATGACAAATACTCGCAGTGGAGTCATTTCCCTTTTTAGTAAAGTCAACATTTTTCTTCCTACTTACTTTTCACTATCTCCTACTTTATTCTCTCTACTTTTTCTTCTCTCCTACTTTATTATTTTTTTATCCAACACATTATACACTTTTTTTCTTAATCTCCGTGCCGAAAAGAAATATCCTCCCTACTATGAAACGGAGGGACTATTCAACTATCTAGAACTCAAATAGTAGAACAAAGCGCCAATTAAGAAACTAAGCGAACTCTGGTATGCTAATAGAGTTCGATTAATTCTTAAAACACGATTTTATTTGACAACAACTACTCAATACGCTAAGGTAATGAGTTGCAAAATTTCGCACTTTATAATATATCAAAGCAATACATATTCCGTAACACATACTCATTGTTACTCACATACTCTTTAATAATAATAGATTATTCAAACATATCTAGTTTGTGATTTTTTTTTATTTTCTGTAAGAATCATCTTCTGTGATCCTCTATCAATCCACCACCGTCTAAAATGTGAAACACATCATTGTTTTCATATAATGTAATCAATAGATCAACTTACATAAATTGAATTAAACTATTGAACGTGTCGTGAGTTTATTCACCCATACCAAAATGGATATAGGAGTCTTTAATTTTTGTATGAAGGTTTAGGTAAATAGATGCGATTTGCTATTAACGTTATTTTGGAATTCGGCCTAATTCAACGATTAAACTAAGACACAACATCAACCCATCATTTTCAACTCAATAAATAATGAATCTTGCCTTAATTTTAAATTGCATCTAGGAAGTAATATTTGTTTTGTAAAGTTGTCTTTAACGTGGTGCTAGTTTATTGCTAATGACAAAAACAATATTTTAGCTATACATGTTGCTTTTGAATTGTTGTCTTCTTAACTAATACTATTATAAATTGTACTTATTCTTTCATAGTTAATTCAAACAATTTTGACTTATTTAAATTTAATTGAAAGTATCAAAATAGGCTCTAACCGACTCGATTTTGGGTTCGTTTTTTCAGGCCAAATAACAACCCGGATTCTCACTAGTGGGCTCGGGCCGACCCATAAAGACCGATTCAAGGTGTGCCCATTGAGTCCAATGGGCTAAGTTTATTGGGCCGATACTTTCTGACTAAATAAAATATGGACTTTGCAAATGGTGTGTCGTAACTTTTTTTTATTACATGCTGTAATAAAAAAATATTGATTATTTAAAAAGAAAGACGCGAATATCAATTATTTTGAAACGAAAGTAAGATCAACATATCTTTATCCGGAAGATGAAAAATAATCAACAAATTGCAATTAAATAATCTCGATAGAAAAAGTAACAATCGAATCAAATGGACTTTTCTTCTATCTCTATCCCAATTTTCATTATTATTATATTATCTCCCATAATATAATTGACTTCCCCTTTCCCCACCATTAATAGTCCTATACACACAAATTTAAGATTTTATCTGGAATATTATGACTTAATTCCATTACTCCTCGAATAGAAAGAAAGGCATGCAATGTTTATTAGATTCCTTTTTATATAAAATTAGGGTCTTATCAATTCCCGCTCTTGCTAATAATTAAATAAATATAATTGAAATAATTAAAAATGGTTTCCAGTTCCTCTTAATAATTATATACAATAATTTTATATTCTTATTTACAGACAAACTGAGACACTAGATTTTTTAAGGGCGTTTACTTTCGTAAGATAAAAGATAATATGATTATATAAACACAAATTTAGTCAATTTTATTAAAGTAAATAATAAAGTATTTGAGATTATTTTATTTTTATCAATTTCTCGTATAACTCAAAGTAAAGAGGTCTAATTTCATCTAATGACATGTTTGTATTTGTGGCCAAGAGAAAAAAAAAAGTAATATATCTCGGCGGCTGAAATCGTAAACCAAAACTCAATTTGACATTTATAATTAGTTGCAACTTTAAACTCTTATGTTGGGAGTATTAGTATTTTTATTCACACACATAATTCAAATAGGAGGTGCCAATGCAATTTGGAATTCAAATTTGCGTGCTTGTGAATATAAATAACGCACCTATAAATAGCAACGGTCATCCACCAAATTGATATTTTCAGTATTGTAGTACATAATTTTTGCATGCTACAAATTAATTTTGAGCAATAGCTAATTAATTAAAAAAAGATGGTTGTTGGTGAAGTATTGTTGAATTCCGGCCATAAGATGCCGGCGCTGGGGTTCGGAACCGCCGCACTTCCGGCGCCGACTTTGGACGAGCTCACCGCCATCCTAGTCGATGCCATCGCCGCTGGTTACCGCCACATTGACACCGCGGCCATGTACGGGCAGGAGGAAGCGATCGGGTGGGCGGTGGCGGAGGCGGTGGAGCGCGGCCTCATCAAGAGCCGCGGCGAAGTGTTTGTTACGTCTAAATTGAATGTTAACGACAATCATCGTGATCAAGTGCTTCCTGCACTCAATGAAACTCTTAGGTACGTATACAATAGTACTATATGATTAATTGAAATTTTATATTCTCATTTTTCTATTATTCTTTTATTTTTTTCATTTGTTTATTCTATTTTAGGAAATTAAGTATCCATTTAATCATGGACGGACCCACATAGAGAAAGGGTAGGGCTGTAGCCCTTAATGAATTATTTTTTTTAATAATTTTCTTTTATAATTTATTCCTATTTTATATCTATGTTTATATTAAAGCCCTTATTAATCATATAAATTACTTAAAAAAATATTTTTAAAGTATATTTTGAAAATATAACCCTTACTAATGTTTATCTCTGCGTCCGCCCCTAGATTTAATTTCTTACTATCATATATGGATAATTATGAAAAATGTACACTAGTTAAGGCTCATAATAGTAAGAACATTTTATATGTATTAGTGATTAATTAAGCTCAAAATCACAACATTACAATTTAATGATAATTTTGTAATACTTGATTTGCAGCAAGTTAAAGTTTGATTACGTGGATCTCTACCTTATACACTGGCCACTAAGAATCAAGAAATCTGGTGACGTGTACAATCTGAGAGCAGAAGACTTGCTTCATTTTGATGAGAAGGGGGTTTGGGAAGCCATGGAAGAGTGCTATAAGTTGGGATTGGCTAAGTCTATTGGTGTCAGCAACTTCAGCTCTGCTAAGCTCTCTAATATCTTGGAATTTGCCACCGTTCGACCATCGGTCAATCAGGTTTGTCGGATCGGACTCTCATTTTTACTCACAAGCACAATCGTTTTTCCTCATTAAAAAGTTACTCCACTTTTATTCGTAAGAACAATAATTTTCAAATAGTTATTTTCAATTATAAAAAATCAGAACAAGTTTCTTGTTGTTGAATTGATTAGGTGGAGATGAATGTAGCATGGCAGCAACGAAAATTGATTCAATTTTGCAAAGAGGAGAATATCCATGTCTCGGCATGGTCTCCTTTAGGAGCAAACGGTGCATTTTGGGGAAGCCTCGCTGTTATGGAAAGTCCGATCCTCAAAGAAATCGCAGCTTCCAGAAACAAGTCCATAGCACAGGTACATAGTCGGGATCATGGCGATTTGATTTTTTTAGGAGCTTTTATCGAGCATAGCCCATATAAAAAGTTCACTTTCGTTACTATTTGGTTGTTTCTATTTTATACCGCTATTCTGTTACTTGTCATCTTTTTGGTTTGAGCGTTTTGTAACACGACTGACTCAGTAAATCTCGAATTGAATGCCGAAGGTGGCATTAAGATGGATAGTTGAAGAGGGTGCAACTCCCATAGCTAAGAGCTTCAACAAGGAGAGGATGAAGCAAAATCTTGAGGTTTTCAATTGGCAACTAAGTGAAGAAGAGATCTGCAAGATTCAAAAGATTCCTCAAGCAAAAGGATTCTCAGGAGATATATTTGTTGTTCAAGATCATGGGGATTACAACTCAGTTGATGAGCTTTGGGATGGAGAAATTTAATGAAACTTTGATTTTCTGTAACTTAAGCATAATGTCACATTAATAAAAATTTCCTATACACAAACACTTTTCTCTACCACAGTTTATGTACAATCAGAGAGATTTTGGAACAAAAGTAAAACATATTTTCCCATCTGAACGAGAGTCCTTGCCGGAGAGCTTAGAAAACGCGCTAATATACCCGGCTTCTCATGCTATATCAGCTTTTGTCATGTGTAGAGCGATATATCCGAATCTGAAGGAAAATAATTGAAATTTGAAGTAGGAAAGAGTATAGTCTATGTGTACTATTTTCAGTAGTTCATGAATTACCTGAGCTATTGCATATATGGCTCGCAAGATCCGTGCATAATCAGTTCCGAGCATTTGAATGAAAACATCCGCCAACAAGGTACCCCACATGCTACACAAAATAGGATCGTAATAGGTGAACACATTTACAGAATTGAAGCCGAAGCAGAAATTAGATACCGAGTCACCGACTGCCCATGAATATCATGTGTGAGTATAGTATTTCGCCACAAGGGTCAAGTTAAAAAAGAAAATTGGTCTAGGATTTGGCATGCATATGGACCGGTCCCGGGATCAGTGAATCTAAAGCTAGACCCTGCTTCTTTCATAACTACCATGTTTTAGATTGATGTCGAACCAATGAAGATCAAAGAAGTCATGACTCTGAGATGTGGAGAGGTAATAAAGAAAGAGTTCAAAAGAAGATAAATGGATATTGTAAGCGCAGGCAAGCCCGGATTCCATGACCTAAAGTAAAAATTGATTAGAGTAGAGTCCTTACAATGGGCCAAATAACTGTGTTATACTCCTGAGCCCCAAATACCGAGCCGCAGCAGCTTTTAGACCCTGACAAGTGACAATATGTTTAAGGCAAAGAATACTTTTTTTATGACAATCAAATTCACGAACCATATAAAAGTAACTACTGACATGAATGAAACGAACACGTTAAAAATTAATTTTGAATCAAAGTCAGACTTCCATTAATAATTCAAATGAGCAAAATATGTCACCTGTCTAGCAGCAAGAAAGGCCACTCCAGATTCCAAGTTGATAGCCGCCAACTGCCCGCCCTGGAAACCAAATACAATGAAATTAGAAACACGTTGAAAGCCACGTTCGGATAAGTTTGTGTTCAAGCCTCTCAAAATGTTAATTTGGATAAAAAGACTCTCATCGAGGACACCTTTCTGATCAATTCTTTCTTCATCGTATATTTGGCAGCTTCCACCGAAACTTTCCCTCCCAACTACAAACAATTGGATACTGAGTCAGAATTACAATAAGAACACGTTTTAAATAAAAACACGAACAATTCCTTACCAATTCCAACAGTTTCTCCAATGTAAGCATCCCACCACCCTAAGTAGAAACAGTACAAGTGAACCAAAAGTACCAAATATGAAGACATGCAAAGAGTCACAGCAACCATCTTACCTTTAATATAATTGTGCGGATATCTGTTGCTCCAATCCCTAGAGCTGCAAGTTTCTGCACCTTCCAGCTGCTGAGTCCTTGCTCGAGAGAGTTAGGCCCATCATTTTTTGAGCTTGAAAAGCTTTCTTGTTCTTTACTATGGAAAGTAAAAAAAAAGTAAAAAAGTTAGTTTCAAATTAAATGAGGAAGAGACTTAACATACTCCAACAGTCCAACTACACAACAGGTTTTGAAATCATGCAAATACATTTTTTTTCCAGAGACTGAACATAAATAGCCACAATCTGGAAGCTATCGCTGTGAGTGTGTGTATTAATTTAGAAAGCTGAAACAGGAAATAATAAATCTTTGATGGCCAATTTATTTTTTTCGGATAACAAGAACACTCATATGGAGAGATGAAGTTTTAAGACCGCCAAAGCATCGATACAAACCAAAATTGCCAAAATCAAAGTCAACCTTAATGCAGTAATGCAACTAAACAAATTGATCGTCTTTGCTCTTGAAGTAATGTATAATAGTACAATTTTATAATCTGAGGACTCGGGGGCTAAGCAAACTTCTTTACCTCGAGTATTCATGTAAGAGATGAAGGAAAATCTCGACTTCTAGATCTTCAGCCGATAATTTAGCTGAACAAGGAACTTTTAACTTTTTCCTTACTCCAAGCAATACACTTCTATACGACGGCCTCCAGCCCCTGCAACGAACATGATTCAAACCTTCAATCTGAGTCTATTTTGACAAATCTACGACGTTCTTCACTTAATTGAGATAATTCTTGCTGTCTCTAATCAATTCTAGCTAAAAGGACGAACATTAACAGCTATGCATAGAATAACCTCAGTGTTGACCGTGCATCAGCAGCGAGAAAGAAAAATCGAGATTCAACATCGAGATATAATCTTCCCTCTCATCCGGATCTTCTCCGGTCATAAAATGGTCAATTTCATCCCTTTTCAAAACTGACTTCAACAGTGGACTGAAGAAACTGAAATGATGAATATATAAAGGCAGATTATAAGAAATCAACCGAACTTCACTAAATTGCCACACATATCTGGAGCTACAAGCATTTCATCAAGCAGCTAATAGGTGAATGAAAAGGGAAAAACACCTTCGCCCAAATAAAATCCTCTCGAGTTCATATAATTCAGAATCAGACGCGAGCTCAAGCACTCTCCGGAGCTCTGGATCATAGGCGTTGCTTTCACTTTCCTCTGGGAAGAAGAAAACAAACAGTAATCAATTCGAAATCCGAAAACCTAAAACCATGAAATCAGCAGCATTGTGGTACTCACCATATGAATAACTCGAAATTGAAGCAAAAGCGGGCCCTAACACGAGCCTCAATTGCAGGCCACGATTTAAAGGATTCTTTTTGGGGTTGAAAATCAGCTGCGAGATTGAGAAATTATCTTAATTAATGCCATATATTATTGTAATTGTGTTGTGTGCTAGTGATTGGGTGATGGTGTTTAGAAGTACTCACTGGAAAAGTGTGACGTTGGGAGAAAAGTGTGTGGTATTGGTGGGAGAAGTGGGTTGGGAGGGCGGGGTTCACCGAAGAGAGCGGTGGCGCTGTGGTAGTTGACGGCGGATACATGGGTGGTCGACGGCGGCGCTTACAGACCACCACTCTGCGGAGGAAATAATACTAAATTTTTTGCTTAATTCTTTATTTTTATTTTTATTTTTATTTTTATTTTTTTAAAGATTTACTCATAAATCTTATAGTTAAAATATTCCACCTATTTAGCTAACTAAAATATAAACAGTTTATCAACTGAAATGGACTTGGTCGTCTTGCTCAATCTAAATTATTTTATAGAAGCAATATTAACAATAAATAAATAAAATGTACGCATACAACTTAATAATAGCAGAATCAATGAAGTACTACAAATTTATATAAATCGTGTTATTGAGTAAAATTATTAAAGAATATTTACAAATTGGGAAAAATATTAGTACAACTAGTTAGGACCTTCTTTACCTTAAAAATCATACTGGAGTAGTAAAACAGAGTGTTAAGCTAACATCGTGAGTTGGGGGGTTAAGTTACCCTAGTTAAAAGTAATTAGTTACAAGTTGAAAAAAACATTACTCCATATCAAGCAAATGATATTTTACCTTTCATTTAAACATTACAAAAGCCAAATAGCCAGCAAATGATATATAAATGCTAGCAATATTAAGCACAAAAGCATTCATTTAAGTTTAACTACATCATTTTCCAAATCCCTTTTGCTACTTTACTAACACTAGAGAAAATGCCATAAATTAACATTACAACACTAGCCAATATCTAAACATCACAGCATTTTTATTTCAACACAATCTCAAGCGTCAACTAGGACCGCTGCCGTCACCATCACCGCCCTCTTCTTCGTCTTTGATGGATGGGCATCTTAAAGCATTCAAGAAATCGAATTTGCAGAGACGGTAGGGCAACTCGATTTCAGGATTGGGAAAGAATACAAAGAATAATAAATGTGATAGGAAGTAATAAATGGCGGAAATGAGGGAGGATGTCTGACTGCAATCACAGGCCAGCAGAGACCAACCCATGCAACGTGACGATACCAATCACAATGTTTTCATCATTAATGACGGGCAAGAACTGCACTGGTGACGGTGGAGACTCCATCTTCTGCATTGCCTCCACAGCCATGGCTTCGGGGCCAATGGTCCTTGGGTTCCTGGAATAAACAGATAAAGAGTTGTTGAACTTTCTCAATCGAAAATCAAGAAGCAACTGCATATGGTCCCGAGAATAGATCACTAGATGATCCGCACGTAGTAGCTGATAAACCAACCTATCTTACAATATAGAGTTAAAGTATGAGGAAGGGTGGAAGATGTTAGAGCCAGTTTCTATGCTTCAACACGGCCTTGCCACATCAGTATGTTCGGCTTTGTGAACTAGAAACATGTTCCTATAAAACCTGGTCTCTGTTAAACAATGACACCCCCCCCCCTCCTTCTCAGGCCTATTACCGAGCCACACCCTTCCCCTTTTTGCCATACAACAATTTAGAATTCATCCAACAAATGGTCGAGGAAGAAAATATGATCAGAAACAGAGCACCATGATGCAAAACTGGCTGTAAATTGATTAAGGCATAGCTCAGATAATTGTTTCACCAATTGTTTAGTTTTCATAAGAGTAACATCAGCCTCACAACCAGAACCTAGATTTTATTACAAGAAACCGCCAATTTCCTTCAGAACTTATACATAAATCAAGTTTCGCCAGATCACAAGAAAACATACTAAGTGGAGTAATATATAAGCATCAGAAGGTAATTCAAGTGGCTTCCTCTAAAAAATGAGAATCTAAGTTGAATACGAGGGTAAGTTAGTATTTGTGCCGACTAAAAACATACTAATTTGAATCAAGTTTTTGCCAGATAACAAGAAAACATACTAGTAATATATAAGCATTATGGAAGGTGGTTCTAAGCGGCTTACTCGCAAAAATGAGAATCTAAGTTGAGTACGAGGGTAAGTTAGTATTTGTGCAGGCTAAAAAGTTAAAGAATCTTTGTATAACTCCATAGCAACCATTAAAACTTATGGATTCTAAAATGCATTTAGTCTTTATGACATTTTCCAAGAAAAGATGTTTTACGTGCAAACACTGCAACCAAAAGGCATACAATCTTGAGCCAGAACAATGAAATCGGGCGAGTAAACCCACCTGTTACACATCTCTCCCACAGTGAGCTTGAAGATCCCCTCGCCACTGGCTTTCAATGTGCGTCGCAAGTCACCATCAGTGAAAGTACCGAGCAGATGGTAATCGTCGTTTATCACAAGAAGGCATCCGCAACCTTTACTGGTCAGCTCTACGAGCAGATCCATGATTAGATCTTGCTCCCTGCACACTGGAAGCTCATCTTTCTTCTTCATAACATCCTTCACCTACAACCAACATGGGACTCATTCACAACAAATCGATATAATACGGGAAATTCACCATAGCACATAATTTCTAAGGAGAGGCAATGCAATCTAAGAACACAACATTAAAAACAGAGACACGGATAAAAGATCCACCAAAAATGAATCTTCTTCCACCAGTTTTCATGAAAAATCATACTCCAAGAAACATATCCCACCAACCTTCATATACCACTTAGACAATTCTCCTCAATTTTCTACACAATCCAAATCTTACCACACCAACCCTGCTAAAATAAGAAAGCACAGCCATTAAAGCAACATTAAACTCCAAGAAAGGCACATTATACTTCAAAACTTCATTTCAATTCAACATCTTTCAACATTCATATCAAGCTTCAAAACCCTAAATCCTTCAATTTTCCCTCCAAATCCACATCACAAACTCACACACACACAAAAAAAAACAAGCACATAAAAAAAATCCCCAAAAATCACCTTAAAAATCAAGCACTTCCCAATCCTCCCAGCAGGATGATTCGACGCGTACTCCTCCTTGCTCAAATTCCTCGCCCCCATAAGTGCGATCGCCACCGTATCCCCAAAAACCATCTGGATCGCCGTCGACGTCACCGGCGCCAAATCAAAAGGGCACAATTCCCTCTCCAGCGGCAAATGCACGTTCAAATCGCACATCCGCGTCAGCCCATTCGGCGCCACCGACGTCACCGACACCAAATAAACCCCTTTAGCCCTCGCGCACGGCGCCAGCTTCAGGAGCTCCTCCGAATTCCCGCTCTTGCTGAACAGAACCAGCAGATCCTCCGCCGACAGAATGCCGATGTCGCCGTGGAGCGCGTCGACGGGGGACAGGAACCCCGATTTGATGCCGAGCGAGACCAGCGTCTGCGAGATCTTCTGCGCTACGAAGCCCGATTTGCCGACGCCGGAGAAGAAGATGGTGCCCTCGGCCTTCAATAGAGCCTCTGTGAAGGCTAGGGTTTGGGAGATGTCTAGATTCTGGAAGAAATGGTTGAGGTAATTTTGCTGGCATTTGAAGAGATTGAGCAAATGGGTTTTGTCTAATTTCTGTGAAGATATGTTCATTTCTGGATGTTGGGGGTCGGTGAAAGAGAGAGAAAGAGACCCCATTTTCCCCGGATTTCTTGCTCTACTGAGCTGCTGAATCTCTGATTGAAGGAAGAAAAAACGCGCTGAATTTTTTAGTGATTGGAGATTTTTGCGCGGATGCGAGAAGCTACTATTTATAGTAATAAGATTCTATCGTTACATTCTTGCTAGTAAAACAAAGTTCCAAAAATAACCCTCCAAAATTAATTACTATAACTACTATTTTTAAATTTTTTATGATATTATTAGTTAAATTATTTAATTACTGTATTAGTGGTGATTGTGCCAAAAGATACATATTTAACATGAATGCTTCAAATGCACGAAATTTCAATTGTTCTAATATTCATACTATTATCAAACATGATCGTAGCTAATTGTAGAGGCGAATATTAGTGCAATCGTAGCTAATTGAAGTGACGTATAAATTTAACTGCTCATTTATATTACATACATATTTTAGCTGCCCACTTCAATGTTAACTTGACATTATTAACAATTATGGGAAAATGTAAATTCATTTAAAATTGTATTATAAGCATAAGTTTTAACTTTTAAGTTATGTGTAAAAATGGAATTGATAAATGTGAAATCAAGTACTTTATGATACTAGTATAAAATACTTTATGAATCGACATTGCAACATATAATTCCATAATGGTGAACAATTTCCCATAATTCCATAAAGGGAAAAAAGAAGTGTGTTCTAAATTAGTAGAATAAATTATTTTCGTAGGCCCCAATATTATTTAATTTTCCATCTATATAGATATACGTGTTAAAGGATTGAGGGTGATGTTGGGTCGATTATTTAGGTGACGTGGCATTAATTAGCTTTCATATTTATACCATGAATTGATTGGCAAAACAAGTAGTACTTTATGTGAGGTTTAACTACATTTTTTTGGTGCTATTACAACGGTTAAATTGGCTTGGAATAGGTGCATTACAAAATGATGTGATTGTGAATCACAACCACTTCACACGCTTCTATACGTATGTCATATGCAACCATTGCAGAAAAATGTGATTCTGTCGCCTTGGCGGCCCCCACACTCTAGCCCGACATCATGTAAGGGGGTTCAATCAGGGTACGCAGTAGCCTGTTAAGGGGGAGACCTTAACCCACTGACTGCCAGAAGCTCATCTCCCAAGGCCTCACACTTGTGCCTGAGAGATGGAAGCAACTACACGACAGCCTGAGAGATGGAAGCAACTACACGTCTGCAGTTGTAGACCATGTGTTGTAGACTTGTAGGAGTAATTTTTTGTAGTAATAGATTATGGACCAAAATAGTAGTAATAATTAAAAATATGTCGGTGGAGTCATTGCTAATGGTTATGCAGGGCGGGGCGAAAGGGTGTCAAAGGCTCGGGATTGTTGTGATGTGGTTGAAGTCGATGCTTCGGGTTTGAGAGACGAAGCCGCCTCTCGTTCACACATGAGCTCTATAGTTGAAGCTCTCCACCCTCTGTTGGATTCAGTCTCCTTACCATGATTTTTTTATGTCAATTTGTGATCTAATCAAACTTAATGCTATGTGGATAGAACATAGGTTGAGGTTTACATGTAATATTAATTTGTCATAATCCTAACAAAAACATTATTTAAAATTTTAAGGCCAATGGAACCTTAACTCAGCACAAACTCCAGTAGCTAACATTTGCTGGAGCTCGAATATCTGATGAATGAACCAACAATTTAGTGATAAGAAGCATAATGTGATGATACCTATAAATTTTCTTGTAAATTTATCATAGTAAACTAGAAACAAGATAATCGATCAATTAATTATTTAATTGTTAAAATATGCACACTCTCGGCCTATATATATGATCACCTCATTTTTGTTTATAAGTTTTGCTAGTACAGAATAGAGATTGCTATTCTTTCTTATAAAAAATATCTTTTTACTAATATTTTTCTTTCTTTCCCGATATTTAATTCATTTATTATGGTTCTTATATGATTCTTTTCTATCATACTAGTGTTGTTATCAACTAGGAGTGCTTAATTTCTCGAACACAGCTTTGATAACTTTTTATATACGTACGATGCATATAGTATACTTTTTCGGTCACATAGATTAAGAAAATTGTGTTTTGTTATATTATGAAAAGGAGTATGATCCATTCAATTTCAATAGCTATCTATGTGTAAAAAGCTTCATTTCTTAAATGAGTCACTTATAATCAAACAAATTAAAGAAGAATACGATCCACTTAATTGTAACTGAAGAAATATAAATTTATACGGGTTTAGATTGCTAACATATATGCTATAGTTAATTTATCAAACATTATAAAACTTTGGTTAGGTTGAAGAATTATCAAGCAACAACGATGGATTCAGAAACATAACTCGTGGGGTCGAATACACAAAAGAAGGTTTTGCATCAGATAGGCAGAAGCAGTGCATTAGGATGAAAAACGAAAGTGAACCCTAATCCCGAAAGTTTGGAGCGAATTAAAGCCACCTAATTGAGTTTTTCGGCCTATATGCAATTATCCAACGACAAAGCCACAACCTCAGGAGAACCTAAAACCTACAAGAAAAAACCTTGCATTCTCCAAAAACATAGAGAAATACATGTATATAATGATACAAACAAATTTAGTAACATAAATCCCTACATAAACATATAGATCCATCTAACCTTTGTTAACAACGTCTTCATTTTGACTTTATATAATTGTCACTTAAATAAGAAGACGAAATAATTCTTGAAATTTCTCTCTATAAAAGAAGAACGGAACCAAATAACCCTAACCATGAAAACGAGCACATCGGCTCGATGGCTAGACGCTTCGCCAAGCACCAAACCGAGCAGCTAAAGGCGGCTTTTGAAGCATCCAGCCACTTAACTAGAAAGACGAAGATGGAATTAGCCATGGCTACAGGACTGGACGTGGAGCAAATAGCCAGCTGGTTTAACCGGAAACGAGCTCGGACTAGGGCTAGGGACGCCCTGGCCAAGCTCGAGGTGGCTCATGTTCGGGTCCAACAGGAGCTGGAGCTGAGCCGAGTGAATGAAGCGGAGCTGCAAAGGGAAATTCAAGAGAGCCGGAGTAGAGAAGCTGAGATGGAAGAGGAGAACCGGCGCTTGAAACAAAGGGTTGCGATTGCGGAAGGCGATCAGCAGTTCGTTTCATTGATGCGGTTTTGAAACGGGTAGAGTGATTATGAATGGGTCGAGTCAAGTTGAATAATACGTTGGAAGTTATTTTAGTACTAGTACTATATGATAAGGTATTATATAAATTTGAATGAATTTGCTTACTTACGACGAGCCAAGATTCGAATCCAAACTCTTATATTCGATATTCATGGTAAAACGATTTCATGTAATATCCCATTTTTTTCATGCATGTATACATGTATATTGGAGAAATTGTATATTTGTTATATGAAACATGATATATTGTTTTTATTAAATTATTTGTGATTACATACTGAGTATGGAGTAGTAAAGAGTTCAACTATGTTCCACTGTTTTTGACGATCATTTGAAAACGTCATAATCTTATGTGATCCCAAAAAAGCACTTAACATATCCTTTTCAGATTAAATTTAAAATATTCTACGAAAATTTTGACGGTCGTGTTTTTCTTACAATCAGAATTATAATAGCTTCGATACGTCAACTGACGGAGATTTTGATTAAAAAAATTAGTGACACGAATTCGACAACTTGACGGCAGCCAAACAAAACCCCATATAAATTTATACATATATACATTATCCTTAAACAAACATATTTTTAGAGAACAAAATCAAATAATCCTACTAGATTCTTATGGAAAAAGGGGAAATTATGATTAAGTCATTTCCTCCTGATGGGCTAATTATGATGCCAATTGCCAAACCACATTTTCCACCTCAAAAGATCTAGCTAATAAAACATACTACTACACTATAATATAGCTGGCCCATTTGATAACCTTTGCAACTCTTACCTATCATTATCATGAACATAATATAATTGGAATAGTATCTATTACCCACTTGAGCCTAATCCTCAACCAATTATATTCAAGATAAAATAAAAAATAAAAAATAAAAAATAAAAAAAATAAAAGTAAAAAAAATTAAATTATTCACGCAGGCCCGACCTTTTTTTAACTGAGTCAAAAATCGAATGTATGTTTCCATGCCATTTAATATACTAATACAGTAACCTATTCTATGGGTTTACTTTTATATGCTATTCATTAATCTGTCACACCCAATTTTACATCATGTGCAAGTGTATTTATGTAAGCATATAAGTAATAAGTAATGAGTCAGTCACTTATTGCAAATATAATTTATGTTGCCCATATTGATTTTATAAATTAGGTAAATGTCATTTATATGATGAATTTATAATGCTACATACCCATTAAACCAGACATTGTTCAATTTCTTTTACTCAATTTCTAAAAAATACTAAACGGTATTAAAAAAGCAAATTTGTAATTTAATTTAAATAAAGTATTTTTATTATCCAATCACATCCCAAGGCAGGAAAATTTGCAGGCCTTTGTAATGTTATGTTTTATAATATTAAAATAATATAGTAGGAGTATTTAATATCCGATCTAACCACATCATGCCCCACAAACCCAACCTTGTAATAAGTCTGTAACGTCTAAAGTAATGGAAATAAAATAAATATCTCTACTTGATTTATTTTCCCCTCAAATGTTTAGACTCATATTATGGATTTTGTATTCGAATTAACATATTCTTGATAATGTAAGTATTGCTTACTCAGAAAAGTGAAGAAGTGTTACAAAATTTGTTTACTCAGATTTCTAAATAAGTTTGGGCGATGGATTCAATAACATCATTTTTGGCTTCTCGAATAGCATCTCGTCGATCTGTAAGCTTATTTCGCCACTCATTTTAATTCTAATTCGAATTCGAATTCTCCCCCATTTTGGTGTTAATTCGTTGGGACAATCATCCCCGTCCAAAAGGAGTGTTCGTCCTTTCTAGGGTTTCGTTAAAGCGCAGATCTTTATGAAATATCGGTTAGGTTTTTGTGTTCAATCCCAAGGAAATTCACTACTTGTAGCTCGGGTTTTGTGAATGTTGATAGAGTTTGCGTGTTGGGATCCATTAAAAATGTCATATTTGATATTTTTTTATGAATCTATTCTTAGCTCTGCTTTAGGAGTGGTTTTAGTTTCAATTCCCCCCTTTTGGTTTTAATTTTGTAAGTTTTTGTTTGTAAAGCTATGGTGAAAAATGTCATGTTTGTTGTTTTTTTATGAATCTATTCTTAGCTCTGCTTTAGGAGTGTGGTTTTTGTATGGATTTCCTCTTTTTGGTTTTGTTTTTGTAAGGTTTTGGTTGTAGGCTATGGTGAAGATATGAAACTTCTGTAGCTGGTTTTCTTGTTTATGTCTTTTAGACAGAGTAGGGAGCTGAAGATTCTGCTTTATTCGTTTATCTCATTTTTCAGGTTTAGGCTAGTAGAGTTTCGAGCACTTGGTGTGGATTGCCCGGAGTGTATATTTTCGAATGGCTGAGTCAGGTTCTGTAGATGTTATACTGGAGTTTCTGAAAAGGAACAAATTTACTAAGGCAGAGGCTGCATTGCGGAGCGAATTGGGTAACAGACCTGACTTGGTTGGGCTTCTTCAAAAGCTTATGCTTGATGATAAGGAGTCAGGTACATCGGGAAAAGAAGTGAATGGGGGTGTTTCCGGAGAAGAAGATAAAAGCACAAAAAGTAGTAGACATGGTGGGGAAAGTCTGAAGGGTTCATTTACCCCGACTACTGTTGAGGCATCTAAGGAGCTAATTGTGAAAGAGGTAGATAGTGGAATTGGAAGAAATGGGCCAGATAACAAGTGGAATAATGCTGGCATTATCGGCAAGCAGGGCAAGTGTGGTGAGAATATTGCAGGAAGCGAGAAGAACTTCGCCTTCTCTAATGGTTTGGATGATACCGTGCTTGATTTGTATTCGTGGAAATATGGTACGGGCAATGGTCCAGTTGGCAGCGCTGACGAAAGCAATTTTTTGGGATTCCAGGTTCCTGGAAATGCTAAGATAAGTTCAGCTGAGAATCCCGAGAGTGGTCAAGTTCACCGCAAATCTGGAGATGATGCCAGTGTTTCTGGTGAAAAGAGAATCACTTGGCCTGGTAGTATTAGTAGTGTCAGTACAGATTTGACGTATGAGAAGAATAATGATCATAAGGAAGTTGATCAACAAAGAGTGTCAAGTATCAAATGCTCGAAGGATGATCTCGCTGATAATCTCTGGTCCAGAAGCGATGTATCTGACCATCCTACGTCTGAGCTCCGAAAACAGTGTCCTGTGAAAACTGTTTTCCCATCTTCCAGAGGAGATACATCTACCAGTTATGATAGTGCCATTGCTGGTATTGATAAACAGGAGGGTAAAAGGAAAGCAGAAGTCAATAACGTTAGAGCAGTAAAGGAACAAGTAGATGAGGTGGGTAGAGCTCTTTTCTTTGGTAAGAATCAGGGAGCCGAGCCCAAAGAATTTGGTCCGTTAGAATTTCATCTTGCACCCGAGAACCAAAGGGAAGAGTTGCCAAGGCTACCACCTGTGAGACTCAAGTCAGAAGATAAGCCTTTCAATATTCACTGGGAGGAGAAATATGAACGTGATGCACCAAAGATCTTGGAAACTGACAATGCCTTTCTTATTGGCTCATTTCTGGATGTACCTATTGGCCAAGAAATCAATACTATAGGTTTGTATGAATACTTTAGAATGTTTTCTTTCCACCATATGCGCAACTCTCGCCGACCTGCTAATATAGAATATAGATATAAACAAGAACATCATGGAATCGCTCAAATTGGTTACATATACTGATATATTTGAATTGTGAATTGTTCAACCTTGTGAATATACCAAATGTGTGATATAGTGCCAAATCACTATTACTTGCTAGATTGCTTTTGTGGAACTTGTGCACAGACCCACTCGAGAGAACAGTTTGGTTTGCTTAACCTCATGCTTAACTCTTACATTTGCAGAGAGGAACATGGATCATATGGAATAATGATGAATTTCCTAATCTCCTTCTCTTTCCAGTTTGTTTCTTTTTTCAATTTGCTTATAATGATTTTTCTTCTTATCCTTCCATTTAGCTATTTATCCTATATTACTGCTCTAGTTATTTATTGCATTTCTATTTGCATAATGATGATTCACAGGAAAGAGACTAGGAGGAGGCAGTTGGCTTTCTGTGAGTCAGGGTATCACCGAGGATACTTCTGACCTGGTTTCTGGTCTTGCAACTATCGGTGATGGAATGAGTGAATCCATAGACTGCCCTAATGAATATTGGGACTCCGATGAATATGAAGATGATGATGATGTTGGCTATATGAGACAACCTATTGAAGATGAGACCTGGTTTCTGGCTCATGAAATCGACTACCCAAGTGACAATGAGAAGGGGACAGGACATGGGAGTGTTCCAGACCCTCAAGAAAGGAGGCAGAACAAAAATGATGAAGACGATCAGTCATTTGCTGAGGAGGATTCTTACTTCTCTGGGGAAAGGTATATCCAGTCGAAAACTGTTAATGCTATTGTACCTGCAGATGACCCTATTGGGCTGTCAGCCACTGAGATGTACAGGAGAGACACCGATCATGATTTGATTAGGCAATATGATGGACAGTTAATGGATGAGGAGGAGCTCAAGCTGATGCGTTCGGAACCTGTTTGGCAGGGTTTTGTCAGTCAGACAAATGAACTGATTATGTTAGGGGATGGAAAGGTTATGAATGAACTGGGAAGGCTTCACGAAGATATCTGCATGGATGATAATCAACATGGTTCGGTTAGATCTATTGGTGTGGGAATCAACAGTGATGCTGCTGATATAGGCAGCGAAGTGCAAGAAACTTTGGTTGGAGGCAGCAGTGAAGGTGATGTAGAATACTTTCAGAATCATGATGTTGGTGTTCAAGGGTCTAGACACTCACAACATGATTCGGATGAGAATGCTGGTGAAAGATCTAGGAAAGACAATAACAGATCAAAGACTCATAATACTGAGAAACATATGATGAGTAATGATATAGCAAAGAATCAAAGAGATGGACCTTTCTCATTTCCTCCTCCTAGAGATGGACAGTTGGTGCAGAAAAGCTCAGGCAAAGCTTTGTGGTCAAATCAGAGTAAGACCATTTTGGGGGATGAAGCTTATGGCCATGGCATTGCAAATGATGACATGCTTGCGTCATGGAGGCCGAAAAGTAATGACTCGACGCCAACTAAGAGTTCAAGGGATGAACATGCTAATGCTGGGGAATCAGCAAATTCAAGTCCATCATCTCTTTCAAATTATGGTTACATTGATAGGGAACTTGTAAAGAAAGAAGCAGATGCAAAAACAACAGGTGTAACAGAAGAGGATGCAGTGGCTTCCCTTGAGGATGAAGAAGCTGCTGCTGTTCAAGAGCAAGTGAATCAAATTAAAGCACAAGAGGAGGAATTTGAGACATTCGAATTGAAAATTGTCCACAGGAAAAACAGGCATGTATCTTGTCCATATTTTTTTCGCATCATCCTCTGAATAGTTTGGTTCAACAGTTTTTAGATTTTGTGATACTTCTATGGGACTGGGACTGTAACTGCTGTGTAGATTTCACATCACCCCCACTTTTTTTGCTTGACTACTCCTAGCTGTGGTATTAGAAATGGCTTCCTCAATTTTGCTTCTGTTTTTTGTTTTTGTTTGTTTAGGACTGGCTTTGAGGAGGACAAGAATTTTCATGTTGTTTTGAACTCAGTCATTGCTGGCCGTTATCATGTCACTGAGTATCTTGGATCAGCTGCATTCAGCAAAGCTATTCAGGCACATGATCTGCACACTGGAATGGATGTGTGTGTGAAAATTATAAAGAACAACAAAGATTTCTTTGATCAGAGCCTTGATGAAATAAAGCTGCTCAAGTATGTAAATAAACACGATCCGGGTGACAAGTATCATCTTCTTCGGTTGTATGATTACTTCTACTATAGAGTAAGTGAGCAATTCGTCCATCAATTTGATTGGCACAGATTGTTCAGCATTAAATGCTGATAGCACTTAGCTTCGTTCCTCCTGGCTAGCTTCTCATTTAGTGTGCATTGCTTTAGACAACATTGTATTAATCATATTATCGTATAGAGGCTATATCATCACTATGCACAGCGTGATTGAATCAAATGCATTTTTCAAATTCAGCTCAGAGTTAATTAATGATTGGTGGCATAATTAGATGTTAGATTCGGATATAAGTATCGCGAGCTTGTGAGTTGTGATCATCAATCATAGTTTGGTCTGTGAGTGAAAAGGGGCACTATTGACAATTATTCATATATGCAGGAGCATCTATTGATTGTTTGTGAATTGCTCAAAGCAAACCTGTATGAGTTCCATAAGTTTAACCGGGAATCGGGAGGAGAAGTATACTTTACAATGCCAAGACTACAGGTTTTATCTCCTAAATTCGTTATGTTATTGCTTGCTTATTATAATATTTGTTGCTGACTAGAATTTCGATTGCTGCAGTCAATCACGATTCAGTGTTTGGAAGCTCTTCAATTCTTACACAGTCTTGGCCTCATACATTGTGACCTGAAGCCTGAGAATATTTTGGTCAAAAGTTACAGTAGATGTGAGATTAAGGTTATCGATCTAGGAAGTAGCTGCTTTGAGACCGACCATCTTTGTTCTTACGTTCAGTCTAGGTCATACCGAGCTCCAGAGGTCATCTTGGGACTCCAATATGGAAAAAAGATTGATGTTTGGTCCCTCGGTTGCATCTTGGCAGAACTCTGCACAGGCAATGTAAGTTTTGGTGTTAACTACTTGTTGAGTATTTTATTATGTACTTGAATTACTCTTTGAATAACCATTCAACATAGGCTTCTATATATATATCGTTTCTTCATCCTCTGTTTTCGATGTTATTACTCATGAACTCTGTATAAATTATACACAATGTTTTTTCCTCTATAGGTACTCTTTCAAAATGACTCTCCTGCCACCTTACTTGCTCGAGTTATTGGAATCATAGGCTCTATTGAGCAAGGGATGCTTGCCAAAGGACGTGACACATACAAATATTTCACCAAAAATCACATGCTTTACGAAAGGAACCAGGTACCTCATGTTACTCTCCCCTCATTTTATGTGTATTTATCGTTATAGTGATGCATAATGAAAATAGGATGGTTTCTTCCCTGCCCTATCAGTTACTTCACTCCAAATCTCAGTCTAACACTGTGGTCGAATCAAATGACAACGTGATGGCATTACCAATAAATACAAAATTACATCTTTCTCTACTTAGATGCGCTCACAGCTAATATCATGTCTTGCCATGAGAGAGATCAAATTAGCCCCCTTCTTTTTGTTAGCACGTTAGTTCACTGCACTGAACGTATAAAATTATTGAATTTGCTGTGAAACCTACCTGGGTTTAAATCATGAACGAAGCAAAAATTTATTTTTGTAGTGCAGTAAAGTTCACAGCAGATTTGGTTATTTTATACGTGAGGTACAGTGTACCTATCTTGCTACTCTACGTATAAACGGTGTGCGTGCATTACTACATTTGTGCGATCCATCTACAGAAAATGATGTATTAGCTCCTCGTCTTTCCCGCAGGATAGTAACAGACTAGAATACTTGATACCCAAAAAGTCATCCTTGAGGCATAGACTGCCAATGGGGGACCAAGGCTTCATCGACTTCGTTGCTCATCTGCTCGAAGTGAACCCAGACAAGAGACCTTCTGCATCCGAGGCTCTGAAACACCCTTGGTTACAGTATCCTTACGAACCCATCTCATCATGAGACCGGAGGTTAGTCTTTGATCAGACGCGTCTCCAAATTCTTCCCACAAATGCCGGCCCTCTGCCCGTTGATCCGCAAATCATTTTTCAATGTGGCTGTAACGTCGGAGCACCTGCACAATATTCGTGTGATTGGTTTTAACAGATGATCGAATCGAATCTTCCCCTACCCTTTGCCAAAAAATGTAATCTGATTATTACAAAAAACAGAATGTTATCTTGCACACGAAGTGTATTGATAGGATCCTCTGTTGTTCTTTTCTTTTCTTTTCTTTTCTTTTTTGGCCTTTGCATTTTGTGTTTGTGGGCAGGAAAAGGAAGTGACCACTCTTGTTGTAAATGGTGTGTGATTATTCTTTTAGGTAATTTAGTTATAATAGCTTGTGAGAAATAGTATCTTATCCAATTTTGATTGTTGTACCACTTAGATTAATCATCGATATTAACCCAATCCTCTCATATTTTTTTTTATTCTTAATCATTGAATTGGTGCAGAAATTTGATTATTTAGTCCCTTTTCTCAATCCTTACTGATTTGTTTAATTGTTTTTGTTTGGGTATATTAGTTTTCTTTAGAAGATATTTACACTTACTGATATAAGTTAAAAATAAAAATAATTATAAATATTTTTTATATACTTTCATAAAATGTTGAATTTTGAGCTTGATATAAGTTGTAAATAAAAATACTCAAAACTATTTTTATGTACTATGATAAAATGTTGAAGTTTGAGTTTATTCAAGGGAATTGGTCAATTTTATAGTTTTTTCTCAATTGTCCTATAATGGTTAAATTCAAAAATAATATGACAAAATCAATATAATACGATATCAAAGCGACATTGTTTTTAATAAAAGAATATCACTATATTGTGAGTGTTAATAGAAATATGCCTATGTATTCAAAAGAACATAGCTTTGTTGTCATGTTATATTTGATTTTTACTTTCATGGGATAATTGCGAAATATTGAAAAACTATTTATACTTTACTTAAAAAAATTATGGACGGATAACGTAAAATTATGATTTAAATGATAATTATCTCTTTATTTATCTAGTATATTTAATCATATATTTTATCAACTATTAACTGGTCTAATTTAATTTTATGTTACGACAAGGATGGGTTGGGTTGGGTGGTGAGCATTTGGATTTCATATCAAAATTTTGGTCAATCTGATCCAATCTAAATATTCCAAATTTCATAAAAAATGAATCTGATCAATTTCTATTACTAATATATATATAGGGATGTATTCATATCCTTTTCTCATATATTCTTCTTTTTCCTTCTTAATCTCAACCTTTAATTTTATAAATCGGATGGCTGAAATTAATCACTGATTCCATTAAATTATAATACCTTAATAAACGATTAAGGGTAGATTTGGTACATGATTATTTGATAGTTATGGAAATCCCATGATTCTCTCATGGGAATATACGGCAGTTTTTTTCCAAAAAACACGTCGATGAAGGAAGGTAATGATGCGGTGTATATGATTTCGAATCTCTATTTTTTTCCAAGGTTTCAATTATCACAATTCTCAAATCTTTGCTCAATTAATCCTCGGGAGTGTAAAGTTGTCTAATTGGCGTTGGATCTACAGCTTTCGTTTCTAATCAATGGAAGAAGGTAAATCTCGAAGCTTCACGATTCTGTTTTTATTGCGGATGTTTCTGTCTCAATTTGTAGCAGTTTGATTATCTGATTTTTAACCAGCAATAATTAAGTGTATTGTGTTGCCATGGTATAACATGAGCGCTTGCTCTGAAACCTTCCTCCATGGATTCGCTCTCGGCATGTCGAAGGTATTAGGTTGAAACGAGACATATAATGCACATCTAGATGAAGCATAATGAACTTATGATCATATGTAATGCATAATTCTTTGAACTGCTATGTTTTCGGGGTAAAACGGTTTTTTCTGGTTTGCGAACGTTGCTTTTTTCCCCGTAAGGGTTTAATAATCCTAGGGGCTAGGGTATAGTATGTAAACATTAATAACAACATTTAACAAAGCTTTGTGTCTGACCCAGTAATAAATTACGTAGGTCTATAACGTACATAGTTTAATGAATAAAGTTTTTAACAATAATGCATCAACTGATTAACCGTAATGCACTATATTGTTTGTATAATGCATAATATATTATTTGGAATGTGTATGTTGTACGAATTAAAACAGGTATGATTTTATGCCTCGTTTTACTAGGGCTTAAATATCAGTTGTTAGATTTGGATTTTGGCACACGTTTCTTGTTTTTCCCGAAGGTTTTCATAAGCCAAGGGGGTATGGTATAGTATGTACAAATAAAAAACGACGTTTTTAATAGTGTGTGTTATACGTATGCATACATCAAGGGTTCGTCCAACTGAAACATTTGACAGATTGAATGTGTGCAAATCGTGCATTGCTTGGCAGCTTATTTTATTCCAAAGTTGTTATTTTTTGCTGACCCCTTTTTGTTGCCAATTGTGTGCAGTGGTTGTTGTACCTGAATGTTCCGCCGCGATGAAGCCTGTTGTAGGTCAGAAATTCCAATCACTGGATTTTGCTTTTGCTTTCTACGACATATATGCCCGTGCAGTTGGCTTCGATACGCGCAAACAAGCTATGAGGAAGGTTGATGATGTCACGACCTGGCATCAAGTTGTATGCAACAGGGAAGGAAGGAAAAAGGGTGGTGAGGATGACCAGCTGAATGCTCGTTCTGGTTTCACTATCAAGCGTAGGAAGTTATCTAAGCGGTGTGGTTGCACAGCTAGTATATCCTTCAGGTTTTTCTCGGAAGATGGCTCGTCGGGATACATAATTCACGAGTTCAATGAGATTCATAACCATCACATGGTTGAGACGGAACATCAGCAATTCATGTCTAGTAATCGCAAGTTGGATGATGTTCATCATAAATTTATCCTCGACTGTTCAAGGGCGAATATAGGACCCACGCTTACATTTAAGGTATTGAAGGAGATTCTTGGTGGGTTCGATGTTGATTTGATGATTTATAATAGCCGTGATTTTTCATTCATTCATTCGAATGCTGCTTTGCGAATCGAATAATTGTATAATTGATCTCGAGAATTTTGAATTGCTTTATTGTTCATTGTTGTTAGGTGTTTTTCGAATTGAGGATGAATCAATTGTATCCATATAATGCACCAAATTGTAGCGAGTAATGCATATTATTGACTGTATAATGCAAATTATGTGAACTGCAATGCATACGAATAAGATGTACCGTGATACGATGTTTGGCACACGTTTCTTGTTTCCCCCCAGGGTTTAATAACAGTTTATGTATGACAACATATGGTATTGAGTAATGGATATATTTGACTATATAATGATCAAAATCTGAACTGCAATGCATACGAATAAAATTTACCGTGTTTCGTTGTTTGGCACACGGTTCTTGTTTCCCCCAAGGGTTTAATAAGATTAGGGGCTAGGGTATAGTACGTACACATTAATTACAAATTGTAAAACAATTCGAATAATGCACCAAATTGTAGCGAGTAATGCATATTATTAACTGTATAATGCAAATTATGTGAACTGCAATGCATACGAATAAGATTTACCGTGTTTCGTTGTTTGGCACACGGTTCTTGTTTCCCCCAAGGGTGTAATAAGATTAGTGGCTAGGGTATAGTACGTACACATTAATTACAAATTGTAAAACAATTCGAATAATGCACCAAATTGTAGCGAATAATGCATATTATTGACTGTATAATGCAAATTATGTGAACTGCAATGCATACGAATAAGATTTACCGTGTTTCGTTGTTTGGCACACGGTTCTTGTTTCCCCCGAGGGTTTAATAAGATTAGGGGCTAGGGTATAGTACGCACACATTAATTACAAATTGTAAAACAATTCGAATAATGCACCAAATTGTAGCGAGTAATGCATATTATTGACTGTATAATGCAAATTATGTGAACTGCAATGCATACGAATAAGATGTACCGTGATACGATGCTTGGCACACGTTTCTTATTTCCCCCCAGGGTTTAATAAGATTAGGGGCTAGGGTATAGTACGTACATATAGCAACATCTTGTGTCTTGCACTAGGTCATGTTTTTGTTTTTGTTATTGTTATTGGAACTTTATATCTGTCATAATGCAACGTTTGGTTTTTATTTAAACAAGTCAACTTTGTATCAGTTGTGTTCTGATGAATTATTTTGTTTGTTCCCAATTTTTTTTTCTAGGTCATAATGCAACGTTTTAGTAAAATAATGCACTAAAATGTCTATTGCAGAATTAATATCCGATTTTAATATTCCATGGACCCCTGAATTCTGGCAAAACGATTAAATTAAAAAATTCACTTATTGGAATAAATAATGCAGCCCGTTGATACGTCTTATTCAATACAAAATTTTAAATAATGATAATTTCTTGGTAAATAATGCAACGTTTTAATCAAATAATGCACTAATTTATCTAATGTTGAATTTATATCCAGTTGAAATAAACCATGCACCCCCGAACAACGTTTATATCCACTTTAAATTTATCATGCATACTTATTATAATGCATAATTAACTGTAAATAATGACGATATAATTACACATAATGCTCAGACTTTGCATATACACAATTATTATCGTAACGAACACTACATTGCAAATAATGACAGTCGATAAAGGAGTAATGCACAGATTGTAAAACACAATGCACAATCTATAATGCTGAATACGGGCAATTTACCCAAATCTAAATCATTAGCTAATATCCAAACGCACTTATTAAGTTGCGAAAAAGTACAGCTTTAAATTGAAACATCTATCCGAATATCAGTTTACCCATTAACCAAGATCTCCTTATAGCCGAACCAAAACTCACTCCAAACCACAATTCTCGTCAACTGGAATAACATCGTCAACTGCATCGTCAATGTCTGATCTTAGCCGTTTCTCTGATATGGAACAAACAAAGTAAAACATCAAAACATTATCAATAAATCAGAATAAATAATGTTGCTAGCTTTTTACATATTAATGCATATATCATATGAAATAATGCATAATACAACCTCATAATGCATTAAAAATTACTCATAATGCATTGTCTAAACACAAAAATGCACATGTGTTACACAGAAAATGTATTAAACAATATAAATAATACCACTCATATAATGCACACAATACTACAAAAAAATGCACTATTACTGATTCACAATGCAGTACCAACACAACATAATAAAAAAACTTTCATACTAACTGGGCAGCTATTACAACAAACCCAATACCCTTAGTAATGCATAATTTAGTAAACATAATGCATAAATTATGTTCCATAATGCGCAGTCTATACTAAAAAATGCACATATGTACTCTTTCCTGAGTTTAGTCACTAAAACACACAGCACCCTACATATTGCATAATTTACTGCACATAATGAATACCACTCATCCTGACTGGGTAAATATTAGTACACACCCAATACGCTTAGTAATGCATAATTTAGTAAACATAATGCATAAATCATGTTCAATAATGCACAGCACAAACTAAAAAATGCACATATGTACTATTTACTGATTGTAGTCACTAAAACACACAACACCATACATGTTGCATACTTTTCTGCACATAATGACGGTTTCAGTATAGACATAATGCACTAATCAAACCATATAGTATATAAAAGTAACAAATCATCAATCAGATTCCTCTGTAAAAATCTGAGGCAACAAACCAATACAACCAATGACCAATGTTAAAAGCAACATAATGCATACATAATGATACATAATGCACTGTCATGCCTAAAAAATGCACACAGAATTCTTCCATTATGCATTCTGCAACACACTACCTACTCTACATAATGCACAATTCAAAACATTCAATGAATATCCAACCATATACATAATGCACTAATCCTAATAAACAATACATGTATATACTCTTGAGCACTGGACATCACAATACCCCTAAAATGCTAGTTGTACAGCACGTAATTAAACTAGACATCTAAATAAGGCTATTCGTATTCATACTACTGAAATGCACAACCAACGAGTGCAATTTACCTGCTTCCTGCGATGCTTGCGCGGGGGGACGACCTCTTTTTGTCATTTTTGATCTGGAATAAACCGAAATAAATAAGATACTTGCACCGAGACGTGGTAAACCCAACACAATGTCGCGGACTCATAATCAGAGAAAACCCTAGACGATTACCTGGGTAAAAACGATATCCTAAAGTCTAGGCATACGCTTAGTTGACTGATTTCATAATGCATACCTGCTCGATTTGTTGAATATGGCGTGCAAACACGACAACGTCGGTCGATTTTGTGGCAGCGGTAACTGCGGTGGAGTGGAATCGACGCAAATCGGTGGCGGAGGCTGTGGAATTCGAAATGTGGCGGATGTAAGTAGGGTTGAGAGAGGGGAAGGAGTGGGAGAGTTGAGGAGTCGGCTGGAGTAAATGGGAGAAAACTGAAGAGTGGAAGATTGCAAATCCCGTGACATTCGCACCTCCCAAAACAAAAGACGGTTCCAATTTAGGGATTTTACTAAATTACCCCTATAATGCACAACGAAAGGAGCTATAATGCAACGCGGAAATAATTAATAAGGATTAACGTGGTCCATTGATTGGATGGATCTAATGGCTATTATTAAGAAGAGAAAAGGATCTTAGAGTGGAAAAGGAGAATAGTGCAACCCTATATATATATATATATATATATATATATAGGGAGATGATCAAAATAAGTATGTGTTTAAATCCAGAAATGCAGACCAAATCTTGGCCCTAAGATTAGATGATCTAATGGTCAATAATTAACCAAAAACACGGAAGGTCATAATTAAGCAATTTTAGGTCATATTATAATATTTGGGTTTAATGTCATGCTAAGATCGTTTTAGGTCATGCTTTGTTAGCATGACCTAAAAATTACCTAACTATGACCTAAAAGTGACCTAATTATGATATTGTTCTGCGTTTCTGTATTTAAATCTAGTTTTGCATAGATCAAAACCCTATATATATATATATATATATGTGCCCCAAATTAATAAGTAGTGTACCTAAAATTATTTCAGAAGCTCTATTGAATTTGGATATGGCGGAAGAGGAGCAAACTACCAAAACGACGCCGCTCTTCGCTGCTTTCGGTGGCGAATCGCTCCCCTCCGCCGCTGATAGTAATAGCGACAAATCCACAGCGCAATGGCTGCAGAACTCCAGCTTCAACACCGACCTCTCCGTCATAAATGACGCCGTTAGCAAATACAAACTCACCTACGACGAGGAAGCGGAGGAAGAAGAAGAAGACAGGGCGGAAGAAATTGATGCCAGGAAACGGCCACCGCAGTACGAGATGGTGCCTTCGGAGGCCAGCGCTTCTTCCGACGAAGAGCGCGGGAGGAAGAGTAGAAAGAAGAAGAAAAGAAGAAAGGGGGAATCGAGCGGATCGCGTGCGTCGTTTAGCTATGCGGCAACACTCTCCTCTAATTCGAGGAAGCCGGGTGTTGAGAAATGGGCGGCGTCTTCTTCTACTGCTAATGAGAAAGAGTACTACTTTGATTCCCGTGGAGACCGCGACAATTTAGCCTTTGGTAGCATCTACAGGTTAATTGAGCTACTCTTCGCTTGATTTTGTGCATTTCTAGTGTTTGATGCATTATTTTGGGGCATTTTTCATTATTGGCTGCAGCTTTTACTCTATATCTCTGTATTTGCATTTCTATAAAAGAGAGTGTTTTGATTGTATAAGTGTATGATCATGTTTTAGAGATTTGAATTAGTACAGTTTTATCACTCACATCGTTATTTAAGATAGGTTTATTAGATTTCATGTTCTTTCTTTGAGTTTCTTTGTGGATTAACGTCTTTATTTTGGAAAATATACTCCTGTTTACATTTGTGGACTAATTATAAGTGTGCGATGATGAAATGCAGAATGGATGTTGCTCGTTACAAGCTTTGCAATTCTAAGAAACTCTCTGAACAGAACTTTATCCAGTGGAATAAAAGAGCTCGTCGTCTGGAGGGGGATAATGACGTTGATGCGTTGGATAATAGACTTAGGTCTGGGGGGCGCTATTGGTCGGCGAAATATGCTGCTATTGAGCGTCATAAGGACTTGAAACGGATGCGGGTTCTTGCTCCTAGAAGCAACATGAAGAGCTCGGTTGCTGATTATATCCCTTTAGTTGATGAAGGTTCAGACAGTAGACTGGTATCGAGTGCCGAAGTTGTTCAAGAGTCATGGGAAGATGAGGTTTTGCGGAGAACAAAGGAGTTCAATAAGATGACGAGGGAACATCCACAGGATGAGAGTCTATGGTTGGCATTTGCGAAGTTTCAAGACAAGGTGGCAAGTAAGCAGTCTCACAAAGGTGCTCGTCTACAGATCCTCGAGAAGAAAATCAGTATTCTGGAGAAAGCAACTGAGATTAATCCAGAAAGTGAAGATTTACTTATTTCTCTTATGAAAGCTTATCAGATCAGAGATAGCACTGATGTGTTGATTAGGAGATGGGAGAAGATACTTACATCTAATTCTGGAAGTTGCAAGCTGTGGAAAGAATTTTTACGGGTTCTTGGGGGTGAGTTTTCCAGATTCAAGGTTTCCGAGCTAAGGAAAATGTATGCGAATGCCATCCAAGCCTTGGCTGGTGCTTGCTTAAAGCAGCAGAGGCAGGTTCTCACTTTAAAGATCCATACTTTTTCCCTTTGCTTGTATTAGTAGAGTTAAAACAGAATTACTTGCAGAACTCATAAGAAGAGGAAAAAAGCATGTCACAGACTCACATATTTAATACTAGTAGTGAAAGTTTAGTCTTATTTGGTGGAGACGGCCATTAATTTGAGCATGAACTAGTTCCAAAGCTTATGTTTCTTTCTATTGCTAGTCATAATGCATTTTGAGTAGCTTATTTCCCTAATTAGTTAGGATTTCTGAAATATTGATCCAGCCTCCTCCTTGTGCTGGATGCAGGCTCATCCCTCAGACAGTGCAACAACAATTGATCCGGCTATTATTCAACTGGAGCTTGGTTTGGTTGATGTTTTCATTGGTCTTTGCCGCCTCGAGTGGCAGGCAGGTTACCAAGAACTGGCAACTGCTTTATTTCAAGCGGAGCTTGAGTATAGTTTGTTTTCTCCATTTGTTCTCTCGGAACAAAGTAAGCAAAGACTGTTTCAGCACTTTTGGAGTAGTAATGGTGCCAGAATTGGGGAAGATGGAGCCCTTGGATGGTTAACTTGGATAGAGAAGGAGGAAGAACAGAGGCAAATGCTTATCCGTGAGGAGGAGGCCTCAGATGCAGTTGAGGAAGGTGGTTGGACAGGTTGGTTTGACCCATCAACTGAGACTACAGAAATTGAATTGCCAGGAACTACTACTGAGGAACAGAAGGTTGGTGAGGAATTGAATGATGAATCTGACACAAATGATGTTGAGCAGAAGGATGATGTTGAATCTCTGCTTAAAGCACTTGGCATTGATGCCGCTGCTGAAGCTGATATAACGATTAAAGATACAGAAACATGGACTAAATGGTCAAAGGCAGAAATGACAAGAGATTTCGATCATTGGATGCCTCTTCGTGCAAATTCTGGTTCGTCCGCATTCATGTGCTATTTCTCCATCAATCATGCTTATAGTTACTTAAACTGAAAACTGAAGTTATTGATTGGACCCAAATGAGATGGTCGAGCTGTATGATTAGTTTAAGTTAACGTGCAATTTATATTAATAACCATGTCCTTGCATTCTCAGTCCATTAGAAATGATCCTGAGGCCTTTTCTTTTTGTACGCTTACTGCAGTATTTCTCCATGTATTTTTAATGTCATATATTTTGAGTTTGTCTACAATTTTTTGGTGAAAATGACTTGGCTAAATTGCCCAAACAGATCAGGTTTCTCGTGATGTTGTCACTGCTGAGGCAGAAGATGATGAACAAATTTTGAGCATAATAATGTATGAAGATGTGAGTGATTACTTGTTCTCACTCAAGTCCGAGGAAGCCCGATTTTCTCTTGTGTCCCAGTTTATAGATTTCTTTGAGGGGAGGATAGCTCAGTGGTAGGTGGTATGGCAATTATGATACCTATACGATATCTACTGCTGTTTTCTTTTGTTCCCTGACCACACCACTCATGTTCACAGGACTTGCACAAACAGTTCAAGTTGGGTTGCAAAGACACTTAGTTTGGAAAGTCCCCCTTATTCTCTTCTAGAGGATCTAGGAAAAGTGCATGATGTCCTGGTGAGGAAGTCGACCAACCTAAGAAGTTTTAGCTTGGAGCTACTTTTAGAATGTTCAGATGACTCGAATATGAGGACTAATATGATGAAATTTCTCCGAAATGCTATCTTACTTTGTTTGAAAGTGTTTCCACAAAACTACATCTTGGAGGAAGCTGCTCTTGTTGCTGAGGAGTTATCAAACACAAGGATGAATTCAACAAGTTATTCTGCGACACCATGTCGAGCTCTGGCAAAGACTTTACTGAAAAATAATAGGCAGGTATGTATTATATATTTGTAATTTGACCTGAGTTCATGAGAACTGCAAATACTTTTCCCTTACGCCCATCCCCAGTCAATGTTAATCTCAAGTAGACATGCTGCTTAGTCTTTTTAGATGCTTATTTGAGAGAATGTCGTTTACTTTAGAGATCCACTGCAGGGTAAAAGCTTATGATCTTACATGTATTTAAAAAGGATCTACTATGCACTCTCACCTTCTCAAGAGTCAAGAGGATCTAAAGATTCTATCAAGATTTACACTTGATAAGATAAACATTGTCTATTTTCTGTTGTCAAACTCAACTGACAACTGGCCTGGAAGTGGGATTGATGTTTTATAACTTTTTATGCACTTCTCTATTATAGGATGTATTGCTATGTGGAGTTTATGCTAAAAGAGAAGCTTCCTATGGGAATATTGAGCATTCAAGGAAGATTTTTGACATGGCCATATCATCTGTTGAGGGGCTTCCACCGGTGTGTATTTATCCACAGTTCGGTTATTTTGTAACGGTTTGGCCTAGAGTTGTCATATTGTAGGTTGTATGCTCTGAACAGTTTACTTCTGATACATATATTTTGCTAGTATATTGAGTTTGAAGCAGTAACTGAAGAGGCTGTGGATTTTTGTCATCTTTTCTCTTGCCATGATTTACCAACCTTATTCAGTTATCCTGCAATTTATTTTTAATGCCAGCATCTCTTTTCCCTGGCTGAAGCTAAAACATTCTCATATTTTACGATTGGGGTTGTTGCTATTGTGGATTTTCAAAAACATAGGATAGTAAGACAGTAAAAGCTCTCTAAAATATTATGAATTCCACCAGAATCAGCAAAACTGTTTCAAGATGTTCAGAACGATGTTATTATTTTTTATAATCCATGGTCACTCCATGTATGCTGTAATCTTACCCATTTTGCATCCATTTAAAGCTGAAACTTAATGTGTTTGTGTTAACCAAACAGGAACTTCGGTCAAATGCATCTCTGTTGTACTTCTGGTATGCAGAAGTTGAGCTTGCGAACAATTCTTCCGAAAGTTCTGACTCCTCGTCCCGTGCAATACATATCTTATCTTGCTTAGGCAATGGGGCAAAATATACTCCATTTAAAGGACAACTGTCAAGTGTTCAACAACTTAGAGCCCGCCAGGGGTTCAAAGATCGTATAAGAATGTTGAGTTCAACATGGGCACATGGTGTCACAGATGACCATTCTGCTGCTCTTATCTGTTCAGCAGCTTTATTTGAAGAGTTGACGTCTGGATGGGCCTGTGCATTGGAAATTCTGGAAAACTCTTTTACAATGGTGCTTCCAGGTGAATATGCTTCTTCTGTATGTATTTTATGGGAGTAACAAACCTCAACAATTGGCTTCTTTTTTCCGTATGCATTGTTTTAAACAGAATCCCTCGGAGTTTGTATTATCATTGCAATCATTTTCTTACTGCAGAGAGGAGGAGAAACAGCAGGCAACTTGAATTCTTGTTTACCTATTACGTGAGGATGCTTGACAGAAATCACATGGAACTTAAGCTGTCAGGAATATGGGAATCTATTGTGAAAGGATTGCAGTTATATCCTTTTAGCCTGCAACTTCACTATGCTTTAGTTGAAATCAGCCATCTCTACACATCACCCAATAAATTGCGGTGGACTTTTGACGATCATTGCCGAAAGTATAACTCACTTTTCATCATTTGCAAAGTATTCTTATTCTCTAGTTCATTGTTTCTTGAGAAGGATCTAATTACTGAATTGATCAAAAATCAGAACCCCATCTACCATCACATGGCTCTACGCATTGGCATTTGAGATGAGTACCGGAGGCTCCCAGCATAGAATACGCGGACTTTTTGAAAGGGCATTGGAGGATGACAAATTGCATAGTTCAGTGATTCTCTGGCGTTGTTTCATCGAATACGAGAGGAGTGTAGCATGCAATACTCAGGGAGCTAAAAGAGTGTTCTTTCGTGCAATACATGCATGCCCCTGGTATGACTTCTCTGACAACAGTAAAAATACGTTGTGTATCGAGGAGAATATACCTTTCAAATTAGCTGGAATTATCAAGGATCAGGAAATTAGGAGTAATAGAATTTTCACCAAGACTTGCACCAGATATATACATGGTATTTATAATTGTAGGTACTGAAGAAGATATCAGGCAAGATCTTACAGCTTTGGGATATAATGAAACTACTTTTGTCGGTTTTTGAATGTTGTTCGCAACTACCTGAAATTGCTTGATCCTTTCCAAAGGCTGTCTATTTGCTATTTAAGAGTTTCCCACTATTTTGATGCGTGACTTTTGTTCCAACTTCCAGGTCGAAAAAGCTGTGGCTTGATGGTTTTCTCAAACTGAACTCAGTATTGTCTGTGAAAGAGCTGTCGGACCTCCAAGAAGTCATGCGAGAAAAGGAACTCAATCTGAGGACTGATATATACGAGATTCTATTGCAAGATGAGATGGAGGCTTAGCCTTGTTAACTCATGTTGTCCGATGCTGCTGTTTCATCGTCTTGAACCACCCATACACCACACGTGCTATCAAGCTCTCGTTGTCTGCTGCCGTTTCTTTTTGTTGGACCACTCACACACTGCGTGGTGAAAGATTAAGGAGAAGCTAAGCTAATGGCTGAATGATCAAAAGATAGTAGGATGTTGGCTGGTGGAGCTCTTTTCTCCATAGGTTTGTTGGTAGACAATTTGTGAAAAAAATGGTCAATAAAAGGTATGGTTACTGCCCAACTAAAAAAAAGAAAAAAAGATGGCTACTGAAAATATGAATTTTTGTACTACTCCATTACTTTAACAGAATTTGATAGCGCTTTTGTGATAACTTTCTATTCCGAATGCACAAAATACATTAAACCAGCCTATTATTGCCATATGGGCAACATTTCCATAAAAATAAAAATATTTCGGCCTAGTATTTTTTTTGTTACGTTGTGTCAAAAATAAATAGTAGTAGTATAAAAATAAAAATTGAATCTTTTCGTCATATGGGCCACATTTCCATATGCTTATAATTTTTGTATATAAATTTTTACCAAACTTTGATTTTATATAGGAGTACTGTGATTTAAAAACAAAGTATATATTTGAATACATGACCTTTCAGCTATTCTTACTATTTAAACAACTATGAATTATTGTCTCTAAGCTAAGTCAATACTCCTATAGTGCATACTTGAAATGTCTACTTGATTTATTCGTCGAAAATTGATAACCATGGAGCATTGAAATGATAGGAGTAGATCAATATTAAAATCTGTGTATTTGATGTCATGATTTTAATTCCATTGTACTATATAAAATCAGAATATAATAAATTTGAGATAATTACAGGAAATTATTGCAAAAGGAATTTAAGATATTTGACCGCTGACCCAGATTCACAGTTATCCCACTTGGAAAAAAGTAGAATTAAATGATAAGATTTGGTGAATTAAATTGAATTAAAAAGTGATAATAAGTGAGTGAAGCAGGCAGAGCTCTCACACAAGCACCAATCACTCATTGAATCAGCGATGGCATCGAGCAACCCGGCGATTGAAGCGGATACGGACTCCCCGGCGAATCCGGGTCTGGAACTGGCCCAGTTCGCTGCCGGCTGCTTCTGGGGGGTAGAATTGACTTTTCAGAGGGTGGAGGGCGTGGCCAAGACGGAAGTGGGCTACTCGCAGGGCCACGTCCACGACCCGAATTACCCGCTGGTTTGCACCGGATCCACCAACCACGCCGAAGTGATTCGGATCCATTTCGACCCGACTGTTTGCCCCTATACCACTCTGCTTCGTGTATTCTGGGGGAAACACGATCCCACAACTCTCAATCGTCAGGTATTATTTTATTATTTCTATTTCTATTTCTATTTCTATTTCTATCTAATAGGAGTAGTAGTATATATTTTGTGTTGTCTGTTTTTAGCTTGAATTTCTTTTTATGTTTGTTTAATTGGTTTTTTTTTGGTATAGCTATATAAAAATATAAATATTAATATCCTCAACTTTATACTTATCATTCCTTTGTTGGGTGGGTTAATAGTTGCTAAAATCACAAACTATAACCGATTATTTTCAATGAATTTTAGTATTCAAAACTACAAAGGCTATTTGTTGTTAAAATCACCAACTATGACAGAGTAGTACTCAAAGCTGTGTCATTTTGGTAGATTCAATTGCCACGTGAATTCAATTTTGTTAGGTTAGTTTTAATTTCACCATAATTCTAAATCGGGGCAAATTGACAAGAAAATCAAAGTTTATGATTTTTTGATCCCCTTTTAAGTTCATCATTCTCTGCAAGTATCAGAATTCAACCTTAGTTCGTGATTTTATCCACCGATAGCTATTTATTTATTAGCTTGCTCGAATTTCCCAGCTAATGTGTCTTCAAGAAACATACATCGAATCCATATACCTATGGAAATTCTCTTAATTTTTATAAAAATTGTGACTCAGGGCTATTAAGTGAACAACATAATTACTATAGGCTATTTTTATAATGTTTTTAAGTTTGAGTTAAAAAGTAACCATGGGGTTAAAGTTCTGGTTATAATTTAAGAATAAAACTATTTAAAAGTTTACTTGTATGAAGTTCTAGGTAGGATGACTGGATGAGAGATTGCATCATGAGAAATTTGAAGTATTGCAAGAAATTGGTGTATACAATCATATATAGAGTAAATGTGGTAGTTACATTTTGCTTTATGGTTTGGACAATTTTGTTGTATGATTCACAACAACATTAACTAACACAGTAATTATTTAATGTTGCAGGGAAATGATGTTGGGACACAGTATAGGTCAGGAATATACTACTACAACCAAGAACAAGCAAAACTAGCCCAAGAATCACTAGAAGCAAAGCAGAAAGAGGTGGAGAAGAAGATTGTGACTGAAATACTTCCAGCCAAAAGATTCTACAGAGCTGAAGAGTATCACCAGCAGTATCTGGAGAGGGGTGCAGGGAAAGGCCCCGCACAGTCGGCTGCCAAGGGCTGCAACGACCCCATCCGTTGCTACGGTTGATGCACCCACTTTCGTATATTCTAATAATACGGAGAAAACACTTGTGTGAGACCGTCTCATTTGTGACTTAAGTTTATGAATAATTGAGTATGGATAGTGTTTATTTATGATTATGTGACAATTATGTTCATGACATTTTTCTTCATCTGCATTGTTAATTTCAGAAATGCTATCACAGAAGAAACTTCAATTTGATTGAGCAAATGTCAATGGCAATTACATGTGGATTAATTTCGTTCAAGTTTAAGTAACATTATCACTTCAAAGGCCTAACTAAACATAATAAAACAAGCCATAAGAGCTATTTTTATTGAATTCATGATATGGATATGACTCAATAAATTGAGCATACACACACTTAAACTACACAATAACAAATACATAGAAATCAATCCGTGTGACATAACCAAATAACTTCTTATCTAACAATAGAACAACAGTCGATGGCAAATGCAAAATCAAACTAGAGTTCATCCTTATTTGTTGTCGATTCACCCTCATCGTCGCCGGGATTGCTGGATGATTTTTTGATGGGATAAGATGCTTCCATCGCAATGCCACATCGTCCATGTTTTTTAGCGATCCCGCGTTGCATTCTAACATAACCCTTTTCGCCCCAATCGGCTCCCCACGAGTTCCTCACGATCCAATATTTTGTCCCATCGAGGGTCGTGCCATACCCAACGATTGCCACCCCGTGGTCTAGGTCAGTGCCACATTCCCCTGCATATACACCCTGCCACATTAAAATGAAAAAATTAGTTAAGTATGGAATTATACTATTTCATTGAATCTGACTAGAGATGTCAATCGGGTCATTTCAATTGATTTTCTTAGAGCCTGCTAACTTGGTCTCAATTATTACGTGAGACCAAGTTAGACGGGTTGATGAGGTCGGACCAAATTTGATAGCTCTAATCATAGCGAATTTACAAAAAAATGTCCAGATTGTGTTGATTATGATTGGAACTACCTCTGAGTAAAATTGGAAATCAGGGCCTCCGGCTTCAATTGCCACGGAGACGGGCTGGTTAACTACCGCTTTCAACAGTGCATCTTCGTTGTTCACGGGTACATTTTCATGTCCATCTATAGCTACTACCGGAGCGTTCGCCTGTAGTAAAAAATGGAACAAGATTAAATATAAAGAAAAATATAAATTGTTCTCTCTAGTGTTGTTAAAATCACGCTTGGGACGTGGCTACTATCGCCCCGAGGTGGCTGGGCTGACCAGGGACGCAGTTGAGGGCCCGTGGGGGCGCCCTCATTTACTCATTTATGCCTCTGCACTTATGCCTCTTTAAAATCTCCGCACTCTTTAATTCATTTAATTTTCACTTATGATGCTTAACTGCTCCATTTATATCCCTAACAACACTAAGCACATAAAAATTGTCCTAAAAAGATGCGATATGAGTTTTATAAAAGATAATTGAGTGTAATATGACTATAGTGGTAGTTTTGTAAAAATGTTAAATAAGTGATAGTATGATGATAATTTGTTGTATGACAATGCCTAAAAATGAAACGAAACTATTTTTGTTGGATGATAAAGTGTATAGTAAATTTGAATAGAAATTAGAAGTGAATGTTTATTTTTACCTTTTTCTTGTCACATTGCCCATCTTTAGCCGTGTAAGGATAGATACTCTCTGTTGTTAATCCTCCATTTTTTTGAATGAAATCAAAAGCTGCTTCCATTAGCCCTCCATTGCACCCTTGGTTCTCCTCGATGTCGCAGTCAACGAGCTCTTGTTCGGATAGAGACACTAATTTCTTCGTCTTGATGTAGTTTATCCCCTCAACCGCAACAATAGTCGAAAACGCCCAACAACTACCTGTTTTCTCATAAAACACGAACTATAAGCACACGAGCGGACGCAGAAAAAAATTCTTATAGAAGCTAAATTTTCTAAATTTTAAGTTTTGAGATTTTAAAAAGACAATTTTCTTATTATTTAATCTGATGATGAAAATATAATATAATAATAAAAGGTTTGGTAGCGGCTTAAGCCCCTCGTAACTTATTCAATGGCAATGAATATCTTACCACAACTTCCTTGATCTTTGACTGCGGTGACGGCGCCTTTCTTCCTCCAATCAACAGAGGTCGGAACATCATGTACATCCTCGTACATGAAGCTTCGATTGGCACGTGGGGCCCCTTGGAACATTCGATTATGGCCCACCTTCGAACCGGCATAGACGCTCTTGAATTCGTGGTTTGTCATGTCGGCAAACTTGTTGAGTTTGAGCTTGTAGGGCTTGTCCATCTTGTTGAAATCGTTGATGTAATGGGCATTGGCCTTGAACACGTTGTAGCGCTTTTGTTTGTCGTGGATGCTCCTCGACACGGTGTGGTGGCTCCTCCACCGCTCGTAGAGGTCCCACAGGCGCTCCTCGGTCTCCAGCTCGGCCTCGTGGAAGTCAAAGCACTCCACGAGACCGATGATCACGAGGAGCGAGAGCGTTGCTAGGAAGAATCTGTTCATGTTTTTTTTTTGCAAGAATGTGATGGGATTTTTGTGATGAGAAATTGTGTTTTAGTTAGGGGTTGAAATTCTCCTATTTATAGAGCAAGGTTGGACTATTGTGTGATGGGAGAAATTACTTTTTTTTGGATGCTTTTAGCTTTTAATAACAGAATTTTATTATCTCAAAAAATAGCAGAAATTTGTTATCATGAAATGTGAAGGGGGAGAAGTTGACCAAAAAGGGAAAAGATAGATTTAAGAAATCAATTTCGTAGCAATACATTGCTGGTTTTATTTTCATTTTTGATATTGATTATTTTGTGGACTAATTTAACTGAAGTGTGTACACATGAAGCTCCATCTTATTAAGGTTTATCTAAATGAGATTTTTATTACTAGATGGTAGTTATCTAAATGTGTGTATTTGAAGAAGACCTTAACTTTTGCTAGTAAGTTTGTCAGTGTCAAATTATTATAAGTATACATCTCATATAAAATTAACAATTGAAATAAGAGACACATTTAATTTATATCATGAACAACTTTGTAGTATAGTTCATATGCTTCGTGCAATAAATAATTTTTATTATCTTTTCAAAATCTTGTTTACCAAAAACGAACAAAAACTATTTTTAGCTTTAATATTTTTTAAATCATTTTACTATCATACGTTTTAGTTTATTAAGTTGTATGTTAAGTATATTTCATCAATTTTAGTTAGGTTCTACAAAAATTTAATACATTTATTTGCACTTTTTTATTCATCTCGTTATAGTTGATTAAAACTACACCTTTTTAATTTATATGGAGTAATATTGCAGAATTTTTAGTATTATGTGTGAAATCATTGTGTATAGACTAAAGACACTATCGTCACAACGAAACATAAAATTTTTTGAACTCGGGAATATATAGCTTTTATCAAATTAAATTGATGCATCCGCTTGTGACAAACTATAAAAATCTTTTATTTTTAATAATTATATAGCATACATTGTTGCTACTAAAGAACACGACACGTAAATTAAAATAAAGAGTGCAAAACATATTTTTAGAATGTAAACTAAAAAACAATAAATTCCCAATTTCTGAAGCATTTATTTATGCATATATCATCAATTCCCTTTTCTAAAAGAAGTAGATTTCTCAACCACTCGATGCCTCATGATGTCGAAAATAACAGCCCTTTATTTTCCAGATTTGAAATAAAACGTTGCTTCTAAACCTACTATTACTTCTGTATTTCGTATCTATAGTTTGCAGTTACAAGAAACCAGAAAACCCATAAGTTCAACTTAATTTATCAAAACACTATACAATAAAACATAACTTATTTTGTCAAACGTTTCTCCTCCAATCACTAAATCAAGGGTTCACAAATAACCGAAAGTTATTAATGTAAATGAATGTGAAAGTAACAGCAAAATCATACTACAACATCCCACTTTTAATTTTACCAAGTATTATTTCAAAATACTTAATATTTCACGATCAGTACTTATAACTAAATTTTGAAATTTTAAAAATCATACGTATATCATACCTTTTGGTCCCCCTAATTCCACCAACGTGCGATATAGAAATTGAGTCCTATATAGTTCACTATCATTTTCACGTACCACTAAAATATAAATTTCAAATTATAATTATACAAATCTACGATTAGCCTTATAATAGACTTAATTTCAAAAGTAAAAATTTACTACATAATATCTAACGATTTGTAACTGACCGTGTACAAAACGATGGCATTTTAGGAGTCATGCGAAATCGAAGAGGGATAGGTAGTCTCTCCCCGTCCCCCCATAGCGCGTATGCTTCCTCTCCGTGCGCCGCGTCATCTCCAATTTCGAGCCCGTCTTCGTCCATTCGAAGAGGGACGATTCTACTTATCACTATACATATCAAGCTTGTTACCACCACGTTCCAAACCGTTATAAAAAGGGCTCCTAGAACTTGGAAGCCCATTTGGCGAAGCCCGTTACTGAATTCGTGGTTGAATACTCCATACAAGAAGCCCGGTCCAAGATGATCTCGATTGTAGAACATAACGAGGAGATCGGGCTTAGCGAAAAGGCCTGAGAGAAGCCCACCGAGCAGGCCCGCGACTGCGTGGGTGTGGAAAACTCCGAGCGTGTCGTCTACTTTTTGGAGGAAGGCTGATTTTTTGTGTAAAACCATCATTGTGTACCAAGGAATTAGGCCCGACAGGATTCCCATTATGATTGCGGCCCATGTATCCACAATTCCTACAAATCCAAACTCATTAGTAATTTAGTACTCTCTCAAGTCCCTTGTCATTTTTTTTTGGTTTTCAATCAAGATCAATTTTACTAGAAATAAAAATATCTTTATTTCTCCTTCATTTTATCTCTCTTACTTTATCTTCAACTTAAAACACAAAGTAAAGTTCTATAAAATCTCGTGTTGCATGGAGAAAATGTCATCTTCCTTTAAATAGAGGGAGCATTAGTACATCAAAATTGTCACATTTTTGTATGAATGATTATAGTATATGATGTACTCTATTTCACTATAATATCTTTTTCGGTTCCTAACAATATCATTTTTCTGTGAAAAGTAGTTCAACTACCCACAAAAATAATTTCATTTTCATTTATGAAAACTTTATCATCGCTTTTTTGTTTTTTCTAGCTGCTAGCATACTTTACCATCTCTTTCTCCCTCATCATATTCCAATTGCCCAATATACTACATGGAAATGTTTTTGTTGACCTAAGAAGTAATAATTTATGTGATTCTACTCCAAACAACTTGATAAACTCATTGGTAATATATCTAATAAAAATATTAATTACTAGTAAAACAAATACTCATAAGCTATAGCCATTTTGCATCATATCAAACAAAAGTGCATGTTACATATAGTTTAATACTACATCTAAATAAACTTATATATGTATATGGAGTAGAAATTATGACAGTCAAACGTATCAAATTTTATCCCATGTTAGAACACTAAACAAGTTATAAAGTACTATAAATTAAGAAAATTATATTTGAAGAAGAGGTCTTTAGTTCGATCCATATCTTAATATAGATAATTTTTTGAACTTCATCTAGTCTATGCTCCTTCCTGCCTCAAAATAATACTAGTAGTCCACTTCCGTTTATAATAAATTTTTTTCTCTTATGCAATGAGCTTCTTTCTTCATTAAAAATATTTCGATTACTTTTTCTCTTTATCTTTCAAAATACTATATTATTTTTACATTATCAAAATCATTATTTTTATGGGACATAGAGAGTTTTAAACTAGTTATTACTATTGTTTTTACAATGTCTTTACAAGGGTTGTTATAGAAAATTTACCGGCGGCGGGAGTGATGCAAACAAGGCCGGTCATCATCCCCTGCACGGCTCCGACAACGGAGCTCTTGAGGTAAACGGCCACGTCGAGTGACAGCCACACGAGGATGCTCGTGGCAGTGCACACGTGGGTGTTAAGCACTGCCAGCGACGTGATTTTGTTGGCCGCCAGTGGCGCACCGCCGTTGAAGCCGGTCCAACCCATCCACAGAAACCCGGCGCCACCAAGCATGTTTATAATGTTGTTAGGCGGGAAATGCTGCCTGTCCTCCCTATGCCTCGGCCCCACCTATCAATCAAGATTAAAAATACTAATCAATTATAAATGACCATTTACACTTTTTCTCCTTAATTATACTAATAGTGAAATTAAAGTTTGGACATCATTTTCAATTTGTCCTACTACTAGTAATATAGGTTGATTTCATTATAGCTATAGATTTATTTTTAAATTTTTTTTATCACAATTGTAGTGGTCCCTACATTTAATATTCCATATCTACCCGTATAGTATAATTTTTCGGGGGTGCATGTATGTAAATTTCTAAATTTTTATCAAATTGATTTTGCATACCCTTTAGAAATTTGGCAATAAATTTTCAAATTATTGATTTATTCTTATTTTGCATCCAAGTGAGATTTTCATATGGTTCAATATAAATCTTAATTCAACAAATAAAAATATTTGATTTAGTATAATAAGATGTTGTTTAGTGCCTAAAATATGATGTCGTTTTAATTGACGTTCAATAGTGCCATGTAAGTAGTGATATCAGTCGGGTCGACCCACTCGGATTGTCAGACTATTCGGGCCGGCCCACTTGGATACGACCCTAACCCTGTGACTTTTCCGAGTTATTCAGGTCGACCAATGAATTTCGGACTGGATTGACATCCCTACACTTATGTAATTAAATAATCAAGAAATGAATTACCCAATAAGCCGCAGTCAAACCAGCCACTCCCGAAGAAAGGTGAATAACATATCCCCCAGCATAGTCAATAATCCTATCAGTCAAGAATCCCTTCCCCCAAATCGTGTGCGCACCCACGGCGTACGATAGCGTCGTCCACAGCGGCACGAACATCATCCACGCATAAAAATTCATCCTCCCAAGCAACGACCCTCCAAGAAGTATCACCGTGATGGCCGCAAACGCAAATTGATAGAAAACATAGTCCGCGGTAGGAACGTAGCCCCCGAGCTCGTTCCGGCCCAGGAGATAACTCTCGGCCGTGCCCTTCGCGTCCGGCTTCCCCACTATAGGGACCATTTTGTGCCCGAACGACATCTCGTAGGCCCAGAGGACCCAGCAGAGGAGCACGGCCGCGAAGGCGTACAGGGCCATGAACGCGGAGTTCACGGCCCACTTCTTCTTGACCATGCTCCCGTACAGGATGACGAGGCCCGGGACGCTCTGAAGGCCCACCATCGCGGCCGACGTCATCTGCCACGCGTTGTCGCCCTTGTTTAGCCAGTCGGGCGACGCCACGTCTAAGTCTTGGCCGCTTGGGAGTGATGTGTGATTAGTCGTCGACATTTTTTTTTGGGGACCTTAATTTGGAATTGGATGTGACATAAATAGGTGATGGGGATTGATGAATTCTATGTTTCTTGTTTGGAGAAATGACAGGCGGATTCCAACAAGGAATCAGGAATCGCGATGGTTGCAAGATTCATTTTTTTTGTAATGATTTAACTATGATTGTTGCAGGCTAGATTCTCGTAAAATTCGACCACGCTTTTCTTGGATTTGATTGGAGCAGAGCAGGGTGACAGTACGATTTCTACTTGTTTTAATGATTTTGCTATTTTATTACTTATTGATGTTGAATTCATTTGATTTTGGGTTGTCTATGTAATGTTTCAAACATTTGATTTTAGTTACATAGTCCCTCCGTCTTAAATCTTAACTAAGTTAGCCATTTCATTTTTCAGTAAAAAAAAAATCTAATCACTCTTATTTTATTTCGTCACGTACTTTATTCTCTCTTTTATCTTTTCTACTTTATTCTTTCCTCATACTTTTCAATACAAAGCCCAAAAATTAACTCAACTTAATTGGGACCAAGAGAGTATCTCCGTTGCCATTCGTTAGTTGATTTAATTCTTTTCTTGTAAGTCCAATTTCCACAACCAACCTTTGTGAACTCAAGATTCAAGACTCTTTCGATAAATAATTAACCGTAAATTTAAGCATCCACACTAATGAACTATTCATTATAGAGAGATTTAATTTTATTTTCATTTCTAACATATAACTCCACATTTCACTCTACAATGGAATATTCCCTTTTTTCATATTTTTAATATTTAATTGATTTTTTAATATAATTATTGTAGTACTACTAAAATTTATAGGTATAATTGAAACAGTAGATAGACGGATTGAAAAGTGGCCCATTAATAACGCCATTATATTGTTTCGCAATTTCGAAAATAGCCATATATTCACCTACCAATTTTCAACACATTTCAAAATTTAAATTTTTACTCAGTAAGAAAACAAAGTGATTGAGATTCATAACTTTATCACACCTCAAAAAAAAAAGAATACCTATAAGCTAAAATATTCAAGTTTCACATAGCCACTTCACTTTTTACCTCACACTTCATGCTGATTTAAACGACTTTATAAACTTTCCAACAACAGCATCTTTTTTAGGCAATTCCAATTAAAGAAAACAAACAAACAGCAACTCACCATGCCCCAATGCACTCTCCATGTAAATGAAACTAAAGTAAAAGCGCCAATTTTTTTAAAGATAAAAATATCATTTTATCCAATTAGAATAAAACAAATGAAAAGAAAAGCATAAATTAAAAACATGAAAAGAATCTTCCTTTTTTCCTCCCCCTTTTCTTTTTCTCATTAAAAGTGATCCAATCAATTTACACCAAAGTTACAACTCACCATCCTTAAACAAAAAGCCACTCAAATTACAAGGATCAAGATGCAAATAAGGAAAATAAATAACACTACTACAACAAATTAGCCTAAAAGCCCCTAGATTACCACTCTTCTTTCAATTAAGCCCCTACAGAAGCAGTCGCCGCCGGCTTAACCTTCGGCGGCCTTCCACGTCCACGTGGCGCTCCCTCGGCGGCCGGAGCCGGATTCTGAGCCGGATCTGGAGCCGAATCCACATCCGCATCAGCTGGCTTGGCCTTCGGTGGCCGGCCACGTTTTTTCCCGGAGAGAGAAGGAGCCGCTGCGTTAGGGCTCTTCGGCTTCGGCGGCGGCGGGGGAGCATTGGGGTCGTGAGACTTGGGAGGGCGGCCGCGGGGGCGGGGAGAGAGCAGGGGAGCTCCGGGAGGAAGCGGAGTCTTCGGCTTAGGAGGGCGGCCGCGGCCACGGCGCGGCGGCGCGTTGGGATCGGGGACGAGGTAGTTGTTTTTGAGGAACAGCAACTGGCCGGACGACTTCATCTTGTTGAGGTGGTGGTTGAGCAGCGCCGAGTGTGCCGGCGGGATTGGGCCGTAGGTCGCCTCGATATCCTTCGCGATGTGCTTCGAGATCGCCGATTTATTCGAGCCGTTTTCCTCGTTCAACGCTTGAATTGCCGCCAAAATCATCTATACGAAAAAATGAATCGAGAGTTTTTTCCATGAAATTCAGTGACGAATCTACGAGTTTCAGATGCAAAATTATGAAATTCAGTGACGAATAGATGAGTTTCAGATGCAAAATCATGAAATCCAGAGACGAATAGATGAGTTTCAGATGCAAAATCAAGAAATCCAGAGACGAATCCACGAGTTTCAGAAACAAAATCACGAAATTAACGAGTCGACGAGTTTCAGATGCAAAATCACGAAATTCGGTGACGAATCTACGAGTTTCAAATGCAAATTCACGAAATCCAGTGAGAAATCTATTAATTTATCGGCTACAAATTAACTACTAACAACATGCAATTCACAGCTGAGGATAAGTTATAAAGTTGAAAAGAGCTGCATTCTACCTCAGGATAAGGAGGCAACGGAATCGGAGCTGGCGCCGGCGCCATTTGAACTTGATCGTGAAGATCGCTGCCTTGTAATTCTTCGCTCGCCATGGCCACGAACAATCTCGATCGATCTTCAAAACTTCAAGCAGAATTAGAGTAAAATTTAGTGATTTTACCCTAAGGTAAAAGGAGCTAAGAAGAAGCAGCAGCAAATTCAATGGATAATTTTGGGTGAACGAGGGTTAATAAATGGTTTAAGATCATTAAAGCTAGATCGGAAATGGGAAAAAGGAAATGCTGCAAATAAAAAAATAATAAATGTTTTAATATATGAGTAAAAGATCATCGAGTGATCTACGGCTGGGGGTTGCCTAATCTGTTCTGATCCAACGGATGGTTTTCTTTTGCCGTATGATACAAGGATCAGTGACATGTCTGTGCTATTTCCTTATCTTTTTTTATACTCCGCAATCGGAATTAAAAAATTACAAATATACCCTCCGAAAATCAGCTGTTTATCGCTTTCAGCTTGAACATTGGAGTGTGTGTGGCAGAGTTGTCATTTAAATATTTCATTTTATAATAGTATGTAATTAGTAAAGTTAAAAAAAAAATGAAATTGTATATTAAATGGTGGGGTTTATTAATGATAAAGTAAAAGAGAAGAGAAAAAAATTACCATAAATAAATATAGACTATTTCTATGGGACGGAGAGAGTAATCAATATGAATATTTGCATGAATACTTAGGGATGATTATTCGGCCGGTTCCGGTTAGAACCGAACCGGTAAATTCAAGAACCGGAATCGGAACCGGTCGGTTAAGAATCGGCCGGTTTCGGCTTGGAACCGAAGAACCAGTTTGTGAGTTAATGAAGAAAGAGTAAAATAAAATAGATAAAAAAAAGTAAAGATAGAGTTATTTCTATTTTAGGAAACATTTTATCTTTAATGATATAATCCACAAAGAAAAACGTTTCATTTTTAATGGAACAATAGGAGTATATCTTATTATTTGGCGACCAATGTGAGATCAGTGGTGATGCATAAATTTCTTTTGATTGGGGCCAACTATATATGTGTGTGTGAAAGAATAAATACTCACTTTGTACACCAAAAATAATTTTGGTAATGATAATAGTATGAGTTTTACTATAAATTTAAAAGTAAGTGAGCGATTTAAAAAAATGATAAAATATTACTTTAAATAGCTTTAATGAACATAACAAAATAGAAAAACATGGTTATATTTTGTAGATGGAAAAAAATATATCATAGAAAAAGTCACAATCATAACAACATATTATAACAACATATTACAAGTAGTTATGAATCAATGACAAATAACAATAAAATTCAAATAAAATAAATCAAAATGTAACCTTAAAGTAAATATTAAAAAGGTAAATAAGAATTACTTGAATCAACTTAAAAATAATTCAATCATAACAACTCAAACTCGCACCTTGAACTAAAACTCAAATCCACGTAATCCTATATAAAAAAATACTACAAATTCAGTACATAGTTACTGTATTTATCATATTTTTATTCTAAGATTTTTATGGTAAAATAATATAAAAACTTGTAAAAGTAAGAAAATTGATTATATAATTAAATTTGAAAAATAGCAAAATTTGAAAATTAGTTAATTAAAACCAATATATTGAGCGTACATTCACATTCACATTTACATTCAAACTACACAATAACCATACATAGAAATCAATCTGTGTGACATCATCAAATAACTCCTAATCTAACCATTTTTTTTGTGATCCCCCGTTGCTTTCTAACGTAAACCTTTTCGCCCCATTCGGCTCCCCACGAGTTCCTCACGATCCAATATTTTGTCCCATGGAGCGTTGTGACTTGGTTTCAGCTCCGCGAGTGTTGTGATTTGGTGTTGCCGAGGCACAACTCGAGATCTTGTACAACTTCACCCATGTTTGGACGAAAACAAGCCGTATCTTGAAGGCACAATTGAGCAACTCGAGCTGTCTGTTTTTAAAACGAAGCATCATAATCATGAAATCAAATGCAAGAGACTCATCTGACAAACAAGTTACTCTCTCCGTCCCCGATTAATTGTCACTCTTTTCCATTTCGGTCCGTCCCTCAATAATTGTCACACTTCATTTTTACCATAAATGGTAAGTAGGTCCCACATTCCACTCCACTCACATTTTATTGTAAAACCAATATAAAAAAGTGGGTCTCACATTCCACTAACTTTTTCAACCAACTTTTCTTTACATTTTTTAAAGCTCGTGCCCGGTCAAAGAGTGACAATTAATCGGGAACGGAGGGAGTAGTTATTAGTTACCTTCTTAACTGCCTCGGCCTGGTAGTCCCCATTTAATCTACCATCCACAATCTTGTGTGCCTTGTCTGAATATAGCTGTGGCAATGCCTGGCGTCATATTATATTAAAACTTGTCATACATAATAATAGTATACACGAAACAAAGAGAAGCTGAGAAAGAATTGGTTGCCGTGCTGCATACCCATGACACAAGGTGATGCTTCCCTTGTCGTCGTGTTTCCCTACCTGTCAAGAGCTGTAGGAGAACCTCACCAAAGTTGTAAACTCATCATTTTTCCTGCGATTATCAGCCGATGGACAAGGATGACACTCAGTAACAGATGATACTGCCTCACACGGTTGAGTCCATAGAAAAGGATCAATAATCTTAGCAGTTGGATCACAACAAATTAAAATACTGCTGGATCTGAGGTTCCCTTTGTAAGTACACCAGTCGTAAAATAACTCGGATCAAAATACCCAAACGAACCCTTAACATTTGTGAACACATGACTCTGTGAGATATCATGTCCTAAACGTTTGGCCAACCCAAAATCCGAAACCTTAGCAGTGAAATTTTGATCTAAAAGGATGTTAGTAGGCTTGACATCGCGATGTATGATGGAGCAACCAGAGTGAAGATAGTCCAAACCTCGCCCCGCTCCAATACGTATCTTAAGGCGTTCATTCCACGACAATGTCAAATGATTGTAGAGGTGATCGGCCAATAAGAGAGACTAGATTATGATGTCGGAACTTAGTTAGCGTTTCAATCTCGGAGACCTGATGGGACCTGATGCTAGCCGTCTCTTTATGGCCACAGCAATTGAGTCATTATGAATAAAGCCTTTGTAGACTTTACCAAAACCACCCTTTCCAATCACATGCTCCTCGCTGAATTCTCTGGTGGCTAAGTTGAGTTCAGTTAGTGAAAATCGACGGCAGAGATTCTCCTCGGCTGCTGATGATTTCATCTTTTCAGCTCAAATTTGTTTGACGGTGTTACCGAAGGAAATAGGCTAAGGAAACACAATTGTTGCTATACATTACTTTGGATTTTACAACTTTTATTTCTTATATTATGGTATTGATGTAATCCTCTTTCTAACGTTTCTTTTAGACATGGATATTAGTAATATAATGCAAAAAAAAAAGAATAGAAGAAATAAACTAAGGGAAAATAAAATAGGGAGTACTTACAAAATTGAAAATTGAGTAAAATTAGAAAGATACTCCATAAGAGAGATTAAGCGTGTAAATTTAAGGATAGATGGAATTGGAAGGAATACGATATGATTGTAGTGAGACTTCTGCAATATTAGTGAGTCTTAAATATTTATTGAGTTAAGTGAAATGTAAATAAAATGAAGAGAAATAAAGTAAGATAATAGAAGAAATAAATGAAGAGAAAATAAAATATAAACTTAAAAATAGAGTAAAATTAGAAAGATAATAAGTAAAAGAAATTAAGGGTGTCAAATTTAAGAATAGAGGGAAATGACTCTAAACTATAATCAGATAGTCTTATAATGAATATAATATATGACCGTGATAAAGAAAACAAAAGCTTGTAAATTGTCAAATTGCGATGTACAGAAAATTGTAGACATCATTTTCATGTGATTATAATAGCAGAATGTGGGTCGTTAGAGTTATACATTTTGATTCTTTATGTTGAAAATGATCAACTACCAAGTCAAGCTTCCTTTGTTATTGTTATGTATGTTTCCTTCATCAACTTTGATAAATGATCAACTAACAAGTCAACATAATAAGAAACCTATCCTAACTTAAATAAGTTATTTCTGTTTTTGATAAAAATTAACATAAAATACTTTAGTCTTTATTCACTTATCTCTATTTCTCTTACTTTATTCTCTATTTATTTATTGTCTTTTCTTTTTTAATTTATTCTCCATCTAATTAACTGTAGTATTTTTTTGAAATTTAAATTATGTAGTAGGAGTACTTATTAAAACAGTACTATGTTTTTTAGTTGATAATTGATAATTTTTAATCTTACATAATTGAGCGTGTGACAAAAGAATAGAAAAGCTTGTAAATTGTCAAATTGCGATGTACAGAAAATTGAAGACATCATTTTCATGTGAATATATTATACCAAATGTGGGTGGTTAGAGTTGTACATTTCAATTTTTTACGTTGAAAATGATCAACTACCAAGTCCACCTTCCTTTGATATTGTTATCGACATATTGTCATGTTTCCTTCATCTACTTTCAAACTTGAGCTGAAAACCCTAAACCCTTTATTATTACCTTCTGTCATGCCATTGTGCTTCTTCTAGTTCGAACCGACGACTTGGCAATCACCAATATTTGCTGAAAAGATGAAATCATCAACGTCTGAGAATATCTGCCGTCGATTTTCGCTTGCTGAACTCAACTTAGCCACCGGAGATTTCAGCGACGAGCATGTGATTGGAGAGGGTGGCTTTGGTAAAGTCTATAAAGGCTTCATTGATAATGAGTCAACTGCTGTGGCCATAAAGCGGCGGCTAGCATCAAATCCGAGTCAAGGGCATGCAGAGTTTGCGGCGGATATTGAAACACTAAGTAAGTTCCGGCATCGTAATCTAGTCTCTCTGATTGGGTACTGTGATGAACAGGGAGAGATGATTCTTGTTCATGACTACATGTGGAATGGAACGCTAGCAGATCACCTCCACAAGCTATCAAGTGATAGCAACGGCAGGTCAACTCTCTCGTGGAATGAAAGACTTAAGATATGTATTGGAGCAGGGCGAGGTTTGGACTATCTCCACTCTGATTTCTCCATCATACACCGTGATGTCAAACCTACTAACATTCCCTTTAGACGAAAATTTCATTGCTAAGGTTTCGGATTTTGGGTTTGCTAAAGGTTCATTTGGGTATTTTGATCCAACTTATTTTACCACGGGTTTACTTACAAAGGGAAGTGACACTTACGCATTTGGGATAATATTGTTGGAGGTATTGAGTGGGAGATCCGCGGTTGAGGAAAATCTTGCAGAGGATGATGTGTGTATGAGCATATGGGCTCAAGAAAAAATTTGGAGTGGAAAAGCTGACGAGATTGTAGCTTCAAATTTGAAGGGAGACATCTCGGAAGGTTGCCTCAAGACATTTGTTGGGGTTGTTGAAAGTTGTTTGCATCCTGATCCGATGAAACGACATACAATGAGTCGTGTTGTGGCGCAGCTTGAGTTAGCCCTTGAACAGCAGGAGAGGAATGGGACAGCAACACAAATATTACAATCTTGGCCATCTGCCTCTGGTAATTGTGAATTCTTTCTATGTGTGTATATACTTTACAAATATTGGATGTTTAAGTTGCGATGAATGATCTTGATTTTCATTGTGTTGGCTGGTTATGGTAACAAAGGATCAACACCAAAGGATCAAAATGAGGTTGAAGTTGATAAGCTGTGAAAGGCCTTTCCTGCCACTGCCATGAAAGAAGACGATGTCCCTTTCATTCTACTCGGTGAAACAAGGGACATTGTTGATAATTGTTTAGTCCTATGTACAATGAATTGGCAAGAATCCTGAAAAATGGAGAGGCTCCACTACATGCCTAAGCATGTATTTGAATTTAGAGCAAAGGTTTGGAATAACAATATTATATATTGGCCTATTTGGAAGAAAAAAGTTTATCAATTTGGAATGTCTATGGCTTTGTAGGATTCGAAATCATTATCTTCGCTGAAGCACGAGAACGTTGTCGAACTTGTTGTTTACGGTTTGGACGGCCATCAGCAGGTCTTCGCTAAAGTTGTACAAGAACTTGAGCTGTGCCTTGGCGAAACCAAATCAACTGAGACTCAGATTGCATCTTAATATATATGCATGAATGCAGGGGAGACGCCATCCGAGATGAGAGATATTACTTCATGCTTATGTCATTTTCTTTGGATTACAGTATTTCCTTTTTTCTTTGAGAAAAATGACAATGTTACTTAAACTGTAAAATTATTTCAGACGATTCGATTTAAGTGGTGAATGTGTGATTGGAAATTGGATTGTTGAAAATGGATATGCTATTTTGAATTATCTCAAACTATTTGAATATTGTGTTGCATATCCAACTTTTAGTTGTTGGAAAATGATAAAAAGTCCATTTTATTATAATCTAATTGTTGAAGCAGGGTGACGAGTTTATTTATTTTATTATTTGGAAGAAGAGAGTAATGAACGGTTAGCAGCGTGATTGAGCGAATTGCGTCGGGAAAGAGGTGAGAATGATCGGAGCAACAGCGACAATTTAAATAATACTTGCGTTGATTATCAAAATTGAGCTGCGTTTCCTCAGCAACAACGCCGAATTTCAACGAAATTGAATCAGCAACAACGCCGAATTTCAACGAAATTGAATCAGCAACACCGCTCATTCACGATTGATTACAGTTTCAACTGAAAGAGCATGATTACGGATTCAGTTACTCAGCTGTTCATCTGCATCACAATCGCTTTTGAAGCCTCAAATTGCAATCCAACTCAGTCGACAGACGATGTTTCAATCAACTGCACGGATTCATTAACTGCCACAAATCTGATGCACGATCCAGTTCGGATCTCTCCCGATCCATTTCGAGGTCAGAATATCCTCCTGCTGCAATTTTACCCAGCTTCATACAAAGGATTCGAGAGTTTTCATGACTTATTTGTGGTTGAATCTACTACATTTTTCTTAACAATTTGAGGTGGAATGAGAGAAAGAGGAGAGATCGCCGGCATACAGATGGGGAGAAAATTTTGGTTTTTTTTTTTTTTTGAATGTCAATATTAAATAATATGGGTAATATTCTGTTTTCACTAATGTAAAAAATGGGTTTCTACTTTCCAATGAGTAATGAATCACAGTCCAAATATATAAAGAATTGTGATGCTACATTGAATTAGTCATGCATTGAATTACCAAGTCATACACCAAATACCACTGTCCATGTATTCCCTCCGTTCCATAATAATAGAGTAATAGAGTCATTTTGCTGTTTTGGTACGTTCCATAGTAATATAGTCAGTTTCCTTTTTAGTAAAAGTCAACACATTTCTTCACACCTACTTTATTCTCTCTTACTTTTTTTTTATTCTCTTTTACTTTTTTTTATTCTCTCTTACTTTTTTTTACACACACACACACTCACATCGGAGTTCGAGATACATTGGCAAGTGAACCAGCCTCTTCCAGCCCCTCGTGGTCACGTCCGAACCAGCCTCCTCCTGCCCCTCGTGGCCCACGAACTAGCCGCTTAACCACCCTCAGACGGGTCCAGGTCAAGCACCGGCCTCTCCCTTTCCCTCGTGGCCCACGAACTAGCTACTTAACCACCCTCAGACGGGTCTCGGCTCGTAAGTTGACCACCCTCAGACTGGTCCAGGCCCGTATGCTTGCAAAGTCCCAAGGCAACAAGCTTTGGGCCCACAGGGAAATTAATCCCAAGTTGCGCCATCCAGGATTCGAACTCAGGACCTCCTGAATGAGGCCATATCCTTGTCTCCCTTCTCAACCAGTTGAGCTAGGAGGCTTGGATTTTATTTTCTCTTACTTTATTCTCTCTACCTTTTTTCATTTTTCACTTTATTCTCCATTTACTTAACTCACCTAACACAAATTTCTTAATCTCCGTGCCGAAAAGAAACGCTTTCATTACTATGGAACGAAGTGAGTATTTAGGAAAAGTTCACTACTATAAACCAATGAAAAATAGTTTTCAAGGTACCATCGGCCCCCTAAAATTGCACTTCGGGAAAATTCGTATCCCTAATTCTCAATATCGATTCCCAATTGCTTCACAATTCCCAATCATAATATTCCTCCATCTATTCCATATTAATAGAGTCATTTTTCTATTTTGGAAAGTTCCAAGTAAATTTAGTCATTTTTATTTTTGGTAAAAAGTAATTCTCCATTTTACTTTATTCTCTCTTCATCTCTCTTATTTTTTTCACCAATCATTTAACTCACTATTCTTAAATTTTGTACCGAAAAGAAATGTCTCTATTAACAAAGAACGGATGGAGTATTTGGCTTTAAAATCATCGGTGATAATTTCGTCTCCTATCTTCCCTACTTCAAAATATGTCTTTCTTTTTTTTTTCTCTCTCCGAATTTTTGTTATGAGCATTAAAGAATAAAGTAGTTAATTCAGTTATGAATTGAATCTAGTAATAGTATATTCCGAATGCGGTTGGTGGTCTGGATAGATAATATGACGTATTGATCAAGCTTATCTTAGATTCTTAATGTACCAAAGCATATTTGTCTTTGGTAAATCGTGTTGCATTAAATGCGTTTTAAGTTAATATTGCTACTCATACTCTATTAATTAATTTTCTAACCTGCCACCACACACTGACCCTCCTTTTGCCGGAAAGATTCCTTTCCTCCATTACAAGAAAAACTAAAGCCACCTTTTTCCCCTTCCATCAACAATGGAACCCTAGCCACCACTCCCCTCCCATGATTCATTCACATTAATTTCCAATGGGGTGAAATCTGGCTCTGCTTATGTTGGAATCCGGAGATGCAGCCACCTCCAGCTGAAGACATGGCATTACCCTCGATGGAGCAACGCCAGTTCACTCTCGTGGAGATCCGGTCCGCCACCGGAGATTTCAGTGCGGAGAATCGCATCGGAGAAGGCGGCTTCGGAGAAGTCTTCAAGGCCGCCATCGGCGACGGCACAAAGCTGGCGGCGGTGAAGCGTCTGAAGCGGCCGGCGATCAACGAAAGACTAGCTAGGCAGGGGTTCGCGAGGGAGATCGAAGCGCTCACTCAACTCCGCCATCGCCATATAGTGTCTCTCATCGGCTACTGCAGTGAGCAGGGCGAGATGATTCTGGTTTATGAGTACATTGCCAATGGAACCCTAGAAGATCACCTCCACGGACCGTCGAGAAATAGGAGCCCGCTCAAATGGACTGAGCGCCTCAGTATCTGCGTTGGAGCGTGTCGCGGTTTGGATTATCTTCACACTTCCTGCCCCGGCAACTCAATCATACATGGTGATGTGAAGAGCTCTAACATCCTTCTAGATGAAAATTTAGTAGCTAAGGTTTCGGATTTTGGGTCGGCCAAACAAATTAATGCGGATGTATCCGAGAGAAACAGCAGCACTGCTGAGATGTACTCGCGCGGTTATCTTGACCCCCTTGCTGCTGTCACAGGGAGATTTACTATGGCTAGCGACGTATATTCTTTTGGTGTGGTGATGTTGGAAGTAGTGAGTGAGAGAAGAGCTGATAGCCGGCCTCAGAATGACGACCTACTGTCCATTTGGGCTGTTGAAAAATTTCTTAAGGGAAAAGGTTGTGAGCTTGTAGCTTCCTCTTTGAGTGGAGAAATCTCAAAACAATGCCGCAGTTGTTTTTTAGGGATCGTTGAAAGATGCTTGCAGAGAGAAGCAGAGAAACGGCCGACAATTACTGAGGTTTTGGCCCTGCTTATAAAAGCCCTCGGGTTACAGCAGGAGAGGCCAGACCCAACGCGTTGGTTTTGGCAATCGAAAGTATCTCCAAAGGAAGTTATACCATCCGGTAAAAGGGTTCTCTTTCCATTTATATGCATAGTAACAGAGACGTTTAGTGTTGTTAATAGTTTTCCTTATTTTCATGTCACAGGATTAGCACAAGACAATGTGATTCGAGAAGATGAATTAGAGCACCTCCCTGCCATTCCGCTTGCTGAATTTCAGGACATAACTGGTGGTTTTAGTTCCAAGTTCTTGATTGCCAAGAGATCCACTGGAGTAAGTTTATTCCGTGGGGTCCTCAAAACCGGACAGGATGCTGCGATTAAAAGGTTCAAGAAGAAGTTGTTGGACCAAGAATTTCTAGCACAGGTTTGGTTGCCTTATTGTATCTGTTGATGTCTCTGCAGAGTCGACAACTTTGGAAATATGTGAGTTTCTTTAATGCTATATGTTTTGGTAGGTATCGAAAATATCTCGCCTGCAGCATAAAAACGTGGTTCAGCCCCTTGGTTACTGCGTGAATGGCGATCAGCAGCTCTTAGCTTTCGAGTTTGCTCCATATGGATCCCTACATGACATTTTTCATGGTTCTCTCCTCCTTCTTGATGATATACTCTAGCTTTAAATGTTGGAATACTTATACATGTTTTTTATGCAATAGGCAAAAATTTGGAGTCAAGTACAGTTGTTCCATGGTTACAAAGAATCAAGATTGCGGTTGGGGCTGCAAAAGGACTGGAGTACATTCATGAGAACGGACTAATTCATCATAGCATCAAATCTAGCAATATTTTACTTTTCGATGATGGAAATGCTAAGATAAGTGATGTTAGTCTGTCAATTCCATGCCCTTGTAAGCCGGCTCGTGGTCATAAACGCTATCCTGAACAAGCTCCCTGTGGTTGTTGTTATCATCCCCCAGAGTATGTTCTTTTCTAGATGAGGAGAAATATTAGTCTGAATTTTTTACTAATTGCTCTTATCTCTGTTGCTAGATGTGTATCCACTAATCGAACTCAAGAAAGCGATGTGTACAGCTTTGGTGTGGTTCTCCTTGAAATCTTGACAGGTCAGAAAGCCACACAGCCACTGGTACAACAGTTCCTTGCAATATTGGTATGCAGTTTTCCTCAAAGTTTGAGATACTAATAGGTTGGCGCATGGTTAATTTAAAGTACATTTGATATGCTGTGATTCAAAAAAATGGTGTAGCACGAGGCAACGGAAACACCAATGCAAAGAGAAGAAGACATAAAGAAGGTTGTGGATGATAGACTTGGATTTGGAAGAAAATGCTCTGCCAGTGCAGTTGTAAAGGTAAACACAGTTATTTTCACTGAGATATAAATATATCGTTGGATGATGTTAGTCATTGCCATTGGATTCACGATTATGATGATTTGTTCAAAACAGATGGTTGAAGTTGCTTTGTCGTGCCTTGCAAAGGAAGCTGATTCTCGCCCTGACATGAGCACTGTTTTAATTCGTCTCGAGAGGGCTTCATGGGAAACACAAATTTATGTACGAAAACATGAGCAGCAGTAATCTCAAGCTAATATTACCAAATTATCTCCTCATATTCCAGCCTTGCGAGGTAAGCAAATATACCTTCGACGTCACAGATAGGTTTCTTACCTACTAACATGTGATATTATTACCAGATGGAACCTGCCAAGCCAAGGAGGAGGAGATTCTCCTACACGTTTTGTTTAGATAAATGATGTGTGTTGCCTTGTTTGTATAGCTGGCTTTGGATTGTTGTCTGTTTGTTGTGTAATTATGGTGACATCCAACTTCTAGTAATTTTCAGTGACTCTGGTTAGTGAAAGATAGTAGTATTTACTACCTGGGCTATTTCTAGAATAGGTACTGCAGCATTTGGCACTATGTCTATGTTTGAAACATAATCAAATATATAGAGATAAGGCAGTGTAGATGAGGACTTGCTACTGATGTACAGTAATAGCTGAGTAAATAATGTGTGGTGGTCATGTTTAAAGAGAATCAGCATTGATTAATGATCACTTTTTTTTGGTAGAAAAAGAAGAAATAACTGAAAAATGAATCTCTATCTTATTTCAACTAGCTTGATATTTTTCAACACATGGATAGCAGTTGGTAGTAGAGAATGGCATGGAGATTTGCAGCCAAGACAGTCCTCCTTACTACTAATAAAGGGCTCTTCGACCTCCTCGGCTGTTGTCCACAAGCCGGCCGCCTCTGCTGATGATCCCGTTGCTCCCTATAACACAGCGAGGCTATCTCGTTTATCAGTTCTCGGGTGAATCCAGGTCAGAAAATTCTCTGCCTTCACTTTAATCCGAGTCTTTATAAAGGATATAAAATGTGCAAGGACTTATTCAGTAGAATGTGGACTCCTCTTGCAAAAAATGGTAAAAATGAAATGAGACTTCTAACTGAGATCGAACGCAAATAGCAAAATGGGGCTTCTAATGGAGCGCGGAGGGAGTAGTTAATATTTCTGTTTTTACTATGTGGAAAGCGTTTCTGCTTTCTAATGAGTAATGAATCACAGTCCAAATTTGTCAATCCTTATATGCAATATCAATTAATTAGTTGTACTAACAAATGGAGTATCATTAATCCGCCATTCCACGCTAATGAATTTATTGATCTCGATATGAAAATAAAACAGTCCACACTCAACAATAGTAATACATTATTAATTAATACAGCTATCAGCAATTAAATACTGTCCACACAACATGATATAATGTGGCATGCATGTTTAAACAGAACGTGGAGGCTTGGATCTTGATTTTGGCGGATTGAAATACTTTCTCGGCACACTCGGCGTCACCGGCAGCTCCGGAATCGGCGGCGCTTTCGGAATTGGATTTGGCCTTCCCCGAAACGGCGGGGCCGATATTCCAGCAGCCGGCACTGGCTGAACCGATGACGCCGGAGTTGGTGCAATCACAGTGGGTGGTTGAGTTGGGCTTGGCGTTTGAACAGGGGACTGACTTGGGCCATTTTGCGGCGGCGGTGATGGAGCGTCAACTACAGTAGGTGGAAGGGACGGAGCCGGTGTATCATATGACGGCTGAGGCGACGGAGATGGTGGTTGCACGGGAGAAGCAGCCTGCGGAGGGGTGTGCTTCGGCTGCGGCCGTGAGCCGAAGATTGTGAGGTTGGGGAAAAGCCAAAAGAAGGCAGATTGGCAAGTGATAGGTGAAAATTTTATTACAGCGGTGTGCCTAGTAATATTTATTGTGGAATTACTGATAATTTTCACTGAGGCAGTTTGCGCTGCTTGTATGTGGCAGGGCGCACCGGATCTACTCTGCAGCTTCGCGTAGCAGCCGTCCGTGTCGCCAGAGTCCTCCGCGGTCTCAGCAGAGAGCGTCACGTTGAACTTCCCACTCTCATCAACGCCTCCGTTTCCCCGCGCCCTCATCTCATTCGCGTTGCACCTGATCACAACTTCAAGCCCTGCAACTAGACGTATAGCATTAACGGAATACAAAGTTGGGGGTGCTCGAGCCCACCCGAGATAAATGTGTGTATCATTTACTTACAAGATAAGTAGTTCATACCTTGAGATGAGTTGCGATTGTTTATGCAATCGTTGCAGTGCATAGCCCCGACTACCTCAAATGTCGGGCTCTTGGCTTGAATGGAGCGAAGATGTGAGAGTAGGAAAACGCCGACGGCCAAGAGATTAAGTCGAAGCCCCATTGCTAAAGAAAGTATGATGTGGATTTGATGAGAGTCTGAATGGCTAATTTATACTATGATATGTTCATGTTGAAGGTCCCATTCAGAAATAAACACTGCACCGGCTTTGTTGATGGAAATTTTACCTTTTAAAGATAGAATTGAAGCTTAGCTATTACATTACCATTTATTAACCCATACCTGCATACTTGAACACTAAAATTGTGCCAGTGAAGTAGATATAAATGGCACCATTTGTTAGGTGAATCTATGGATTATTTTTGTAAATTAAACAAATTGAAATTGATGTCATGTTAATAACAACCTTTTTTGGGTTGCAAATGGTTGGTAATATTGAGTTTGGTACAAAGATAAATGTTTATTAAGCAGATTTGGTTTTAGTCATAGGTTAAGAAGCTTGGAATTAAGATGTTTGTGTAGGTTGCACTATTGAGAACTACGTTTATTTATTCGAATTAAGATGGTTGTGTAAATTAACTATTGAAAACTACGTTTATTTATTCGAATTAAGATGGTGGTGTAAATTGAGTATTGAAAACTACGTTTAGGGAGGGACTTAAATTCCATAATATTCTGTGTAATTAAATTGTGAAGCTATGCTTTAAAAGTTACATGGCTCTTTTATTTAAGTATTTGACATGGGTGAAGTTCACCTGTATGAGATCTCAAGCAATAATGGATGCAATTGATCTTGATATTCTGTGTGTTGCTTATGGTGACACCAAAGGATCAAAATGAGGGCACTGCCATGCTTCGAACTCATAATAATATTCGGAGTTTGTGTTGTTATTTTGCCTTGTGACATTGTGTTTGGTGTGTAGAACAGCAGAGTTGAAATTGGGTGAGCGATGATGAACTGGTTTCTGAGTTCCAATTACATTGAATTGATTAAGCTTGAGATTGTATTTTAATATGCCAGGCCAGCCAACCTTTTTTTTTTTTTGGCAAGGGGACCATACTATTAATTTATGTCAAATAAAGGTCATTAATGGTTGTTATTTTAATCCCATGTGCTCGATGGACTTCTAATGGAAAGGCTCCACCAAACCAAATTATTAATCCATTTTGGAATGACTAATGTATGTGTAACACATGGTGATTTTTAAGCATTTGAAATGACATTTTCTTTAATGAAATGACAAATTCTCAGACATTTCCAGTAACTCAGAAATAAAACATACTCCTAGAAAATCAAATGTTACTTCCAATATTGATCTACAGTCAAGTAGAGATTAATCAGATGAAGAACATTGAAGAGGCCACATTTTTGTGAAACTTTGGCAGTTGATACCCTTGTGATGCATTCACCATTTCTTCGGGCTTGACAGCCATCGACATCATAGAAGCCGCTAGTCGTGCATAACGAACAGGAGCCACTGCCATGAATAACAGTATCATCTTGATCATGAAGATCAAACCTAAAAACTCAAGATTTTCTATATATTCTTAAAAAAAAGAATGGTTAGTAGTGAACTTGTTACAACGAATACCTTCCGATATCGCCCTGTTGCATCTCTGGAACCTGAACAAACATATAAGTTGTCACACTTTAGAATTCGGTGACTAAGACTACATGAATTAGAGTTTGATTGAATCAGCACTTACATGTAGGATGAAGAATGAATCAGTTCCTGCAGATCATCTGATGTGAATCCGATTTCGTCTACCAGGACATGGTAATGTGTTGGCCTGGATGTCCCCTAGTGTCAGAACCATACGAAACATCAAATTCCACAAACAGAACATTAGCAGGAATAACAATTCTGTTTAACTATTTTAAGGATGTTTTTGTCTTGCAGAAAAAGATTCATTTGAACTTCTTACAATCCTGGCAGAATGCGGACACATGTAGAAATTAGTACATTGAACATCACAAACTTTGCTGTCAACAGTAGTTCCTGCACACAAACATATATATGTCTGAATGAGTATTTGATTCCAGTTTGAACCGTTGAGACAGTCAGCCTCACCTGAAGGGACGTTAGCTCCCAAATCAGCCTCGAAGAATTTAGTGTGATGCCGCCTCTGTGACACAATAACTGTGAACTTGGGACGCCAGTTCGCCTCAAGAAAGCTACAGGCCTACAAATATTCATACAGAAGCCAAGAATTTCTGTTCAGACAGTTAACTTTTTTGTTGGAAGAGAAGGATTTAGCTTGATTTGGCCAGACAGAGAGACAAACCTTACGAATCTGATCCATTTCTACATTCAAGAACTCCTTAAACTGCGATATGCTCAGTCCGTTTCTGAGAAATTTTTTTTCCAAGATTAGATCATCAGACTCAAGCAGAAGGAGAATTTACAAGGTCTAAACTGACCTAAATATTATGATTTGAGCCGGCTTTTTCTGGCCCGAGCTTGAGTGAAACTCCTTCAGCAACTCCCTTATTATGCCTGCATCCATCTGTTCAGACATTGGCTTGAAAAGTGAATCTATCATTTGGGATTTCGGAGGAAGTGCACGAAGAGAAGCTCGATAGCTTGACATTTTTGGCCACTCTCTTGAGCCAACGACCTTAAAACAACAAAGAGGAAAAAGGAAATGAACAACTGAAGCTGGATTGGGATTAGAATAATTGTTAATGACCGAGTGAAAAAGGTTCCTACTGAAGCAACGGAAGGCGCCTCAGCTCGGCCAGAAGAAGTGTGGAAAACATGGATGCCAAGAATCATCGTAGGAATCTTGCTAACCAGTGGAATGGTTCGTGTTAATTCAGAGACGACAGCATGATTAAGCCCACCGAGCTATAGACAGAGAAGCATGTTAGGATGAGTAAGAAAAGCATTGACAATACAAGAAATAGGATTAACTTAAACACCTTCATATTTATCTTCAGCAGCACATTGATCAGATAAAGCTCATCAATTTTGTTAGTTGAGAGGCACTGATTCTGAATTCCAAACTCTATGAGAGTCTTCCTTTTCCAAGGACCTTCATTTGAACCAAATAAGACCATCTTGTGCTGAATAATCGAGTCACGAGGTTTAGAAATATCGTAAAACTAACCATATAAATCGGAGAACTTCTTATCAGAAAGAAGGCAGATGATGAATTTTGGTGGACGCTGCTTGAATCTTGACTGCAACTGCTGGAACATCATATCCACTCTAACAGAAGGAAGTTTCTTTCTATTTTTAGGATTTTCATCGAGAACACACGCTGGGGGACACGTAACCTGAAACAGCAGAATAATTAGCATAATGTCACTTTCTTCAAAGAAGTAAACAAACTCTCACCATTCCTTTAGCCGAGGCAACTTTCGCAAACTCATTAAACAGATTCCGAACATCACAGCTAGTGGAGAAGTTCACCACCACCCAATTCTCGAGTTTCTTTGGATCCAGGAGTTTCTACACGACGTATAGCATTAGTAACGACAGAGGCAAATGAAGGTATGATCATAAGTTTATGTCTATCACCTTATCTTTGTTGTTCCACCAACCATTTCTAGGTATTATATGCTCTCCATTTCCCATTTTCAACTGTAAATTCAAGAAAAAGTCTACGTTAAAACTTATGCTCACTCGAGATTGAAGTGAAATAGCCTCAGAGCTTACCCGTGGAGCTGGAAGTACACGACCTTCAGCTTGAACTAACGAAGTGTTGATCATAACGCCACAAGATTGCAGCACTGGATCAGTTTCAACCTCATGCTTAATCCTCTTTGAAACCTATCAAAGAGTCATATTTCAAGTCAAAGTTGATCATAATTCATATTTGTTTTTTTCATAAACTTACGTCTGTCAAAATCTTGAGCAAATCCTCTGGTTTTTGGCTGGATTTCGTCACCATTGCAGTTCTCTGATAGACGGTTAACTCATTCTTGTTGCGTTGTAGAGGAACCAGAAAACAAAGCTGCATTGATCACACAACATTAGGAAGCAAAATCTTGAGACGAAGCGAGAAACAAATGAGCAATATTACCTCGACTGGGAAGAAAGTTTCTCTATTAGGCTTCCCAACGTTGATGCAAGGTAAGTTTTCGCTGTAACTCAGTGAAATGGCACGTGTGCTAACAAAGTAATCGTACACCGTTGTCTGAATAGTTTGGTTCCCGCGATTACTGTCTCTTTCACTTCTCAACTTCAAAGGAAATCTGTTAAAAGTTCAAAAATGTAAGTGAAATGTGATATTTATTCCAGATATATTGGATTAGTCTTAGACTCACTTCTGTTCTTTGCAAGATCTTTCACTTAACCCTGTGATTTTGAACTCCTGATTCAAATGCTTCACTCTGATCCTCAAATTCTTCAATGTTCGGCTTGCCTAAACAGAGTCGATAAATCACATAAAAAGCACGTTTCCGAATACCTAATCATCACAAGAAGTCTGTTTTACCTTACTCCAATCAATGTTGAAGGGAGTTTTCACATTTTGGTAGTTCAAAAGGAAATCCACTACTGCACCTGGCTGTATGGTTGTTGTCATAGACACGTCTGCAACACGAAAAACAAGAAAAATGACAAAATCGAGCAAATGAAAGCCAGAGAGATTGACAAACAGACAGAGTTACCATGATTCAGAAACAATCCACCCTGAAGAGACCTAAAGCTCGAAAAGAAACCTCTACATCCAAGAACGCCACCACCTAAGTCGATGTAGTTTGCAAGCTCGTGTAGAAAGAATGATTGGCCAACCACAAGACAGCCCCTAAACATGAAAAAATCACTATCTAAAACGATACAAATCCAACAAAAAAATTCATCATGTTACTGAAAATTTGTACTTACTTTTTACATGCTTGGTGCAGCAGAATAGTGTTCAAAACTCTCAAGCTTCTCTCATTGAAGGATTTCATTGAGTTTTGAGACACAAAACTCATCACCACTTTGAATGTTCTGAAACAAGTCACGAGCTTCCGCCTCTTCTGATCATTCCTGTCCGGGCTCCCACCGCCTCCAACACTGCTGCCTTTACGAAAACTATAAAACAACCACAATACGAAGTCAGATCAACATCAAATACATAGCTAATAAAACTCTTTGTTTTCAACCTTTTCCCTTCCGTAACAACAGAAAACTCGAGAATGTTCTGTGGCAGCGGACCAAGAGTGAATAAGCTTCCGGCTCCATCATAAACAAGTCTTTTCCCAGCTAACTCTTGTTTATACATCTCAGAGAGCTCCTCAACCACTGCCCTCCTAACATTTTTACTAATAACCTCACTCCCATCTTCACGAAAAATCGATATCTACACAAAAACAAACAATTTATACTTTTCAAGAAAAAAAAACAGAGGAAAACTAGCATTTCAAGCAAGAAAGAGACAAACATCATAGTGATAAAAGTCATCCATAGCTCCGGTGACAGTGACTTTGAAAAAATTTGTCAATAAACAAACTCTTCTCCCTTTCAAACCCGGCCGGTGGCTGATCACCGGAGCTGCTTTAGGCTTGGCTATCTCCATCACCGGCGATTCCTTCGGAGGTACGATTCTGATGGGAACTACATCCAGTGGAATTGTCTTGGGAGGTGGAGGCAGCATCTGTGGCTGTAAACTTAACTCCATTTTCATGCTTCACTACATTATAAAATGAATCAAAATTCAAAATTTTCTCAATGATTCAAACTAGATAGAAGAAGATATACATAAACAGATGATCAATGCTAACAAGAATGAAAATTTGATGTGGTTGGAGCAATGTGATTGGTTTTAGATAGAAAATGGTATAGTTATGTGAAGTGGAAAACTAGACTTACAAATTTCAGTTTTGTCTGGTTTGGTAAATGGCATGCATGAATTGAGACTATATAATGCAGAAAGAGAAACGTTGGTTTCATGTCTGAAAATTGGAAGGATTTGATGTTTTTTTTATTTTCTTTTTTGTGCAGGCATAATCAGAATAGGACTGAAGATTATGTTAGTACTTTATTTCATGGTACAACTACATAAAGCTATCAAAAAGAAGAGATTTTCTGGATAGAGACAATATCCAATTCAATCATTTTTCATATAGCAAAACATTTATCCATATATAAAAATGTCAAGGTAATATTCATCTCTTCTCTTGGACTATTATCTACATTTTACACATTTATATGATTTACACGAATTTGTGAATACACGTAGCAATGTAAATAACACTATTACATGAAATGTTCGTGTAAGCCTAAAAAAAAAAGAGTGGCTACTATTTATGTACTGTACTTTTTTTTGGTACAATACTATTTATGTATTTGGTACAATTTTTTTTATCAGTAATATGTTATTGGCTACTTTTGTGGCTTGATAACAAATTATAGGACTTCACTACATCTTTTTTGTCAATTTCGATCGAAAGTTAAAGTGTGATTTTTTCAGAAATGTGAACCAATTGGAAGCAAACTTTTTTACTTATGAAACTTTTTTAAAAATTGCACCATACAATAAAATATTTTAAGTTAAAATACTCACTCCAAAGCTCAATAAGAATATAAGATGCATTATGATCGGCCTTGAGCCTTTTTTTTGTGGAATAAAAACCTAACCCAATAAACCCAACTCAAGGAGTCCCATAAATGATATTGGTACTTATATATTAATAGGCTCAATGATCACTAAGCCCAGTTAATTTTAATGATAATTAGCACCTTTTTCAATTTCATGATTATAAGCAAAATGACCAAAAAAATGAATATAAGCAAAATTAAATAGCTACGTGAATAATTGTGGACATTTTAAGAAGATGTTCGGTTTCCAAGATAAAATAATACCAAGATATAATTTAGACTTGAGTTGTGAGATTGAATCTCATGAACCAAACACACTACAAATTTAATCCCGGATACAATCTTGTAAACCGAACACCCACGAAGTGTTTGAAAATACAGAAAAAAAGAGCATGAAATAAATAAAACAAAATAAATTGCCCCCATGCAGGATCGAACTACAGACCTTCAGTTTACAAGACTGACGCTCTACCACTGAGCTATAGGGGCACTCTTGGTAGGCTAATCAAGAATATAAAACTTAATTCTTCTTTAATTATCCTAAAATTTTCATTAGATTCTTCTTTTGTTGGTCGGCCCAATTTCATGAAATTAAGAGCCCACAGGAAAAGTCCAATTGGTAATAGAAGCTTACTACTCCATTACACTAACTAACATAACAGAATTGGTTGGTTAATCGAACCAAAAAACACCATTCCAAGAGCCGAACCCGAACCAAACTCAGCTTCAGCTAGCCTACATTCAACTTTTTCAGTCTCATCCATGCCTAAAACTTCTCATTTTTAACTCTTCTAAGACTCTAATCACACTACTCTCAAAACATTATACTCCCCAATACACAAGAGCTACTAACATAGCACAAAGTTTTATTAGCAAAACATGGACTTAATTCCCAACAAGATCTAAACACGGCTCTTAAATATATGTTTGACAGTTTCTATTGTTCTAAACTTTTAGCAATAGTGACAAGTGACAAGGAATGGATGATATATCAAGCATTTTTGCAACTAAATATGGTAAAAAAGCTGAAATTTTTTTATTATACAAACAGGAAACTTTTTGATACAATAGTCATAGAGATCAATATATCTAGTAATTTCAGAACTGATCTCACATGATGATCGAATTCATGGATCTTCTAGAGTAATACAGTACATATTTCGGATACCTCATCCTGTCTAGCTTTCCCGTGTTCAACTGGCATGAATTCGACCAGGAGAGCCCGTTGCACCAACAAACAATTCATGAAAGTTGTCCAGTCCATTACATGGGCCATAAGATTATACGAATTCGGTGTATATACCAGCTCTGAACTGCTGGGTCGTCTCCATTAAAATCTAGTGGTCGTCTTCATTAATCCCGGTGCAGTTTGATTCGAGGGCCTCCATGGACTCGTACTGAAAATGTTTTAAGATGATCAAGTAAGAAGCAACAACTAAAATTCAGCATTCTAATTCAATGTAAAGCAAATTTTATTTACAGATATGGCAATCAATCACTGCTACTGCAATCTTTTTACCTGGCATCCACAGAAGAGACAGTATTTGAACTCGTCTCGTAGCTTCAACAATATGTTTAGCAAATCCTGTATCAACGGAACGATACGATTAACCAACAAGATAATCCAATATCAACAGCAGTCACTTGGAATGCAGATAGCAATATTGCACGATTTTTGTGAACCATTTCAACTTTAGAACTATAAGCAAATAAAAACAGTCACAATATTAATCAAGCCACACACAAAATTGTATTTGTACCTCTTCTGTAATTTCTTCTTCCTCCTCTTCTTCGCCTTCCTTTTCCGCATCTTCTTCTTCCTTCTTCTCCACCTTAACCTCCCTATTCTCGAGCTGCGCCAGAGCAGCATCAGCCTTTCGGAAGTTCATCACGACTCTCTTTCCCTTCCACCGCTCCTTCTGGTGACTTCCGAAAATCTCCATCAACTCACTCTCTTTCCTCTTATCCATCTCATATTTCGCTTTCTCTCTCCTCATCTTTGCTACCTCTGGATCTTCCGTGCCAATTCCAGCCCGACCCCTTCTGATCTCCAGAGAAACCGGCTCAGCCCTCCCTGAACCTTCCTTGCCCAGTGCAGAGCCAGGACTGTAGCCCATTTGTTTCAGCAGCTTGAAACCAATATTAGACTGTGGTATTGCAGAGCCTGCATTTTCTACTGTCAGTTTATCCTCTTCGATTTGCTTCCTTTTCCGGTCGAGCTCCCTCTGCTCCTGCCAGTTGTGATATTTCGATTTCTTGCTTGAAGAAGACTTTGACACTGCAACATTATTACAGCTAGGATCCTGTAAAAGTACACGAATTTATCCTCTAAATTAAACACGAGCTAATAACTCAATTCCCCAAATTCAAATGCACCGCCATAATCTGGAACTCTAAACTAGTACAAGGAGAGCCATGTAAATGAAGAACTTCTGGAAATGGAAACATGAAAGTAAGCGCAACTAATTGGCAAAGTGTTCCAGTTCTAGCGAAGTTCTGGAATTAGGGATTTGTGAAGTGAAGGACAAAGAAATTCAACCAAATTAGAATGTGACCTTGATTTATACAGAATAAAATACCTTTTTTGAGAAAGATTGAGAAACCTCTGGTGGAATGAATTGGGAGAGGTCTCCCATATAATCATCATCTTCTTCGTCACCTCCAGCCATCAATTTCCTGCAGCAAAATTTGAATTTGGAGAACAGTATCGAAACACCTTTTGATTAATGCAAGTAATTATTTATTAGGCCGATTATTTAAATGTGAAATCAATTTTAATTTTATCAAATTGGGCCGAATATTAATACAGAAAAGCCCAATCCATTAAATATTGAAAAGCGATAACTGAACTCATTCAATCGCCGCTGCGAAACGATCATACCGTCACCTTCTCTCTCAGTCTCTGGCGCATGGGGGTATCAGTTTAACTACACTAGTACAATTTTTTATCCGATTATGAGATTTTTGACTCGACACCTGAGTGAAGTCTTTCGTGACATAATTTCGAAAATGTTAAATTTTAATTTTTTAATCAATTTCAGAAAATGAAGCATTTAATCAAAATCAAAGCTCGTGGTACAATTTCGAACAATATTAAACATTGTAATTTCTGGTCGATTTGTGAAGTTGTGGGATGAAACTCTATTTTAGGTAAATGGCCAAAACGTATATAAAAGCACAATTCTTGTCTCCCCTTATCCAAAATCCTTCCTTATCCCAACACCCTACAAACAGGGAGAAAGCGAGACACAGAAATGTGGTGCAATTCCACTTCCATTACGCTTTCCTTTCTTCAAACAACTACCCATCACTCCCAGCTCTCCAATGGAGTTGGCCGCAATTCCGTTCAAATAGTTCCCCTCCGCCGCCTCACCCTCGAAGCAGCCGCCACCACACGGAGGGAGGACCGAACTGCTCGTCACATTCGCATTCGCAAGAAGGTAATTTCGTGTGTATGTAAACGCAGACAGGATTATCGACTGCAGAAAATTGATAGGGTTCTTAATCGTAATAAATTAAAAACAATTCCAACCAATTGGGTGACCTTCGAGCAGCAATAATGGATTTCATTTGATTAAACAGCCCTAAATTGGTTATATTTATTATGCAAGACCTAATTTTGTGCATTCTCAGGTGGAAGGGACGCCGGAGAGGCCGAGATTGTGTGTTTTTCGCTCCAACAAACACATCTATGCTCAAGTAATTGACGATACAAAGATGCACACTCTTGCCTCAGCCTCAACAATGCAGAAACCCATCTCAGAGGAGTTCGATTACTCCTCCGGCCCAACTATTGTGAGCTCAATCATAGAAATACTTAATACTATACTCTTGCGTTTTTTTTTGCTGATAAATTAGTAAATTATTTGTCTTTTATTCAATATACACATAATGTTCTTTGTAATGCTAGTGAATGTAGTCGTTACCATCATGTTGGGCTAAGCTTAGTTAGAGAGCTTATATGCTCTAATAGTTTATAAAACGATTCAAGAGCATATAAGTTGTAATGGCTTAAAAGCTTAAGCGTTGTCGAAGTGTTTGGTGGATAATGTAGCTTATATTGGAAATAACAAGCCATTATCTTTTAACAAGCTTATAAACTCCGCTAAAACACCCTTGAAGTAGTATAGAGATGGATTTCTTACTGAATGATTATATGAAATAGTGATGCTTTATACTAAGTTAAAGAGAAAAGTGATTTGGTTTTTTTTGGAAGTTGACATATCATTAAAAGGGAGGCCTTTAAGATTTCTTCTTTTGAAATTGGATGTAGAAAAGTGAGGTTTTATCATTCTCTTTGATTCGTTATTGCCCCTTATAACTTTTACTAGTGTTATTGATGTTAGGTTTCTTGTGACAGGATGTTGCCAAGAGAGTGGGTGAAGCCATAGCTAAAGCTTGTCTCGAGAAAGGGATCGAGAAGGTGGCATTCGATCGAGGTGGTTACCCCTACCATGGCCGGATCGAGGCTTTAGCGGATGCTGCAAGGGAGCATGGTCTGCAGTTTTGAAGCTGAAACAGTGAGTTAGGTTATTCTTCAAGCTAATTTATCATCCCTTTCTTTCACTATGTTGTTGTGGGAATCAATGCTTGTCAAATATTCATGAATATATCCTGCCAAAACCTTGTCTTCATGTTCATATGTAATTTCTTGTGACAATACATGAAGAAATCATGCGGCTTTCCTTATTTTGGTTTTAGCTTCCTTTAACATCAAGAAATGTTATATATTACATGTAGTTTTATGTCTTCTTTCACCTTTGGGAATCAGTGCATTATGTCAAATATAATTAAAATCATTCATGAATGACACTTAACAATCAAGGTAAAGTATACAGAACTTTTGCAGTTTGGACTAATAAAACACAATGAAAGACATGTATCAAAGTAAAGATAGTGTACAAAATTCGTTAAGAAAATTCGAAATGCAAGAAAGCATCCTCTGTAATAATATCCTTGGAAACTTGTGAGTGATATCTGCACCACAACCATACCAACATACAATCTCAGTTATAACTTCAACTCTGTGAGTCTAGTGGTAACAGCTCTTCGAGAGAGTTGAGAACTTCACTCATTTCTGGACTAAGATTGGATGGAAATTGAAGACATGAACAAGCAATTTCCGCCATCTGGTCAAACAAAATCATGGATCATAATCATGAACTCAAATCATCACTGGAACGACTTATTTTTACTTACCCTTTCAGCTGCCCTGGGAGGGTAGTCTGCTTTAAGTTTAGCGTCGACAATCTCGTGCACAGATACTGTACGGAGCAGTCGATTTACCTGGTGATCAAGAACATAAAGTCACATGTAAAGAAAAAATGTGGCCAAATAAACAAATGTATCCCAAAAACTAGCCTGTTAAGAGTACATAACACATACCAAAGTATCAATTTGCTCCGCCCGTTGGATCCTTTGCGTGGGATCAAATGGTGGGCCACCGGTCAAAAGTTCAAGGAGAAGCACACCAAAGCTGTAAATACTGATTTTCTTTCTTCCAACTAAAGGGCGCCTAGCTCAAAGAAACGCTAATTAACAAGCAAGAGAGCAATTAGTACAAATTTTAACAACTAAGAACGACTCACAACTATATGTACTCTGTGGGGGCACTATGATCACTGCCCTCATATGAGACCACAGAATAGGTTTGAGTAAGTAGATGAGTATCAGTTAGTTAAACTTGAAACATCATCAAAAACTGAAACATTGTCGGATGCTATCATATAATGCATCAAGTTCTTCTCATGCAAGTAGCGTAAGCCCCTTGCAGCCCCAACACCAATTCTGATACGCTGGGCCCATGACAGAGCCGGACGCGGCTCAGGCTCAATGCCTCTTCCTCCTGTTGCATAACAAAAATATCAAAGAATGAACATTTCTAAGAAATACGGAGTATGATGAACCAACCATAAAGAATGTTGTATAAGGACCCTTGCTGTGCAAACTCATACACCAGGAAATGCTGATCATTGTCCGCACAATAATGAAGTAACTTAACCACATTTTCATGCTTTAGACCAAATATTGTTGAAACCTACAAAATCCATGTTATAGACTTTTGCAGCCACATCAACACAAACAATTTTTTTCCAAACCTTTGTTAGAAATTCTTGGTGTGGCAGATTCGTGCCGAGCCTTTTGATCGCTACAGGCGGTCCAGTTTTAAGGGTTCCGCGGAATACATATGTTCCACACGGCATGCTAAAGTTAGCAGTCATGGACATTATCTCTTCTTTGGAAACTGCATTTAACAGCATACTAGTTGCTATATATGTGTGTGTGCTTACATACCTAAAAGACCTTTTGTTTCACAAAATTGTAATTTGCTTCTAACTTATTAGATTTTATTAGATTGTTATATTTAAAGAATATTAATTTGGGTTCAATAGAAACTTTGCTAAAAAATTGTTTCTCTTTTTATTCTCGGATTGAAGCCGGGATTGTGGGCATAATAAGGCCCGTTTCCTCCATTTTCAGTGGATGAACTAATTAAAAAACTATCTACAAAAATTAATTTATTAATTTTTTCAGCTTTGAGATAATACGACTTCAATCTATAAAATCATACCACCATTATAAATTTTAAAATAGTTGTTACTTGTTAGAAAACAGTGCGCTCCTCCCTCAAATATGCGTAGTTGTAGAAAATTCTAGATACAAGGCATAAAGACCGTGCTCATTTTAAAAAGCACATAAGGGCATCTCCAGTGGTTTTCGCCCAGCAATAGCCCAGCCACAAACTCCTCCTGCCATATCATCAGCACTAAAAATTCGCTTCAGAATAAGTAAATAGCCCAGCAATAGCCTAGCCAAATCACCCCTAATTATATAAAACAAATAATTGACAATCACACAAAATACGGAATTAAATTTACGACACAGATACGGGAAAATCTAATTATTTTATTTAAATTTTAAAAAAAGTACATTTAAAAAAAGACTAAAGTCCATTTTTGGTCCCCTACATTTAGTCTAAAAAACTTTTTGGTCCTTTACATTAAGTCTGTGACCTTTTGGTCCCAAACAATATGTTTTGGTCTAAACTTAACTTTTTCCGTTAAAATTAACTGTCAAACATGTTTGACCAAATTAATGACTTAATTATAATCTAATCAACCTAATTAATTTAATATTAAAATATTTTTTACTTAAAAAATAAAAATGAATTAAAATTAAAAAATTATTTAAAATAAAAATTGACTTATTTATTTCTAAGTAACCACATTAACTTAATTAATTATTATTCTATATTAAAATATAAAAACTATCTCTTATTTTATGAAAATACTAACATTTACGGAACTTTATATAAAATAAAATTAGCATTTACGGGACCATACTTCTTTTCGACCCATCCTCAAAATGTAAATAATATTTTATGATATTTTCGGTATAAAATTAACATTTACGCGACCATACTTTTTTTCGATCCACCCCCAAATATCAATCAATATTCCATGTTATTTTTGGGTGAAGTCTCGTAAATGTTTTTTTCATTAAGTAAGAGGTAGTTTTTATATTTTAATTTAGGATAATAATTGATTAAGTTAATTAGATTATAATTAAGTCAATTTTTTATTTAAGTAAATTTTCGTTTAATAATAATCAATTATTATTTTAAGTAAAAAAATATTTTATAAATTTTAATATTAAATTAAATAAGTTAGTTAAGTTAATTATATTATAATTAAGTCATTAATTTGGTTAAATACATTTGACCGTTAATTTTAACGGAAAAAGTTAAGTTTAGACCAAAACATATTGTTTGGGACCAAAAGGTCACAGACTTAATGTAAAGGACCAAAAAGTTTTTTACACTAAATGTAGGGGACCAAAAATAGACTTTAGTCTTAAAAAAATTACATAATTAAAAAAAAACTAACGTCGTGCAATCATCCGCGCCCACAACTCTTCAATTGAATCCTTTTGGAGTCGAATATGAGCATCCGTTTGGCGCATGTCGGCATGTGCTTGGCGGAGGCCGGCTTCATCGTGCGGGACCCCATTTCGTACGTTGGGGGCGGCTATGCCGTGGCTTGGATCGGCTTCATTATCGTCGTTGGCCCAACTAGTCAGTCGTACACCTTCATCTTCGACAATCATGTTGTGCATGATAATACAGGCGTACATTATATCAGCAATGCAGTCGATATGCCACAAACGCGTTGGACCCATAATTGCCGCCCATCGAGACTGGAGCACACCAAATGCGCGCTCCACGTCCTTGCGCGCCGACTCCAGGCGTTCCGCAAAGTAGGCCTTCCTCTCATCCGATGCGCATCTGATCGTTTTCACAAAGACATGCCACCTAGGGTATATCCCATCCGCCAAGTAGTAGCACATATCATGCTGGGTTCCGTTGGCGACAAAACTGATGGCCGGACCGACCCCCTGGCACTGCTCGTTGAAAAGGGGCGACGAGTTGAGGACGTTGAGGTCGTTGTTCGACCCGGCTATCCCAAAATACGCATGCCAAATCCATAGCCGGTAGTCAGCAACGACCTCCAGGATCATCGTGGGATTCTTTCTCTTGTAGCCGGTGGTGTAGAACCCCTTCCAGGCAGCGGGACAGTTCTTCCACTCCCAATGCATACAATCTATGCTGCCTAACATACCCGGAAACCCATGCTTCTCCCCATGCATCTGCATCAGATACTGGCAGTCTTCGCGAGTAGGGCTTCGAAGGTACTGATCACGGAAAATTTCAATCACGCCCTGACAGAAATACTTATACATTCAAGGGCAGTCGACTCACCGATGTGGAGGTACTCGTCCCACATGTCTCCCGCGCCTCTGTAGGCCAACTACCTGATTGCAGCAGTGCACTTTTGAATAGGTGTGTGGCCGGGTATGCCAGCCGCATCGTGCATGAAGCGGAAATACAGATATCGCTGCTCCAAGGCGTTAACAATACGCATAAACAGGGCTCTGATCATCCTAAAACGGCGCCTGAAATGGTTGTCGTTGAACTGCGGCTCCTGTGCGAAGTAGTCTGCGTATAGGCGCTGATGTGCAGCTACGTGATCACGTTCAATCACTGTTCGGCGGTAGACAACTGGTCGTGGTCGAGGTCGAGGTACCGCCGGCTGCAAGGCCCTCTGCAGCAGTCGATCAATCTCACGGTTCGTATAGGCCTCTAACGCTTCGTTCATTCAACGATCGTACTCCTCATCATCCCCACCACTACCACCACTACCACCACCAACGTTGCTAATTTCCCGTTGTTGATTATTTTACAGAAATTAAGATAGAGAGAGTACTCGTTAAAACAAGTGGTGCGAATGAAGATGACGTGCAAATCGCGTATATATAGTGTTTCGAAAATTTTATAAAAAAACATTAAATTCGCTCGCCGATTGCTCGCCGGTCCTGAGCTTGCAATGGCGGCGAGCGCATCGGCGAGCGCTCGCGAATCGGCCAGAGCTCGCCGGCTCCAATGGTTCGGCGAGCGGACCGGCAAGCGCCGGAAATCGGCTAGCCGGCTCGCTCGCCGCCATTGGAGATGCTCTAAACAAGATTATTGGACAACCACGAACGAATGAACAATATAAGTCACCCAGTTGATTCTAGATAGTAGTACTCCCTCCGTCCCATTGAAGATGACTCACTTTCCTTTTTAGTTTGTCACAACCAAGATGACTCATTACCTAAAATTGAAACATCTTTATCTCTACTTTATTTCATCTCTCTTACTTTACTCTCTCCACTCAACACACAAAATAAAGTTGCATAAAATCTCGTGTCGTCCAAGGAAGGGGTCATCTTCCTTGGGACGGAGGGAGTATATAATTTTAACTCACTCTCATTTTACTTGGCTTTTGACATATTTTATTATAGTTTCAAATACTATGTGTTTGAGAAAAAAATTCCCATATATGTACTAAATACTCTCTGCTACCGTAATTTAAAGTCCTTTGATTCGATGTGAATTTTTAAAAATATGGATATAAAAAATAGAGAATAATATTTAAGTGGAATGTGGTGATTTAAAAAATAAAATAAAATAAATTTTAAATCACATATTCCCTCCGTTTTTTAAAAATAGAAACATTTGAAACGACATGAGTTTTAATGCACAATTTGGTAAAGTAAGAGATAGTGAGAGAAAAATTGGTAAAATAAGATAGATGGAGAGAAAAAAGTGGTAAAGCAAGAGAGAGGTTGAGAAAAATTAATGTTAGTGGATTATGGGGTCCACTTTATTAGTGATATAAGTGGTAAATAAATTGATGTATTGGGGTGTAAAGATTTTCTAAAATAGAAAGTTTGAAAGTTGTTATTTTTAAGGAACGGACTAAAATAGAAAGAGTTGTTATTTTTAAAATACAGAGGAAATATTTACTAAAATGACAAGACTTTTTTTTTTTGCAGACAAGGGACAGAGAAAATATAAATATAAATAATTGATCATAAATTTAACTTTTATTTTTTAAGTAGTACTGAAGTCTGAACATGATTGAAAATTAATAATAAGTTATTGAAGATAATTCAGTTATGTTAAAACACATCTATCTTAAAACAATAGGATCAAAAATAATTTAAAATATAAGTATATTATATTTTATATATTTATTTACTTTACTCTTTTTGTTTCTAAAAAATAGATAATAAACAACGCGGTTTTTAATGCACAGTTAAGTAAGAGATAGACAGAATGAAAAAATGATTTAAGTATTGTTAGTGCAGAATGAGTCACACCTCAATGCACAGAAAAATGTTTCTTTATATAGAGTTGGTTTATTTTTAATTGGCATCCCAAAATAACAAATATAGTCTATTTTAAGAGACTTTTAAGAGACGACTTATTAAAGTTTGAGTTTTGAAATTTTGGCCTTTAAGATTTATTAAAGACATGTGGAATAAATATGTTTGAAATTGGGGAGCTATGATAAATATGTGTGGACATTCAAAGATCAAATCCTATATCCTAGTCACTGCCACCTCGGATTTCTTGATCTTACCACTGATTTAAAATTTAATAAATGAATATAGTCCACTCTTGAATAGTTAATGCAAATATTATCTACATGACCAGAATCATCCACATCATTCATATAATTTCTATTTGATTTATTTATATACTATTTATTATCCTAACTCGTGGCAAACGGCTCATTCCTAAATGCATCAAATCAAAGTTATATAAAAACAAACTTATGCATTTTACACTTTGCATTAACTAAGTTTTACGTTAATCAGAAAGTATTACCCAAGATTAGATTTTGGACCATCCCATTTTAAGTTATTACTAGTTATATATTCATATGATTACTCACTAGTACATCTCTAACATCAACTAAATAAGGAGTACTAAATAACACAAATTTTAATACAAAATTGATAATATAAGAAAAACTTTCATGTTAATATTTGTAATTTAACAAGTTCATCCAAAATTCATATCAAATACTAATACTACATAGTAAAATCTTAATTAACAAGCATATGACATTTTTATTTCTAAAAGTTCTTTAACCTCAAAACTTTCCTCAAAAAGAATATAACCACCAATTTATTTGTCACTTTGCATAAAAAGAAATTTAACCGCTTCAGTTTAAGTTTCACATTCAATGAGTTGTTCAACACAGTCCCCACCGCCATTCTCTCTCTAAAACAGTAACATCTCACACCGATGTCAATTTCCACAGCATTCAGCGCCACTGCCGCTATATATAGCAGCAGAACTTCAAGAATTCTCCTCAAGAGTTTGCCGACAAAACCCTCACATTATCCTCGCATCAAACCCAATTCTGCTCATTATATCACACGCAATTCTCGCAAAGACTCGATCTTTTCATCATACCATACTAGAATTTCAGACAGAAGCAGCTCTCGTTGCAAGACTTTTGCTGGGGTTGCGTTGAAAAAGGCGGAGGCTGCAATGACGGTGGCAGCGGCGCCGATTTGCGTTGAAGACGGTTCCCTATTGGTGAATGGGAAGGTGGTGCTGGAGGGTGTCCCTCAAAACGTCGCCGTTTATCCTGTGATTGATGGGCTGCCTTCTTCTTCTGCTGCTTTTATTGGTGCTAGCTCGAGTGAACCTAGCTCAAGACATGTTTTTAGTCTTGGTGTTCTTCGGTAAGTTTTTTTGGGAAGAAAAAAGGTTTCTTGTATCTGAATTTGGTTAATATAACTGGGAAAGAATGTGTTTTGCTGAGTTATTTGCATCGTGATAATTTTCCTGAGGTTAGTATTGTACTATGTTGAGGAGGATTTTATGTTATTCTTGCTTCATAATTTGATGTTCTTTTATCAATAAATCTCTCTAGTCTTGGTAGTGTTAACTAGTTTTAATGTAAAATTAGTAAAGTAAAAGAAATAGAGTGAAAAAGTGGATAAAGAAGTATCGTTAATAGAAAATGAGATTCATCTTATTGTGAAGAGAGATTTACCAAAGACTAATTTTAGTAGAAATGTGGAATTGGGTGTATGATATTGGTTTTTGAGTATTTTCTGATAGGTGGTGAGTTTTGCAGAGAATGTAGGTTTATGTGCCTCTTCAGGCACAAGATTTGGTGGATGATACCTCGGTTTGGGAGTTCGGCTAGTGACATTCGAATGGAAACACAGATGTTGTTGTTGGAAGTGAGGGAAGAGTCTGCAGTTCAAGATGATGATAGTAGTTTGGTGCAGTCAACTGATAACAACACTTCCTATGTGTTGTTTTTGCCTGTTTTAGAAGGGCAATTCAGAGCAACATTGCAAGGAAACTCGGCTAATGAGCTCGAATTCTGTGTTGAAAGTGGTTAGTTAGTTAGTAGTTAGTTAGCAACCTGCATTCGGCCTTCTTCTCTGATGTATGTTTGTTTAGTATACGTCGTTGTAATCTGTCAATTTGGTTTCTTGCAGGAGATGCTCATGTACAGACCACTCATGTTTCAGAGGCTATCTTTGTAAAGTCGGGGAGCAACCCGTTTGAGCTCATACGCGATTCTTTAAGGTAAAGTGACCTTAGTTTACACCCTTTAGTTTATGATAGGTTCGTTTGAGAATCTCTCGAAACATATTTTAATATGTAATGCAGGGTTCTTGAGAGTCATAAAGGTACCTTCACTCGTATCGAACACAAAAAGGTATGAATAAGTTCACCCGAATCACCTTCGCATATGATTCTTGGTGAGTATTAGTTTCATGATATTATATGATTTACAGAAACCCACACATTTAGATTGGTTTGGTTGGTGTACTTGGGATGCTTTCTATAGAGACGTTACTCCGCGTGGGATTAGAGAAGGTCTTGAAAGGTATATTGTTATCACCTCGGGATGTTTGGTTCCTTGGCCTATTTATTGCAATTGGAAACAGAGGTAACAGATACGTTTCTGGTCAGCTTGCTCGAAGGAGGTTGCTCGCCTAAATTTATAATCATAGACGATGGTTGGCAAGATACATTTGACGAGCTCAACAAGGAAGGAGAACCTTGTGCTGAAGGAACACAGTAAGTGATTACTGTTTTGGAGCAATCTCGTGTTTTGTGAATTTCTAATTATGGTTAAATGTGACAGATTCGCCATTAGATTAGCCGGTCTCAAGGAAAGTTCCAAGTTCATGGAGTCGGGTGCAGATATGTCATGCCACGATCTGCACGACTTTGTCAAGTTCATCAAAGAGAATCACGGCTTGAAGTATGCTTTTTTGTATCGAGTCACCTTGTCTTTAAGCTCAAATGTTAACAAAATCTAACTGCAACGCATGTATGGTGCAGATACGTATATGTTTGGCATGCGTTGGTAGGTTACTGGGGAGGGCTTCTTCCGTCTTCTGAGAAAATGAAGAAGTACAACCCGAAGCTCGTGTACCCCATACAGTCTCCTGGCGATGTTGGAAACACGCGTGATATAGCAATGGACTACTTAGAGAAATATGGAGTTGGCCTCATTGATCCTGAGAAAGTCTATGATTTCTATAATGATCTCCATAGCTATCTTTCTAGCAGTGGTGTCGATGGTGTAAAAGTAGATATCCAGAATCTAATAGAGACGATGGGGGCGGGCCATGATGGGCGAGTGACCCTCACGAGAAAATACCAAATGGCACTCGAGGAGTCTGTTGCTAGAAATTTCCAAGAGAATAACCTGATATGCTGTATGAGCCTCAACTCCGATTCCATTTACAGGTACAGGAACTCGGCTAGACTCGTGTGAGTCTCTGTTTTCGCATTTTGTGGTTGTTTCTGATTGTCAGTGGTTCTGCAGCTCAAAGAGAAGTGCTACTGTACGAGCATCGGAGGATTTCATGCCACGAGAACCTACATTTCAAACGTTGCACATTGCTTCTGTGGCTTTCAACAGCCTTCTGCTCGGGGAGATCATGGTGCCCGATTGGGACATGTTTCAGGTAGCTGTTTTGAATTTGAATTTGAATTTGGATTAGGATTAGGATTAGTCCATTGTGATTTATGCGCCAATCCCATTTCAGAGCCATCACTACACAGCAGAATTCCATGGTGCAGCAAGGGCGGTGGGTGGATGTCCGGTGTATGTGAGGTGAGCATCGTTATAAATACTTTGTACGAGTTATATGTGATGCTCGGAGCCTTAACAGAGGGGAAATGCTACAGTGATAAACCGGGAAACCACGACTTCAAACTACTCAAGAAGTTGGTATTGCCCGATGGCTCGATACTGAGGGGTAGATACGCTGGGCGGCCCACACGTGATTGCTTATTTGTAGACACATTAATGGATGGAAAAAGGTAAAATTACTAAAATTTCTTTTGAATTTGTATTGAAATCATAGGCTAATTCAACTGCATACACATTTCCAGCTTATTGAAGATTTGGAACTTGAATAAGTTAACCGGAGTAGTTGGCGTCTTCAACTGCCAAGGAGCCGGATGTTGGTCGTTGAGGGACGCAGAGCAACAGGATCCTAAGCCTATATCCTTGTCAGGCAGTGTAAGTCCCCGGGATCTTGAGTTTCTCGATGAAATTACTGACGAGAGATGGAACGGGGACTGTGCCGTCTATTCTTTCCACACCGGTAAACCTTCAAATTTCTTGCTCATTGCTCTTTAGCCTTGTGAAAATGCCAATCTACTTGTTTAAACGATGCTTGTTAACATGATATCACGAAATAGGATCGTTGTCTCGACTGCCACGAGAAGGACGTCAGCAAGTAACACTGTCCACTCTTGAATGTGAAGTATTCACAATCTCACCTATACATGTGAGTACACAAGCTCACTGTTTCAAGAAAAATTAGATGTAGTTTCTTTGGTGCTTACTATGTAACTTTTATATGAACAGGCTGTGAACGACACCCTCCATTTTGCCCCAATTGGATTGATTGATATGTTCAACTCCGGCGGTGCAACTGAGGGCTTGAGTTTTAGCAACGACGAACCCTCCATAAGGATAGAAGCACGCGGGTGTGGCCGTTTTGGGGCGTACTCCAGCGAGAAACCAACCCGTTGCACAGTCGATGGGGATGAGGTGGAGTTCGAATATGATCCAGATAATGGATTGCTGATAGTTAAACTTGAAGGTGAATGCAGAATCAAGAACATCAACATTTACTATTAGTTTTTTGAGTTTTTTTTTTTTTTGGCAAAATAAGTATTGCAATAGCAAGTTGCAAGAGTGTATATTTGAATTGCCCTTGATGTTTGATTTTGCAATTGTATTATGTAATCTTGTTCCACATAGAAATCAGGAACTAACGATCCACACATAATAATGTTGAATACGAACGATACAGAAGCAAAAGCGTGCTTGTGTTCATATCGTCGATGAATCTGAAGTAGGGTTAATCGTCTTCGAATCAATGATGTCAGAGATAATTATTCAATTTTCTCGCACTTACTATAAGTAATTGTGTGACCCTTGTATTTATATAAACTTAGTAGATCACTTAATTGGGTCGATCGATGATCGTTCAAACACGAGACATAACACAAGAACCTGGTGGAAGAGCGTGTGGTCCGAACCCGGGAGTCGATCTTCATATCTGTGTAACCACACAAACACACAAAAAAAGGCACACTCCCTACGCAGGCATTATCCTGTTCAGGTTCAAAGGGACTTTCTCAGCCTGATCAGGTCCCAGCCATGGCCGTTGAGGCCGTGACTGGGAGCCGACGCAGACACCCCCGGTGCATTTTCTCATCATTCAATGGACTAAAACAGACATTTAACATCAAAAGAAAGAACCATTCTTTATTATTCTACAGTTCTTCAACACACTTCATGGCACAAGCTACTTGTTTACTTACCTAATGCATCAAGAGGTTTCTCAAACCACATCATTCTTGACTCAGCTAAACAATGCAACATAGCTCCACAGTCCGGCTCTAGATCCTGCCTCGTTTATTACGTAAATCTTCGTCCCTGGTAAGACACATGACACTTTGTTACTGACCAAATGAGAAAACTCATCCCGAAAGACTAGTTGTCTATCAAGAGAGAGCAAATTTGAACTATAAATCCAACATCTGTTACCTTTAACCTGTCTTAGATTTTACATATTCCACCGGCAAGTAAATTTCACCTCCAACCTCACCGTGTTGCTCTCCGCTCACGGTTTTCTTGGCAGCTAAGAACTCGGCACTCATGGCTTCCATACCGTGCAGGACGGCCTCCTCTGCATCCCCATATCCGTGCTCCTCTGCATATTTCCTGACATCTTCGGTGATCTTCATCGAGCAGAACTTAGGCCCGCACATTGAGCAGAAGTGTGCCACTTTGGCACCATCAGAAGGCAGTGTTTCGTCATGGAACGACAAGGCAGTGGTCGGGTCCAGCGATAGAGCAAACTGATCCATCCACCGGAACTCGAACCTCGCCTTGCTGAGCGCATCGTCCCAGGCTTGAGCGTGAGGGTGCTGCTTCGCCAGATCAGCTGCGTGTGCAGCTATTTTGTAAGCAATGACTCCGGCTTTCACATCGTCGCGATTAGGCAATCCGAGATGCTCTTTTGGGGTCACGTAGCAGAGGAGCGCGGTGCCAAGAGCACCGATGTTGGCTGCTCCGATGGCTGAGGTGATGTGATCGTAACCAGGAGCGATATCAGTTGTCAAAGGGCCAAGAGTGTAGAATGGTGCTTCATTACACCATTCCAACTGCTTCTGCATATTCTCCGGGATCTTGTGCATCGGAATGTGTCCCGGCCCTTCATTCATCACCTAAAAGCAATGGTCTCGACTTGGTAAACGGTACTGCTTCGATATATAAAGTTCTAAGATGCTAAAAATATTAGAAGAAATAGCTACCTGCACATCCTTCTCCCAAGCTCTACGCGTCAATTCGCCTTGAGTCAAGAGCTCGGCAAACTGAGCAGAATCATTGGCGTCATAAATTGATCCGGGCCTCAATCCATCACCAATTGACAAGGCGATGTCGTACTGGTTACAGATGTCTAGTATATCATCCCAGTGTTCATATGCAAAGTTCTCCCTGTGATAAGCCAGGCACCACTTGGCGTGGATGGATCCGCCACGAGAGACAATGCCCGTCATCCGCTTAGCTGTCAGTGGGATGTATCGGAGCAGGACGCCAGCATGGATGGTGAAGTAATCCACACCCTGCTCAGCCTGCTCAATCAATGTCTCTCTAAACACTTCCCAAGTGAGATTCTCAGCAATCCCGTCCACCTTCTCCAGCGCTTGGTAGATAGGCACAGTACCAACGGGCACAGCAGAGTTGCGCAGGATCCACTCACGGGTTTCGTGTATGTGGCGCCCTGTTGAGAGGTCCATGATTGTGTCAGCGCCCCACATTGTCGCCCACTGAAGCTTGTGGACTTCTTCCTCGATCGAGCTCACGACAGCAGAGTTGCCGATGTTTGCATTCACCTTCACCAAGAAGTTCCGCCCCACTATCATAGGCTCCAACTCGAGGTGCTTCTTGTTTGAGGGGATGATTGCACGGCCACGTGCAACCTCGGATCGAACAAACTCTGGGTCGAGCCTCTCACGAGCAGCACAGAAAACCATCTCCTCAGTTATGATTCCCTGCTTAGCATAGTACATCTGTGTATACCGCGGTGCCCCAAGCTTTTCTCTTCGGTCTATCCACTCCTTCCTCACCTTCGGGAGCCCTGTTGAATGCATATGAACCAAATGAGATATATATGAACTAATCATTGTCTGGAATTTATAACATACAATTTGGAATAAATTTTTACTGTCAATTTAGAGCCTATAATATGAAATCTTAATGTAGAGAAGAATACTAACAACTTCAACATTCACCAACAAAATACATCAGAAGAGTAACAACAACAACGAATAAAGAATGCGGATAAGAATATACCAATTCGCGGGCTGATGTTCTGTGGACCGCTGGTGTCATAGGTGTTGAAATGGGGTTCATCGCCTGAAAGGTGGACGCGCCTAAATGGAACGTGCAGCACAGTCCCCGACTGCTCGTGGATGACTTCCCTGAAACAACAACATCTAAGCATATGACGAGTATCAAAATTAGGGACTATGTTATAGAAAAGCCACGCACGTGTATTCTTTGGTGCTTTTAGGGAAGCAATCCTCGAACGATGGAAGTGGGAGGAAGTCAGGGGCATTCGGATCAACTGTGTGCCTACTACGCGTCTTAACCTTTTCTTGGTTGGTAGTCGAGGGATCAAAAGTTAGTGTAGCTTTGGGGCCTGAAAAGAAAGCAGGGGAGACTTCCTTTCTTCTTATGCTTGCGACCTGTCCAATAGTGTTCGTTCCGTGCAGGAATGAGCTGCTGAGGAACTTCGAAGAAGTTGAGCCGTTTCTGTTGTTGCATACAGCTGATGCCAAGCTAGTTTGCATCGATGCCATCTCTGGTATACCAATCCTAAGAAAAGGATATGAATACATTTCAATTTAGCAACACATTAAATCACAAATACATGAACAAAAACACTAAATTGGAAGATAATTAGGCATCAATGAAGACGAAAAATATCATCTTGTCAAATGTAAAAACAAAAATACAAGCAAAACAAGGTACTTTAGAAAAATTAGATACTTTTCTTAAAATTAAGTAAACAAAAATGTGATCTTGAGGTTAATATATGAACTAAAGAAGTTTTCAAGAAAACACTAATTTGTAAAAGTAAAAGCTCTTACCTTCTTATGCTTTTAGAAAAAAGTAAAACTGATTTATTCCATAGATTGAATCTATTCATACAATACAGTGTCATCATCGTCATCACAACATTCTATACAAAATTATGTAAAGCAACTGGAACTCAAATTCAACAAATAAAATTGGGAACCATTAGTATTTGAAGTCTCCATGAATATGCAAAGTAATTACACAAGAAAACTATTTCAATCAAGCACAATCACACAAAGATTATGTGAATAAACTATTATCAAATTTGTGAACTTGAACCATGCAATACCAAAAAACACTCAAAACATCAATCAAAGCATACACATTTACTCACAAACATACTAAAACATCTGCAGAAAAATTCAATTTTCATGAAATTGAAGAAATGGGCTCTGCCACAACCTGAATTTCCTCAAACAGTGAGCATGCAAAAGATGATCAAAATCATAAAATAAAAAAGAAAAGGTTGTACCTCAACTGATGAAATCTTATCTGAAGAGATATTTTGTGAGCGAAAGAGAGAAAAATGAAAGGCTGATTAGAATTTTGTGGGCATGTTACAATTTATAAATAAGATGGAATCGATGAGGTGAAGAGTGATGACTGATTAGTCACAATAAAAAAGTAGGAAGCTTTCTGGTTTGAGTTAGAAACTTTTTTTTTGGTTGTAATGAAATATCTGCCACACAGCGACAAAAGGATAACATGTTAATAGCATTTTGACCCCTTAACTCTTTTTTTTTTCTGTTTACAATTGGTCCCTAAAGTTTTGTTATTTTGGATTTTGATTGTCGAACATTATTAGTACAAAATAAATAGGATTAATGGATTAACGTGTAACAATACCCACTTCGAACTGTCTTTAGTAAAAAAATAGCATTCCCTTCATTCCCCATTATTTCGATACTAGTTTTAAGAAATATAATAAAAATATTAAAATAAGTTGAGTTAATAGAATATGAATCTCATTTATATATATATATATATATATATATATATATATATAAATGAGAAATGAGATGCAATCTCAGTCACTCATTTTTATTAAATGAGTGGTCCAGATTTTGCCACACAAAAAAATATTTTTAAATTAATTTATTATGAAAGGGTATAATGGTAATTTAAGTTAGAAACAAATGAAACACGCGTGGTTTCCAGCACTCCAATTCCATTCCCAATTTTCCTCCAATTCTATTCCCAAATTTCCTCCATTAAAGCAACGCCTGCACCAAATCTTCAACCAATTAGCCAATGGAAGGCGTTTCCGCCACCGTCTACCGAGGAAGCTCATGAGAAGATTATCCAAAGTAGGCGACTCGTCGCAGTAGTGGCTGCTCAGATCGGAGTCGCTGCGGAAGCGCTCCTCCTCCGTCGGCGTTCCGGAGGGGCACCTGCCGGTGTATGTCGGCGACGAGATGGAGCGATTCGTGGTGAGCGCGGAGCCTGACGTCAATATTTCTCTTCCAATTTTCAGGTTAGCATTCCCCGATTTTACCGATTCATTCATGAACTCCGTCGATCTCCAGCCGATTGATTTCAGATGTGGATGGTGACGGTGACGGAGACACCGCGGCAGCGGATGGAAGGGATGGGGATTTGAGAGATGCGTTTGATGTGTTATTTTTAGTTATTGATATTTTAATACGAGTTGTTGACATTTGATATTCTCGCTATTGATATGTGAATTACAATTGTTGTTTTTAGTTGTTGACATTTTAATACGAGCTGTTGACATTTGATATTCTCGCTATTGATATGTGAATTATAAGTGTTTTTTTAGTTGTTGACATTTTAATACGAGTTGTTGACATTTGATATTCTCGGTATTGATATGTGAATTATAAGTGTTATTTTTTAGTTGTTGACATTTTAATACGAGCTGTTGACATTTGATATTCTCGGTATTGATATGTGAAGTATAAGTGTTATTTTTCAGTTGTTGACATTTTAATACGAGTTGTTGACATTTGATATTCTCTGTATTGATATGTGAATTATAAGTGTTATTTTTTAGTTGTTGACATTTTAATACGAGTTCTTGACATTTGATATTCTCGATATTGAAATGCGAATTATAAGTGTTATTTTTTAGTTGTTGACATTTTAATACGAGTTGTCGACATTGATATTCTCGATATTGATATGTGAATTATAAGTGTTATTTTTTAGTTATTGACATTTTAATACGAGTTGTTGACATTTGGTATTCTGGATATTGATATGCAATGATTTTGTTTCTTTGATTGGATGTGGTGACATGATATACTATCCTCTGTTTATCTCCATTGAAGGCCTTCAAGAGAGCTGCAGAATCACTGGAGAAGCTAATGGATGCCACGAGGGAAGAGCTGCCGGACACCATGGCTGCCGTTCGATTATCTGGGATGGAGATCAGCGACTTGACAATGGAGCTCAGTGACAATGGTTCCGATTCGGAACTCTTCTGCTTCAGATCTCGCGAGCTCGTGGAGGTGACAAAATCGTCCAAGGATCTGAGGCACAGTGTGCCGGCGGTGTTGGAGGTGGAGGCTATTAACATGTGTTGTATGATCATAATGCCAGAACTTGTGTCAAATAAAAAAATTAAGATAAAATAGTTGTTATTTTTTAATTACAAGAATTGTTTTTGAGTTGTTGACACTATATACAAGTTGTTGACAAGCTGTTGACATTTTGCTATAAGTTATTGACATTTGATATGTAGGCTATTGACATGTGTTGTATGATCATGATGCCAGAAATTGGGTCAAATAAAAAAATTAAGATAAAATAGTTGTTATTTTTTAATTACAAGAATTGTTTTTGAGTTGTTGACGCTATATACAAGTTGTTGACAAGCTGTTGACATTTGATATACAAGCTGTTGATATTTTCATATAAGTTGTTGACATTTGATACGAAAGTTATTGACATGTATTGCATGATCATGATACCAGAACTTGTTTCAAATAAAAAAATTAAGAGAAAATAGTTGTTCTTTTTTAATTATAAGAATTGTTTTTGCGTTGTTGACATTTCAATACAAGTTGTTGAACTGATTGACATTTCATATATATTACATACTACTAAGTTCAAAAGTCAGAAACCACAATAGTTGTCCATGGTTTGTGTGGGTCGTGCATGTTTTAGGAAGAAGCCTTCACCAACCCAAAGTTCGATGAGTTTAGAGGCACGTATCTCACAATCTTCCGGGAATGCACCCAGGTAAAGGAAACACCATTGAAGTCTAGCGGGCAAGTAAAGGTAGCTCTATAGCCAAGATCTCCAAGTAGGAACCCTCCCCATTGCAGCAGCATCAGTAGTATCTTTTCTGTCTCATGAATGAGAAGACCACCAACCACAACCAGTGACAGAGGAAGACCTTTACATTTCTCGGCGATCGATCTTCCAATTTCCTTCAAGTGAGGAGGGTAGGGCAATGTAACATCATCATTATCATTTTTCAACATATCACCGAAGGTAAGATAACAGAGCAACTGCCAGCTGTGCTCCAGCCCGAGCGGCTGCATCTCATGAAGTAAACTAGATTTTTCAGAAATTTTATCAGAGACCTCCGAAGCCTAGTGGTGAGAAGAATCCGACTGTCGTTCTCCTTATCCGGCAAAGCGTGCGCGATCCACGATTAGAAACTTGAGATTGTAAAGCTCTTGATGCAGGCACTGGAGCAACGTCTGCTCATCGCCCTGAGTGACATAGTGGCTTGCTTGGTAGTTCTTGCTCTCCATGATTACTAGCAGTTCATGACCTCACCTATAATTTATTTACTACTATTAAATATCAAATGAACTTTGTAAATTTGTTAAATTTAGTCGTGCATCAAAAACATTATTCCGATAATTCATACTAAGAAACATGTTTTTACAAGCAGGACGAAATTAATTGATATCAAAATCATAAAAATAAAAAAATAAAAACACTTTGATGAACTTTCAGTAGCCAACTTCATTTAGAACTTTCATCAAACAGTTGGCAGAAAGATGCAACACTTACATACCGGCGCATAATTCGTGACGCTTTTCACACCTCCAGAACCACCGCGGCCAGCGCGATGGAACTCATCCTCAACGTACAAGCTGATCGGCACAGTCTCTTTCGGCAAATCACAACAATTAAACCTTATCCACAAACTCCTTAATATCCCCTTGATTCAATCGAATTAAAATTGAAAACGTAAACACAACCTTGAAATAGTTTCCAACTGGAGAAGCATACACCAAAAATGTGTACTCGGAAGACGGCGCCAGCCCCAAAACCAGCACCTCCCTATCACCAGAGGCTGAATGTCAATTTGATTATGTCAACAACGATTCTAATAAGTATACACTATGTCAATAACAAGTATATCCTGTTTAAAGCAAGCACAATTATCTTATTACTATTATATCAATTGTTAAAGTTTATAATGTCAACAACAATCCAAACAAGCATACACTATGTCAACAGTATACAATATCATCTCAATGACAAGTATATGCCGTTTATAGAAAACACAAGTATATTATCATAACTATGTCAATAGCTATTGTATGAAATGTCAATAATCTTAAAAATTTAAACAAATCCTTAACTGGAAGAAGATGCTTGTTCTCTTCCGTTTTTTCCAGCAGGATTGTTCATTTCCATCTCTTCCTATTCTACCATCGCTAATCAACAAAAAAAAACAGCAGAAATCGAATATAAAAAAACTGCGAGATCTCTGCTGAAATCGCGAGATAAAAGCAAAATTCAGCATTGAAATGAGCAGAAATCAGTATTTTCAGATTTTTCCCCAATGTTCAAGCATTTTGATAAAAACAGCGAAGCGAAGTTGAACCTCAAAATAGCTGATTCCTCGACTTTCTGGATTCTACACAGAGCTCCGGCGACAAACGCGAACAACAGCAGCGAAAACATAGGTAGCGATTTCTCTCACTAAAAATCAGTTCACATCCAACACAATTGATAATACAAAGCCTAATACCTCCAAATCCATACTCGAATCAACAATTAAGCTTCCGGCGAAGCAACGACGTGAGAAGCGAAGGCTGTTCGGAGCTTCGTGCAGCAGAAGCGGCGAAGCACGATGAACAGCGGCGACGTTAAACCGCGAGAGAGAGGGGGAGTATCTGGAGGCGTCGTCGTCTCTGGCTTGATTGATGATCGGCGAAGACGATTGATGGTGGCGATATATGTTAGAGAGGGTTTTAGAAAATGATTTCAAATCTAATTTTATTTTTTTCCACCATTTGATTAATGAAATGACACTTATACCCCTGTGTTGACATAATGTGATAGTTGTTGACATTTCGTTAATCTTGTGGATTAGTGGCTGAGATTGCATCTCATTTCTCAATTTAGCTAAATAATCTCAACCTAACAGCACCCTCTATATATATGTATATATATATATATATTAGTTTTATAATATAATATAAGAGAAATAAGTTAGTAGAATATGGAACCTATTTATCATTTTATGGTAAAAGAAAATAGAATTCTTAATATGGAGCAAGCGAAAATGATAAAATGAACCCTTAATGGAAGACAGAAGGGGAGTAATTTAGAAACAAAAAATACATTAACGTAGATATATAGTGAATCATCTTATGTTAAAAATGTAAAATAAAAATATAATTATTTTAAGAGTGAAGTTCAAAAATGGTCCTTGGACTATGGGTTTATCTCGCTCATAGTCCCTGGACTTTAAAAATATTTCCAGACATCCCTAGACTAAGGGTTTATCTCGAAATTGGTCTTTTTGCCATTTTTTGATACGAAAAATACCCTTTTGAGGGTTTCGCAATTTGGTATTTTTACACTTTTAACATTTTAAATCTGATATTATTTCAGTGATGTACTAAATCTGATATTATTTTAAAATTATCATTTTTCTTCCCTTTTGTCATCCTTCACTTTGTTTCTTTATTTCAATATTAGATTTAATTTTATAAAATTAAATTTTTAATTTAGATTTTTAAATATCAATAAATTTTTATTAATTATTAAAATTATTAAATAACAAAAATTAATAGTTTTAATCAATATTTGATAGTGTCTAATATTTAATCAATAAGGTATGTCGACGCCAACTTAGTTTTAGTTAATATTTAATAGTTTTAATCATAAATAGATCACATAACACGATTATTCTGAAATAAATATGCAACTAATGTAAGACTAATATAATTTTCATTTATTTATTTGAAAACAATCAAAATTAACTAGAAAATTTAAACAAAATACTCCTATATAACATTTTTAGTATTATCAAATTTTTAGTCAACTTCATAATATATAATCACAAACAATTATAACAATCGTAAGAAGGCTAAGTAGAATAGCTCTTATTTTCCATTGTGATTAATATTATTAAATAAAAAAAATTAATAGTTTTAATCAATATTTATAGTGTCCATGAATTAATATTTTTAATTAATAAAAAATATTGATTTTTAAAAATCTATATTTAACATTTATTTTTATAAAATTAAATCTAATATTGAAATAAAGAAACAAAGTGAAAGATGACAAAAGGGAAGAAGAATGAAAATTTTGAAATAATATCAGATTTAATATATCACTGATATAATATCATATTTAAAATGTTAAAAGTGTAAAAATATGAAATTGCTCAAACCCTCAAAAGGGTATTTTCGCATCAAAAAATGACAAACTGGTCAATTTCGAGATAAACCCTTAGTTTACAAAATGTCTGACGATATTTTTAAAATCCAGAGATTATAGGCTAGATAAACCCATAGTTGATGACCATTTTTTAAGTTCACTCTTATTTTAAATGCTACAATGAATCACTATTTATATGTCTTCATCCCTCCCAAACTTTATCCGGAAATTTCTGAAGGTGACACATGGAAGGAGAACAACCATTCAAAAACCCCCCTATGTTAAACTAATAATTAAGTTAATTGTATAAATATCTTAAAAGAATTGGGATTCTATAATAAATATTTTAGGCCCAACTAAATAATTAGGTAGTTTGTGGTTTTAGTTCAATTGGTCCAATATTGGTGGACCCAAGTAGCCCATTTTCCATACATGTCTCCAGCCAACAAATAATATAAGCTTTGTCATTTTGTTCTCATGCAAATATGATATCTATTTTTAATATTATATTCTCAAACAAATCATTTAGTCTGATATGGGAAGTATACAATAAATAGAGTTTTATACTTAATAAAATTATGATCAAACATTTATTAAGTTCTAACTTAATATCAACTCAATCAAATCACATGTTCCACCATTTGTGCAGCCTAATACAGTAATGCTACACGTTGATCATCAAAGAGAAATTCAACTACTAAAAGAAAAGATCAATTTTTTGGAATCCTTCATTAAATATAATTAAAATCCGAACGATTCCAGAAATTATCTTTCCATAAATTAATATGTTCTTAATGATATTATATTTACGCCTAATTTCAGTTTTAAGGATTTTTTTTTTACTTAATTATCAACATAAATAAGTGCCTAAATTTGTAAGTAATTCTAAAGTTGGAAATTAGAAGAGTGTAACTGTCGACACCTTGATTCGTAGACTCAAAAAACGGATCCTACGCGGTTATTTCTATTACAACTAGCATAACACATTTTATTTATTTTCAAACGTGGGGTAGTCAAACTTGGGCAACAAAAACACTTCGAATTCAATTTGTTTAGATCTTTCAAGTTAAATAACATTTTAATACTATGAAATCAAATCCGTTTCCACTAGTTATTACTACTATTTTAGACTAGAGTTGCATATGATTAATTTAAATCAATTTAAATATGAGAAAAGATTAGATGAGAATCTAACCATATTATCGAAACATCAGCAGTTATATTTTAAACTTTGGTTTCCAAAATTAATATTTGGTCAAAATAGAATGATTAACAAGCTAATTTTCAATTTTAACGTTATCAATTTTTAAAATATGTGAAGTTATATTTACAGTGGATTCAGAAAATAAAAATTATAGGGTCGGATATATGGAATATCTCGTTTTTTTTTTAAATTTTGGAAGGCGGTGCGGCGGCATTACTTATACATGTAGCCTCACCATTCAAATAATTATTTTTCCTTTTCTCATTGATGCATTATAATATTATATCTTCTGTACTCTTTTTCAAGTGTTAATCAATTTGATACACACTTTTGTAGCTGTTTTAGTTCATTTATATAGCTATGCGCCAACTAATATACCATAATATTTAACGTGTGGTTGTATGGTTGAGTGCTTTTGTTAGTAAATTGAATCGTTTTCATAATTAATTAATTTATAAATTTTATTTCTATCAATTGTTATACTTGTAATTACTCCAGTATTATTTACCCTTCAATATTATTTACTTTTCGGCCAAACATAAATTATACTAGTATCATTCAGGTCAGGTTGCTGACCACATAAATTATCTTATTACATAAAAATAATATTTGGACAATAGTGCCAATAAACAAACAAAAACAATGGTCACATGCACCAACCAGGTTGATTCCATATGGTCAATCATTTTGTTTATTCTCATACAACGAATTTAAAAGTTTAAATTTGAAAACATCACACACCACTACCACTAAATTTTATTGAATTATTTGTTAGATTCATCTAACATTACATATCCCTTCAATAATTTCAATTTCAATGACCTAAGATGGCCATGATACCACATGGCGTATCATAGATTACAACAAAGAAATCTTTTAGTATCACAATCGAGATTTGTTGTATTTTTTTTAATTATTTTTCTGAAAAAGGAGGATCGACGATGGTTCCCCATCTACCCTCGAAGTGACTTGGACCCCCGACCTATATAGGTCAGAGGTGAAGAGGCGTCTTACCACCAAGACGCGCTTCGTTGTCTGGTTGGGTACAAACAAATAAACTGTCACCCCCAAACATGAGTACAAGCAAGTAAACTGTCACCCCAAGGGAAATTAATCCCCCCAAACATGAGTACAAGCAAGTAAACTGTCACCCTCAAGGGAAATTAATCCCCATGTTGGCACCTCTCAGGGGTCGAACTCATGACCTCCAGGATGGACGCGATATCTAAGCGCTCTTTACCGCTATGCCAAGAGGCTTGGATTTGTTGTACTTTTTGTTAGGAGTTAGAAGTGAATACTCTAGACCCATAAAAATATCTAAAATATCAAAATTTTAAATCTCAATATGCTCCAAGCAGTGGTGAATGCACATTTGGGCCATGGTGAGCTTCCCGGCCTCGTCAGTCAGTAGTCGCGATTCAAATTTGATCGGGAGTTGCGGTCACGATCGAATCAGTTGAATATATTGAGCCTTTTATTATGTCACTCATACCCCAATTTGCATCTCACACAAAATACTAACCTTTTAACTTTGTTTTATCGTATTATTTATTAAATAGGAGTATGATATTGGTACACGCATGCATATCGGCTTTTCGCGATAATTATCTTAAGGGTGTGTTTGATAGATAAGACAAACCTTGATTAGATAAGATATCTTGATTAATCTGACTGTTTGGTAGATAAGATGAACTATTTATATTGCCCACGTTTAAGACATGGGCCCATCGTGGCCCGTCTAGGCCCGAAACAAATTAGTTCATTTCCTCATCTTTGTTATCAGTCCAAAACAGGTCCGTTAATTAATCAGGCCTATATCCATAACCCAGATTAAATGTAAAATTACCAATATACCATCTTCTTTCACCTCTTTCATAAACAAATCTGCGCCATCTCCAATTTACGGAAAGACTGCAAGTCTGCAACCCTCTTCTTTCACCTCTTTCATGAAAAATCTCCAATTCAAAATTTCTACACTCTCATAAAAAACGAAATGCTTCATATGTTGATGTGATCTGGGAGAGTTCAATCAATTTTGAGTAAGTCATATTCGATTGTTATTCCTTGTTTAGGAGGTGGAAATTGCTTTTATTAGGTAGGAATGAGGAAATTTGAATGGAGCATGTGCTTTTGTTTATTATTTTGCGTCGTGAATTTAGATAATTGATTTTTGTAGGGAAGTTTCCTGTGCGTGCAATTGTGTGGAGTGGTTTCTGTGTGCTTAAATAAAATTGCCCACAATGTGTTTGATGAAATGTTAATGTTAATGATTTATACTTTGGAAAGAGGCGCTGGATTGGAGAGAAAAGCCGGATCGGAGAAGCCCTACTCTTTTGGGTTTAAGAGAAAATGGGGAAGAAATGAACGATGAAATGTGTGCTAGGGATAAATTTGGGATAAGATTAATTTAATTATGTTAAATTAGTCATTTTATGTATTTATCCTAATTTTTGTCATTGTTACCAAACAAGAATACTTGATAAATTATCTTAGATTTAATCTTAATTCTTATCTTAAAGTCGATCATAATTAATTATCTTATGATAACTTAACATGCCTACCAAACACCCCCTAAGAGTTTAAACTATTGGCTTTGCGCACACATGGATTGCACGATAATTATCTTAAGTGTTTACGCTATTAATCGTGTCGATTATGTCATTTGATCGGTTATGAAACAACTAGAACGATTTAGGGGTGAGCAAAAAAACCGAATATCAGAACCGAAGCAAACCGAAATTTTAAAATTCAGTTCGATTTTTTTGATTTTTCGATTCAGTTCGGGTGAAATAACAAACCGAATCATATTTTAAATATAATATTATATTAATGTAATATATTATATTATGTACATAATATATATTCTTTTAATATATTCTCTACAATATGTATTATATATATATATATATATATATATTCTATTAATTTTATATTATATATATATATATATATATATATATAGGGTCTTGTTAGGTTGAGATTTTTTAGCTTAATTGAGAATTGAGATGCATTTTCAGCCACTCATTTTGAAATGTCAACTACAAGTAGGTTATATCAACTAAGGGTATTATCGTCATTTCATTTCAATAGCCAGAATATCAAATGTCAACAACTCGTATTAAAATGTCAACAACTAAAAAAAATTTATTTTTTTATTTTTTTAAAATTTTTTTAAAAAAATTTTAAAATTTTTTTTTTAATTTTTTTAATTTTCACGCGATGTCAACTACGATGTGTAGCCTGCACATCAAATGTCAATAGCCCTGCACATCAAATGTCAATAACCTGCACATCAAATGTCAACAGCTTATACAACACATTATATGTGTATAGGTGATATGAATCATATATGTAGTTGACATTATATATGTGCAGTTGACATGAATTGTATATGTAGTTGACATTATATGTGTGTAGTTGACATGAATTGTATATGTAGTTGACAAAAAAAATAAAAATAAAAAAAAATAAAAAATCGAAAAAAAAATTTAATTTTTTTTAAAAAAATAAAAAATATTTATTAAATAAAATGTATGATGAAATTACCATTCTGCCCTTTCACAATTAATTAATGTAAAAATATTTTCCATGTGGTAAATTCTGGACCACTCATTTAATAAAAATGAGTGGCTAATAATGCATCTCAATTCTCAATTAGGCTAAAAAATCTCAATTGATCACAACCCTATATATATATATATATATATATATAGGGTTTTGATCTATGCAAAACTAGATTTAAATACAGAAACGCAGAACAATATCATAATTAGGTCACTTTTAGGTCATAATTAGGTAATTTTTAGGTCATGCTAACAAAGCATGACCTAAAACGATCTTAGCATGACATTAAACCCAAATATTATAATATGACCTAAAATTGCTTAATTATGACCTTCCGTGTTTTTGGTTAATTATTGACCATTAGATCATCTAATCCTAGGGTCAAGATTTGGTCTGCATTTCTGGATTTAAACACATACTTATTTTGATCATCTCCCTATATATATATATATATATATATATATATATAGAGAGAGGGTAGTGTTATTCTTCTTTTCCTCTCTTAGATTTAAGTTCCTTCTTAATTTGGGTCGTTGGATTTGGTGGATGGAGGGACCGGATGAAATCCCATTTTTTAATCTCGTGTTGCATTATATGGTGGAATTTGTGCATTATAAGGGTAAACTAGTAAAACAACTAAATTGGAAACCGCCCAAAACGGAAGGAGCGAATTTCCAGCGGGATTTTGATACAACCTTCCATCTACTCACTATCTCTCTCATAAACCTTCCATCTTCTCATTCACTCTCTCACTCCATCCCATCAGCCCACGATCAAAACTATTCTCCACCATTTCAAAACCGCTGAAACCCTAGTCGCCTCTCCAATTGAAGAGAAACCAAATCCACAGTCGATTCTCGCCGCAGAATTCACCGTCGGTCGACGATTCACAGGCTTAAAGTTCCGATTTTCAATTGTGCGCGCGCCGATTGAGTTTCTATTCGCAACAATGTGGGTTTCCAAAGTTCCGTTTTTGGGTAATAATCACTCTTAAACATTGATTGTCGTCATTTACGAGACCACATAGTAATCGATTCACAGTTTTTAGTGTTGATTAAGTTCCTAGATGCAATAATGCACAATTTTTTTGGTAGATTTTTCTGTAAACAATGAAATGGTAATCATTCGGATTAGGGTTCTGGTCATTGTTGAAGTGTGTAGTTGACTTTTGTGTTACATTTGGTATATGTTCGATTATTCCGGGTGAAACCATACTGATGTCGTAGATGTTGCTGAAAATGTCCGATTTTGTGTTCAATGTGTTGTTGATTTTGTCCATTATTGACGATTTGGGTTGATTATTGAGTTATATCTGTGTTTTTTATGATTTGGATGAAGAAATTTAACTGATTTCCATGGTGTGTCTGACAGTGCATCAATGACGAAAAGAGGCAGACCCTTCAAAACCCAACCAACACAGACTACAGGTGATAAATCTTTTGCATTCTTCTTGAATTTGTTCAAATCTGATACCATTGGTTCAGCTAGAGCTCTGCATTATTTGGTTGTTCGTTGTTCATTATTGCACTCTGTTTTGTACATCATGAGTTTGTTTCAATAAAAAACGTTTGGTTTCCACTGAAATTGTACATTATTGTACAATGGTGTTTAGGCATTGGTTATTAAATTGTAATAGGTAGTGGTCTGTTTCATATTTGTTCTTTTCTTTTGTTTACACGTTGTTCATTATCTATACTGTTTTGTACATTACATTAGTTTAATTTGATGCATTATTCATTCTGTTCTGTTGTAAGCTACATTATTTATATCGTTTTGTACATTACATTACCACTTTTCATATATTACTGACAAGTTACAAGTACGTAATATTGTGTTCGATGTAATACATGCATTATATATAAAGTTTGGTACATTAATAGTCAGTTACTACTCATTATATGAACTTCTTGGTATATTACTGAGTTGCATGGGAAAATTTAAATATCTTTTGGTACATTATTGATATGTTGTCGTGCATTATGTGTTATTTATCGTACATTACTCACATGTTATATTAACCATTACTGTTGTTGCTATTACACATGCATTATACATATATTTTTGTACATTATTGTTCTGTTACATCACTGATACATATAATTTACTTTTGCTAAACCAGGAGGTGTTGGAGGAACTTGGCAGCAATGACGATCTCAATTCACCCAACCAGGAGGTGTTGGAGGAAGATGAACCAAGTAGGCTTGTTTGAAAATGTTCATGCCCATGGATCAACTGCATTCCTTGTGCGCTGCAGTGGCAGCGACGGCTCTGTGGCGGTCCCGGTGAGAGAGGATTTTGCAGCAGCTAGTTGAAACAAGAACGACAACAACATTGTACTTCAAGATGTGTCCAACTGATTTGAAATAGATTTGTAGGGTATTTTTTCTAGATTTATGACGATGTAAAGCACTTGGGATGGTTTGAATTCAATTTCCTTTCAACATTATTTTCTTCAATATGTACATTATTCACTGATCCGTTCACATTATTAGACACTTTTGGTACATTATTTACTGTACCAAATCTTAAACGCATTAAAAAATGAAATTTAATTCATGTGTTGGTGCTATAACCTAGCCTCATGGGTTGCTAAACCCAAGGGAAATGATTCAAACTCTTTGCCCTTTGTGATGGTTCCGTTTGTGAGTGGATACTACAACCTAGCCCCATGGATTGCTAAACTCAAAGGGCATGAATTCAATTTCCTTTCAACATTATTTTCTTCAATATGTACATTATTCACTGATCCGTGCACATTATTAGACACTTTTGGTACATTATTTACTGTACCAAATCTTAAACGCATTAAAAAATGAAATTTAATTCATGTGTTGGTGCTATAACCTAGCCCCATGGGTTGCTAAACCCAATGGAAATGATTCAAACTCTTTGCCCTTTGTGATGGTTCCGTTTGTGAGTGGGTACTATAACCAAGCCCCATGGATTGCTAAACCCAAAGGGTATATGGATTTAAATCTCGCCAAACATTAAATACTTACACAAGCATATCATTTAGATACCTATACAATTTAATTGGACTAGAACTTCATGATTGTCTCGAAATTAATGAAGGACTACTAAACTAACTTCTCAAAAAAGAGCTTCATGATTGTCTCGAAAAATTGCAGAAGAATGTCTTTCCAATACATTTACCGTAAAATAAGAAGAGAGAAAAAACTTAATTAAGGAAAATAAATCAGATTATATATTTACCAAACTAGAAGGAGAGAATTTAGGAATTAAATTAACCGATACAAATTTGAGCTCCCGAAACTGCCCTTTTCGAAATTTTTTATGATTAAAATTAAATTGATGAGGCTTTATTTTCGTCCATATGATTATGAAAATGGATGGACGAGATTGAGAAGGAGATTGGATTTAATAGGTGCAAAGGATTTGAATACAATCCTATATATATATTCTATTTGTATATATAAATATATATAAAATAAAATATATTATATTATATTAATTTCGGTTATTTCATATAATTTCAGTTTAGTTCGGTTTTTTATGTTCGGTTTTCGGTTTTTCGGGTTCGGTTCTGTTTGGATTTTGAACTAAATTCGATTTAGGCAAAAAATTGAACCGAAACCCGAATGCTCACCCCTAATCTCATTACTAAAATTTGTACCAATCAAAACATAACTAATATATTATTTAATTTATTTATGAGATTCCGTGAAAATATTTATATAAAAGTAAAAAAGCTTTCAATAATTGTTTTTTCTGCATCCGTCAATATAACTCGAAGAAATTAACCAATTGGGCTTTAGGTAGCTTTTCTAGCAATCTGAAGCTGTGGTCAGGTTGTCTTGCCTCCAAAAACCGCGGACAGTTGCACACATAATTAATGTCAATATTACTCGTTGCTGACTCATCTCCTTGTCAATATTACTTGTACTCATCCTAAAATAAATCATTTTCTCAGCTACCAATCTTTTGACCAATCTTTAATCTTAAATAAACACTCATTGTGGGCTGCTGCCCCCTTTCCTATTTCACCTATTTAAACCCAAATTTTTTAATCACTGATCCTCACCTTTGATTTCATCTCCTTCTCTCCCATTCTTGTTTTCTCATTTTCTTCAAGAATCTTGATCTATCTACATTGCTTCATTGGTAAGAATCTTGATCATCCATCACTTTTGCTAGTTTGCTTTTCTTGAAATGTAATCAAAGCTATGTTCGAATGCCACTTTTCTTGATTTTGATTCATGGTCCATGAGTTCATGTCTGGTTATGGTTCAATTCTTGCAGTTTAAAACCCGAAAACGCCTCCGAAAACTGTGATAAAGCAAAGGAAAAAATGACAATCACAGCTGTGCCAGTGATCAAGAATGGCTGCCTCATGGTTCGTGGCAAGGTTGTCTTAACCGGAGTTCCAGACAATGTTGTCATCACTCCATCGAGCTCGGGGTCAGCCTTCGTTGGCGCCACTTCGCCTAGCCCGAGCTCTCATCATGTCTTCAATCTTGGAACTCTTGAGTGAGTATTTCACATTTTCTGTTATTTCAGTTATTTTCTGTTATTTCTGTTATTTTCAGTTCTAACATTTCCCTGCACAAATCATTGGCAGAAACTACAGATTCATGTGCCTTTTCATCGCGAAGATCTGGTGGATGATCCCGCGTGTTGGGAGGTCAGCTAGTGAGATCCCTATGGAGACTCAGATGCTTCTGTTGGAAGCCGAGGAGGAATCTGCTCTGGATTTGCTTCAAGAGGAGAGCGAAACGAGTGGGAACAAGTTCTACGTGCTCGTGCTTCCAGTGCTGGACGGAGCGTTCAGGACAACGCTGCAAGGGACTAAAGCCAACGAGCTCCACTTCTGCTGTGAAAGCGGTAAGCTGAATTCACCTCAGAAGCTCTGCTTAGGCCTCTTTTTTTTTAAAATTCTTGGAACTGACCTCGTGTTTGTGTTTGTGTTTGTGTTCGTGTTCAGGTGATCCTAATGTGCAAACTTCGCAAGCGTTGGAGGGCGTTTTTGTCAATTCGGGTGACAACCCTTTTGAGCTACTCAAGGATTCAATCAAGTATGTTATGTTACATAGTTGAATCAAGAAAGATTTTGCTTCAATAATCAGATTTTGATTCTTGAATTTGTTTTTGCTTGTGTAGGATATTGGCAAAGCACAAGGGCACATTTAGTCACCTGGATAACAAGAAGGTAACAATAGTTGATCCATGATCACCAAAACACACACTAAATGTGTGAAATTTTCTTGAAATATGAATATGCTTTTTTGCTTTGAACAGTCTCCTGCTCACATAGACTGGTTTGGGTGGTGCACATGGGATGCTTTCTACACTGATGTTACTCCAAATGGAATCAAAGATGGTCTACAAAGGTATGGCAAAAAACCGAAAAATCTTTTATCGAATAAGCAAAAATCGAATCTTTTTTTCTGAATTTGTATGAAATTCTTGATTCATGAAGCTTCAAAGAGGGTGGCATTTCTCCGAAGTATCTGATCATAGATGACGGGTGGCAAGAAACCGAGAACGAATTCAAGAAGGAAGGAGAGCCTATTATCGAAGGAACACAGTAAGACTTTGCATCATTCAGCAAGAATCAATCTTTTTCAAAGCATTTGATCATTATATTCATCATTTTTTCATGGTATTTGGTTACAGATTTGCTACCAGATTAACTGATATCAAGGAAAATAGCAAGTTCAAGATCTCAGAATCAGATGGTTCAGCCACAAATCTCAAAGAGTTGATCCATCAAATCAAGGAGAACTATGGCTTAAAGTAAGAATGTTGATTAAGAAAAGGCTGAAGTTTGATATTTTATCAAAAAGGCTAATATTTACTTATATTGCAGGTATGTCTACATGTGGCACGCTCTAGCCGGCTACTGGGGCGGAGTGCAGCCTGCATCGGAGGCGCTCAAGAAGTACAACCCGAAGTTGCAATACCCAGTGCAGTCACCAGGGAACATCGGGAACATCACAGACATAGCCATGGACAGCCTAGAAAAGTATGGAGTTGGAGTGGTTGATCCTGAAAAGGCCTTCGATTTCTACAACGATATGCACAGCTATCTTTCCAGCAGCGGTGTGGATGGTGTCAAGGTCGACGTGCAGAACCTGATCGAGACTCTGGGGGGCGGACACGGTGGCAGAGTCTCCATCACCAAACAGTATCATGAAGCTCTTGATGAGTCCATTGAGAAGAACTTCACTGACAACAACTTGATCTGCTGTATGTGTCACAACTCAGACTCGATTTTCAGCTCAAAGAAGAGCGCGACTGCAAGAGCATCCGAGGATTTCATGCCTAATGAGCCCACATTTCAGACACTGCACATTGCATCTGTGTCTTTCAACAGCCTTCTGCTAGGTGAAGTAGTTGTGCCAGATTGGGACATGTTCCATGTAAGCACCTTCAATTTACACGCTTCATTTGATTCATACAATGTTTGATGTGATCCGATGCTAAAAGATTTTATAAATGCTGCAGAGCAATCACAGCACTGCAGAGTTCCATGGTGCAGCAAGAGCAATAGGAGGCTGTCCAGTGTATGTGAGGTACAAACATTTATTACTCGAATCATACTAAACCTCCGTTTTTCATTACTGTGATTAACTCAACTTGACTACATTCTTGCAGCGACAAGCCAGGAAAACATGACTTCGAGATACTCAAAAAACTTGTGCTGCACGATGGATCCATCTTGAGGGCTAGATATGCTGGAAGGCCTACACGCGACTGCCTGTTTGTTGATCCAGTCATGGATGGAAAGAGCTTGCTCAAGATATGGAACTTGAACAAGATAACCGGAGTTGTTGGAGTTTTCAACTGCCAAGGAGCTGGAACTTGGCCTATGAAACAAGCAACCGATTCCACTCAAAACACCAGCCCCATCTCAGGCCGTTTTAGCCCCCTTGATGTGGAGTACCTCGAAGACATTGCAGGCGAAACGTGGACTGAGGACTGTGCTGTATACGCCTTCAATTCAGGTTTAGCAAAGCTTCATCACAGAAACAGCTCAAAACAAAATGCAATAAAAATTCATTCTTGATCTTAACTTCTTCATTTTTGAACTCTGCAGGATCCCTTTCAAGAGTGCATAAAAACAGAGCTGTTAAAGTGTCACTGGGAGTGTTAGAGTGTGAAATCTTCACCATTTCTCCAATAAAAGTAAATAGACTTCTTGCAAAATAAAATAAAATATTGATTCTTTTTTCATGTTGTAGTAATTCTTGATGACTAACATGGACTACTTTTTGTGATGTGATCAGCAGATGTTGAATGAGGACATCCAATTTGCACCTATTGGTCTGATCAACATGTACAACTCTGGTGGAGCAGTCGAGGATTGTACATTCGGTGAAACTGTGACAATCAAAGCAAGAGGGAGAGGATTGTTTGGAGCATATTCGAGTAAGAAACCGCGATTCTGTAAGGTGGAGAAGAAAGATGAGGAGTTTACATACAGTTCAGAGAGTGGATTGCTCACAGTAGATCTTCAAAGTGACAGCAGCTTCAAAGAGATTGAGATTGTATATTGAATTATTCCAGATTTTCCAAGAGCAAAGATGTAGGAGTTTTCACAGAAGAAAATTATTCAAATTTTTTCATCACGAGGATAAAAAAGAAGAGGGAATTTATATCAAGCTTTTTTGTCATTGTTTTCTGTTATTTCTTTCATTCTTTTTTTTTGTAAAGCTAGTGGTTAATTGACTAATTCAATAATGGAAGATGGATTTTGTCCATTATTATATGCTTACTATTCACAAAATCAAGAAAAAGTACTGCATATACTCAGTTATGAAACTCAAAATATATTCTGTATTTGTAGAGTAAAGTCTAAACTAAAAATCAAATATGAACTGGATTTGGCCAATTCATTTCATCATGATCATTTTCTAATGTATGGTCTCTGTCAAAATACAATATTACTATTTATGATAATGCTGAAGCAAAAATGAAAATCGTATATGTAAAACACACACAGCCGCAAACATAATAGTAGAAAATTTCCAAAAAAGAATCGACAAGAAAAGGGAAGTCTCTTATTAAATATAGATAAAAATGTGTTCCATGCAACTACAGAACTGTTGTGCAGCAAACTTGCCACTTATCTGTTCCATCTTTTACTTCGACGAAAATAGTCAGAAAACGCTGCTAAGAGTAGTCGCCATGCCATGCAGAAAAAGTGGATGTTGATGAACATCACAGAGAAATATCTTTACCAAAAAGTTGAGCTATTCCAGCAGTAGGATCATCCTGCTTAACAAGCGACTCGCCCACCAGCACCTGTTAAAACCACAAGACGATGCATGAGTGCTCAGATACACAATGTAAAGTGGTTACTAGGGTTGAAAATGAGCCAAGCAACATTTTTTGGCGCTCAAGAACATATATAGCGGCCATAAAGACTCAGAAGAGGCTCAAGAACATATATAGCGGCCATAAAGACTCAGAAGAGACTCCAACTCGCATCTAGTGGCAGTTAGTTTTGCCACTTCCCTATTTTTGTAGAACTCATGGTCAATTATAGATTATTTGTAGCCTCAATTAAGAAATTTCTCAAAGTTTAGCGCATACATAGAATAAGTCGAAGCTGAGACTACAAACTGAAATACAGTGAATGTTTAACATAAACTGTATTAGTATAAATAACCGTAGAACTTTATCATTTTTTGGTGGTAAAATAGATGTAATGTAATTTCAGTATGACAGGATGAATATATGAGCATTTTCATTTTCCAAACAACAAGATTCGAATATAGGTGCATTGATGAATAGCCGTTACTACTTACTGCTTTAACACCGGCTTCTTGGACATAAGCAATATCTGCAGGTGTGAAAAGTCCAGACTCTCCAACAACCTGAGAATTTCATTAAATAGTATTGATATGAGCAAACATGAAATAAGGAGAACAGAAAGATTTTTAAGCTACTTGAAGGACTGCTTACCGTAATTCCTTTCTCGATTATCTTTTGTCCACGCTCGCCTTCAAGAAGCTTTTTGGTATTGGCGATGTCAAGCTCAAATGTTTCTAAATGTGGAAATAATGATCAGTCTCATTATGTATGTACTGTCTAATAAAGTTGACAGCTACTGATATACTACTATAAATATGTATCTTTGCTGATATACTACTATAATAAAGTTTTGCTGTTGATAGTTGAAACTCATATATTAGCGAATATACCTAGGTTACGGTTATTAATGCCAATAAGTTCGATCCCCTCAATTGCTAAGACACGATCGAACTCTCTCTCATCATGTACCTAGAAGTTGGAAGATCGACTGGGTGAGCAAATACACATTAGTACCAAATTACTGAAAAAATAGATTGACCTAATAGAAGATCATAAAATCAGAGTTCGTGATTCATAAAAGCATCTTAGTACATGAAATAGCTCGTGGAGAAAAATGAAAAAGCCAAACCTCAACCAATGCTGTCATCCCGAACAGTTTGCAAATCTTAGTCATGTACTTGAGATCCAGATCAGGCAAGACTGCGGCAATCAGAAGAATTGCATCTGCACCTTTTACCCGAGCATAGTAGATTTGCCATGCATCTATCACAAATTCTTTACACAACAGAGGGCACTGGGTTCAAGTTTGCAGAAGTCGGTTAACATATTACCAAAAGAAGCGTTAATCTAAACATATTGAGATACTGATAGAAGATCACAAACCTGTACTCCAGAATTCCGAATGAGCTCTAAATTCTCAAAGCCTCCCTTATATGCGGGAAAAAAAAACTCCAATTAGCCAACCACGTAGATAAGGTGTATCAAAGTTGAGAAAAAGTAAAATGATAAACTCATACTTGGAAGTACTTCGCGTCGGTCAAAACACTAAGGCAAGCAGCTCCGCCTTTTTCATAGGCTTTAGCAATCTGAACCTGTAAAGACATCCAAAAGATTCACATGTTCACCATTTTGCTACATTTCCCTTAAATAAAGAAAGAGATTCTACTATTGTCTATTGGATGCTTCGTTGATATGGGAAATAAATAAATTAGAAGCAAAGAAAGCCGAAACAGTTATAATTTGTTACGTCATTTCACAATGTTGGATGGGGTACAGATGCGATATTTTATCAATGCTGACACAACCAATAATTTAGAGTTCCCACATGGATGATGAATATATATGTAGACTTACAGGATCGAAATTCTCTCTCAGCACTCCTCTGCTCGGAGAAGCCTTCTTCACTTCAGCAATTAAGCCAGGAAAACCAGTCCTTGCATTCGCCGCTTTCAGAGCTCCAATAAAATCTCTAGCTGGTGGTGCTTTATCCAGCAGTTTCTTCAGCACCGCATACGGCTTCTTCTCTTTCATCTACCATTTAAATCCAACAACACATTTATATAACTCACAATACACAAATACAAGCCCCTGTACAAAGCTACTTAGCAAACATCAGAAAAACACCTGAGTGACTTCAACGTCCTTATTCCACACGATCTCTTCAAGAATATTACGGGGAGTATTGCCTTCATTCTGCAAGCGAAACTCAAAAGGACCAACATAATGTTGCGGTGGTCCAGATGATGGCCGCCTCCTAATTTTAATACCTTGACTTGCAGCAACTTCGTTTTGGTACATCCCAACCTCCCACTCTTTTATTTTGAGAGCGTCTACTTCAGGAACACTAGTTTCGGACGCAGTTGACGAACCATCTTTCACCTCGAACTAAATATAGAAGAGATAAACACTCAACCAATCCAACAAAGCTACAATCACTATCATATCCAATTTTAGTCCATATCTCATTATGTTCATATAGTAGTACTTAAAGTTGCAACCATTACCATATTTTTCAATCGAGAAATAACAACACAAATCTATTCACTTTCTACGATTGAGTAAATTATCCTCATTCCGATCATCAGTTCCTCATAGGATATAAATCGAGCAAGATTAATCTAGAAATTATCAAAGGCCTTGAGATATCCCAAAGTTCCAACCTGTTTTAGTAAACCATGATTAACCCCTATACAATCTTTATCTATATAAGCTGATCTTCAAAAGTAAACAAGCCCCTTAGCCGAGTAAAACATGAACCAATCAAGCACCCCATTATAATCCACATATCAAGCTCAAAACCCTTAGATATTTAAGAAAAGCAAAAGGGATTAATCTGCAATTCTTCAACCCTCTGGTTATAACTTCCACATTCAAACAGCAGAGCCACTACTACTTAACTCCAAATCCCAACAGCAAGATTGCAGCTTTAAACAAATTAAACATTATAAAACATCAAAACTTAGTCAAATCCCAACAGCAAGATTGCGGCTTTAAACAAACTAAACATTATAAAACATCAAAACTTAGTAAAATCCCAACAGCAAGATTGCAGCTTTATACAAATTAAACACTACCACAAAACAACAAAACTTAGGAAAATCCACCAAATAAAGGATCAATCCTCCACACAAACTAAAATGTTGAGTTAATCTGCTCACCTGTTGAGATTTAATGGCGGGAAATGAAATTTGCCCCAAAAATGACTGATTCTTCTTGTGGGCCTGCGGCATAAGACTGGAAATTGAAGAATTTTTGGGAATGGGATTGAGTGATTGCTGAAAAGAGAAGCCCGCCGCTGCTCTTGGAGTAGGCGAAGTAGCTCTCAAGGAAATCAAATTCAAGCTCTCCATGGATGGATGTTGTAGGTGAATGAGAGACGTATTGTATATATATATCTACGTTCAGAAAATTGAAGCAAAATCGAGTTCTAGCGGAGATTTTCAGTTGTGAATGGATGTTTTATGGCTGGCGAAATGGTGTGAAGGATCTTTTTTGCCTTTGGGAATTTTAACTGGTGACAAATGTGGGGACTAAGTTCTAAAATGCAATTTGTAATAAATGAAAATGTCCCAAATATGAAATAGTCGAATTTTATGGCAAATATTTTAACTTTTTGCAAACTTTTGGTTGTTCAAACTTTAATGTGATAGAAAACTGTTGTGCTACATGTCAATATATCATGCTAATTACATAGGTATTATTCATAAATAGCACAAAATTAAAGATCGATTTATCTATTTTCTGAATAAAATCAAAAAATAAATAAAAGAATAAATTTAATTTAGATTTTTATTTTCATGTGCATGCTTCACTTGACATGTGCACCGTAAATACAAAGAAAATTTAGTGTTTAAGATACTACTCTTTTCGTCCCTGAAAAGTATAAACATTAGGTTCAGAATGATTTAATGTATAATTAATAAAATAAAAGGGAAATAAAAAGAGTAGTATAACTAGTGTCAGTGAAAAGTGAAAAAATGGGCTCCATATGATTAGTAGTAAAGTATAAAGGTATAAGTTGTAAATAAAATAATATTTATGGATAATATATTGTTTCATTATTTAAAAATTGGAAAACTCAAACTTTTCCTAATACCAAAAATAGTTCATAGGGATTAAGAAAATATTAATTAATTAGTACTATGTGTTAATTGGATTAGTTATGCATTACTTATGCTGATTATTGACTTATTGTCTTGTTTCTTTTGGGCTGTGGGCCTGTGGCCCACAAGATTACGGGGAGCGCTAATAGGGTACTCTAAAATTTGATTTTCCAGAATTTGTAACATCAAAACAAATTTGGACATGTTATATTAGGAATTTTGGGCTTTTGCGGCAAAAAACAATAGGGTGTAATACTGTTATTTAACTTGGTTACAATAGTAAATGATTAGGCTTAATCCATTTTCAATAATAAAAAAAATTAAACTAATTAATGTAGACAATAAATTGTATGATATGGTAATTTTTCTTTACATGAAATTGTATGATATCATTATAGATATATAAAGTCTGCACCTAGAGAACTTGCGATTTTGAGGAAACATAAGTGAAGTTCACATACTATAAATTGGTTGGTACTAGTTTAATTGTTCAAATTAAGGGATGGTATTAGTTTCGAATTAATTAATGAATAAATGAGACAATGATATCATTAGTATAACAATATTGTGTTAATTTTCAAAGTAATGAATGTTATATTAGTTTTCAACAAGTGCACACAATATATATTATATAGCAATTTCTTGATAAATCATTCTATAAAATAATAAAATTACTGCGAAAATATGCTGAAAACGTGAGAAATTGATGGAATCTAAAATTTTCTGAAAACAATCATGAGCTTTTACGAAACATATACTAATATAAACACTCCCAAAAATCAAACCAAGAAAAAGGAAATTACTATAGTATGGTAACCTATCGAATTCGGATTAAGCATTTGATTGCTAACGTGTTACGTAATAGAAATATTATTATACAATAATATAAAAAAAAACACGTTTTGTGTTTACACACATACAAGTTTCCAATTAGTACACTATTCATCCAATCGTAATCATAATTCTACTAATGAATATCGATGACACGTAGTTATTTTCTACATTTCTAATTGAAAAGCTTCTTATATTTTAGCTATCAATCAAAATTTTAGCAGAATATTTATCTCAAGATCCAAGTATGGAAGTAATTAAAAAACTCTAGGCTCATGGTTGCCAGGATTTTATCCGGGAATGTAATCTGATTCCTTAAATTTTAAAATCATGTGCTTGTTTCAGTTTTTAATCAAATTGAGAAAATAATCAGAATCATGAGACAAGGAAAGTTAGTACAACTTTCTAAGATTCTGAATCCTAACTTTTCTTAGGTATTCTTTTTCCAAGTCTTATGATTCTTACATATTTGATGCAATATAAGTATAGTTTATTATTATTAATTATTATTATTGTTATTATTATTATAATTAATTAATTAATTACAATATATAAAAATATTTTAAAATTATAAACCATACTTAATTATGGTATAATAAATAACTATAATTAAAATTGTCACTATTATAATTATATTATATATATTTTTATTATCATAATAATAATTAATAATTTATTAAATAATTAAAATATAATTATATAATATAAATTATATAATAATAAATAAAAAATATTATTTTATAAATTAATAATTAATTAATAAAGTCATTGTGAAATTTCAAAGTATAAAATTTATTCAATTATAAGGTTTAGGATGTTTAGGTGGGTGATTAACACAAGTTGTTGAGTAATTTGAGGTGTAATGTTTAGGTTTCATCCACTTATTTTCTATTTATAGAGCTAACAAGTTTGTCGAAGCCTTGATGCAAAAACAGGTATAAAACGAGCTTAAACGGAGTTGAACGGGACAATACAGAGCCCGCTCGAGCGTTCTGGCTGGAATTGCACATCAAGATACATAGAGTTTGCCCTATCGGACATTTTCCATCCGAAGAAACGCCCGCCCGGGCATTTTGAAGTGAATTGAGGGTTCCAGACAAAATGCCCGGTCGGGCGTTTTGACACTTGCAAATCACCCGGTCGGGCAAATTTGACAGCTTCCTTATTTTGCCCATTTTCACCCCAAATATAAAAGGGACTTCACATTTTTCGAACCCTAACTCCCACCCTACCAAATAAAGAGCTGAAACAAGAGAATGAAGAGGATTTGAAGGCCAATGAGCTTCTCCTCTCAAGAGATTGAAGGAGAAGACTCCCCACCATCAATCCCACCTATAGGGAGTTCTAGTTTATCTTTCTATTATATTTTTTTCCATTTCCTTTGTATTTCCTTTTGTTTTGTCTTTGACCATGAGTAGCTAGATTGTCCTTAGGATGTGGTGATGTTTGTATGGAATGCATGGGTTGATCCTTGATTGATGCTATCTATCTCTTGTGTTGGTTTTTTGTTGATTATTGAGCTCTTATTATCCAATTGCCTAGCTAACAATTTGATATTTCTTGTTATAATTAATGACATTGAGAGATGCATGATTAGAATGGTTAGGTAATCAACAACTACGTGCGTTACACTTAATCGAAAGATGCATGAGCTAGAGAGAGGACTTGGGTCCGTTGTTCTAGAGAGTTAATCTTGAATTGTATGGAGGAGACTCCTACATTAGGGATTAATCCACGAGTTAGATTCACCCGAGAGGGGGTCTAACCAATTAACCCGACCTTCCTAGCCACACATGAGAACTAATAGATGAGCATGATCCCTAGGTGAAACCCGTGATCCATACTAATGGATCCATAGCCCTACCTTTCCAAATTTGTGTGAAAAACCATCATTTGTTTGTCTTGCGTAGTTATTTGTCTTTACTTGATTAATTGTTCTTTGATCTTAGTTATAGAAAACCAAAAACCCATTTTAGTAGTCTAAATAGTGTTCAAAGTTGCATCGTAATACTCAAATCGGCTTTTAGTCTTTGTGGATCGATAATTTAACTTGCCACGTGCTACATACCCCATACACTTGTGGGTGACGCTTTTTAATGCAAAATTAGCATGAGTTAGTAATTAATAATTTACTAAAAAATGTATATTATTATTCTTTTTTTATAAATGGAAAAAAATAATTAGTAGGAGTATAATTTTAGTTTGATGTTTAAATCAAACATAAAATTTAAAATCTTGATATTTTCCAAACATAGGAAAGTAAAGTTATTAGAAATCATATTCCCGTGATTCATTTTCCCAAGAATCATTTTCCTTGTCAACTTTACTTTTACATCAACCAAACATGGCCTAGTATTTATGACTTGTTTAAAACACTTATTAATCTATAAACTCAAACCAAACACGGATCACACCCAAATAGAAAACATATAAATCTCATTTATGAATTATGAAAACAATCCCCACAAACCAAATCCATATATATACCATATAGTACACAAAATCCCAAGTATATATAGATACGCACAAACACACAATACTTAAAAAAAGCTTTTCATCATCACATGAAATATCCCTTTAATTGTTTCACAAGATGACACTCACAAACCTCAAAATCCCACAAAAAATCCCTTAAAATCCAAAACCACTTTTCTTCCTCTTCACATTTCACTGCAACAAGAAGCAAAGGTACTCACTTTTGCCACCCTATTAATGGCTTTCACATCTCTCCAAAGTATTTTTCTCATGTTCAAATTAAAAATCTCAATTAATTCTTGTTTTTACTTCTAATTATATGCATTTTTTCCTTGCATGTCGAATAGCAGCTTCGAAGAAGAAGACATGTATCGGTCGAAGGGCTTCGATTCGAACCAGAATCTTTTAGCAGGCTACGACGATGAGTCTCTGGTTTACGAAGGCGAGTCGAAGAAGAAGCCGGTGCCGGGAGAGAAAGCGGTTCATTTGATCCCACTGGTTTTGGTGTTGTGTGGCTTGGTGCTTTGGTGGTTCTCACATCCTGTTAAGTTGCATTAACTCCATTATTAATGCAATTATTGTTCTTGTATTTTGTAATGTTCATGTTGAAAGAGGTGTAATTTAACCAATCATGATGGTTATTTACTATATATACATGATATTACTAGTATATGATTTGTGGTTGTGGTTTTAGTTGAATCGCGTAGATTTAGATTCGGAGTTTGACGTAAATCCTAACTTCACCTTTGTTTGAATGAATAACACTGAGTTTTGATAAAATACGGTGAATTAGATAAGAAGAAAACTGAGAAAGTGTCTCATTAAGGGCGAATATTGTAAATAACAAGTGTTACTACAATATATTATAAAAAATGGTAAAACAGAAAATTGCACACTATATTTGGACGCCTAAAGATTAAAAATACTATTATTATTAAATTAAATAAAATATCATTTGTCTCATTGAAAATTTTCGAATCGAAATAACTGTCATTTTTATTGAAAATTATTTTTACTTTTATTCGAATTATCACTTAAAAAAATACGACGGTCACTTACATAGGGCATGATTGAGAGCATATTATTTTTATTAAGATCATTATTGAAGTATATGGGCACCAATGTGGGTGGTGTTTGTTTCAGTGGATTAAATTTGATTGAGTCTTTTGAATGTCGTTTAATTGGATGCTCTCAATTCAATAATTAATTTCGAGTCAGAATTACAATTAACATATTTGTTAAAACACAAATAATATTGGATAATCGATGGTGAATACAGTCTTAAATAATCTAAAGTCTCTATGGTAATCTTGTCCACAATCAATAGTCTTTTTTTTCATTTTAGCCCATTACAACCGATAAATTTAAAGCTATATTTCCCTAAGGTAGTGTCACAAATTTTCAATTTTATCTTGAATAAAGACCTTTAAACTCGTAACATTTTTGTTAAAACACAAATAATATTGGATAATCGATGGTCAATAGAATTTGCAAAAGAAATTAATAGTACTTCTATATTCCAGAATATCATAATACTAGCATTCTTCAACTAAAACAAGACAGAATTCTTATTAGTGAAAAAATAACAATAGAATATTACAGAAGCATATGTACAAAAATAATGCTGAAGAAATTCATCTTATATCTAGTCAGTAATAATAAGCCAGGTTTCACAGTGAACATCCATTGCATATTTCTGCATTGAGAGATGAAGTAGAGCGTTAAACGAGTGATCGTCTAGTAGAGCTTTATCCTCGTATGAATCGTCATCCGACAAATTGGGCACGTCGAGAGGTCTTGCCCGCATTCACAGCAGGTCTGTTCAATACATGAGAAAGGGGGAGAGAATGAATCGAGGATGATTATATGTGCAGTATATCTTTCGGACGTAAAGTGTCACAGAAAGAGCAACGTCGTACCTGGTGTCCGCAGCCAAATGCCATATCCTTCGGTTCAGTGATGCAGATTGGACAGAGCTGTAAAGATGAATGGAAGTTATATCTTATGCAAAGCACTTTATTCAATGATCGATATACTAAACAACGTAGTTGGATGTGTACGTCACTTTAGATATAACCGTAATAACATTAATTAACCAAAAACAGACAATCACGTGAAAAGTGAAAACCATTGAAAGTTCGTCTATTTAGAGGCATAATTTTTAGTTCATGTGCAAAACGAGAACCAAGTGAAAATATGGATTTCTTACATGGTTCTCAGAAGAAGAATGGCTTCCAGATTGGCTTGTTCTTAAAACTGGCTCCCGCTGGCTAGAAGAAGGCGCGCTCGGCTGGAAACTGTTCGAGCGGGAAGGTTTTGGCGTGGAGAAAGAAGCTGCACCGTACAGAGGAGGAGGGAGAGGAACCCGATCTATACCTTTCCCTCTTGAAGCACTGGTTCACGTTTCAATTATGGTATGAGATTGCAACAAAAATCCCACAAAGAAATCGAAAATAAGTAACTAAACAAAACACTTATGGATGAGGATTAACCCAAGAATATTAAGCTCGAGTGTTGCTTTGTATTGAGAAGGTATTTCCATCAAAGCTGAAAGTGCAAACTCGGCCTCTTTCCGGGAAGGGTCCATGTTTTTTGACATAATATCTGTGAAGTTTACAAACTACACGTACAGAATAAAAGTAGAATTAGACTTCATATCGATTGTGGAATGGTAACACTATGTTTTTTTCTCTGATAATTTGTCATCAAGAAAGAGTTGCATGAGATTAATATACCTGAAAATTGTCAAAGGCACGAGCAGGAATATTGTCGTCAAATTCCTTCATCATATCCCAAGGCCCATCTCCAACTCCCACTAATATTATTGACAAGGGGTACTCACTGTAAAATTAACAATAGAACAAGATAAAAACCGAGGAATTTAGAGTTCAAATCTTGATCAAATTTAGATGACTGCTTGTACATCCTTCAAAAACACTATATGATGACTACGAGTAAAGCACCTTGCTTTGACAATTGCATCAACCGTTTTCTTCTCTTGGGGACTTAACTGGCCACGATCAGTGTCAACACTTCTCGTAACCTGCCATCATGAAATAGGAAAATAAAATTACAAAGAAGATTCAGAAATCTATGTATGCGTGAGTTGTTGCAAGTGCTATACTACTTGATTTTGAAAATATTTATAAACAAGACTGACCAAAAACAAACTCTTTACAATCACAGACTGAAACTTTTCAGGGAAACTATTAATTTAAACCAGTATACCACTTTTCATTGACATATAGATAATTTAGATCAGGGCATCAAAAAGGGACATTAATCTAACCTGCCCATCAGCTATAATCACTAATGCGTGGTACTGGCCACCGCTCTGTTCCACAATAGTGATAGCCATTTCAATGACAGGAGCAAATGATGTTGGTCCTGTAGAGAACAAACGGAGATATTGTTACCAGAAAAAACCAATTATAAAAGGTTCAAATCACAAGGCTCGGACATGAACCTGCAAGTCGCAATTGGGGAACTAGTTCTCTATATCGTGACATTACTTCTTCAAAACCCTCACAAAATCTCTCGTCCGGGAAAAAGCTGAAGACTTCTTGGTCATGTGTCGAAGCTGTCAAATATTACAACAATAATAAGATCAAGACCAACTTTTTTCTTGCTGTAGAGTGTCAGAACCAATAAGACACTCAAGAGTATACCATCTCCAAATCCGAAGCAAGGAATCAAATTGTCTTCATCGAATTTGGATAGTGTTCTTCCGATGATTGATATGGCTTGTTCATAGGGATTCTGCTCATCGCCAATGTGGTGCAAACTTCTCCTATGAAATGACCTGGCACCTGAGACCAAAGGAAATTGCAATAAACCAACTACTTTACTTCCAAAGAATTTGTTGCCCGGGAGAGTGTCTATACCAGTCCACTCATTGCTCTTCGTGAAATCAATACCAACTATTAAATTTGAGGATTCCAGACCAGCACGTGCAAGGGCATCCGTGACCTACAGCAACCAAGAACTCATTAAGCAGAGTCATTCAATAAATTGCTACTAGGAACCATTCAGAAAGTAAATAAACCAATGGGAAAAAATTGTTTTGAAAACAGACAGAGTCCACCATTGTTCCAAACAAAAAAAGTAAACCTATTAAATGTGTTTGATGGCCAAGCTTCCGCAGCGCCACACTGCGGCTGTACGACAACATAAGACAACTAGATCACAGAAGCTTTTATGTGCATAAACTCCTAATATTTTGGTATAACATGCAGCAGGACAATATTTCCAGATTACAAAATGCATTAGACATATCGAGACAGTAAGTAAAAATCAGGGTTCTTCGTAAGTCATCCATCTAATATAACTGAATGTGTAAGAAGTCTTACTTCAGCTAATTCTAACTTTCTAAGTTCAATATTCAGATCTATGCAAGAATAGTTGCACCTGATCTATGTTATTGTAATTGTCATCTATTCTCGAGTACTTCCTCTCCAGCCTTCTCTTGGATTCTGGGGGTGGATCGCCGTAGCTCGGAGTTGGAGGAGCATAGTTGTGACTAGATGGAGGATATGATGACTGCGGATAGGCATTATGGCTCCATGAATTTGAACTGGATGCATAAGATGTGTACCGGCCTGATATTGACCTTTTCGAACTCCTGTTACCCATTAGCTCTTGAACCTAAAAAGACATACTTTCATTGAATAAGAATGCACTCAAACAGAAAATTGAATTTGTCCACCAATACAAGCACATATCACAGCATTCCGATCAAACTAACAATTGGCATTATATAGAAAGTTTTAGATGCTTGGAGAGTGTTTCTTTGTGAGCTTCATTACACCTAACATCCAACTAGAATACGATGCAACTACACTTGGCTCGAACCTCTATACCTATTGAGCTTTTTATTCAGCTCATCCTTACATCAAGAATTTCTCTATCAAATTGATACATTTACATGTGAAAGATACATATGGGGGGAGTTTCACATTTGTGAGATGATTTAAGTAATCAACTAAAAACAAAAGAGAAATAGAGAGAGGGAACCTATACAAATAAGACACTTTGAACCAATACCAAGTTATAGCTACTACAAAAAAAATCATTGATATTCAAAACCAAATCTTTACAAAGTCCAATTTACCAGAACACAATAATTAGGGCACACATGAATTATAGCGAAATCAGAAGGAATCAATGGTCCCACTAAAGGAAGGATGATGAGGGAAACCAATACCTTGAAAATCTAATAAAATTCTTACTCCAAGATTGAGTCTTCATTAGAGCTTTTTTAGTAAACATATAAAAGCATACCCCAAAAAAAATTATTGGCATATAAAAACAGTTCTAGAATCATCTCATTCTATGTATCTAAACCCATCAAACTTGGAACCTTTAACCAAGGAAAATTGTTAGAAAAAAAATTATAGATAACCTAACATGAAAAGGGGAAAATTGAAATCACAATTTGCCAGATATATAGCATGAAAAAATTAAAAGCTATGAACGTTTTTATATCAGTTCCATTATTGTAGAATCCTTCCTCACCTCGTTACTGCAGTTTCAACACTCTACCTCGGCGCATTTGAGTGACGGTGAAGATAGAGATAGAGATAGAGATAGAGATAGAGATAGAGATAGAGAATTAAACTACAATTGTGAAAGTTTTTTTTGTCGATAAAGTAACATGTGATATTTAATTGACGTGTTGCTTGATTGAATAAAATCATTTACAGTACATATTTAGTTCCTATTAATTTGATTAATTCTTTGCAAATATATTAACTTCAATTAATATGATATGGTAAGATGTGATAGCATCTCTTATATTAAAATAAATAAAGTGATTGTGAATTGTTTGAACCAAATAAAGGTCACCTCATAAGAATATTAAATATAGTAGTAGTAAACTATTTTGATATAAATGAAATAGAAATAAGATAGCTTAATGTGAGTACATGTTTGTTCATAAAATAAATTGGGTTGATGAGTAAATAAGCTTAAAATTTTACATTATTAAATTAAATGAAAATAACATGATCGACTAGCTAGGTTTAATTTATTAATTAGTTTTGTTTTGTACATTGTTTAGTAGAAGTGAATGTAACTCGTTGACCTAATAATGTACACATTGGTGATTGGACAAAAGCTATAGAAGTCGTCAAAACAAAGAAATAAATGTAGTATTTGATTATAACCCAACTCAAATTTAGACGATTTCATAAGCAAGTCATTTTCAATTTATCGCTTTCAATTTCAACATGTTTTTAGTCCAATAATATTTAAGTGAATTGATATCTCTATCAATAACTTTATGAATTAGGATAAGATCCTTTTGTTTCTCACATTTGGACGATTATAAGATTGATGAATGATGATCCTCTTAATCTCTCTCCCATATTACGTCTCCATGATCCTCTTAAATAATACGTAGTGTACTTTATATGTACATGAATAAATTTAACTCATGCTATTTTCGTCCCACAAGAGTATGCACTTTCGATTAAACACAAGTTTTAATGAATAATTGGTAAAGTAAGAGAGATGAAAAAGAAAAAGTAATTAAAGTATTAGTAGTTGAGAATGGGTCTCACATTAGAAAGAAAAAAGTTTTTAAAACTAAAAAGTGCATATTCTTGTAAAGCGAGCTAAAAAAAATGAGTGCATATTTTTTTGAGACATAGAGTAGTTTTTAAAAAAAATGTAAAAAAAATGAATAAAAAATAATAAAATACTGTCGTATGTTAATTAAGGAAATAATATTTCATATATGTGACCTAATGTCATGTGATTTTTGGTTGAATTAATTACATATGAGTAAATTATAAAGTTAACTATTGCATTATACGCTCAAACAAGTTAGTGTTTTTTTCCTACTAATAGAAATTTGTTGTGTTTCAAAACATTATCATATTAGAATTATTTGTTTTTTTTGTTTCTCAAACAAAATACATCAGACGATAGACGTAAACTCCATGATTACGTAAAATAATTGTTTGTTGAATATTACTCCTCATTTGACTTTAGACAAAGAAAATTACAATCATGATTAGGTTTTTAGTTAGACGCTTTGAGATGAAGAAACTCTTTGGATTTGAGTTCTTTGCAATCAAATCAAGTAAATAACTATTTTATGACTGGTTTAATAAAGACCAGACACAATAAAATAATCTGACTGGAGAGAATTAAAAGTGCTTTTTAAAGTGAATTATTCCAAAGATTCTCCACACAATAATACAAAATAGTCCAGTGAGCTTGAATACTTTTATATGGAACGAAAATTAAATAAACAAAAGTATTATTGCTGCACTAACTTTTGTATGGTGAAAAGGGAAGATACTTTGGATTATCTATTGCTAAAGACACTTTGTAGTATTAGTAGTCTTCTTCTTTGAAAAAATAGAGAAAAGAAAATTGTACATGTAAATACACAATTTGTAAATACATGTCTCATTATCTTCTTTTCGATTTGTCCGTCATTAGACATATGTTATTTATCTTTTACTAAAATAGGACTAACGCTAGCTCAATTAATTATTTTTTACCCACTTTTCTTTGTATTTCTCAATACTCATTGAAATTATAATTAAAATTTTCAGGATTGAACAACACATTAAAATTATAATTAAAATTTTATCAAACTTTTTTAGGGGGCAAAGGTGGGGAGTCTTATCAGACTTGATACAGAACTTACCTCTAAACAACTTTTATTTAATAATTAAAAAAGTCGTACCAAGAAGGCCACAAAAATTTGCAACACTGTCATGTTATGGAGGGCCCAGTGGGCCGTAAACTGTTGGCCCATCTTTGTTTATGCATAGAGAATCAAATCACAATAATAATTATATTCGTGTTAAAAAACTAATCAATGAAACCGAAGTGGATCAATTGATCTCGCTGTATCTGCAATCTTTCTCGACTTCCTTGTTCTGCTTCACTCGATCTTCCTCTCATAAGTGTAACGATGGTGGAATGAAGTATGAATGATAGCGGATGGTCACATTGATAAATTTTTTGAATTCTAGGTTACATATTTATAGTTGGAAAGAGATTGACTTCAAAAAGTCATGTCGAATCTTCAAATTATGCATTTGTTCGAGTGGGTTATGCTTCACCACTCATTCGGTCGAGTCTATTAAATTGTGGAGTATTGAATGAATAATTACGTTTACAGAGATCAGAGGGAATGAAGCAGTAAGCAAGAAATACACAATATACACTTAAAAATAGACATACTCTATATTGAAATAAATCCCAAGATATCATTAACCTACTAATTTTGTTCACATATTCTAACGGAGTCATTGTCTCTGGACCATTCGGGTTTATCCATTCAGCCGAGTGGCTTGGTTGTGCTTTTCCACTTACTTCAGCAACCTCAAACAATTAAAGAAATTAATGTCAGAATATATGTAACATATTCCTAAATCCATCAGAGCTTTTAACTCCGTCACAAACTCTAACATCGATAGAATTATTTAAATGAAGCAAATTATTTTATCAAAAATAATATTGATGACTATTGAACCGTTGCCTCTATTTATTCCAAAATTTTCCATTCCAAACGTCCCTAACCAAACCACACCAAAATAATAAAATGATAATGCAGATTCTCTTCATTCCATTTCTCACATTCATCACTCTCCTCTTTTTAGTGCTTCACAAAGCAATTAGAAAGCCCGGGAAACTCCTTCCCGGGTCACGAAAGCTCCCGAGATCATCGGGAACCTCCACCAGCTAGGCAAACTCCCCCACCGCTCGCTCCCTCCAAAAACTCTCACAAAAACACGGCGATCTCATGTTCCTACACCTCGGATTCCAACCAGCACCCGTCGTCTCATCAGCCGATAAAGCCCACGATATCTTCAAGCACCATTTGACAAAACGAGGGTTTTCTTCAACGTGGCAGCGATGTCGACGGATCCAGTGATATGGCAAAAACTTAGGGAATTCTCTCCAGAGAGGTTCGAGGATAGCGAAGTCGATTTTAGAGGCCGCATTTCGAGCTGCTGCCGTTTGGAGCTGGGAGGAGGGGGTGCCCCGGGATCAACTTCTCGATTCCGGTGGTGGAGCTGGCGGTGGCGAATCTTTTGTTTCGATTCAATTGGAAGCTTCCGGAAGGAATCTCAGCGAAGGATATTGATATGGATGAATCAGTTGGGATTGTTATGCATAAGAAGACTCCTCTTTGCTTAATAGCTTGCTCAGTCAATAATTAGAAGTGGGGGTACGTACATTCAAAAATTATATCGATGTTCTTGTACTTTTTAAATTTACAGGTACACCATATTACTCAAATTAGCCTCAATCTGTAATACAGTGCATACAATGTGTTTTCACATTCTCTGCATAGTCATTTTGCCATTTTGTTACGTTCCATAATAGTAAAGTCATTTATTTTTTAGTAAAAGTCAACTCATTTCTTCTCCTTTACTTTATTCTCTCTTCATCTCTTCCCTTTTCATTTTCTACTTTATTCTTTCTTTATCTAACTCACGTAAAACAACTTTTCTTAAATCGCATGCCAAAAAGAAGCGCCCCCACTACTATAAAACGAATAGAGTATAATTTTTGGTAATGGACCCCACATTCCACTAACTTTTTTTTGGCACATTTTCCAAAATATTTTTTAAAAAGAGGTGCTACTACTATGCCAAGTCAACCGAAGGACTGAGGAGATGAAAAACATTCGTCTACAATAGTGGAAACTATAAAATTAGAATATTGCATTACAGAGTGAAATAGTATATTGTTGACTATTAAGCCTTTACCTCTATTTATTCCAAAACATTGCATTACAACTTCCACCTTCACAAACCCTAACCAAATATAGAAAAAGAATAAAATGAATCTGCAGATTCCTTTCATGATTCCACTTCACATTCATCACACTCCTCTTCCTAATAATAAACAAAGCAATCAGAAAGCCCGGGAGAACTCCCCCACCGCTCCTACCACATTGCAACACATTATCAAATTCGGGTAAATTCTCGGTTCGGAACCGTAACCGGCGGTCACGGTTTCGGTTTTAACCGCCAGTTCGGTTTTAACCGCCAGTTTTAAGCCCCTAATGATTTTAACTTTTTAATGTTTTTCTTTAACTATAACTTTTTCTAATATATCTATGTTTTATTCTATAAGTTATTATGCAAAAATTCATATCAATGATCTAATTTATCCAAACTGATATAAATTTCTGCACAAAAATGTACTCATAATGAAATTACCGCCACACCTCATTCTCAACTGTTGCGTACTCCGTCCAATAGCTCCAAATTACCCTCGTCGTCTAAGCCTTACCACAAAGACCACCGATCATATTAGCGGCAATAAATCCGGAAAGAAAATTGATTTTACGTACGTTTTATACTTCTTCTGGAATGATCATTACAAACAGTCTAAACTCATACGTTACTTCTTCAATTACTCCGCGCACAGTTAGTAGAAAATCAGTGAACGAATCATAATTAATGCTTGAAGAAATTCGACTAAAATCCAAAGTCCGTTAAAAAATGTCTGCTATTTTTTCAATATTTTTGTAGTAGAAATCTAGTCTTTAAAGTCATTGCTACTTTCAAGAGTTGAATTTTATTAAAAATAATGGTATATTTATTGACTATTTAAATCATTTGACACTATATATTTCATATTCCACCTCCACAATCCTAGCCAAAATCACATATATTTTCTTCTTCAAAAAATGAATCTGCAGATTCCATACATGATTCCACTTCTCACATTCATCATCATTCCTAATAATAAACAAAGCAATCAGAAAGGCCGGGAAGCTCCTTCCCGGGCCGCGAAAGCTCCCGATCATCGGCAACCTCCACCTACTTCAAACTCCCCCACCGCTCCCTCCAAAAACTCTCCCAAAACACGGCGATCTCATGTCCTTACACCTCGGATTCAGGCCGGTATTAGTCGTCTCATCAGCCGACAAAGCCCGTGACAACCTCTCCTGCGTCTCGACCGCACCGTACGGATTCTACTGGAGAGAACCGCGGAGAATCTTAGTCCACGAGCTGATGACGGCGAAGCGGGTCGGGTCGTTCCGCCACATCCGGGCCGAGGAAGTTGGCCGGATGATCGACTTCATTTCCGGACCCTGTCGACTTGAGCGCGGCGGTGTTTGATATGTCGAACAGCTTCGTCACCCGCGCTGTGTTCGGGGCGGCCGGCGGCGGGGGGGGGGGGGGGGGGGCTGGGAAGGGAGGAGTTTCAGGGATATTTTTGGTGAGATGCAAAGGTTTGGTGTAGAGTTTAACTTGGCTGATTATTTTCCGGGTATGGGTTGGGTTAATCGGATCAATGGTGTGGATAGAAGGATTGCGGAGAGTCGTCGGGATTTGGAAGGGGTTTTTGAGAGGGTGATCGGGGAGCATCGTGATTGGGCGGCGGCGGATTCCGGCGAAAGGGATATCATTGATGTGTTGCTTCGAGTGCAGAAGGAATCTCAGCTCACGGATGATCAGCTTAAGACTATGCTCTTGGTAAACTCTTTTTTGTACTTATAACGTTATATGTACATCGAGATTACTCAAACCTCGAATCTATAATAATTCTTACTTATGTTATAGTATGTGCAATTGAGACATTGTTATAAGGCCATTCACATTGATAAAGTAATATCGATGCTCTGTACTTTTAGGAGTATAAGGTTTGCAGTCCATCCCTGAAATTTTGTCACATTTTCCCGTTTCCATCTGTCCCATAAAATTTGTCACATTTAACTTTTTATCATTTTTTTGTAGTAGACCTCATATTACACTAACTTATTCTCACTCACATTTTATTATAAAACTAATACTTTAAAAGTAGGACCCAAATCCTACCAACTTTTTCAACCCACTTTACATTATATTTTTTAAAACCCGTGTCCGGTCAAACTGTGACAAAATTTGGGGGACGGAGGGAGTAGTATGTTTGGTTCATGTCACGTTGAATGATCGATGATTGCGGTAAAGCAAATTATTTTGTCAAAAATAATACTCCATGTCCACCATAAAATTGTATTTTGTAAAAAATAATACTCCTTCCGTCCACGAAAAATAGTATCATTTCTAAAAATGGAAAGTTTCTCTCACATATTTTACCCACTTTTTCTCTCTTTCATATTTTACTTACTTCACCTATTTTTTCACCTTCTTTCTTACTTTACCCAATTTCTAATTAAAATTCGTGTCGTCCACAGACGAAAATATTTTTTATGGATGGAGGGAGGTCCACCATAAAATGTTCTAATTTATCAAAAGGAGATGTCCTCAATAAAATGTCATATTTTACTTTTAATATTTTTAATAAATAAATTTCATACTCCATCGTTTCAGAAAAAATAATCTCATCTTTTTTATTTTTCATCCATCTAGTAAAATTAGTATTATTAAAAATAAAAAAATTACTCTCAGTACTTATTTTTTTATCTTTCTTTCTCCTAGCAACTTGTACCACGATTTTTTTTTCTTTTACTTTAATTATATTGTATGTATATCTTCTTTCTTATATTTTACTAGTTCCATACAGTATTAAAACACTATCATCCGTCAATCTGTATTTTTAATAGACTAATGAAGAATTAATACATAAAAAAACAAAACTCATATTACATCAATAACTTTTCCTTTCACTTCTCTACAATTTTTAATATTCTTCCTAAATCGAAGTTGACAAATACTGATACATGATTGGACGGATTGAATATATTGATAACTAGTCCCACCATATGCAAATCCACTGCTGAACCGCATAACTATACCAAATTAAGATTTTTAAATCTAATTTTAATGGATGAGATTCACTAATTTATAAATTATTTTTACTCCAGTCTAAGGCAAATAAGTCATGCTAATATATTCGGAGGATTTAATTTCATTCCAGAATATATTAATTCATTCCAGTAGCTTTTTACTTCATTCTAATAGGATTATTTACTTCATTCTTGTACGTAATGGCAGTTTTGCCGTTGCGTACAGGGGCGGACGCAGAAATATTTATCCATATGGGCTGAAATTTGTAAATTTTATTCTAAAGTATACTTTTGAATAAATTAGATCATTTGTAGGGGCTTTTACATAATAATTTACACTAAATCTTAATAATTTTTTTAAAAACTTAATAGAAAAAGGTTTAAAAAATAATATCAATGAGGGCTTAAGCCCCTCCCCTTCCTCACTTGGGCCCGCCCATGGTCGCGTACCGTTCTTTCTCTCTACAATGTCTATCACCGCCGCCACAAAGCTGACAACAAAAGCCAATTGCGTAGACAGCGGGCCGGCCTGAGATTGCGAGGTCGTGGTGCTTGAAGATGTCGCGGGCTTTTTCGGCAGATGAGACGACGAGTGCTGGCTGGAATCCGAGGTGTAGGAACATGAGATCGTCGTGTTTTTGGGAGAGTTTTTGGAGGGAGCGGTGGGGGAGTTTGCCGAGCTGGTGGAGGTTCCCGATATTCGGGAGCTTTCGCGGGCTTTCTGATTGCTTTGTGAAGCACTAAAAAGAGGAGAGTGATGAATGTGAGAAGTTGAATCATGAAGGGAATCTGCAGAATCATTTTTAATGTATTATTTTGAAATAGTAAAATTTGATGTGTTTTGGCTATAATTGTGGAGGTGAAAGTTGGAATGGAAAGTATGTATAGTGTCACATGATTTAAATAGTCAATAAGTATGACATTATTTTTAATGAAATTCAACTCTTGAATTTGTGTGATTTATCCGATTTTCTGAAACTAAACACATTTCAAGAATTAAGTTCTTAATACTACAAAGACTAAAGTTATGTACAAAAAAAATTGAAAAAATAGCAAAAACCTTTTTTAATAGACTTTGGATTTTAGTCGAATTTCTTCAAGCATTAATTATGATTCACTGATTTTCTTCAAAGTGTGCGTGGAATAATTGAAGTTGTAACGTACTGTATGAATTTAGACTTTCTTATGATCGGTCTAGAAGAAGTATAAAACACGTACGTAACATCAATTTTCTTTTGCATAATAACTTATACTCCCTCCGTCCATGAAAAATAGGACATTTTGTGAATAGTTTAATGTAGAATTGGTAAAGTAAGAGAGAAGAGAAAAAAGTAAGAGAGAAGCAGTATTAGTGGAATGTGAAGTCCATATTATTAGTAAGGGAAAAGAGAAAAAAAGTAAGAAAGAAGAAGTAGTGTTAATGGAATGTGAGGTTCATATTATTTGAATGTGCCTTATTTTTCGTGAACAACTAAAAAAGTCAAATGTGCCATATTTTTCGTGGACTAAAAAAGTTAAATTCATTAGGGGCTTAAGCCCCCAGTGGCCTTCATGTAGCTCTTCCCTTGCGACGAAGACCAACGTTTTAATATTTTCATACGGAAAGAACAATGAATTAAGTACGTAATTAAATGACTCATGTATATTTTTAAGACGTTCAAATCTTATCTATATTAAAAATATCAACTTTTTTAATTTTTATAATTATTTTATTTTGTATTTAATTAATTTTCTACTAATCATTTAATTAAATTTCTTAATAGAAAACTAGAGTTGGGATTTAATACTCCGTAAAGATTTTGGTATGTATCTCCTTTTACTGAGTTTATCCAAACTGGATTCTTGGATAAGCAGATAAGCAAAATCATGTAGCACAAAAACTCTGCTAATCAAAGAAATCCTCTCACTCTCAGCAAGATGGAAACTTTGGGTCTTCAGCTCTCTCCCACCATCGCTCTAAACTTCCCTCGCAATCGCAGACCCACTAAATGGAAATATCTTTCTGGCTTTGCGCCGCTGCCGATTGCCACAGCTCCATCTTTCTCAAACATCAGTATTCGCCGCAATGTAAACACAATTTCATCCTTTGAGTTTCTGTTTCTGGAGTCTCCCTTTTCCCTTAATTAAATGGATTTTTTTTTGTATGAAAAATTGTGGCAGGGTGTGACGCGAATGCAAGTGGTTGAAGAGGAATACGAGGTGAAGCAGATGAGGGATATGGCAGCTGCTAAAAAAAGATGGGAGGCTCTGGTAATTTTGATAATTCCGTTGTGCTAATTTTGGGAATTAGGAATCGTACAAGGAAGAGACTTGTTGTTACTATGATACTATCTAGTTTAATTTTTTTTTGTTGCAAAATGATTTTGTACATAATGGAAAACCTATTAATGGTAATTGGTGTCATCATATTAGCCTATTTAGGGTTTGTAGAAAATTGGGAAAATTAGTCATTTGAGTGGATTTTTCCTGAATTTGATAATGTGTTGCAATATGTAGGATAATTGTGAAATTTAGGATCTTGTGAGATTTCGTGTGAGAACTTTGTCAAGAAATGCATTCTTGATTGAAAAATCAGAGTGTGATGGAGAAGAGCCCATGGGGGCCGAAGGATCAAGCTATAGAAAATTTACAAGAGCATATATATGCTGCATTTACACGTTCAAGCATCGTGCACATGTCAATTATGGTACTGCTAATTAGAAAAGTGATTCAGCATGTAGCTTTCGTTTGTATCGGTCTCTCTGCATTTTCAGTTGGCTATTAACATTTGAATATCTAGCATTTACTGTATAGTTTCTTATTCTCATTTGGGGTTTTGGTGCTACATCCATGATGGTTTCAATTGATTTCAGTATATAAATTGTGTTTCTAACTTAGGTTAGGGAAGGGAAAGTCAAAGTTCTAACTCCAAAAGAAGCTGGATATGCTATTCAACTCTCGGATAAAACCTTACTTGATGTTCGTCCCTCGATTGAGCGTCAGAAGGTGAACACAATACTGTTATGGTTGTTTATCACTATAATTTGGCATCATCCATTTCCCCTTTTCCAAAATTTGTAATGTTTTTTTGCACTCTAACCAGTTATTTTAAACGATACTTTTCTTGAACTTGGCGTTTTGTTTTGAAAAAATGTCAGATTAGCTGTTTATAGTTCCTCCTTTTAAGTTGCTTTACAATTGGAGATTCTGTTTTCAAATCTTGTTTTCAGGCATGGGTAAAAGGCTCGACGTGGATTCCTATATTCGATGTTGACAATAGCTTGGATGCTGGCACACTTTCTAGGAAGATCACGGGATTTATGATGGGTATTTAGTTGAACATTGAATTTATTTCCTATGTTTTGTTTTGTTGATTGTTCATGTAATTTAATGCCTTGTGTGTTGTTTCAATATGTTTTATACTTACCTTAAGTCTTTCCAAATTAAAATGTAAGTTTCTTCGTTTTTAGGAGGGTGGTGGAGCGGAGTTCCTACATTATCTCTCAACAAGTATGATAACTGCTTCGTCCACTTTTCATTATAGCATATACTTTTATTACATGACAAGCATCTCTTATGCAATATTTTCTTAACAGAGATTTCTTGTCGAAAGTGGCGGAGAAATACCCAAGAGATAAAGATCTTATCCTGGCATGCCAGAAGGGCTTAAGGTGAGATTTTCTTTCAATTGATAGAAATCCACGTATTCGTTGGCCATGCTTTATAAACGAACAAGGCTGGAATTTTTTTCAGTAGATATCCGAATTTTGCATATTTACTACATAATTCTTTTTTTCTCCCCGATTTCTATTTGAGTCATCTCATGATCAGGCAGATCCCTCGCAGCTTGTGAATTATTGTATAATGCTGGATACGAAAACCTCTTCTGGGTTCAGGGAGGTTTGGAGGCTGCTGAAGAAGAGGTAATGTGGTCGTTTCTCTTTCATTTTGCATATGTAAGCATATGTCATAACTCTGGCTTTACATTCTTGATCTGATTGGCTCCTTTGGATCATACTAACAGGATCTCGAAAGGGAAGGGCCGCAGCCCTTTAAATTAGCAGGAATTGGTGGGCTTTCGGAATTTCTTGGGTAACTTCTAACAATCTTTCTCTTACTTAAGCTAGTCATACGAAAACAACTCCATAACAAGAAAATCGGTTATCTAATTATGACAACCATACTGATTATACCTTGTCATATGCATAGTTGGACTGATCAACAGAGAGTTGCATCTGCCAAGGAAGGCTGGGGTTATCGACTAGTTTTCTCTGCTCGTTTGGTAATCTCTTCCTCGCCTCTTCTAAAGTTCGGTTGGTAGCATTAATCCTAGAACTTCCCATTCACAGAAGTCTCTTTTGCAGCTCGGACTCATTCTTGCAGCAGATGCATTGTTTATCGGAGCTCAACAATTCGGCCATTATCTCGAGAACTTGAGGTCTCAGTAGTGGCTGAAACTATTTAGCTCTTGCAGCAGTAGGAATGAGAAAATTGGAGTTAGCATTTGATAAATAGGAGTATGTTGGAGTAGAAGAAATGTAGAGTAAAAATACTACTCAAGATTGTGTATATTTTGGCTTTGTAGAAGTGAGGTGAAGTGAGGTGGTGAAGTGAGGTGTACTTTTGATTAAAAATACTACTCAAGGTGGTGAAGTGAGGTGTACTTTTGATTGTGTGAAAAAGAAAATCTACTACTACTATTTTCTTCAATTATAAGGTTTTGTATTAAAGGACGTACTATACATATACGTACAGGGGTATTCGATTTCCAAAATTATATCTCGGGATTAAATATGTAGTGTGTTTGATTCATGACATGGGCGGAGCCACATGGAAGAATGGTGGGGCATTTGCCCCTCCTAAATTTTTTTTATCCATACTATTTTTTGTCTAATTTATAACTTTATTTGAAACTCTTCTTTAAATACCCCTTCTCAATATCTTAAAATTTTGTTTATTATATATTGTAGCCCCTCTTCATATTAATTTCTAGATCCGCTCCTGGTTCATGAGATTCAATCCCATAATTCAATTCTAGATTGATAATCATGGGATAATTAGTCATAATTAACCATCTTTAACTAAAATAATTTCACAACTCAATCCTAGATTATATTTTGGTATTATTTTATCTAGGAAACCGAACACCACCCATATTATATAAGCATATATTATATAAGCATCATCCGCTAGCATCACTCTCATTAAATCCATGTGCTACTATTACTTATTTTGTTTAAATGTTTTGGTTTGAATAATATCTTAATTTTTTTAACATTGTAAATTTTATACTATTAGTTACTACATGGAACTCCAACTTTGATTTGTTATTTTATTTATTTATATAATATATTAGAATTAAAATAAATACTCTAAATCCTAAAAGAATCTTATTTTGTCATTCTCGTATGTCTTAATCTCGTATGTCTCCTATTAAGAGTCTTATTCCACTTTTATCATAAATGGTAAATAGACTACACATTCCACCGACTTATTTCACTCACATTTTATTATAAAATTAATATATATATATGTGAGATTCGTATTCCAAACTTATTCAATCCAATTTTATTTACATTTCTTAAAACTCTTGCCGAACTTCACCATAGTTTTGAACATAACCAAATGCCAACATTTTCTTTATAAATTAAAGAACAAAGAAAATTTGAAATTTCATGATTTCAAACTTAGAATTACTAGAATTTGATCAAATTTCATAATTTAAATAATTATTAATCTAACAAATTAATAAAGATTACTTCCTTTTTTTATTTCTTGCTTTATTCTTTTCATCACTATCTAATTCTCTCATGTCTCTCTCCCTCTAATTTTTATATTGGAGAAATGAATTATGGAGTAAGAATAGTGGAGAAGCAATTGCAAAAATATTAAGACCATCTAAATCTTTAAGTAGATGGAAAAACAAAAGCCATAATTCAGTTTCAACATACTTATCTTTGCTACATCATGAACCTAATCAATCTAGCAAAGAAGACATCTTACATTTCTTGATACTTGATGGCTATTTCACATTAACACCATCTTAATCTTTCTTCCAAATACTTGAATTCATCAACTTAGGCAGCTGGGGTAGCAACAACAACCAGAGGAGATTTCCTACGCACACTCACTCCACTCGCTTCGGTCATGTCCAAATCCTCCACCCGAACTCCACCAGGCAACCCTAAGTCGAACTTGTGCACCAACTTCGCCAACGCTAGCTCGTTCACAGCCAAGGTGAACGTGATCCCGGGGCAGCCCCTCCTGCCAGCCCCAAACGGGATGAACTGGAGGTGCTGCCCTCTCAAGTCCACGCTCGAGTCAAGGAACCTCTCTGGGCGAAACTCCTCAGCATCATCGCCCCACGAGGCCGGATCCTTGTTGATTGCCCACGCGTTGATCATCACATGTGTGCCGCGCGCCACATCATAGCCTAGCACTTTGGTGTCTTGAGTTGGTGCGCGGGGCAGGAGGAGTGGGGTTGGTGCGTGCAGCCTTAGGCCTTCCTTGATCGCGGCTTTTAGATAGGGCATTTTCTCAATGTCGTCCTCGTTGATCTCGTCCTTGCCTTTCCCGATCTCTCGGACTTCGGTTTGCAATGTTTTCATGGTTCTTGGGTTTTTTATAAGCTCGGCTATTGTCCATTCTAGAGCTGTGGATGTGGAGTGAGTTCCGGCATTGAACATGTCCTGTCACAAAGATTGAGTGTGGCCAAAATTATTAGTTACGTGGGGTATAAAGTATTTATTGACTACTATTATAGAAAGTATTGTAGGATTGAAATCTGTTAAATGGCGAATATATTTTGAATTTTAAAATGGTTTTCTCAATTTTTTTAATGGAAATTTGAAAATTGGACAATAAGAAGCCCACTGGGCCCATGAGTGAACTTCATTCCGCGGCATGATTAGATGAGAGGCAAGGCGGCACCTAGGCATGCACAAATCGAACCGGACTGACAGTTAACCATCGGTTCATAAACTGGAATCGAAATCAGCGCGGCTGTTTCGAACCGCATGACGGTTCAGCGGTTCACATGATCCGATTCAGGTTCATTGAAATGTGGAACCGGAACCGCCGGTTCAATGGTTAAACCGGCGGTTCACAAAATATGTTGAAGTATTTTCTTTTATAACTACATGTTTAGATCATTTATTCATCTTTTTCCAATGTAGGATACAAAACTTTTTTTTATCTTCTACGTTTCTTCATTTTTTGTATAATATATATAAACAAAATTATTATTTGAATATATTCTTGATTGATAAAAATAAACAATTATTGAGAAATATGATTTGTATGTAGAAAAATAATTATTTGTATAATAGTTATCATTAGATTTATACAATTTGTATTATAGTTATTCTTTTAGTATGTATAATAGTATTTATTAGTTAACATATACATAAATTTAAACATAAGCTAATCGATAATGATAAAGAACTAATGAATTATTCATGTAATAATATTTGTTGTTAAATTATAATAATAGAAGATATAGTACTAATATAGACAAAGAACGATCGGAAATCTATCATATAGTTATAAATAATGACTTTTATCCCACATTGAAAGAAAGAGTAACACATCCAATACACTATCTTCCAATTTAAATGCTCAAGTTCAACATTAAGTATTGATTGGATTATTCTCTTTTATAATTACACATTATTGAATGTGTTACTCTTTCTTTCAATGTGAGATAAAAGTCATTATTTATAACTATATGATAGATCTCTCATCATTTTTTTGTCTATATTAGTACTCTATCTTCTATTATTATAATTTAACAACAAATATTATTACATGAAACTATTATTCATTAGTTCTTTATCATTATCGATTTGCTTATGTTTATAAATTTATGTACATGTTAACTAATAAATACTATTATAAACATTAAAAGAATAATTATTATACAAATTGTATAAACCTAATAATAACTATTATACAAATAAATATTTTTCTATACACAAATCATATTTGTCAATAATTGTTTATTTTTATCTATCAAGAATATATTCAAATAATAATTTAGTTTATATATATTATAAAAAAATGAAAAAAAGTAGAAGACAAAAGAAAGTTTTGTATCTCACATTGGAAAAAGATGAATGGATGATCCAAACATGTAGTTACAAAAGAAAATACTTCAACATATTTTGTCATTTTTTAAAGTGAAACACAAAATATTCAAGGTTGTCTCTATAAATGAGAAAATCAAGAATGGTTTGATAGAATTCATAAAATATTAGATGCATGGTTACGACAATTATTTGTAAAAAATCTAAGTATGTCCAATGTCTAACTAAATCGAGAAGTCTTCGCACGTTGCGCAAAGACTCTAGAGTTCAGACAAATACTTAAATCTCCTCCTCTACTCCAAAAAGTGAGATAAGTTGAGAGATGGTTACCTCTATCACAGCTTTAATGGTGTAATCCTCCACCTTCACCTCACTCTCCCTCTGAAACTGCAGCAACACATCAACGAAATCCTCAGCACTCCCATCCCCACCCCCTTCCCCCTTCTCCCTATGCTCCTCAATCACTCTCTGAAGAAATTCATCATACATCTTCGCTACATTCGCAACCCTCGCATCCAATCCGTTAATCCGATTAATCCAGCCCAGCCACGGCACGTAATCTCCGACGCTGAACGTCCCCAGCAATTCAATCAGCGCGTCGATGATTTCCCCAAACACAATCCCTTCTCCATCGCCGCCGCTGTATTTCTTACCTAGCGCGATTCTGCAAACGACGTCGTTTGTCACCTTCTGGAAGGCTTCGCTGAGGTTTGTATGGTTTGGGGAGGAGGAGGCGATTTTGCGGATGAGGAGGGAGGTTTCTTGTTCCCGGACGCGGCGGTAGGATTGGACGCGCTTGTTGCTGAGGAGCTGGAGGACGCAGACGGAGCGGACGCGGCGCCAGTAGTCGCCGTAGGGGGCGAAGCCAACGTCGTGGGAGCCGTAGGTGAGGCGGTCGGCGATGCTGAGCTTGGGGCGGTTGGAGAAGAGGGAGTCCTGTGTTTTCATGATTTCGGTGGCGGCGGAGGCGGAGGAGGCGATGAGGACGGGGACGGAGCCGAAGTGGAGGAGCATGAGGTGGCCGTGGTGTTGGGAGAGGGAGTGGAGGGACCGGTGGGGGAATTCGCCCAGCTGGTGGAGGTTGCCGATGATTGGGAACTTGCGAGGGGAGGGAGGGGGCCGGAGGGGGGAGGAGCGGCGGCGCCATGTGCAGAGGAACGCGGCGAGGAGGAGGAGAGGGAGGAGGGAAGCGGTGAGCTCTGTGAAAGCCACCATTTTTTTTATGTTTGTTGAATTAATGAGAAATGTTTTAAGGAGTTTTGGTGATATGTAGTGATGGTATAAAAGATTGGTGATAAATGCTGTGGTGCAATTTCATATCTGGATTTTTGTCTTATGTAGTATTACGCGTTTGGTGTGTCCGATTTCACCAGAAATGGCTTTATTTCTGCCCATTCATGTTGGTCGGTGTGTATGGTTTATTTCGTATGGACCCATATAATTGATGAAGCCCGCACTGTATGTCGCTTAAATGCCATAAATAAATTCAAATGAAAAGGCGTGGTATTTTTTTTGGAACAAAAATTAAACCAAAAAATGAGAAGTGCCCTTCCCAAATTACCCCTCCCATTTTTCCCCCTTTCTCGACACACATTTGAATATTCCAGAATTTTTGAAGTACCTAACCCTAGCCAGCGGTGGTGTCGAAGCTCTCATCCGTTTCCAAGCTTTATTCACGCCGTCAACAAGGTGATCGGAAGCTCTCATCTTGTTTCCAAGCTTTATTCACGCCGTCAACAAGGTGATCGGAAGCTCTCATCCCGTTTCCAAGCTTTGATTTTGTGTTTGGGTTGAATCGGGTACCAATTTCTAGTACCCCGCGATTGCAACGTCGAGATTTTTCTTCCTATCAGGTGATAAGGGAATTTGATTTTTTTAGGTTGCTGGAAAACCACCATAGCTACACCTACGACGTAAAAAAAACGGAGCACTTACAAAGGTACATACTGCCCTTTCGTGGTGAGCATATTTGGTGGGCATTTGAGCTTGAATTTGTAATTATATCTGTATGCTTTGGTGTGCTAACTTCATTATGTGGGGTGCTTTGATTATCTAGCCCGACATAATATGAGCCTTTGTGTTACATCTAATTTTGAATTTAATTCCATCATTCCCATTGTTCTTCCGTTTTTGCTGAATTTTTTTTGAATGTGTGCATATGTATCATATTGATAGATTAGTCAGGAACTTATTTGGTGATCAGCCTACCAAACATTTTACACTACCATTACGCCATAGCCGCGATGAGAACTCCAATTAATTCCGCTCGATTACTGATGATGCTCGAAGACATCATGCTATTATACCGGGTAGAGAGCACAATTCTCGTACAACGTTACATCAGAGCCCGCACAAAACGTGCTAGGCGTAGGATCATTGAACATGCGAGGCAGTACAGCTTGATAAGTAAGGTCCCTCAGCAATTGATACACTTGGAACGACTCATTCATGTCACTGATGTGGACTGCATTCTAACTTAAGAATGGATCGCAACACATTTGGGAAGTTGTGTCGCATCCTCACTGAGCAGGGAGGTTTATTAACAGGGAAATGCTTAGGTATTGAAGAACATGTGGCGATTTTTGTTGGTGTCTTAGCGCATCACAATAAAAACCGCGTTGTTCGTTTCAGTTTTTTTAGGTCTGGTTCGACAGTGTCCCATTACATGAACAAGGTTTTAGGGGCTGTTTTGAGTCTCCACAGAGTGTTATTGTCGAAGCCTACACCCGTGCCTGATGATTGCATTTATCACAGATGGAAATGGTTCAAGGTATTTAATGTTTCCCCCAGCAACATGAATTTATTTTAAGCTCGGTTTCTGTAAATGTTTGTAAACGGTTGTTGTTCTTGTAGGGCTGTCTCGGTGCACTCGACAGTACACACATCAATGTACTGGTTAGCAACAGTGACAAACCGCGTTATCGCACGCGAAAAGGGTCTATTGCAACGAACACCTTGGCTGTTTGCGATCGCAATATGCAGTTCGTTTATTTCCTACCTGGTTGGGAGGGGTTCGCCGGCGACTCTCGCGTACTCAGGGATGCTGTGGCGCGACTCAACGGCCTAAGAGTTCCACAGGGTATGCAGCATACCCTGCTCTATCCTTTTTGTGAGGGCAGTGGATGTTATTTTTAGGGTTTTCATGTACTGGGTTGAACTAATGTAGCATTTTCATTCATTTGTGGACCGTTTCAGGCTGTTACTATTTATGTGACAATGGCTACGCCAATAGTAACGGTTTTTTGACGTCGTACAAAGGGGTTCGATACCACCTTAAGGAATGGGGCATAGGGAATGCACAGCCACAAAATCCGAAGGAATTGTTCAACATGAGGCACAACAAGGCTAGGAATGTAATTGAGAGAGCCTTTGCTGTTTTGAAGATGTGTTGGGGGATATTACGTAGTGCGTCTTTTTACCCAATTCAAACACAAATCAGGTTAATCATGGCGTGTTTCCTTCTCCATAATTTTATTCACCGCGAGATGAACAATGACCCCTTATAAGCAGCGGTTGATGGAGAGAGCGCAACAATCACCCCTAATCAAGATTATATCCAGCATGAATATATAGACTATGTAGACCCAACTCTAGAATGGACTCAATTCAGAGACTCCATTGCAATGACCATGTGGAACAATAGATTGACTTTGTTGCTATCATATTATTAGATCCACCCAGACTTTGTTAACAACTTTGTACTTGAACAATTTAAATAGCACTGCATTTTGTTCTAGTTATGTGTTGGCATAAGCATATTCAGAGTCCGATTGTACTCCACGTTGACTTTTTCCAATCTAATGTATTAACAGATTGTCTTGGGCGACGGCATACTCGAATGCAGATGTGGCAGGGGGGAGATGGAGTTGCGTCGTGCAGGGAAAACGGCAGTCAATGCAGGAAGATACTACTTCAAATGTCCTGACAAACTGAACCATGTTGGATCATTTCAGTGGTACGACGAGTCTATCCGGGGGCTAGGAGGGAAAAGTGGCTTAGAAGGCCAGGGAAGAACACTTCTGGCTGAGGAACATAGTTCTAATGCCAACTGCAGTGCGGTCGAATATAAAGGCTGTGGCCATTGCTGCCGCGCTTCAAACCCGCACGATTTGAAGACCCTAATGCAGCTTAGGTTCATGGCCGTCGTGTTGGTAGTAGTAGGAATAATTATAGGCAGGCTTCTGTAAACTGTCTCTTAGTCAGCACTGGGGTGCACTTTTTGTTAATTATGTCAGTGTATATGATACTTTCTAGTGATACTTTTGTATTTTGACAGATGACATTTTGTTGTTGTATGTAATATCATCAGTAGATGATTCCGGTGGGTATGAAAGGGTATGTTTATCTCAATGGGGAGACAGATGAAACAATGGAGGTGTCTTTTATTTCTCTAGTTTGTTCTTAGTCTTCCAATATATTTTCAAACCAAATTAATTAAATAATTGTTTTCTTAAACAGTGCAATATCAATAATTACGATTTAATTAAGCTATTAATTTTATATATTAATTAGCAACATGAATTTGGGTTAGAATTAGGATTCGAGGGTGGTTTTTGCATGCAGGGTGTTGCATTATGTTCAACTCTTTTTTGTGCCATCAGACATGGATGGCCATTAATGTGTGGATTAGTATGCATTCAAAAAAAGAGTAAATAGTGGAGGAATGCAGATGTATAGCATATGCATCATTTCATACAATAGGAGCAGGGCTGCGTGATCGCAACTGTACAAACTGCTGGAAATAGATAACATAGTCAGGAAAGGTTCATATCCTAATACAAGCTAGCTACATACAAAATATGCGTGTCAGACTAATTACCCTTTTGCTTCAGTTTGGCACAACAAAAAAAAGTAGCAACAAAAGGCACGTAATTCATCATCAATCTCCGTTCACATTACTTTCTGATTCTCCTTGATAAGCTTCACCAGGTATCCAAGACGAGCGCTAGCCCGCATTCCCATGAATACCTCAAGGCGATGCGGTTTGTCACTTAAGATGTTGCATAGTTCGTACCTTTGATCGAGCGTGAGGCATTCCACAGTTTCCAGCTTGTAGAAAACATCTTGCTTAGCCTTTCCAAGATCGAATTCATAGCCGATCCTCGTTGAAATCACCTCGAGGCGAGCGTTCGTCTCAGCACACACAGTTGCTGATGTTTTTAGGGTATATTTATTTATTTATTTGATGAGTCAACACTAAAAAATTGTAATAAGCATTCCATCTATCCTAAGGTAGTTAAGGTAGAGTATTTTTTCAAAGTACTAGATTTAAAAAATTGATATTTTTTCAAGTACTAGATTTCAAAAATTGATATGTTAAATATTAAAGTTGCAAAAGTAAAGTAATAAAGAAAATAAAATAGAAGAGATGAAGAGAGAGTAAAATAGATGATAAAGTTTTTGCTAAAAAAGAGAATGACTCAATTATCATGTAACAATCTAAAAAAAATACTCCATTTGTCCCACAATAAGATACACTCTTGTTGTGGGCACATGTTTTAAGAAAAATAAAGAATAGTGAGTTGAAAAAGTTAATGGAATATGAAGTCTGCTTTTCTATATTAATTTTATAATAAAATGTGAGTGCAGTGAGTTAGTGGAATGTGAAACATACTTACTATTTATGGTAAAAAAGTGAAATGTGACATTTATTGTGAGACGGACCGAAATGGAAAAATGTGACTCTTATTGAGGGACGGGGGAGTATGACTCAACTAGAGAGATATAATTTTCTATTTTGATTTATGATTTATGTATTATCTATTTAATGAATTAATTAAAATCTGAAAACGTAGGAATTTGTTTTAACCTTTTCGAATCTTCAACCACTAATAGTAGGGGATAGTTATCTCTGTCAACTCTTTCTGTGGTGGTAATTTCATATCTGGACTATGCTTTTTATTAAGATATATAGTGCACCCATCACTTAATGTTTTCATGGAATTAATATTGTCGTAAGTTATCTCCACGATTATCGAATAATAATGATAAATAGTATAGAGTTGGCGTTTGAGTAAGAGCTTGGGATTTGGGAATATTTTCTTTTGGTTTTAGAAGGGAATATAGAGGCTCAAAATTTAAATATAATCACTTTTCCTTTAATAAAAGACTACTCCCTTTGATCCATCACAACCTAGACGTTAAGATAAGGAAGAGTATAAATTTAGTGAATTAAGTAGAGAAATAATAAAATAAACAAGTGAAGATAAATTTAAATCCCAGGAAATCCTCTTTTTATGGATAAGTTAACATATTTTATACTCTCTCGGTCCACCAATAATCGTTCTTTTTTTTATCAATTTTTTTCGTACACTAATAAATGTTTAATTTGTCTTTATATTATTTTTGGTAATAAAATCTATATTCTACTAATTTTATCTCATTCATATTTTATTCAAAACTAATAAGTATATAAATATAGTCGTGAATAATCAATGTGATTTTATCATTTCCAGTTAAGAGAATGTCAGTAGATTTCATGATATTGAACCAATAACAAAAATATAATTGAAAGGCCAACCAAAAAATTTGTAGGCAAATTTTAAGCCTAAGTCCACATTAAACGGGCCTGTTTTATTAATTTGGTGCAGCTTGTGAATCTTATACCCTATTATTGGGCCAGGGACAATGCATTCGGCTACTTTTTTTTCAGTGCATAAAATTATTGAATCTTATTTTTGCAAATTAATGGTACTTATTTCTGCAGGTAATTAAGAGAGTAAAAAAAAGTTAAATCTCTATCTTTTCAGACTGAAGATAATCAAATTATAACTAATATTAAGTGCATCACTAGAGAATAAATTTCAACCATTAAATCAAAACGATCTAGTTCACTATATAGACATTTATGTTCACGATGTGAATTGGAAAATAAAGAGTGAACCAAAACACAATTATAGTGAAGTATTTACTCTGTGAATACTTTTTTTAAGATAATCAAATGTGAATTATTCTATATTGAAAATATGAAATATCCTTTATATATTAATTACGTACTTTCAATGATAAGACAATACTTAGCAGTTAGCCTCGTAAAATCAAACAGTTTTAATGAATAATTTTTATTTTTATTTAGATAATCACATGTGACTTGTGCTATATCAAAAAAATGAAATATACTTCTTAGTACCTTCAATGAATTAAGAGAATACTTAGCAAAGTAAAATCCAACAGTTTGAAGCTCCCAGCATTACAAATTACAGTGAGTGGCAAGAGCTAAAAGAGGATTCTTCCTATGAATGGTAGTACCAGGTTGTTCTATTACATCCAAATCCTCATCCAATTCCCACTCAAACCTCTTCACCAAATTAGCCAACACAAGCTCCACACTAGCCATTGCAAACGTCATCCCCGGGCACCCGCCCCAAACGGTATCAACTCGAGATCCGAACCCTTGAAATCCACACAAGAGTCCGAGAACCTCTCAGGACGAAACATCTCTGGCTCGTCCCAAGAGGCTAAATCCCTCCCAATCGCCCACGGATTGAGTAGAACCATCGTCCCACATTCCACATCATACCCCATAACCTCAACATCCCCGCGTGCCACCCTTGCCAGCAATGGCAACGGTGGTCCTTCAAGTTATAGAAGAGGCGAGACGTGGTCCTTGAACGAGGCTTGTCAGCAAACATGAGATCATGCTTTTTCAAGATCTCTGAGGCTGCGTCTGCTGATTGGACGACGAGCACTGGATGTTTGCCGAAGTGGAGAAGCATCAACGGGCCGTGCTTGGCGCCTAAGGAGCGGAGGGCTTGGTGAGTCAACGGGCGGAGCTGGTGGAGACTGGATATTTCCCAAGATTGGAAGGTGTGGTGGTGATGGAGGGAGTTTTTTGCTGCTTGGCTTCTTGCTTAGCCATTTCTTGAGGAGATATAATGAGAATAAGGTGATGGATAAGAGCAGAAATGGATGAAGATCGATCTCCTTGTGGTGGAAATTCAACATTTCTTGGTTCTTGAAATTTTTGTTTCATATGATTAATAATTTAGGCCTGGATAAACTGGATTCAACTATAAAATTTATTATTTAATCTAAGTTCTATAGGAAGTCACATGCTGACACACTGTTGCCAACTTTTGACTATAGTATTAACAATGAGAAATTTCAGAAAAACAAGATAACTTTGTTTTATACTCATCTGTTTTTCTAAAAATAAATCTCTTTTTTTTTGTCCATTTTCTAAAAATAAAAACTTTTATTTTAGGAAATGGACCACACAGTCCAATAATATTAATTCAACTACCTTTTGTCCTTTTTTCCCCTACTTTATATCCATATATTATGATCATTATTTTAAATAGCAAAAACATGAATAATTCACTAAATAGGCCCTAAGCACGCGAAGGAATATCTAGGCAGATTTGTAAATCATCCCATAAATATCTTGGGAGATTTTGAGGCCCAAAGGCTAAAGCCCACATTAGAAATGGGCCGGTGTTATTAACTTTGAGCAGCCTGTTTGAGTCTTGGGCCATCGCGTGCCGAAAAGAAACGTCTCTACTACCGCGGAACGGAGAGAGTACTCTATAACATGATTAAAATATACAACTACAAGTTGGAGTGTGTGTTCGATAGTCTCATATTGAAATAAAGATCAGCTTAAATACTATGTGAATCCCTTTTTTTAGGCTATCACATATTGAAAAAAAGATCAACTCTGTAAATCCCTTTTTCTAGGCTATCCCAATAATCGAGCCGAATGTGAGGGCATGGATAATCTTGCTCAGATATTAAATAATGCTACCAAAGACTCATGAGGTGAATTATGTACATATTCATATGCACGCTCACTCACATCAATAAAAAGTGATTAATTAACATAAATACCTAGTAAGTCGTCCCTCAGTCAATTAAAACATTCCTTGCACTAAACTAAGTCCTACATTGTTGAAACTGGAATGTGTCCATACTAAACTGGATCACGTGTCCAACTAATGACTTTCTATATTAAATGCATGATTTAATATGCATAGAGTTTAGTAAAAACCCCAAGCTAAGTACTATTAAGCTATGCACTCCAATATTTTATGGGAATATTACATGGCGAACCTAGCAACTAGCATATACTTCATGTATTTACTAAATTAATTTCATACGGTATATTAAAAATTCTCCATTATCATAAAGTTTTAATCACTTTCACATTTAACTAAGGCCATTTAATTAAATGTCAACACTGATTGCCGTCGTTAAGTTATTCATTTCTTTCACTAGGCTACAAATTACATGACCAACCTAGCCTACTACTCCCTTTGTCGCATAAAAACAACATAATACAGCCTGCGTCGCTCAATGCCACGCCCAACTGTCATTCCCGTCTGGGTACCTTTGTCGTATAAAAACAACATAATACAACCCGTGTCGCTCAGTGCCACGCCCAACTATCATTCCCGTCTGGGTATCTTGTAATAGACAAAAGTGAGGTTGCATCAGTAATTTGCAATTAAGTTCCCGAGTTGCATGACTTACTGATAGCAATTTATGAGATAATGACGGAACATAGAGGCAATTGGACAGGCGTAGGGTGGGTGAGATATTAATAGTGCCCGATCCCTGGACCGGTGCAAGTTCCCCATTGGCTGTCTGAACAAAGATTTTTCTGGATTTTGAGATATTTAAAAAATCATATGGGTCAAACGACATGGTATCCGTTGCCCCACAGTCAAAAATCCAATCATGATCTCGTTCCCCAATTTCAGATATTGAAGAATTAACTAGGGCTTGAAAAGGATTGTGACATGCTACAGATGAATCAATTTCAAAATTCTGGCGTTCTTATGAACATATTACGGAACTGGAGGGACCGTATGGTAAAATATGGTAGGCTGACGGGCCAGTTTGTAAATTATGTTCATGCTGGGGGCTAAAATAGGATTACTATGAAAATGAGGTAAAAACTGGAAATCTAGAAAATTAGAGGGATTCAAATTGAATCCCCCTTTACCTTTCGCCCAAATCTGGGTTGTCTCATCTTCTGAACTCCCAGCCCTAGCTGCCCCGCCGCCGCCGGCTAACTCCGTCTCGGAGTTCCACACCCTAGCCACTGTTGCCACCACCTTGTCTTCATCTCGGACTCCGCTTTGATTCGGAGTACCATTGCTGCCCGTCGTGAAATCGACGTGGGTAGCTCGATCTCCGACCATTGTGGCTACTGACGCCCGTCCTCCGCCGCGACCCCGTTGCTTGCGTGCCTTCTTCATCTTCTCCCACCACTCCGGATACCCGTGAATCAGGAAGCATGTATCCCGGGTATGTTTTTTTTCCACCGCAATGGCTGTAAGAGAGTTTGTTCTTGTCATCTTCTCCCTTGCTGTTGGCTGGAAAACGTGGTGGGTTGGCCGCTAGGCGGTTTCGGTCGAACGCCCCCAGACCGATTCCAACTCCGGATTCCTTTGGCTCGTTGGTTGTCTTCATCACCTTCTCATTTGCTAATTCTTGTCGAACTATTCCGTAAGCTTCTCTTACGGTGGGTAAGGGATTTTTGTTTAGCAACTCCCTCTTGATTGTATCGTATTTTCCATCTACTGATACAATCGATGCCTTTGAGTGTTCTTGTTGTACATGTCGATCGATCTTGGACTATCCATAGGGTTTGGATCTCTACTGTCAATTGAGATCCAGAGATCTTGGAATTTATTCCAAAGGTCCTCCAATGTCATATTGCCTTGTTTCATCATGTATGCTTGTCTGTGCAGATCACTAATCTGAAAGGGGTCTGCACCACTCCCATATGTAAGCGCCAGGCCATCCCATAGGTCTCGGGCTGTCTCGTATTGAGATACCTGGTTCACCAAGTTGGGTTCGATGTAGTTTATGATCCAATTGAAACAGCAATGATCCCTTTGCTGCCATTTGGGGTAGTCCGGGATGTCGGTTGACGGTGGGTCTGAAACTCCAGCAATGTGAGATGTCAGACACTTTCCTCCAATTGCCCTTCTCATCAATTTTGCCCAGAGAGAGTAATTGTCTCCGTTTAGCTTGACTTGAATGTGGATCTCTCCCAATGACTCAGGTTAGGCAGGGGCTGATTTGGTGGTTTTTGTGGCGGTTGATTCATACCCAGCCGCAAGAATTCTGCAAGTTGTGCAGCAAATTCTGGGGAAAAGTTCATGTTGGATAGTTGGTTTGTTACGGGTTTGGTTTCGTCAGATTCTGACATGGTTGGTGTTTTTGCAGGGATTTATAAAAGGTCGGGAAAGGTATGCTCAGGACAGTGATGAGTTTTTTCTGAGTCCCAAACCTGCTCTGGTACCATCTTAACCATGGAAACCGAGAGAGGCAGTGCAAGAATAGCTAGACATTGTAGGTATGCAGAGAATGCATTGAGTTTTCTTATTTCAGTATATCAAAGTGTATACAATCGTGATTCTCTTATAGGAGAAGAATATCTCTATCTAAGGAATAAGTCATTCTACTCTTAATTACATATCAATTACATATCTTATATTCCAAGACTTACCAATTAGGTAATATCTTCTGATTTCCTTCCTTGTATATCTTGACATGATTTTATTCCTTGTGTAGGTTGACAGAACAGAAACAACATCTTCGACTCTTGAGTGGGCGATGACAGAACTCATACGAAACCCTACCGCTAGGATGAAGTTGCAAACAGAAGTACGGGAAATTGTCCAAGACAGACAGGTCATAACCGATGATGACTTAGGGAAAATGCAGTATCTGAAAGCCGTGATCAAGGAAACCCTACGTCTGCGTGCTCCAGTCTCACTACTAGGGCGAGTAACTCGAGAGGACATAACAGTTATGGGGTATGACATCTCGGCCAACACATTGGTCCTCGTCAATACATGAGCTATTGGCAGAGATCCTGCGTCTTGGGACCAACCGGAGATGTTCCATCTAGAGAGGTTCCTAAATTCTTCACTAGACTTCAAAGGTGCTGATTTCAAGTTTGCCCCGTTCTGGCATGGGAGACGAGGTTGCCCAGGTATCGCGCTTGCAATAGCAAGCGTTAAGCTCGTGCTAGCGAATCTTGTGCACAAGTTCGAGTGGAAACTGCCTATGGGAGCAAAATGTGAGGATTTAGTGCTTGCACGGTGAATAATTTTAAATTGTCCCGAACGTATGAGATAGAATTGAATGCATAGGATTAATCTGTGTCTTGTCAGCAAGTGTTTGGAGTAACAATTGTCTCACTTGTGTTAATTTGAATTCAACTTTATTTTTCATTATTTTCAGAAAACAAACTTCAAACAAAAACATTCATCTTTACTGTTATTTTTATTTATTTGGGGTTAAACGAACTTACCTTCCCTGTGGATCGACACCTTAAATTACTACACACGAAGTTGTACTCTTGCAGTGAAGTGGTAATATTAGGGATAATTTTGTGAACTTGAGTGCGTATCTATTCTGGTTTAAAAATACCTAAAATTACACATCAGGTTGTTGATGTGAAGATTGGTGATGAAGATAAAAGCTATCTTGGTACTCAATGCCCTTCCCAATTCGTATGATCAGATGAGGGATGCCATATTGTATGGAAGAGACAAGCAGATCACTTTTGCTAAGGTTAATGTCGCGCTCATGGCCAAGGAATTACAAAAGGTAGCAATGACTAGATCTGATCCACAGCTAGAGTCTCTGAACATCAAGAAATTCAGTAAGAAGAAGTTTAAGAAGAATAATGGAGACTCGAAGGCTGAGATTTATGGAGTTAAAGAAACTCGTTCTTGCCATTGGTGCAAGAAGCCAGTGCATTTAAAACGAGACTGCTATGCACGGAAGAAGAAGCAGGCCAGTGAAGGGAACTCTCATTCAAATAATGTGAATGGTGAAGCAGATGAGGTGCCTGAGATGATGAATGTGACAGATAAATGTGAGAAAGGATTTTGGATCATGGATTCCGGTTGCTCATTTCATATGTGTCCCACAAGAGAGTGGTTTCAGAATTTAAAGGAGGCACATGGTACTGTGCTCCTAGGAAATAATCAGACCTGCTGCATCAGAGGGGTAGGAAACATCATGTTGAGGGTTGATGATGGATCTATCAAGGTGCTGTCAGAGGTAAGATACATTCCTGAAGTCAAAAAGAACTTGATATCTCTGGGAACTTTGGAGAAGAAACGATATTCTTTCATATCAGAGAATGGTGAGATGAAAATATGCAAGAATTCTCAAGTAAAGATGACTGCAAGAAGGAATGGAAGCTTGTATTATCTTCAAACAGCAGTCATTGAAGGTGAGTCACATTCAATAACCATACCAGATTTAAAGACTTGGCATCAAAGATTGGGACATCCTGCAGAGGGAAGCTTGAAGGCTCTGATCAAGAATGGCTTGATAGAAGCCAGTGCATGGGAGACAATGGAAGTTTATGAGGACTGCTTACTGGGAAAGTCAAAGCAGCAGAGCTATCCAGTAGGTAAACATAACTCAACTTCCCCCCTTGATTACATACACTCAGATCTCTGGGGCCCTACACCAGTTAAGAGCCTAGGTGGAGGAAAGTACTACATGCCTATTATTGATGATTGGTCAAGGAAAGTCTGGGTATACATATTGAAAGAGAAGTCTGATGCATTCAAGACATTCAGAGATTGGTGTACAGAAATGAGAAATGAAAAAGGCTCAACACCAAAAGTCTTGAGAACAGACAATGGACTGGAGTATCTGTCCAAGGAATTTGACCTTTTTTGTCAAGAAAAAGGGATTAAAAGGCACAAGACTGTCCCAGCAAACCCTCAACAAAATGGGGTTGCTGAGAGATTGAATAGAACCTTGCTTGAGAGAGTAAGATGTATGCTGAGCTCTCTGGTGTGGGGAGGCATTTCTGGGCTGAAGCATTCTCTACTGCTGCTTACTTAATCAACAAGTGCCCAGCATCTGGGATAGATGTAGTAGTCCCTGATGAAAGATGGTATGGTGAAAAGCCAGATTATAGTAGACTAAAGCCATTTGGTTGCAAAGCCTTTGCACACCAGAAGCAAGGAAAATTAAATGCTAGAGCCCTAAGATGCATCATGCTAGGATACCAGAAGGGTGTGAAGGGATATATGCTTTGGTGTCTAGAGCCTGGTAATCAAACGATATTGGTGAGCATGGATGTGGTCTTCATTGAGCACAAAATGTCTTTTCTAGATAAGAAAGATCAACTTGAAGCTGCTTCTGAGACTGTGAATAATGATGCTCACTTTGAGGTGGAGAATGCTGATGTTGCTGGAGATAACTATGATCATCTCTCTGATTCTTATATTGATGATGGTCAAAGTGAGATCACTATTCGAACAAGAGAAAACAAGGATGATGTAAGCATTGATCACATTCAGACAGAAACCTCAAATGCTCAAGGAAATCTCAACGATTATTAGTTGGCTAGGGACAGAACAAGAAGAACAAATATCAGACCTCCAGTCAGATTTAGAGACACTGAGATGCTTTTCTATGCCCTTCACATAGCTGAGCAGCTAGAATATTCAGAACCAAGCTCCTATGCAGAGGCCATTTCCAGTCCAGAATCAAAGTAGTGGATCCAAGCCATGAAAGAAGAAATTGACTCTCTACTCAAGAATAAAACATGGATTCTTGTGGACAAGGCAGAAATGAGAAAGGTGATTGGATGCAAATGGGTATTCAAAAAGAAGATTGAATCAGCCCAGGCAGACAACATCAGATTCAAGGCAAGGTTGGTGGCCAAGGGCTTCAATCAACAAGAAGGAGTTGACTTCAATGAAATATTCTCACCAGTTGTGAAGCATAACTCTATTAGAGTTTTGTTGGTTGTAGCAGCACAGAGAGATTGGAAGCTGGAGCAGCTTGATGTCAAGACTGCCTTCTTGAATGGGGATCTTGAAGAAACTATCTACATGGCACAACCCCAGGGCTTTGAGGTTCCTGGATCAGAAGGAAAGGTTTGCATGCTCAAAAAGAGCTTGTATGGTCTCAAACAAAGCAGTAGACAATGGCACTTGATGTTTGGAGAGAATTTGTCTAAGCTTGGATTTTGTAGATCCCTATATGATAGTTGCATCTTTGTGAAGAAGCAGAAGAACAAGGAGCCCATATATCTCCTATTGTATGTAGATGATATGTTGATATCAGGGAAGGATATCGATGAGATAAGAAAGGTCAAGAGCCAGCTAAGTGTCATATTTGAAATGAAAGATCTTGGAGCTGCCAAAAGAATACTAGTCATGGATATAGTCAGAGATAGAAGTAAGGGGAAGCTATGGATTTTCCAAACTAACTACATCAACAAGCTTTTGAAGAAATTCAAGGTCAACAACATGAAGAGTACAAGTCCAGAGCCTTTGTCCTAGCGGCAAGGAGCTTAGACATTATTGCATGAGGTGCCGAGTTCGAGTCCTCTTGACACCAGTTGTAATTTCCTCCTATCTATAGTATATGAGTTTATTTGTAATTTTCTCCCTTATATAGGAGTTAATTTTTTTAAAAAACATGAAGAGTACAACTACTCCTCTGGCAGTTCACTTCAGGCTAACAAAAGATCAGAAACCAAAAGATGAGGTGGAGAAGAAAGAGATGCAGCTGATTCCCTATTCCAACATAGTTGGAAGTATGATGTAAATGATGATTTGTACACGGCCAGACATTGCTCATGCTATAAGCTCTACAAGCAGATACATGGTTGATTATGGGAGGCAGCATTGGAGTGCTTTGAAATGGATAATGAGATATCTAAATGGAGCACACAATCTTGGAATCCTATTCACATCAGAAGGTGGAGTTGAAGAGGATCCTCTGGTTGGATACTGTGACTCAGATTATGCAGCCAATGTTGATACTAGAAGATCTCAGACAAGCTATATCTATACTTTGTATGGTTCGGCCATTTGCTGGAAATCAAGTTTGCAGAGTGTAGTGGCTTTGTCTACTACAGACGCCGAGTATATGGCTCTCACTTCAGCCGTGAAAGAGAGTAAATGGTTGCTTGGATTGGTCTCTGAGTTCGGTATAGATCAGAAAAGTGTGGCGGTTCATTGTGACAACAATGAGGCGATTTGCTTAGCTAGACACCAAATGTTTCATGAGCGTAGCAAGCACATCGACGTTCGGCTCCATTTCATTAGAGATGAAGTTGAGAGTGAGAGGATTAAGGTGTTACAAATTGACATGGCCCACAACCCTGCAGACATGCTCACCAAGCCATTGAGCAAAGATAAATTTGAGTATTGTTGCAGGCTAGTAAACTTGTATACTGTGATATTTTGAGAACATCAAACCATGACCAGCCAAGGTGGAGATTGTTAGCATTATTGGCTGATCAAGGCGTAAGCATGGGTGCATGCATGCGTACGGTGAAGCTGCAGCTTGATCAAGGAGAAAGGAAGATAGCTTGATCAAGGAGAACGGAAGATAGCCGTTGGAGGCGGTTATGAACTAGCTCAACAAACTTTTGTGAAGATCTCTTTCACTTAAGTTCTAGTATAAGTAGTTAGTTTGTTTACTCATTGTAGTGTGTGTAAAAATCAGTTGTATACATTCACTACTCGATCAATAAGAGTTTTCCATTCGGTTTCTTAAAACAAGAGTTCATCTTCTACAAACTTGAGTTTTCTTTTATTCTTCGTTTATAATCTTACAACACTTATTTTATTAATTAATATTAAAACTCGTGTAATCCATTATTAAGATTATTTTTTTTGAAATCAGATCCATCCAGGGTCTGAACATTGACTGCAGTAAAATATCTTACAACATGCATGGCTGAAAAATAAATATGTGCAACCGTTGCCTATAGTTAAATGCATGATTTAAAATAAAAAGAGATTCATCAATCCCAAGCAAAAGTACAAACTATACTAATACGAGCATCTCCAATGGTAATACGTCAGTCATAGGCTAGCCGCAAACTCCTCCTGCCACATCATCAGGACAAGCAACTGGATAAGCAATAGGCTAGCCATAATAAACAAAATTATAAAAAATAAATAATTAACAATCACACAAAATACGGAATTAAATTTACGACACAGATACGAGAAAATTCAATAATAAATTAAAAAAGTACATTAATTAAAAAAATTACATTAATTAAAAAAAATCTAACGACGTGCAGTCCTCCGCGCCACAACTCTTCAATTAAATCCTTTTGGAGTTGAATGAAAATGACGTACAAATCGCGTATATATAGTGTTTCGAAAAATAAAAAAAATTAAGCTGCCCGATCGCTCGCCGATCCGGAGCCTGCAATGGCGGCCAGCCAACCGGCGAGCGGATCGGCCAGCGCCCGAAAATCAGTGTCAGGTCACCGATTTTTTCGCCAAAATGGCGCTCGCCGGTTCCAATGGTTCGGCGAGCGGATCGGCCAGCGCCGGGAATCGGCTAGCCTGTCCGCTTGCCATCATTGAGATGCTCTTAAGAGTGACAACTTGCCTGCAATATTTTAAGGTGATATTCAACGCTTAAGGCCATTTGATTAAATATTCAACATTGATGATATTCAACGCTTAAGGCCATTTGCTTAAATATTCAACATTGATAGCTGTCGTTATTGTTTTTATTACATGGCCGGCCAATAAAATATTAAATTTAGTACTCCTCAAAACTATGTTAAAACTCCTCCATTTGAAGCTTCCATATCTGTATAGTAATATCAATCCATCATATTCACCACAAATTAGTTTTAACAACATGTCAATTCTACTTGTTTTCATCACTTTATTGTTACCATGGTTGATCAAGAAATATTTATTCAATTTCAGCCACCACGTTAAAAAAAACAAGCCACCGTCTCCTCCAAAGCTCCCGGTGATCGGAAACCTCCACCAGCTCAGCCCGCTGACCCACCGCGCCCTCCAAACCCTAGGCGCGAAGCACGGCCCGGTCATGCTCCTCCACTTCGGCAGCAAGCCCGTGGTCGTCATCCAGTCAGCCGACGCGGCCGCGCAGATCCTCAAAGAGCACGACCTCGTCTTCTCCGACAAGCCCCACACGAGCTCCACGCGCCGCCTGCTGTACGACCTCAAGGACGTGATGATCGCCCCCTACGGCGAGTACTGGCGGATGCTGAAGAGCATATGTGTTCTCCAGCTGCTCAGCAACAAAAGGGTTAAATCTTACAAGTTTATCAGAGAGGAAGAGACGGATCTGTTGTTGGAAAGGATTGGATCGTGTTGCTTGTCTGGATCGGCGGTGGATTTGAGCCAACTGTTTGATTTGCACTCGAATAATGTGATCTGCAGAGCTTCCTTTGGGAGGAGGTTTGGGGAAGGGGAAAGCGGGAGGAGGTTTACGATGGCGCTGAGGGAACTGTTCCGGCTGATGGTGACCGTGGAGATCGGGGAGTTTGTTCCGTGGCTTTCGTGGGTAAGTCGGGTTAATGGTTTTTATAAAAGAGTTGATAAGGTGAGGGAAGAGCTTGATGAGTACTTGGAGATGGTGGTTGAAGAACACATCACTAGAGGCATAGAAAGTGGTGATGGAAACAAAAGCAAAGAGAATTTTGTTGATATTTTGCTCAAGGATTCTTCCATTGATAGAGATGGTATCAAAGGCATCCTTCTGGTACGTCTCTCATAGTTTCCCTTTAGTACATATTCAAAAATTAGACCTAGTGTGAAGAAACCGAATAACAGTCTGTGTGATGTTTTAGGCTAAAAGTCTCGAGTTCGAATCCATGGTAATGTTGCTTTTAAAATTTATATTCATTTGTCTATATAAAACACTGAATACTAGAACCAAATTTTTCGCCTGACAAAAATCATAGAGTATATATAAGTACTATAGATAGTTTATTTGTTTTCCTTTATACTCCATATGCATCCGTCTCATAAAAATTATTTTTTTTTTCTATTTCGATCCATCCCATAAAATTAGTCCAATTCCATTTATGACATTTTTTTCTTTCGTATGAGGTGGGCCTCATTTCCACTAACAATAATTCAATCACTTTTTCTTTTAAACTCTCTTGCATACTTTGTCAATTCCGGATTAAAACTTGTGTAGTCACCAAAGTCCCCTATTTTTATGGGACTAGTGGAGTATTAGTATCTAAAAAGCATGATGAAAACAAGTTGGCTTTGCATCGCTACCATGAACAGTACTACTACACTATATCTGAGATCTAAATTTCTGGCCTGTCAAAATCATATACTAATTGTTTCCCTCTATGTTCTTTATCTGAAAAACATAGAGAAAAATCTGGCTTAGCATTGACTCGTGGACACAGAAATTTGGTATACAGTTCTCGTGTACTTTTATTGCTTTTCAAGATTGTTGTGCGTGCTATATCCTAACACATCTCTCGTGACAATTCCAAGGACATGCTTGCGGGTGGAACAGACACAACATCTTCGACTCTGGAGTGGGCTATGACAGAACTCATACGAAACCCTACAGTCAGGACGAAGTTGCAAACAGAAGTACGGGAAATCGTCCAAGACAGACATGTCATAACTGATGATGACTTGGGAAAAATGCAATATCTGAAAGCCGTGATCAAGGAAACCCTACGCCTACGTGCTCCAGTCTCACTACTAGGGCGAGAAACTCGAGAGGACATAACAGTTATGGGGTATAAAATATCAGCCAACACATTGGTTGTCGTCAATACATGGGCTATTGGCAGAGATCCCGCGTGTTGGGAACAACCAGAGATGTTCCATCCAGAGAGGTTCCTAAATTCTTCGCTAGACTTCAAAGGTCACGATTTCAAGTTTGCTCCTTTTGGGCATGGGAGACGAGGCTGCCCAGGGGCCGCGCTGGCAATAGCAAGCGTTGAGCTCGTGCTAGCGAATCTTGTGCACAAGTTCGAGTGGAAACTGCCTATGGGAGCAAAATGTGAGGATTTGGACGTGTTGGAACAGCCTGGTGTTAGTCTTCATAGAAAGAATCCCCTTCTTGTTGTGCCAACTCATCGTCAATATAACATGTTGTAATTAAAAGATTATGCACAAGTTTAGAGTTGGAATAAATTATAAGTATGTGAAGGACCTATCGTTGGAATTGTTCAACCTTTTCATCATGGATGTTGCACTTGCACACTAAATAGGAATGAAGATCCTAGTGTGGATTTTAAGTAGTAATACTACTCATTTTTCTCAAATTTTGTCAGTCTACAGTCTACGTGTAATTGTTTCATTGAAGATTTTCTAACTTATGAAATGAAATTTGATAGAGTCTAAGTACAATATATATTGTGCTCTCTCATTATTATTTTTTGATATTGTCCTAAATTAGATGATCTCTAGTTTTATAAACAAAAGCTATAAATGAAACTAATATCATCCTAGGAAATGGGCCTTGAATGGTGTTTGATAATAATATTGGCCCAAGCCCACTTAACTAGAATAATATTAGGCCCAAGCAAATATAACCAATGATAGTGGTGAATTTGCACCTTAAACGTCTGTCCCATAAAAATAATTATGGTATTCTTTTTATATTTTTGTTCCTTTCACAAAATTAGTCAAATTTTATATTTCGGCAAGTTTTTTATTTTGGATTTTATTTTTCATTAACAATATTTTAATTAAATTTGTTTGTCTTTTTTCAACTTTATTAATTTTAAATTAAAATTTGTGTCATTCTCAAAGTTTCTATTTTTATAGGATGAGAGTGGAATATTATTTATTGAGGTAGAGCTATTAGCAATTTAGCATGCATACTTATAGGGTTTTAATAAAGACTTTATATTTAACGACTTATAGGATTTTAATAAAATTCATCCAAACTTCCACTTTTATCATTCAATTAAAAAAATAATATCCTAATTCAGACTGTTAACCAAATTCATAGAGTGGCAACTGGCAACCATTTTCTTTATGGCTGGCAGCACATGAAACAATGTTACTATTTATAGATGAAGAAAAATGTGAATTCTCATCCTTATATGAATCACCTGACATAAGTGCCCCTTTGCTTTGTGAAAAGTCTACTCTATAATTTTCATTTGGCTGCCTTATAAATCCTCCAATCCTATTATTCACGTACCATGTTTTAACATATCATTAATTTGGTGGCAAATATATAGAATTCCTTTTTGTGCATATTACAACTGCACAAATGTAACGTGGCCATTTGGTGGCAAAATAGCTTCCAAAAATTCCTTTTGTGTAAATTACAACTGCAACATATATGTAACGTGGCCAATTTGTGCTTCGATAACGCCCACAAACGGCTGAATGATAACTTTACTTTGCATTTACGAAATTAATTTTCGAGGATATATTAAGTAGGAACAAAAAATTGTACGAGGTCTCTCCAATTATATATAAATAACTGCCCAAATAAAAGGGGTGAATAATAAATAGCACTATAGCAGTAGCAATACTATCAATAGTAATAATGAACAATATACAATATATAGTGGTACTATGTTCAATATCAAATGCCTTACTTCGACTCGGTGACTTTGTAAAAACTGTAAACAAAAGTGAGGTGTGTGTAAATTAGATTTATTGGTAGAATTGTTTATATCTGATGTCAAAGATCTCGGGTTCAATTTCACGGTGATACGGTCTTTGAATTTTTATCTATTTAACTATAAAATGTTAGTTAAAAAGGTTAATGTAATATGTGACTACTTTTATGAAGTACTTATTTTATACAAAATTTTAATGGAATATATGGTCCATATACTAATTTCTAATTGGATAGGACTAGTATTCTAATTGAATAGGAGTATTAGATTTTTGGTTATTTTGCCGATCCCTAATCTCAGTTTCATTTTATATTCCACATGCTTAGACTATTTTGTTTGTAGACTATATTTCGTATCTATATATATGTTTGTTTATTATAATTCTAAATTGGTATTTATGAAGCAAATTATTTGGTCAGTCTCCTGTTATTAGTGTACTAATTGTTGAGACGAAAGATTGGTCCTCCAGTTGTCGACAACAGAAATAATTTGGAAAAAAAATTTGATTATCATCCATGCACATGGTGTTCTTTCGATTATTGAATTTGTAAATAAAATGTAGTCAAACCCATTTTCAGCAATCTCAATCTAAAAACACCGAAAATTATATTCTCTATGTCCCACTAAAAATGATTCACTTTTCTTTTTGGATTGTCCCATCTAAGATGACATATTTCTATAAATAAAAACACTTTTATCTCTATTTTATTCCATCTCTCTGACTTTACTCTCTTCACTCACCACATAAAATAAAATTACATAAAATTCTGAGCCGCCCAAGGAAGAGGGACGGAGGGAGTAGTAAAAAAAAAGTTCAGTCCCATACCATATCATGTCACCACCATTCTCGCTCTAAAAACACTGAAATTTTTTTAAAAATCCAATCCCATAACATATTCACTCTATAGTCTATACTCCAAGCTTCTATAAATAGAAGGCAATAATCTCCTCCAACACTACACTAACAAGAAACAACAGTAACAAAATAAAAAATGTTAGCTCTTCTCATCTTTATTATACCCATCCTCCTCTCCCACCTCCTCCGCAGCTGGCGCGCTGCCGCCGCGCCTCCACCCCCACGGAGGCGCCTCCCTCCATCCCCCAAAGCTCCCCATAATCGGAAACTTCCACCAGCTGGGCAAACACCCCCACCGGTCCCTCCACTCCCTGTCGAACCGCCTGGGCCCGCTGATGCTCCTCCACCTCGGCCACGTCCCCGTCCTGGTGGCCTCGTCCGCCTCCGTGTCCCGCGAGATCATGAAGGAGCAGGACCTCACCTTCTCCAACCGCCCCAGGCTCAGCAGCCCCGACCGCCTCATCTACGGCTCCAAGGAAGTCTCCTTCGCCCCCCACGGCGACTACTGGCGCCAGATGCGCTCCGTCTTCGTCCTCCGCCTCCTCAGCAACAAGCGCGTCCAATCCTACCGCCGCGTCAGGGAGGAGGAGACCTCCCTCATGGTGGACGACCTCATGCGGCTTTCGTCGTCTTCCGCGCCTGTCTTGGTGAATTTGAGCCATGTGTTGGTGTCGTTGACGAGCAATGTGATTAGCAGGGTGGCGTTGGGGAGGAAGTATGGAGATGGTAGAGAAGGGAATGGGTGTAGAAGCTTCTTCGAGGAGCTTCAAGAAATTTTGGGGACTTCTCCTGTGGGAGACTATGTTCCTTGGTTGTCATGGATGTGTTGGATCAATGGTTTTGATGCGAGGAGAGAGAGAGTGTCGAAGGGTTTGGATAGTTTTTTGGAGCATGTTGTGAGAGAGCATAGGGAGAAAGGTGGTGATGAAGGTGGGGAGATGGATTTTGTTGACATTACTCCTTGAGTTTCAAAAGGAGAGAGAAAATTGCTCCCCTATTGAAGATGATGTCATCAAAGCTCAAATCCTTGTAAGATTCTCGTTACGATAACTTCTCTTGTTTGGTTTGTAGTCTGGATATGTACTTTCGTTAATATGATCCATGATTCGGAATGGTGGTCTTGCAAAAAAATTAGCAGTGATCATCGATGATGTTTGAGAGGTAATTCTGAATAATGGCGCACGTAATGACATCTCGTAACCTGACAAATGACTAATTGTGATCGATGGGGTCGTTATGATATATTGAATTTTGCCTATTGTTGTTGTTGCTGTTGTTGTCATACTGTTGTTGTTTATGACAGGATGTGTTTTCTGCTGGAACTGATACTTCGTCCAATGCTTTGGACTGGACGATGGTGGAGTTGATGAGGAATCCATCAGTCATGAAAACATTGCAAAATGAAGTGGGAGAAGTTGTCGGAAGGAACTGCAACATAGTTGAAGAAGATCTAGCGAAAATGTCCTATTTAAAAGTCGTGATGAATGACAATCTAAGACTGCACCCGCCGGTGCCGTTGCTAGTGCCGCGCGAGTCGACCAAAGACACAGTAATACTAGGTTATGATGTGGCGGTCGGCACTCGTGTCTTGGTCAATGCATGGAAGATAGGAAGGGATCCGACATTGTGGAAGGATCCTGAGGAATTTCGTCCGGAAAGGTTCCTTGAATCGAGCATAGACTTCAAATGGCTTCATTTCGAGTTGTTGCCATTCGGGGCGGGGAGGAGAGGCTGCCCCGGCATCGCGTTCGCGACGGCGGTTTACGAGCTGGCGTTGGCCAAATTGGTGTGTAGTTTTGACTTTGGATTGCCTAATGGGGAGAGAGGGGAAGATTTGGACATGACGGAAGACTTTGGGATTACTATACATAGAAAGTATCCTTTGCATGTTGTAATCTCTCCGCGTGTTTGATTTGTTAGTTTATTACTTTATTTTCTGTATTTCAAGTGATCTTGTCATATAATGTGTTCGTTGATGCAGTCTATATAATTTTGTGCATATTTCTAAATTATCGAGATATTAGCAATTAAAAAGTAATTACACCATTAAAGACACCTAAAAACATGTAATGACACACCGCTCGTTTGTTGGTGAGACCCGCCCATGTAATAAAGGTGGGCTGGGCCGTATATATTTTGGATAGTAAGTACAAAAATACAACCCCATGGCCCATTGGTTCGACAAATAATTAAAAATTAATTCCACTTTTCAATAGTGGCAATCTTGGACGTTGACCACCATTTTCATGTAGGTACCACGAAAAAGGAAAAAAGATAAAGAAATCAAATCAACTTCGAATTCTTTATCCAAAAAGAACAAGAATCAACTTTGAAATCATACACCCACTATCTTATTGTATGCGACTTTTATTATTCCCCAACATTCTTAGCTTGGGCTTTCTCATATATTGTTGTTAACCTCACTTTAATATGACAATTTATAATACTGATATACGAGTATTCACAATTTAAGAATATATAATAAATAAATAATGAATTCAAGATATTTTATAATATAAAATGGGGCAATATTAATTTATCATATGCATTGACTAAAGTTAAGACTGATGGCCGCCGCCACCGATTGCCAATAATACATTCTCAACAATTAAATTTTTGTCCCCACAATATTCTCTCCCACTTTGATCTAAAATGAATTGATTCCAAACTATATACTGATTTCTTTTCAAGATTCTTGAATATCCGAAATGCTAAATTCATACACCATTTTAATCTGTACTTTTCCAACAAATTGAATTGTCTGAAAAAGGTTGGAGAAAATCTTTAATAAGTAGTATTTTCCATTTTGAATAAATAAATCAAATTTATTTATTGGATTTAATTCATCACCTTTCTTTTTGGTCGGGCCATTCACAGTCCACTATTTTTGCTCTTTTGGTGCGTGATTGGCCGCTTTATCACCACCGCGAATTCTTCACCTCCTCCGCCTCCATATATCCCCACTTTCTTGTTTCTTCCTCTCCATCGCCTCCCACCTCCGCCGTTGCATACCTCACCTCTTCACGGCCCTTTTTTTTCGGAGCTAAAACGCAGGAATTCAGTCAGACCGTTCAACAAACAGTTGGTGGGCAATACGAGCTTGCTTGATTAGTGTGAAGGATGGACACAGCTGCCATTTCGATGAGTGGTGTCTCTTCATCGCTCTTCTGCAATTCGAAATACCCTAAATTGAACCACGTGCCGACCCCTAAATTATCCTCGCCACCGATTGTTAGATGCATCAATCCGCAGAGCTGGCATCTTAATTCGTGGTCTCCACTGAAATCGATTGCAAGAACCGATCTTGCTTGCTCCGCCGTGATCTCCGGCGGCGATACGCTCACCGCCGCGGCAGCCGCTAAAGCGAAGGCGCAGATCCTCGTCGAGGATTTCCAATCAATAAACGATCCTGTCGAGCGTGTGAAGAGGCTAATTCACTACGCGGAGATCCTCCCTCCTTTCGGCGATTCGATGAAGATCGCGGACAATCGCGTTCCCGGCTGCACGGCGCAGGTGTGGCTGCATGTGGAAATGGACGGCGGCAGAATGAGGTTTTTGGCGGAGAGTGATTCGGAGATAACAAAGGGATTCTGTGCGTGTTTGGTGTGGGCGCTCGACGGAGCCACGGCGGAGGAGGTTTTAGCCTTCAAAGCTGAGGATTTTGGAGCTTTGAGCGTTGCGGGTTTGAATGGAGGAAAAGGTGGATATTCGAGCAGCAGATCGAATACTTGGCATAATGTGCTGATAAGCATGCAGAAGAGGACGAAAGCGTTGGTGGCGGAGAGAGACGGCCGCCCCCGCGGCGAGGCGTTCCCGTCGTTGATTGTGACTGCTGACGGAATCCAGGCGAAAGGAAGCTACGCTGAAGCTCAGGTTGAATTTTCTTCCTTCTTTCCATTTTTTGTTGAACTTTTATTTTTGTTTTGTTATGTGGAAAGTTTGGTTTGACTATGTAAAGATTATTTTTTTAATATAGAGTAATAGTCATGTAGTCATGTAGGGTATGAATCATAGATCTTGCTGACTGTGTTTGTTTAAGGAATAAAAAAAGCTGAGTGAGTGACAAGATTGATCCTTTGTCTGTCTTTATACTGTTGTTAGGGATTTGTTAATATTTGATGAAAATTGTGGAATGTACTGTTCAAAAATAAGTTGTTGACTATACTTGTCAACTAGGAATATTATGTTACTCGGATTTTTTATCCTTAATTTTATTGATTGAGTAGATGTTTAGGTTTTGAATAGCCAAAAATATTTCATATAACTGGCGAGGTAAGGGAACAATATCAGTCAGTAGGAGAATAAAAGTGAACCATCACAAAAACTAACAAAAATGGAGTTTCTGTCCATATTCTAAGGGATAATTTAGGGAAAGGTTATCATGAATGGATATTGCATCAGTCAGCAGTCAATGGTGGAAATGGTTTTCTTGAAATGAAATATAGAGATCCTAATTTTATTGCTGAGTGCATACGGGTTTCCCTTTTTACTATTTCTTGTTTCGTTTGTGCCTGATTATTACGTTCCAGTGGCTAATTAGGTTACATATTGGTTTGATTCCATGCACTGTTATTACTTGATTTATGGAGTCCTGCTTATTTGGTCTAGATTTAGTTTAGCATATGTGATGACCAGAGAATAAGGTCCTAGATTGTCTCCGGCATTCTGAAAAATCATGGAGTGTGCTGTATTGTTGGTTCAGGTGTGAAATTTTCTCTTAAAAAGTCTAAGTTTGCATGTAGTTTATTGCAGGCTAGATTTCTGGTTCCGGATCAGGTAAAAGTTCAAGAGCTAGTGAATTTGCTAGAGGAGAAGAAGATTGGTGTTGTTGCTCACTTTTACATGGACCCCGAGGTTCAAGGTGTTTTAACTGCTGCGCAGAAGCTCTGGCCTCATATTCACATATCTGATTCACTTGTCATGGCGGACTCTGCTGTCAATATGGCTAAAGCTGGCTGCAAATTTGTAACTGTTCTTGGTGTAGATTTCATGTCAGAAAACGTTCGTGCAATCCTCGATCAGGCAGGGTTTCCCGAGGTAATGCATCTTGCTCAATGTTTTTTTGTTAGTATGAGTGTTTTCATTGTTTTGTTCTTTGTCCTGTCATAGTGATTGTGTGACATATGAACGTTATTTAGGTAGGGGTATACAGGATGTCGGATGAGCGCATTGGATGCTCCTTGGCTGATGCTGCAGCAAGTCCATCATACATGGATTACCTTGCGGCCGGTGCATCTTCTGTTTCTTCTCCCTCTTTGCATGTTGTGTACATTAACACCTCACTCGAGACAAAAGCCTACACTCACGAAGTAGTTCCAACGATTACTTGCACGTCGTCTAATGTCGTGCCAACCATTCTACAGGTTGGTGATTCTCATGCTTCACTGTAATGTGGTATTGCCTAGTCTTTTGACTTCATCTTCTTTAAGCTATATCGTGTTTTTCCAGGCGTTTGCAGAAATTCCAGATCTAAATGTATGGTATGGACCTGACACATACATGGGTGCAAATATCATGGAATTGTTCAGACAGATGACTGAGATGAGTGATGAAGAAATTGCCAGTATACATCCAAACCACAACAGCAGATCTATAAAATCTTTAATGCCCCGTCTTCACTATTTTCAGGTAAAATCATCATTGCTGAACGAAGTTATTCTTGGTTTGAATCTTCAGCTGTTTGCTAGTATGAAAACTGATTATACTTAAAATCGATTCTTTAAGTCCCTTTAATACAACTTGACAATGTTTATGTTGGCAGGACGGAACATGCATTGTTCATCACCTCTTTGGTCATGAAGTTGTTGGCAAAATAAACGAGATGTACTGCGATGCGTTTCTGACTGCACATTTTGAAGTTCCCGGTGAAATGTTCACCTTAGCAATGGAGGCGAAACGAAGAGGGATGGGAGTGGTGGGTTCCACTCAAAATATATTGGACTTCATTAAAGAGAGAGTACTAGAGGCATTAGATAGAAAGGTCGATGAGCATCTCCAGTTTGTCTTAGGAACCGAATCAGGAATGGTGACCTCAATTGTTGCTGCAGTACATGAGCTCTTGGGATCCGGGACACCCCAGAATGGAGCTAAAGTGAGCGTAGAGATAGTCTTTCCTGTCTCATCAGAGTCGATAACTAGAACACCGGGCTCATCACTGGACCTCCCAATAATACCCGGAGCTGCAAGTGGAGAGGGCTGCTCTCTTCATGGAGGCTGTGCATCGTGTCCTTATATGAAGGTTAGCTACACCAACTGTATAGTATAGGTTAGCAACGAAATGGAGTAGATTATTACTACTAAAATCCCAACTATCTAATCTTGGTTTCTTGATTGATTTGCTAGATGAATTCTCTTGATTCACTTCTCAAAGTTTGCCACAATTTGCCTCGCAACAAAGATGATCTTTCGTTGTATGAAGCTGGGCGGTTCAGTCTGCAAACCCCAAATGGGAAGCTGATTGCAGACGTTGGCTGTGAGCCCATTCTACACATGAGACAGTTTCAGGTCTGCATTTCGACTTCCAGTTCAGCGCTATGCATATAACACTTTTTCCGGATATTAATCTCAGTCTGCACATATTCTACAGGCTACAAAGAGATTGCCGGAGAAGCTAGTCAAGCAGATCCTCCACAATCCCCACAGCGGAAGATAAAGCTTGCAGCAAAGCAAAGATCCAGAAAGGAACCTTACACCGCGAGTCCTGATGGATCCGCCATCCACATTATACACAACTTCAATGTTATGGATGCTCAATTTTCAGCTGCATAATTTATTTTGTTTTTTTCCTTTTGGAATTGATATTTAATACAATAGGATGTTAGAATTAGTGGTGTTCCTTGATTGTTCTTTTTATATCTTGTAACTCTACATTCTAGATATGTTGTTATAGAAGGAATGTGATGTTAGTTTGTGACCGTGGAAAGGAACAGCTCCATTTAAGAATAAAAGCTCCATAATATTATATTGCTTGGGGAATTATAATTCTGAAGTTAGAAATATTGCTACATTTGTTGTCTGCTTCATCACTAAATTTTTCAAACATCACTAAAAAAATATCAATCATTATATCAGCCTTTAATCAGCAAATAAGCAAATAGTACTATCATGCTTTATAGACGAATCCATTTATTTTAGATACTGACATTGCACCCAATTTAATAATTGTACGTAGTATAATTAAATTACAATAAAAATCAATTATGATTATTAGAAACTTACCAACCAAAACATATGGTCATCGTCAGAAGGATTTCCCACTTTGTCTAATTCTCTCTCTCTCTCTCTTCTCTCTCTCTCTCTCTCGAGATAGACGATTGGAGCAGAAGAGGAGTCTCCACTAAGTAAAGATTATTGCATGCACTGTTAACCAAATCGTGCTCTTGCTTTCTGATCTCTGTAGCTCTGTTTTTATTTTACGCAGTATTAGAAAAATAAAATTTAAAAAAAACAAGTCTTTCTCATCGCTCGATAACTTTGGATTTGGTTTCAACTGGGACTGTTCAATTTAGTTCAAGAATTTGAATTGTTTTAGCCCACCTTTTGTAGATAATATTCGAAATTTGGGCTTGGAAAACTCAGTTTACCACTAGGAAAAATGAAATTGGGGGTTGGGACTGTCTAATTTGATGAAAGAATTTGCATAGATCGATTCCGACATTCCGTTTTCATTATTGGCTGCACCTTAATCTCAATTACCAAATGCCTGTTTTAGTTCATTTTCTAAATTTCATGACATTACTGATTTTAGTGAGAACTGTATGAAAATTTGAGCTTGGGAAACACAATTATTAGTACTAGTAGCTGATTCATTTGTTCAGATGTGAATTTACTGGACTTTAGGGTTACTGAATTGCATAATTTAATGTGAATGAAGATTTAACTTGTAGTTATAATCTACTCCATTTCTGCCCAATTGTTTAGGGTTTTTAGGTTTTGCTTCTCAATGAGTTATGGGAATGTGATTGTTAGTGCACAAGGGAAGCAGCCTCTTGTTTCCTTTGGGGTGATATCAGATGTACAATATGCTGACATTCCCGATGGCCGCTCGTTTCTTGGCGTTCCTCGCTACTACCGGCACAGTCTGCTTGTGCTGCAGCGAGCAGTCCAGAGTTGGAACGAGAAGAAGGTGAAATTTGTTATTAACTTTGGGGACATCATTGATGGCTTCTGCCCAAAAGAGAAATCCTTGAGTGCCACTAAGAAGGTTGTTGGTGAATTTAGCAACTTCAGTGGCAATGTATATCACATGATAGGCAATCACTGTCTTTACAATCTCCCCCGCCAAAAATTGCTCCCTTTGCTGAACATTGATGGCCACGCGTATTATGATTTTTCCCCTGTGCCAGAGGTCCGGTTTGTGGTGCTTGATGGGTACGACATCAGCGCCATAGGATGGCCCGAGGATCATCCGAACAGATTAAAAGCCATCGACATTCTTAAACAGAAGAATCCTAATGTGGACAAGAATAGTCCCGAGGGACTTGTTGGGCCGCCTAGGAGGTTCGTTCAGTTCAATGGGGCTGTTGGGGAAGAACAGATGGAGTGGTTGGATCGCGTCCTTCAAGATGCGACAAAGTTGAACCAGAGAGTCGTGGTATGCAGCCATCTGCCTCTGGATCCTCGTGCAACATCTTTTGCTGCGTTGTTGTGGAACTACGAGGAGGTTATGGAGGTGATACACCGTTACAGCTGTGTGAAGGTCTGTCTGGCTGGCCATACTCATAGAGATGGGTAAGTGATGGACTCACATGGCGTGCATCACCGGGTTCTTGCTGCAGCCTTGGAGTGCCCTCCTGGAACGGATGCATTTGGCTCGGTTGATATCTTCGACGACAGCTTGTTCGTGGCTGGCACAGACAGAATGGGAGATCAAGAAATGGTTTTCAATTGATGGATTCATTGTGAATATCTGCTGTTTGCCCTTTGGCTTGGCTGCAGCATAGAAATTAAGAGAAACAAATTCATTGAGATATCAAATTCATTGTGAAACTCATCTGTAATCCCTTCTTTGGTAATGAAGTTGGTCGAATAATTAGATGCCTTTCTATGTGTTACAAACCTCTCTAATTTTGCTATTGCAAAACAAATAATATCATGTGTAGAAAGAACCAATTTTCCAAAAGTACTATCTAAAAAGTTTGGATTCATAGTAATTCATTATTAGAGTTGATTAATCCAAAAGTTAGGACATTCTAGTATTCACTTTTTTTAACTTCAATATTTTTAAATTAGAAGTTAAATTTGATTCACTGTATTATTAGTAAAATTTGTTTTTGTATAAAACACCATCAGATAATAGATTTATTTGTTTACTGTATATATTGAGATTAATCATTAATTTAACTTCATTTTCTTGATACAAATATGATCTCTCTCTCTCTCCGCCAGCCTCTTCCGGTTCTTTACCAAGAAAATCATTAGACAATTAGATTTCTCCACTCCAATTTAAGGTGCTAAATTTCTCCTCTATTTTACTCCATATTTTATCCCAATTTACTTGTGCGTTCTTGGTCTGGGAAGTTTCAGTAAAAATCAGAATCAAATTTAATTTTATCGTTTAGGCTGTGGAGCTGGTAAAGTGGTCTTTTTTGAAGCACGTAAAGATATGATCTTGTATTGGTTTATGCTTTTTGTTGCGAGTATATAATTCGAAATTAGAACTTGGAACAACTGTAATTGTGAATGTGATCTGAATGAGAATTTGGGAAAACAACTTTTTGCAACCATTATATTGTTAATTTCAACTTATCTGTTTTTACTTTTGAGTGTGATCTGAATGAGGATTTGGAAAAACAATAATTGTGATTTGTTTTCCCAGAGTTTACTAGGATTGGGGTTTCTTGCTCCTCAATGAGCCATGAAAATGGGATTGTCACTGCACAAGAGAAGAAGCCTCTTGTTTCTTTTGGGGTGATAGCAGATGTCCAGTATGCTGACATTCCAGATGGCCATTCGTTTCTTGGTGTCCCTCGCTATTACAGGCACAGCCTGCTCGTGTTGCAAAGAGCAGTTCAGAGTTGGAACGAGAAGAAGGTGAATTTTGCTATTAATTTTGGGGATACCATTGATGGCTTCTGCCCAAAAGAGCATTCTCTAGCTGCCATTCAAAGAGTAATAGATGAATTTGGTGCTTTTGATGGCCCCGTGCATCACATGATTGGCAATCACTGTCTCTACAATCTCTCCCGCGAAAAGCTCCTTCCCTTGTTGAACATTGCTAGCCAAAACAGCCGCGCCTATTATGATTTTTCCCCAATACCAGAAGTCCGATTTGTAGTCCTCGATGGTTATGACATCAGCGCTATTGGTTGGCCACAGGATCACCCGAACACCATAAAAGCTGTGAACTTTCTAAAAAAGAGGAATCCGAATTCAGACAAGAACAGTCCTAACGGGCTCGTTGGTCTCGAAAGAAGGTTCCTGATGTTCAATGGAGCAGTCGGGGAAGAACAGATGGAATGGCTAGATAACGTTCTTGAGGAGGCTACGAAGTTAAACCAGAACGTCGTGGTTTGCTGCCATCTGCCTTTAGACCCCGGTGCATCGTCTATTGAATCGCTGTTGTGGAATTATGACGATGTGATGGAAGTGATACATAGATATAATTGTGTGAAAGTGTGTCTAGGTGGACACGATCACAGAGGCGGACACTCAGTCGACTCCCGTGGCGTGCACCATCGCGTCCTGGAGGCAGCGTTGGAGTGCCCTTCCGGTACTAATGCTTTTGGATCTATTGATATTTTCCATGATAGATTATTGCTCTCTGGTGCAGATAGAATGGAGAGTCAGGAGATGGTTTTCTGTAGTTAGATTTACCGACGCCTGATCTTAGCTGTTCTATATATATATGTGCAATCAAGATGATTGAAAGCTCATAAATGGTTATATCGGATTGATGAATCTTGAATATATGTGAATTTACACAGTTCATTTTGTTGTGTATGATTCTTGATTGAAGTAAACCAAGAAACTGATTCTGCTTTTCTGATGTTGCTGAATTATGTTCCTCTTTCAATATTAGATATTATTTTGTCTTTTTTCAAATTAATCTACTAAAATGTTGCTGCTTGATATATGAAGAGTTGCTTTCTGAAGACTTTTATTTTATTTTATTTTATTGCCTTGATTATATTTTATTTTACTTGAAAAACTGACCATTTTTCTCCATCCTTGTGAGACTGATTTTGATGTGTATCTCCTTCTTGCAGTTTACTTTCCTTTTTTTAAATAATGCAACGTAGAAAAAAATCATGTTGTTTACTCATTTTATAATCCATTTAACAGTGAGGAGAGTTGAACTTTGAAATAATTAAGCAGCTGACGACTGCAGAAATTTTAGGAGTGATCTTGATCTGAGATAGCTGGTGACAGCATTGGGAGGTGAGATAATATTTTTTTTAACAATATAAGTCCGATTATTAAACTCAATTTTATATATTTCTAGTCAGCATTTAGCAAATCCATATGATAATTTGACTTTTGGAAAGTGCCATGCACCTCTCTGGCAAAATAAATAATGTATGAAATTTCAGATATTTTTTCTTCCGTACATATCACTTTGATAAAATAAATATTATTATCAAAGTCCTTATCTTGTTTTTTGTTCATCCGTACATATCACATTGATGATAGCAATCAAGAACTTGATTGGAGTCATCATTCTCATCTATGCATATTTTCTTGATTTTGATTGGAAATTCTGTGAAATAATGCTCAAAGAAAAGATAATAAAACAAAGATAAATTAAAAGTATTTCATTTAATTTCTTGGTACATCATATTCATACATGATCATATCCATATCCTTATTCCTAGGCCTCATAAGATTCTTGTCTAGCCAAATATGGCATATTACATAACTCTATCTCTTGTGTATCTTAAAACAGACAAGAATCACAACTCAAACATGCTTGATCATTTTGATGACTTTCACTTCCTCTTGTCCATGAAGAAGAATCCAAACAAGGAAAAAATGGAGAAGGCAGAGAAGCAAACAGAGGCAATGTCAAGTGACACATGGCGTCCGGTGACTGCCTCAACCTCGAACAAGTTGGTCGTCTTGTGAGCATCGGTGGTTTGCCCAAAGGCTACCTTCTTGCCTGCTGAGTCGAGGGCGTAGGCTCGGACAAAGTACGTGGCACCAGGAACATCCTTCCTCACTGTCCAGGTGAAGGTGATGTTAGAAGAAGTGTATGGCTTTTTGACAATATTGTGCTGGCAAGTCTTGTCCTTAGCCAACTCGTCGACTGTTTTTCTCCACCCGCGGTCCTTCTGGCTGATTGGAGCGTAGCACAGCTCTACTGTGACGTCTTTGTAGGTGGAGTCAGTCCCGGATGGGAAGGTGGTGTTAAGGGACCATGTCAGGGTTATGTTATCCTCTCCGGCCTTCAAAACTGCATTGTTTTGTGGAAAAATAAGACTAATTAGACATGTTTTACGTTTAGGATGCGTGAGTTAAGTCTCGTATTTTATTTCATCAGCGCATATGAGATATTGAGAAAAGAGGAGTTCGTTGGTTACCTTGTCCGGCTTGAGGTGAAGCCGTGAGGACGATAGTTCTCTGGAGAGAAGAGAAGGTGGTGGCATGGCTAGTGGCTAGCAAACACGAAATCCATAGTGAAACGATGAGGCAGGCTTTGGTCGCCATTAATTAGACCGTGAAGAAAGATATGAGTCGAGTCGGGTTGAGCTGAGATGAGTATTGGAAGTTGTGGATGGTCTTAAAAGTGAGATTACTTGTGCTTATATAGAGGAAACATAGGCCAATGTCAGCAAAAAATATTAAAATATAACAAGTGGCTGGTTTTTCTAAGCAGACAGCTCTGGCAAAAAAAAATTGGTAAGGGGAGAAATGGCCCAAAATTGATCTCAGAGGGTGGGGTATGTATTAGTTATTTATTAGGTTTATAGTTGACTTGTCTTATTACATTCTTGGATAGTTGTTTGTAGTTGGAGATTCAGAACTACATATATTTCTTTATTCATGTCCAGTTTGACACTGCTTTTATAGTTGTGACTTGTGAGGCTATGATGTTGGAGCCAAATGATTGTAGTTCAATATTATCTTAATGATTGTCTCTTCACAAGATGGATTGTTTTTATTTGGAATACTTGAAATATTCAGTTTGGACATTTTGAAATCATTTTCTTCTTCTGTCAAAGTTGATTCCACATGATCTGGATAGACTTGTTCAAGCAAGACCTATGCAAACATGTTGAATTTCTTGGCTGCAAACTGCAATCATATGGAGTAGTAATACAATCGAAATCAATCACACGAAGGAGAGATCCGCCTGCATGAATTGTCTAACCTTCTTTGTGGAGATATGATTGATGGTTTAGTTATGGTGAAAGACTTGATCATGTCTGTGAATGAAGACCTTGCAGTTTCTGGAAAGGAGTTTGGTGATTCAAGGAGTTTTTCTCTGCATTTTGATGTTGATGTGGGGTCAGCTGATAGGGAGGAGACCTACTGTGCCAAATTGGGTGCAAGTTCGGTGGTCTGCACACTATGTTGATTTGTGCATTCAATCCATTGAAGTGGCTGCTGGTTTGGTTTCATAAGCTCGTAGCGAAGGTGAAGGAAGCTTACGGAAGTATGGATGACAAACTTGCTCTCCCATTAAAATTGCTTCCTTGAGGACACGGAAGCTGAAGGGGAAGGCATGTGAATATACGAAGCGAAGATGAAGGGCGGAAGAAAGAAGAAAGAAAGCCGGAAGAACAAAGACAGTAGAAGCTGAATCTGTTTTGTTATTGCATTCTGTTAAGTAGTTAAAGCTGAATTGACAGCCACAGATAGTTGTTAGGAAAGGTTACTCAGTTGCTTTAGCTTGTAAAACTACTACTTTGTAACAGAATAAAGGCATGATGATGAATGAATGCTCGTTTTAGTGATCTGTTCTTAGCATATCCCGAGCTGTTCTCAGTTGAAAACTGACCTTTTCCTCCTTGCTCATCTTAGCAGCAAGGCCAGTCGTACACGAATGCTCGATTTCAACAGAATCTGCTGAGATTGTGCATAGTGTCTTTAGCTCTGCACCCGTGTTCACTGGCCTTACCTGTACTGAGCAAGATGGCAGATGCATTCGTCTTGAAACGCCTTGGATGTTTCGGTCTTCCATATATCCGCTTTGGTTTCAAGTGTAGGAGATGTTGTGTGGACTATGAGAGTCTGTATATGTTCCATAACTAGTTGAACTTTGCAGATTGAAAGAGAAGACAATTGGTACTAACTTATAGAGAAGAGAGATTTAGCTATACTATAAATTAATCACCTATTAAGAAGCTGGATTAAAATGTGAAATGCTGCAAAAAGGGAACCAAGTAACCAGTCGAAAAAATTACTCCACATAGCTGGAAAAATGGGGAGGTTCAGGTTGTGTCAAACTATTAGTTTTATTTTTAAATTATTGTTATGAATATAAGAGCATCGACATCGGCGAGCAGGGACGCGTCCGTCCGTCCGTGCCAACGGCACGTAGACGCTGGCACGGCGCTGCTCGATGCATCGAGCACGTCCGTGCCAGCAAGCAGGCGACGTGGTGCGTTCTGATTAGCCAACGACATATTCGTTGGAAAAATCATTTTTTTTATTTTTTTTAAAAATAAAAAATAATACCAAAAAAAAAAAAATATTTTCACAATCCCCCAAAAATGGCCGTTTTTTTGCCCGTTTTTCTATATTTTTTTTATTTTTCCCCCCAAAATCATCTATAAATACACACATCCATCATCCATTTTTATTTTTATAATTTTAATTATGTAATTTTTATTTTTAGGATTTTAATTATGTAATTTTTAATGTATTTTGTAATATTATTCCGGGTATTTTTAATGTATTTTAATTTTGTGGAAATGTTTTTATTTAAATTGAATAATGGAATGGTGGGACCTTGTGCTCGTCTTTGCGGAAGAGGTGGGTGTTGTGCTCTTGCCTAAGAGCAGGCAGAAAAAGTGGGTCCGGACCCATATCCGTGCTCGTTGGCAAGAGCACGGATGTGGACGCTCTAAGAGAACGTCACTGAGAGAGGGTGATGAAGTCATGGTGACGTGTGTGATGGTCGGCTGGGCTGGCTCATTGAATGTGTGGGCCGACGCGGATTTAAGCCGTCATCGGTGGGGTGTGGCCGGGCCCACTCATTCACGCTTCTATCGCCAGCCAGTCTTAACCCGCGGAGTTTTTGACTTTAGTGGTTAACACTAAATTCAAAGTGATGCACTAAGTTAAATTGACTGGATATCTACTAATTTAAGCTAGTCACGATGATACTAATATCTTGTAAATTAACTACTACAAGTTATTAATTGAAATTTTATGTTGTATTTGAAGAATTAAGTAAAAATATGTATTTAGACATAACTATTTAATAAAATGCTATCGTTGAAAAGAGAAAGATGAAGCTAATACTACTAATAGTACTATACAGTAAAATATCTATAGGAAAATAAAATACAATAAATTAATTTTAGTGGCCAGATGATACCTTAAACCTTACGTAGGCCAATTTAGGATATTTACTATAAATATCATAACCTTTCGAGAAAAGAAAAACAAAACTGAAAAACAGAGTATGGCCTATCTTTTCCATAAGCAGAAATAAAACAAAATATATACTTATATCTATATAATTAAAAAAAAAAAACAAAAAAGGTTGACTTGGTAAAAGCTGCAAGCCATAAAAACCACAGCTACTCAAATTCTCTAACAAATGTGTCTTTCACTTCAACTAACAACCGACTCACTGCTCACAAATCATAACCAAGATTAGAGCGTGCTGATTACGTGTGTTCTACTGTGTATTTCCTACATTCATGTTTTCGACTCCCATAATAATGTCTCAAGAATTCGACTTTTGAGTCTGCCAATCTTTCCACACACGGCACCACCAAGACTTCAACCATCATTGTCTTTATCTTGAGAAGAAATTTAATGACAGAAAGCTCGAATGGTGGAAAATTAATGGAAACCACTCGCCGTTGAAGAAAAGGTTTTTCCTTTTTTTCTCATGAGTTTCTTTGACCTTTTTTCTCAATAGCTTCTTCTTTTCACATACGTTGACTCTTTTCTCTCTTGATTTTCACTTTATTTAAGCTGTTTGTTTCCTCTTCCTTACAGTTTGCATTCTTTGGTATTTGTGCGGAGGTGGATTTCTGCTAAATCAAGGTGTGGTTTCTGAATTTTAATGAAAATTTTGGTGATTAATGAGTTGATCCGTTTACACTGAAACTGGTTTTGGTTTGACTTTTAACAGAATGAGAATTTATTCATTCCTTTATTGCACTGTAAAGCTTGAAAGCTTCTCCCTTTTTTTTCTGGGGTTTGTTTAAATTTTGGTGTGAATGTGAGTTCTTGGTTCGAATATATTCGGAATGGAATTGAATTTGTTTTCTTCCCATTTCGAAATCTATGGATGAATTTAATGTGTTTTAGATGCTTTTTTCTGTTTAAGCTCTAGTGGTTTAGGTGCATAGAATCTATGCTAAAGATGGATCTTTTCATGAAAGTGTTGTTGAAAATGGATAGATCTGTGATTGTGTGAAAGAATTTGGCTGTGATTGAATTGTCTGCTTTTCTTGCTTCTGCTTTCTCGAGTTCTTAAGGCCGAGAGGGCAGACGTTGTGTAAGAGATATTGTTAGATAAGTTAACAAAATCTATCTGAAGATGCTTTAGCACAACTTATGTTTAATCTGCATACTGTTTCTGAAGATTGTACTGTCTTTCACTGAAGCCTTCCTTGTCTTTCTTTATACTTTTATATGGTAGCAAAACATAGTGTATGCTTCGTCGTTTGTGGGACTGAATACCAAGATGTCGAACTACACCATTGAATACTCACACCGTCAAATGAACTTGATATGAACACACATCCTTTGCTGTCACTTGCTGTTATCATTGAACACCATGTTGTTTTTATTATCTCAATTGCTAAGAGTAGTTAAAGATTATGGTAAACTGGGATTCTTGCTTTTAGATGTGGGCTCGTTTTAGTCCTGTGGTGGTGTGATCTACATTCTCGTTGTGTTCTGATTTTCAAGGAAATATTAGGAAAGAACCAGTAGTTTATATACAAGTACAACGGTTCTTATGCCCTTACAGAGTTCGAAGTGAACTTCTCATGATGTTTTAATCGGATTACTTATAGCTTCCTTGCTTTCAGACTAAGCAGATTTGGAGTCATCTTTCGTTCGTAGGCATAAAGTTGTATTCATGACCTTTATATTTGCTCGGAGTTTGAAATATCGCCCGTACATAATATATGTTCTTTGTTTTCGCTACAAGTATTCTGGTCTGATTTTTATGTATAAATGTTTTCTTTGTATCAGAAATTGTTTTTGGCACTGTGACCGTTCAACTGGAGTGAAGTACCGGTGAAACATGACTACTCAAGGGAACGTACAAATTCGATTCGTTAAATGCCCAAGGTGCCGGAAGATTCTACCAGAGTTGCCAGAGCTTCCAATGTACAAATGTGGAGGGTGTGGTATTACTCTCCAAGGTAATTGTTTTACATATATACTACTCTCATTTAGGTGATTGTTATTCTTTAACTTACATTCCTCCTGTGATTCATCCGTATGCAGCTAAACGTCGAAATCCGGAGACTAACCATTCTGAATTACCCTCACAAGAAACAGATTCTGCAGAAGGAGGCCAACAGGGTAATGTTTCAGGAGGGATGGAAGGCAGAAGCTCGACTGCTGATTTAACCGATTCTCCTAAAGTTGAATCTTCGCCAGATGAAGGCGAGATACGACGTCTAGATGATTTTGACAGCTCTGTGAAACTCTCTCACGACAGAGATGCTCTCTCTACTAGTCCTCGGACTGAAGGTTTTTCCTCAGAAGTTCGAGCATCTTTAAGAAACAACAGAAGTGCTGAAAGACATAGAGGCAAATTTGAAGATGAGCATGTCGACTATGTGGAACTCTCTCACAACAGAGATCCCTCCGACAGCCTTCCTGGTTCACCTGACATTACTAGTCCTCAGAGTGAAGGTTTTTCCTCAGAAGTTCGACAATCTTTCAGAAACCACCCTTTGGACAGAAGTCCTGAAAGATATCGAGGTAAATCTGAAGATGAACGTGACGACTCTATGGAAGTCTCTCGCGAAAGAGGTGCTTCTGAGGGTCTTTCTAGCTGTGAAACTTCTCCCAAAGAAGTTCAAGAATCATCGGAAAAAACTCCTTTAGACAGAAGCCCTCAAAAACGTCGAAGCAATGCTGATGACCATGAGGAGTGGACTGCCGGTTCAAACTCTTTGGATGGACTACCTAGCTCGGGTGAGATCAGTCTCGAGGCTGAAGCATATACCCAAGAATCCAGTGAACATGTAGAGCAAATGAAAGATGGAGAATCAGAACAAGTTTGGACAAAAGGCGCCGGCCTTGTTGATGAAGTTCAGAATTTGCCTGAATATGAAGATCAAGAGAGTGGCTTGATGGAGAGGATTGCGGAAAACAATGCTCTACCAGAAAATGAAGGAACGACTCGGACCTTCTTAAACGATGAATCTAGTGGTGAAATTAAGCATGTCGGACCAACTTCGCCTTCTGCGATGATATCTCATGAAATCAGCATCGCATCAACATCAGCTGAGGTAGTTGGTGATGGCTCCAGAGGTCTTCCTGTTTCTAGAAGCCCGATTGCTGAAAGGAGCATGAGTCCTAAAGCCAGTGCTCCAGTTCACGCTCCTAGGAGCCCCTCAAGAGGGAGTCTCGTGTCATTCTATCTTACGACTGATGATGAACAGCTCGATGGTTCTCCAAGAGAAGTTGCACGTACTTTTGAGAGATTTAACTCTACAGACACACTGGGAAGTTCACATCTCGGTGACCATAGCTCCGAGATCAACGTTAGGCATGGACCCGCGGCTTTTTATCAGAACAGCAGGAGCTACTATGCTTATGATGGTAGTGAATCATCTTACGATGGAATTGATGATCAAGTCCGCGAACATTTTTCACATCCCTCGAGAAAGGCTAACGATGTGGGACATATCCGAGCCAGAGAAAAGCTCAGAAATGGTGGATTTAGTGGGAACAATGTGGCGAAGAGTGAAGCAGAGAGGGCTCATCGGGCAACAAGTCCCTTGAGCCGTGAAATGCACTTCCCTTGGCACAGAGGTCAGAATAGGATGAGACTCAATTCACAAGGAGATGTCTCGAGAGCACCATTCCCTTCGAGAGATCACACTGCTGGACACAGACCTCCAGTTCATCGGCACAATTTGCTTCCACCCCATTCAGCTTTCGACTTACCCGAAAAGTCTTCATACTCGAATCCAGAGCAACTCGATCTGTTGAGAACGGTACATCATCTGAAGGATCAGCTTGAGAGGATGCAATTCAATGCTCTTCCTTACTTAGAAGCTGAAAGGGAAATGTATGCAGATGTGAGCCATTCAGGTCCATGTAACAGGCGAAACGATCGTGCCAAGGGTTATGGTGAAAGATACAATGAGAGGAGAATGGCTTTCTCGGGCGAGGCTGCACATTTTCGACACCAAGCTAGCTGCTCTTGTTTGCACTGCAATCAGCAAGATTGGCAACACCGTAAAAATGGCCATCGTGCCATCCACGCTGACCATAACTGCTGCGGTAGCTCCAACTCTTTGAGCCCCCACCGTTATGCAACCTCTGAGCCCTCATCATGGGGCCGTGAGACAAAGTCTGACAACCAGAGGCTTGATGAGATCAGACGGACGCAGTTGAGGGAGAAATACAGTGCAGCCAAGAGGCACCTCCGTCCCATAGCCGGTGGAGCCCCGGTTATCACTTGTTACCATTGTTCACAACTGCTCCAGCTGCCAGTGGACTTTCTCCTATTCAAGAAAAGGTATCATCAGCTGATGTGCAATGCTTGTGGGAAGGTTATAAAGTTTTCGGTCGTGAAGGGAACTCATCTCGTTCCATACGTTGCTGATGCCCGTGCACCTCCCCCTAGTGAGGCCGGTGACTACAGTGATGGTAACATCCGGAGAAATATGGAACCGGCGCCCCAATCTATCTCCTGCAAACATGTTGAATCTGTGTCGTACTCTGATGAGTACGGGCGGTCATTCTGTAGGAGCTGCTCCACCGAGGGAGAGGCCTCAGCCGCCATACCTTCAATTGATCGAGCCAAGGGAAACTCGTACGACAGAAAGATGTCATCTGGAGGCGGTTATTATGAGGATCGGAAGCTGAAAGGTGTCTCAAACTCAAAGGAAGGCGTTGAATCAGCTGGTCCTTCATCAAGAACTGTGACGAGGAAGAATGCGACTACATCGGTCTCGGAGATAGAAGAGCTGCCGCCATTGTCGAATTCTCCACTGCATCGCCTAATGGGGTATTCGACACCGAGCAAAGTGTTCAAACGAGGATGAGTGTGAGCTGCAATGTGATGTGTTGTTGGCTATATTGCTATAGTGTGTTTGAGTCATACTAGTATAGTTATGAAATTGGAGGGATTATGTATACATGTTTGTTTCTAGTATATTGCATTATTTATTCATTATTTCATTATAAATAGTAACGAACATTTCTCCCTCGCTGAAGAAGGTCGTAGACAATCGACCAAATACTAAAAGAAAAAACATGGGCCGTGAAAATAGAAAGACAAGCCCAATAGGAAAATGGGCTGCTTTTTGCTGAAAGCGAAGTGATAGCAGGCGGAGGCAGAGGCAGAGAAATTACTTCATCCATTCAAAAAAATTAAAAATAATTTTGTTTTCTTATTTTTGTCTATCCATCAAAATTTGATTTTATCTATTTATTGTTTCATTTCCACTGACAATAATTTACCACTTCTTCTCATTGTTTTTTATTTACTTTATTAAATTTACATTAAATTTGATTTAATATTTGCCACCGTACCAAAAAAAGAACAGATTTAGTTAAGGATTTGATTCATCCCCAAAATATTTACCCAAATTAACGAACTCTCACTAAATTTCTAGGTTTCACTCAAACTAACCTTTGCTCCACACACACACAGTTTGTGTTTGTGTATATCATGAATTCCTGAAAATTTGATATTTGTTGGATTCAATGCTAAAACTGAATTCTGCTTATTCCACGCCGCCATTCCATCGAAGCTTCTGTTTTATGCTGTTGAGTAAGTGATTGAGTGTTTATTCGTATTTATTTTCCGGCTGTGGTAGTCATGGGTAGGAGGAAGCAAATTCGGCCACGTAGAACTGGGGGAGCGGTAGAAGCACCGACGTCTGAATCAGAATTCAACAAAGATGGCGCTGCGCATCACGGAAAGGATGGATTGGCTGCAGCTGAAGAACAGTTTTTTGTCGAAATGGATAAGTCTAGTTGGGGTAGTGTGGAGCATTACGATATCTCTGAAATTGTTTTGATGAATTTGGCGGTGAGTGAGGAGTTTTGCGGCTACAAGTTGTCTGAGGAGTTTTACAGCGATTCTCGGTGCTACTTGAGGTTTAAATTGAGCAATGTGAATGAGCATCTCGTTCGTATGAAATTAGGGAATTGGCCGGTTTTGCGGGAGAGTGACATATGCCTGCAGTTTGTGATGAAACGCACGGCTGAGGAAGCGGATACGGATGTGGTAATGGCGTCTGGAACTGTTGATGGGAGTGATGAAGGAGTGACAGGGCTTGTGCATTTGACTAGTTTGAGATACTTGACTGTTAGGCCTGTTTTAGGAGTCGAGTTTTCGGAGGGCATGCCATCTGTATCTATCCGGGTTGAGATTCTAGGGAGTGTGTTTGATGAGTGTGAGTCCCTCCTCGATAATACAAGGCAGCTCTGGAAGAAAAGTATGATGAATGTTATGTCATGGCTGCGGCCAGAAGTTATGACTTCAGAGGCTAGATATGGATATAATGATGTTATGAATATGGAAGCCGACGAGCTTCTTGTCGCTGATGGTGATACTCATGCATCAAGACAACAAGTGAAGTTTGAAGTCTCTCGCTTTTATGAAGCTATTAAGCCATCAAAGTATTTTTTGGAAGTTGGACTTTCCTTTTATGATGGTTGCAGTACATCTTTTCTGAAGTTGACCTGATTCATTTTCTTGCAACAGGGACGCACCAATGCTGGAGGATAACCTTCCAGGCTTGCTCCCTGAACTACGACCATACCAGCATCGTGCAGCTTACTGGATGGTCAAGAGAGAAAAAGGTGATTTCGAGCATTTAGGTGGCAAAGAAAGAAGTCAGATTATAGCTCCTCTATGTATGCCTCTAAATTTGATCGACACATCTAGAAGAATTTATTACAATCCTTTTAGGTGCGTTCCTCAGTTCCTCAAAGAACATCTTTTTTTTTTTGTGATGCCAAATTGCCAATAGTAACAAAATCTCTTGACTTCGAATTTTGATTTGCCATAATTATTAGGCTCTGCTAAATTGTTTTCTTCTTGTTGTTGTTAACAATACTCCTATTATAGTACTACTACTTGTTACTATTGTTATTATCCTTATCATTGCTATTACTATTGCTACTAGTTATTACTACCACCGACGCTCAAATATTAATTGCTGAGACTTAGTAGCCAATTCGTACAGAGGTGTAATTTGAGTGGGTTTTGTTTTCCAATCTTTGTATAACAAAATGTCAGAGACTTAAGTGATCTCTATATTTGTTAATGTACCACATGTAATGAATGAGAGACATTATATTATGCAGTGGAAACGTCTCATTACATGGTACCTGCTCCGCATCATATGTTTCTGGAGGGATTCTCGCTGGTATGTTGACATTCTCAAATTGTTAAATCACAAGATGAATTAATGCTTCTTTACTTCAGTTATGGTTTATAATTTATTTGTTCTTTACTTTTTCTTTTACTTTCTTTTCTTTTTTATATGATATGCAAACATGCACCTAAAGAACCTCACTCCCTCCGTCCCTCAAAAATAGCACAATTTGAAATGACATGAGTTTTAATGCGCAATTGCTAAAGTAAGAGAGAGAAAGAGAAAATGTAGTAGAAGTAGGGTTTGTGGATTGTGGGGTCCGCACTATTAGTAGTGTTTAGTTGTTCAAAAGTTTCCTTATTTAGAACTAGTCTAATTTTAAGGGATGGACCAAAATGACAAAAGTAGTCTATTTTTATGGAACGGAGGGAATACCGAATTTCCTGTAACTCTGATGAGTTATTTTCCAGATATTTGTAATCTGTAAAAAGTTGTCCCCTTGGCCCTTACATTGAGAATTTAAATCCTTCCTCCATTCTCATTCTCTAAAGAATAATATCCTTCTTTTCCATTCATTTATGTATTTGAACTACCATTTTAGTGCTCAATTCAAAATCTGTATGTCTGTTTGGAAAATAAGAATGACTAATGGGTCTGCCCTTGTTGTCGGCAATCCTGAAATATAGATGAGATGGGCCTTGGGAAAACTATTGAGGTGCTCTCTTGTATATTCGCTCACCAAATGCCATCGTCTGAAGTTGCTACTGATTCGGATAACCCAATGCAAGTTGAAACATCTCAAAATTGTAATTTGAAAAGACTGAAAAGGGAGCGGGTCGAGTGCTTATGTGGTGCTGTCACGGAGAGCTACAAGTATAAAGGCATGTGGGTGCAATGTGACGTTTGTGATGCATGGCAACATGCAGATTGTGTTGGGTATTCAGTTAAAAGAAAAGGTTCAAAATCTCGAGGAGCTGATGCTGGAGAAAAATGCCAGGAGGTCTCAGTCAGAAACTCAAGGAAGAGTAGGAAAAGAAAGAAGGTTGCTGAAGTAGTGGAAATGGACAAAGAGCACATATGTCAGACATGCTCTTCCCTGATGCAGGCCATAGAATCTCCAATTGCTGCAGGTGCAACTCTTATCGTTTGTCCAACTCCAATATTGCTCCAGTGGCATGCTGAAATTCTTCGGTAACTGTTTTGTTCTTCGGCCTGTGTATGTATTTGAAGTTATGCAAAATATGGGTTTTTGGCCCTTTTTATCTTGCTTAACAGTTAGCTTTGACATTCTGTTTTGAGTTTTACCATTGCTTTGAATTTAGGTGAGCACTTTTACTGACACTTTGATCCACACTGACTTGAATATATACTCCACAAGCCAATGTGATTTGATTGAAGTATGCCCTTTTGCCCATGCTAAAGCCAAGTGTATATACCATACACTGAAATCGCCTGAACTGTTACTCTAATTAGTAATAAACTTAAGTTAATCTTGTTCAATCTGTCTGGTATATCCAAAACTCCTTGGAGCCTGGTCTTCTATAAAAGGTAATGCTATGTGTTGAAGGATTGGGCATGTTATTTTACTATGCAAAGAAACTGAGTCAGGTGAATATGTGAAGTATCTCATAATATAAGCCATCAATTTTTCAATATTAGTTATTCTCAATCCTACTAATTATGAAATATATGCTCATGGAGTTTTAGGATGGTGTACTAGCTTTACTCAGATGCAGGATTACAAAAATTTCGGACATTTGATTTTATTTTGTTTAATTTTGTTGGCTTATGTTCTATTTTGTTGTCTTCCATTGCCTGAACAGACATACAAATCCTGGATCTTTGAGAATATGCATTTATGGAGGAGTTAAACAGACATCCTTCTCCGATGAACCTGTTATTGACTTAGATGAACTTCTAAGTGCTGACATTGTCTTGACAACTTATGATGTTCTAAAAGAGGATTTGCCACATGATTCTGAGAGACATGAAGGGGATCGGCGTTTTATGAGATACAAGAAGAGGTAATTTATGGCACAATACACTCCTCTATGGTAGCATAACCACATTCAAGAGTTTATCTGAAGCTCTATTTCAGTTCCAGAATGTACAAATCCATGTTAACCAACCTAAATGATCTATGATGACATCATCTTGTTGCTTAAAGCATTTATTGCTAAGGATAGTTTTCCTTCTCTGTATTACCCAGTCCAGGCCCTCAGCCTAAGGAAATACATTTTCTGGTACTCGTATCTTTGCAAGAAGGTGCTATTAATCTTTTGTTTTGGTAAATAATTACCATCCAAGATTCCACCTTGGCCTTCCAAAGTTCCAATACCACCTCTCTTCCTCTTATTATTCTACCTAAGGGCCCATAAGTATCTCTCTCTCTCTCTCTCTCTCGCGCGCGCGCTCTTTTATTTTTCAGAACAGCCTGTGTGTTCTTTTCTGTGTTTAAGATTCCGTCGCCATGGCATTACAGTATTGTTGATTACATTATTTTGTTGGTTTATTTCACAGATACCCAGTTGTTCCAACTCTTCTGACCCGAGTTTTATGGTGGAGAATATGTTTGGATGAAGCTCAAATGGTGGAGGGCAATGCTGCTGCAGCAACAGAGCTGGCATTGCGTCTACATGCAAAACATCGTTGGTGTATAACAGGGACCCCCATACAACGGAAACTTGACGATCTATATGGGCTTTTGAGATTCCTTGGATCAAGTCCTTTTGATGTTCTCCGATGGTGGACTGATGTTATATCTAATCCGTATGAGGTATGAAACATATGGTGCTGATTCTTCTCAATGAAACTGTTGATATGCGTAACATTAATGCTTTTCCCGTGTCATTCTGGCTACACAATATTTGACACACCTTATTAAAAATTACTTCTAGATATTTTTGGTCACATTAATAATGCACATTTCTTTTTTCATGTGTGGGCCTTGTATTGTGCTTGGTAGTGTGTGCTTCTTGTGAATAGATTCATGATAATTGTTGTTGCTAAATTTTGGTTTATAGTTTTGTTAATTTTCTCTAATATTGCAGAAGGGAGATGGTAGAGCTATGGCTTTCACACACAACTTCTTTAAGCAACTTATGTGGAGGTCTTCGAAAGTTCATGTTTGGGATGAATTACAACTTCCACCTCAGGAGGAATGCGTCTCTTGGCTCTCTTTTTCACCAATTGAAGAGCACTTCTACCAGAGACAACATGAAACTTGCGTGGATGATGCCCGTGAAGTTGTTGAAAGCTTTAAGGATGATGTCAGAAACAAAACAACAGCAGGTAAGTATTTTCCTTTTAGATTATCTTTAGTTCTTCACATATTTTCCCACTCTTTCCAGATTCACCTAACCCGATCCTAATGTTATTCCTGTCCAGATTCCTCGTCATCTGACGCCTTAACTGAACGTTACATCACCAACGTGGAAGCTTCCAAGCTTTTTAACTCACTCCTAAAGCTTCGTCAAGCTTGCTGTCATCCTCAAGTTGGAAGTTCTGGTCTACGCTCTTTGCAGAAGTCTCCCATGACCATGGAAGAGATATTGTCGGTGGGTCAAATATGAGCGCAAGTTATCATTTTAGAAAAGGGGCCCTGCCTATATTGCAGTAATGTTAGTCTATTAGTTTGGTTTTCTTTTTGCAGGTTCTTATTGGAAAGACAAAGGTAGAAGGCGAGGAAGCCCTCAGGAAACTAGTTGTTGCATTGAACGGACTTGCTGGTATATCAATGATCAAGCAAGATTTTCAGCAAGCTGTATTATTATATAAAGAGGCACTGGATTTAGTTAAGGAGCACCGTGATGATTTCCGCTTGGATCCTCTGTTGAATATTCACATTCATTATAACCTTGCCGAAGCATTACCCCTCACTGATACTATCTCACAGGAGAAGTCTGTTTCAAAAAATTGTGAGAAAGTTTCAGAATCTGGTGTTGAAGAGAAAGATAATGATTTTATTGAAAAGGAAGAAATGAGTGGATGTAATCCCTGTTCGGGAGCTGTATCTGATGATTTACTTAATGTTCCGTCAAGCTTATTGAAAAATGGTGAAACAAATCCTGGCATTCAGCCTCATGTTTCACTACATATTCAATGGTTGAGAAGATCATGCGAGGATCTAAAACAAAAATTCTTGTCATTGTTTACTTCAAAGTTAACCATTGCTCAACAAGAGTTCAGGAGGTCATATGAACAGGTCTACGAAGCTTTTAAAAAAAGGAAGCATCAGCATGCAACTTGGTGGCTGGATGCCTTGCATCACATTGAACAAAACAAGGATTTATCGAGTATGTTGACGCAAAAAATAGGAGAAGCGCTTTCTGGGAATTTGAACAAGAAATCAAGGATTCCAGCCTGGTTAGTAATGGTTATGTTCCTGGTTCTACATGTTTTCTTTACCTTAACCTTGACAATCTTTCATATTTATATTGTTGCTTGGGATACTGGATTAGCTGGAAAGTGTTTATCATGAATTAATAATAATTACTTCATATATTTTCTGTGGATTATAATTTTTTCCAATTATAATTAGAGCTGTTACAGGCTGATTTCATATAACACTAATATTCATATTGTGTTTTCCAACAGCTTCCGCAGCATAACAACTCTAAAATATTACATTCAAACTGGTATGGATGCATTGGAAGAGTCAAGAGAAACTTTACTTGATAGACTCTTGAAAATTGACCAAACAATGGAAAATCCAAGAGAAGAGGACATTGCACTGGTGAGATACTGTAAGAAGTGCAATTCTAACTTTGATGGCCCTGCATGCACACATTGCGAGTTGGATGAAATATTTCAGGTCTGTAAATTTTCGTAACTTGTTTCATTTCACTAAAATATTATGGCATGCATTGCCTTGCTACCTCTTTCATAATGATTGCTTCTTATCAGGTTTATGAAGCTAGGCTGTTCCGTCTTAACAAAAGTAATAACGGGGAGGTGATTACCTCAGCAGAAGAGGCAGTGAATATGCAAAAAAAGCAATCTGCTCTAAATCAATTCTACTGGAACTTGTCACGAGAAGACAAGACTTCTGATTACCAAGATAATGGAAAGAAGAGGGAATTGATGGAGAAAGTGACGGTTCGTAGTTGCATTACTTGTTTTGTATTGTTTTTTTCTGGCATTAATGATATGATATATGAAAGTAAATGCCTTTTAAAAAGACTCATGTGAATCCTTGTCCTATTGACGCGTTGTTGTGTGCTAAGTGCTTGGCATGGAAATTTTAGTAAGAAATAAGCCTTAAAATTCTCTCTAAATCAATTGAAATTCTCAGAATTCTTTGGTTACAAACAAAACAGTTTCAATTTCACTTCCTAATGAACAATGGTCATCTTGTTCCAACAGTACACTTTGTCCTCTTGAATACTCTAGACTTAATAGTGGAATATACACAAATGGATGGTTGCACAACCTGCTCTAGAATCTCTCTACACAAGTTGTAGGAAATTCTATTGGGCATTGGACTAGGATTAGTGCATGAGTGTGATCCCACTATTTTTTGACATCTTCCAGATGGTTTAATTTAATTCTTCTATACAGACACAGATCATCATATTTTATTGCGTTGCTTCGTTGATGGTAGCATTACATGGATGCCATGATTTTTATGCTTGTACTATATCAGCATGGAGAGAACTCTTCCATTTTCATCCTTCATAATATTTTTCTTGCAGGTCTCTAAGTCACCTTCTGATATGGAGATTGCACTGACAATAATCAGAAACAACTCCAGGGGATTCTTAGGAAGAGACAGCATTTCAGCCGCCAGAAAGCAGCTTGATCTTCTTGAAGTAATGCACGCATACCTCAGTTGTCTGTCTAATCTGTGTGATACATCCATGATAGATTTGAAAATTCTTCATTCATCTTTGATGTTTGGAGAACTTCATCCAGATTTTTCTACATATTTTTTGCATTACCATCCCTTTGTGATGGTGGCATTTCTCTTTCATAATGTGCACAAAATGCACTTAATTTGGACACATATTAATATGTTTTGGCTAATTAAGGTTAGGAAACTCATATTGTTTGGTCTCTCAAGCTTTCTTTTCATCTGCCTTCTCAGTTACTTCGCAAGGAGTATGCTCTAGCAAGATCATTGGCTGTCTCTCAGGCACATGTTCTGCGTGCTCATGATGAAATAAAGATGGCTACCTCAAGGTTGCGCCTTAGAGAAGATGAGGATGATAAGTCTATTGAGGCTTTAAGTCCAGAAGAGCTGGATATGTCTAGTGTTGAAAATTCTGGTGAAAAATTTCTAGCTCTAGATGCATTGTCACGTATAAAAGGACATCTAAGGTATTTAAAGGTAGCTACAGAGCTTTGCTTTCTGGCAGCATATTGGTTTTTTCTCCTTGTTCCTACTTTGATGATCAATTTCCTTACAAAGCAAAACTGTTGTGTGTGTGATGTCCTTACAAACATATCAAAGCATCAGATACTCAACAACACTATGAGGAGAGGAGCAACATAATATACTTGATATAGCTATCTACATAAGTAAACATATGACATAATCACTGTGCCATATAGGATTTCTTATTGATAGAAGCTAATTTATATATTTGCTATTTGCTTGACAGGGTTTAGTACAATCTACACAGAACATCGAACCAAAATGCTTTAGTGCTTCAACTGTAGCTGAAGTAATAATACCTTCAGAAAATGGATTCAGTAGAGAATCATGCCCAGTTTGTCAAGAGCAGCTTGGTAGTCAAAAAATGGTGTTTCAATGTGGCCATGTCACTTGTTGTAAATGTAAGTCTGCATCAAACATATTCCTCTTTTGTTGCGTAAATAATGTTCATGCAAGAATGATGATTGCCTTATCACATCCTTGTAAAGTATTGTATTCTCTTTTTTCATAATCTGGGACATGCTTAAGAACAGGAAGCATTCTAACTACCTCATGACTAATAAATGAGTAAAATACTACAAATGGAACTTTACTAATCAATAGATAGCTACCAGGTTTATTTGTGATGACGGAGAGAAAGCTGATTTCACCTGGAAAATTCAATCATGATGATAGGGTAATATGCCCATCATGCCGGCGTGCCACTGATTTCGGAAATATTGCATTTGCTGATGATAGACAGGATGTAAAACGCCACACTTATGACAAAACTGAAACTCTTATTACTGTCCAAGGTTCATACAGTACGAAGGTAATGTCATTTATAACCACCTTGACTGATATTAAACATGCCTGTCAAGCTTGTGGTTGATTTGGCCTTGTAGATGCAAAATCTGCTTTTTTTTGTTTCTTCGGTAATTTCTTTCAATTTGATTTTTCCCTGACAATGCATCACTGTCTTTCAAAGATTGAAGCAGTGACAAGGAGAATTTTGTGGATCAGCTCTACAGAACCCCGGGCAAAGTTTCTTGTTTTTTCCAGTTGGAATGACGTCCTTGATGTGTTACAGCATGCCTTTGCTGCCAACAACATAAGCTTTGTCAGGATGAAAGGAGGAAGGTAGGTGCTTCTCCATGTGCTTTTTTTAGTAAAAGCTGTTTTTGGGTAATTCGAGCTATTTGATCTTATGCACAACATGATTTGTCATTTGGTAAACCTATAGTTTGGTCGCATTTATCTTTGGCTTTCTTTGTATCTTTTGCATTTCTGGAATCGCATTTTAGGGAAATAGGAGTTTTATCACATCATTTAGATGAAGTTCTTCTCTCATGCCTAAGATGACGATTCTTAAAGTTTACACAGTGACATTAATACAAGAAAATCACTTGATTACTTTCTCATTATAATTTGTCTTGGTGTGACTCTAGGAAATCACAAATTGCTATCAGAAACTTCACAGGACAGAAGAGCAATGCTATAAAAAGCAATAAGGAGCCAGGAGACAATACAGATACCGAGTCCCCCAAAGTGTTGCTACTCTTAATCCAACATGGAGCGAATGGGCTAAATCTTTTGGAAGCTCAGCATGTAATTATGGTAGAGCCGCTGCTTAATCCAGCAGCTGAAGCACAAGCAGTTGGTAGAGTGCACCGGATCGGACAGGAGCATAAAACACTCGTGCATCGTTTCATCGTATGTGCTTTATCTTCTCTTATATTCAATATTTGCAAAAGACATGTCTATTGCCCTATTGCTGACCCCCTTCTTGCTTACTTATGGACAGGTGAAAGACACCGTTGAGGAAAGCATATATAAACTGAATAAGAGTAAGAATACGAGTTCATTTATCAGTGGGAATCGCAAGAACCAAGATCAGCCATGTTTAACGTTTAAGGACGTGGAGTCCCTTTTCAGAGTAGCTCCTGCTGCCAAGAAAGAAGACGAGACGCCGGTTGGAAGCTTGAGTGATCTTCCAGCTTCGGTTGCTGCTGCCATTGCGGCTGAAAGAAGATTAATGGAGGCAGAAAGATAGCATCTGCTGTTGTGAAGTAGATTCCAGATTAGCTAGGAAATCATGTGATCTCTACTACACGTTATTCTATCGCAATTGTTTGAAGCTTAAGATCACATGTTTAGATTGTTTATATGGTAGGCGTATATGTATTCAACATATTGTAGGAATTAGGAAAGGTCAGATTAAATGTTATAATACCATTGGTTGTAATGTTAAATTTGTACAAATACACCATGATGATGACGATGCCATACTTTAGCATGCTGTAATTAAACTATGTAGTGCATGTTTTAATATAAACTAAACTGTATTACTACATTTTTTTATTCTACTTAATTGTTTTTTAGTTTATCGATGTAGAGACATCTAAGTGGATATGTTTGATCATATAGAATTTGGACCGCTTAAATTTGATGACTTCGTTTAAAGTCCATTAGATTATCAGAAGATTATTATATTAATTATCTTCAATAATAAATTGTACTATGTGGATATTAATTCATATAAATGTGGAGTACCGCTAAAGTAATTTCAGGTCTGGTAAGTCTATATATGGATAATGGATTAGCTACCATTTATTCAAGTAATGAAAAAGATAGGCTAGGAAAATTGTTACAAAGTCCAATTATAGGACCAGAAATTTGTGGAATGCGTAAATGACTTGAATTGCCACCTATTTCAAATAATACATGTAATGGAATCTTGCAAGCAACAAATAAAAGAAAAATGCCACACATATTATGATAGTAGCTTGTTATATTTCTTTATTAATTTGTATAGAATATAATAGTCATAAAAAAATACTACTACTATTCCCTCTATCCTATTAAAAACGCTTTTCTTTTTGATTTTTCCATTAAAAATAATAAATTTTCTAAATGAAAATAGCTTTATCTCACATTTTCTCACTTTTACTTTATTCTCTTTCCACTTAACTCACAAAATAATACTTTATCAGATAAAATTTCGCATAAAAAAATGTAAATGTTGCATATTTAGTGGGACGAAAGAGTATAATTTTTTAAATAAATTTTTTTATTAAATCAATAACAAATACTAATAAACAATTTATACTCAATCAAAATTATAGACCTGTTAAGTGTTCACATGAATAATATTACACCAAAGTCCAAACAAAGGTACGAAAAGTAAATAATCACCCAATGCGTCACGCATCAAAATTTTCAAACTTTTAATAACTAAATTTTGTACAACCAAAATAAGGTTATATTAATAATTTAATGTATTAATTATATATTAAAATAATAAATATAGTAAGTGGACAAGTTAAAAGATTTATTAGCCTTTAACCTCATTTTTTGTTTTTATATTTAAATTTCCTTTCTATTATTTTAAAAATTTGAATTAAAGTATGCACTAATTACATGTATGATTTACTAAAAAAACTAAAAAAATTATACCCAAATTATAAATATATGACCACAATATTATGCACTTTCCATGTAGTATATATGCATTCATATATTTTAATTAAATGCATAAAAAACCTATTACTTTTCAAATAAACTAGTTCGTACAAAATTTGGTCTAGATTTGTTGATTGAAATATCAAATTCAACCCTTTTAAATATGAAAGCAACGTGTCAGCTACACATAGTGGCGCGTGGCCCCCGCCACGCCACCTTCCCATTCTCCCAAAGCTATAAATACCCATGACTAGGGTTCCAATTCTCACTAAAACCTTCCCCAAATCTTCAATCTAGGTCAATTTCACATCTTCAATTTTCGCAAAGCAACAGCCATGGAAGCTGCAGTTTCTCACCCTAGAGCAACTTATCATCACTTTTCCACCTTCTCGCCCAAAATTGGGGCATTTCGCCCTAACGCCTTGCCACTCACGGTTCGAATCAATCAGAGGAGTAATTTGAAAGTGATGAAATGCGCGAAGGCGGATTCAGTTCCTGCGGCGGAGCAGAGACTGGTGCTGGGGAATGAAGAGGTGTCGGATATGGAGGAGGAGTTGAGGAAACTGAACGGGAAGTGCGGAGGGATAGGAGGGATAGTGGAATTGATGGAGTGTCTAGAGAGAGAGGCGATAATGGGAGACGATGAGGGGAGAGAGCCGACTGATTACAACCGGAGAGCCCTCATTTTCGACCGGAGTTCTAGAGTGTTCCAGGCTCTCAAGCAACAGTCACAAACACTGGACACAACCTCTGCTTGAGCTCTTTGTTTCTTCTTCTTTTATGTTGAAGGGAATGCTCTTCTCTGTTTCTATCTCATCTTTCAAGTTCAGTTTTTAGATAATATAATCATGAAAAATCATGTAAAAGAAGTTGATTTCAATGTTATAAACTAGTTATTCACTTTTTGTTCTTTAAATCTACTTTGCTCTTTTGCTCATTCTAAAAGGAAAATCTTGATTGATCAATAGGTAATTTTTTTTAAAATGATCGATTATTATCGTAACTTCTAGTAGCACAATTTTCACGTGCCTGAAAATTTTTGAAAAAATTTAAAAATATGATTGATTGGATATTCTATTAAACAACTTCATTTAAGTAGCCAAACGTTCTTTCTCCATGATAATTTCAATAAATCATGTTATATTTAATTTTACCCAAATTCAAGATAATAGAATAATTTAGAAAAAAATATCAAACAATCACTTTTCCAAAAGTTTCGAGATTGATAGAAAAAAATTGATCGAACCTGAAAAATTTTCTACACTAGGTTCAGACTATTAGATAATTGACTATTAGATAATTGAGTAAAATATCAAAGTAATTGAGTAAAATATCAAAGTCTCATTTTTTAAAAGTTTTGAGATTGAAAAAAATTGACCAAATTTCCCGATAATTTATCCTTCGTAAATAATAAAACCCCATATTACATGTCAGCACTAAATAATAATACTCCTTTTGTCCCACATTACTTGAGGCGTTTCTTTTTGGCATGAGATTTAAAAAAGTCATGTTTAGTGAGTGGGAGAATAGAGTAAAAGAAAGAAGAGAGAGCAAAGTAAAAGAAAAATTAAAGTATGTAAGATTAAATATTTTGTTTTTAGTCAAAAAAGGAAATGACTCAAGTAACTTGGAGCAACCTAAAAAGAAATACGACTCAAGTAACTTGGGACGGAATACTGCATTACACGAAGAAGAGAAATTCAGAATCCTGATTAATTATGCAAATACAAACATCATGCTACCAAAATTATGGTCCTAATAATAACGCCGTATCCTACAACAATTGAGCTATGTCCTAAAATAACAAAAAGCTAAGAAATAAAACAATTAAAGATGAAATCAGCAGAACTTCCAGTGGTTGTTGCAGTTTACACAGGTGACAAACGTAGTCATGGGCTCATCAGCACTCCTCGTCTGCATCTGATAGTAAGTGCACTCCTTTTTCTTGCACCGGCCGCATCTAAACTCGTTCGTGCTAGCTTTCGGTGCAGCTGCTCGTTCGCTGTTGAACAACGCCTTCTGCTTTATCTCTTCGTTCTGTACCTGCCTTGCATCACTAGCCATTTGCTCAGGCGTCAGTTCCAGAATCTCAGGTGGCGAGAACTCCCCAGTCAGGACTTTCCTCCGGAAATCCGGGTTGTTTTGATCCTTGATGTTGAACATCACCGACCTGTACTTGAACTTGTGCTGGCCGTTGGACTTGCCCCACTTCTCAAACATGGCGGTCTCCACTTGAACAGCAACTCGGTTTGGGTCATGTTGATCAATGCTTTGTTTCAAATCCGCATCAGCCTCACCATATACTTTGCACAATGCTTCTGCCAGAATTTCCCGGACTTTGTCCCTCACTGGGTCTTTGCAGGATACAGGAGACGACAGTTTTGGTGGTGGTTTTTGCACTGAAGATTTCTGGACATCGACTTTCTCAATTTTAGAGCTGGAGGAACTTCCTGACTTTGTGGACTTACCATAACTGTCCACCATCAATTTCTTAGGAGCTGTAGAGTTTTCAGATTTCATTGAGTTTGTCCTCTGGAAATTCTTCGCCTCATCAGCTTCTGAACGAGACTCAGTTTTCGCATAATCACCATTTTCACTAGTTTTCGCAGAATCGCCATTTTCACTATTGCCATTCTTCTTGTTTTTCATTGTTTCTTTGACAATTATGCCTTTCCAAATATCAACCACATCAGAAGCCAGCGCTTTGATCTTATTGCTTCTATGTTTAGTCAGTTGGCGAAGACGTTTACCCACCTGAAATAAGTTAAATAACGTAAGGGAATCAAACTAGAGATTGAATAAGTTAAATAAGTTAAACAACAAGATCCCATGATGCTCTAAGGCTCTAACATCTAATCAGTTGCTAAGGGAGTAATACCGCTCAATCAATAGGTTGGAACCAGACAACTCAGAATCACCAACCTCACTATAATCTGCTGTAGATGTGTGCAAGTAAAACGGAGAGCAATTCACACCAATGTACCAAATGCATCAAGAAAAAAGTGCACAGAGAAAATAGAATAGGGTTTCGATTCTGTATCAATTCTGTTTTGGGGTTACGGATGCTCGAAACTTCATGGGTTTAAAGCCTAAGCTTTAATTTAAAGTGGTGATTTCTATGAATCCCTGATTAAGGAACTAAAATAATCAAGAATGAATGAGGATTACTTAATACACACTACTCACACACACACACACACTATCCTATCTCTCTCTGGTGACTCAACTAATCAACTTACACCTAGTTATGATTTTTACATGTTTCAACTTTTCATCAGTTTCATAATATTTGCAAAGAGTTCCATGTGCTCTTATGATTTACACCTTGGCCTTATGTCTCAGAAAGCCTCGAGGATTGAAAACACCTTGCAACCCATGCGTAAAATCTCTAATTAATGGCGAACCTCTAAAATAGTCACGTGCCCACCAGATAGTTTTGCATAGGATGATTAAGATTCCACCCACGGACAATAATTAAATCAACTTTTTAGATACGACTATATTGCAAGGATACATGCCAATTGAAACTTGATTTGGATGGTTGATTAGTTGTAGCCTATATGATATTTGGAAGGAAGGCTCTGTGTGATGCTTTCTAAGGTTACATTATGCAATTTTAAAAAAAATCAAAACAACACCAAGACATACTCTATATGTTGTCACGGAAAAAAACTTACATCTAAAATCACAATGATACACTAGAGGACATAGGTACCATGTATGGGTTGAGCAAGGAAGTCTAGGTATGAAGGCAATCAAAGTAATAAATGTATCTGCACCCTCTAATATTTTACAATTATTGAATCATAATGGAACAAATCAGGTCACACGCTAAGTTTTTTCTTATTACTGAATTTTGCCACATGGAAATGGAAATAGTCATTAAATATATCCTTCCATCATAAAACTTGGGCCAAAAGATTACATAAGTAGGTCACCTTTATGTTTTAACTAATTGAACGTATCTTGTCAGATTAGGTAGTGAATTGGAAAGATATTGCCATCAGAGATATATCAGCTACGATAGTATAAAAATCACGATGATGTCTAGATTCATCTCACATGTGATGTGATTAGAAACGCCACATTCTAAAGTCAAATTGATATATTCTCAAAATATTCACAATATGAATCCAGGGCCACCAGGGGATAACACATTTGAGTACTGTCCATGTTTGAAGACTAATAATAAAGAAAACTAACCACAGTTGGACCATCTAATGATACCCTCAAATTTTTACACATTGCATGTAATACTAATTGCAATCAAAATCAGATCTGCGGGTGGATTTGATTTTCAAAGCAATTTGAATGGGACTAGATTAACAAAACAGGATTCCAGGTAATAAAACAAAAACCCACCCACAACCGCATGAGGCACAATAATTCGTATATATACCTTTGCATTGACATGATAACGCAACATGAAAAACAACATTACCAAATGCATAAAAATAGTTAACATACCTGTGTGGATACAAGGACTTGATAATTAACAGGGAACTTTTTGAGTTGCTTTAATGCATCGACGCATCGATCCACCTCCGCAGGAGATTTCTCAGACCCATCCGCAGCTCTCTTCACAGACTCGAAAAGCTCAGTCAGCTCCTTCTCCATTATCCCTATCTATCAGATGTCAAACAGCAACCATATCAAATTGTTTTTCTATAAAATCAAATAAAATAATCAGACAATCGTTTCTACAAACAAAAAATTTAATGATTTTACATAAAATTCACACATCAAAAAGCATTCTAGGGTTAGGTAACAATGTCAATATATCAATTTAAAATTGTCGAACTCCGTGAAGAAGTTAATTATAACGAGAGTTAAGAATCCGTTCCTGAAAATCACTAGAGACCTTCCATTCCAATTTTCGTTGTTTTCGAAACAGATAGGATAACAAAAAACACGGCACCTATTTTCCTGGGCAAAAGAGATTTACAACGAGTAACGGAAGCAGGAAGAGCACCTGAATAGAAATTGGCAGCTAGCCCTCGCCGGAGATGGCGTCGATAGCAGAGTTCGTAGGCGTTACCTACGTAAATTGAATCGATGGAGCAGCCTCTTGACAATGTCAGAGCGGCGAAGATGTATTGAATAATGATGAAGCTGTTGATGATAACTGAAAAAGGATTTGAGTTTTAAGGTGGAGCGACCGACCGCAATATTGGGCTTGGGCTATTTCTTCTTTCAATAATGGGCCTATATATACATCTTGCCTTTAATTTATTTATTGGATGAAAAAAATTCAACTTAATTGGTAGAGATTTTTTTCCAATCAATACTTGGTGGTTCAAGCCATTATGGTCTCGGGACAAATTTGCAACTAAAAAAACAAAGATAGTGAAAATCATATTAATTAAAAGGTAAATTATTATAAAATGATCGATTATATTGTAACTTATAGTAGCATGATTTTCACGTGATAGAAAAAAATTAAAGATGTGACTCATTAGGTATATTGAACAACTTCATTTAAGTAGCCAAGCATATGATACATGTGATATTTTTCGTAGCCAAATGTTCTGTCTACATGATATTATTCGTAGTCAAACACTCTATCACATAGTAATATTTTTCATAAACCACATTCTACTCAATTTCACCAAATTCAATATTATAAAACAATTTAAAAAAATATTAGTACATAATGATTTTTCAAAAAGTTTCAAGATTGATCAAAATTGACCGAACTTTGAAAATTTTCTGAACAAATTCAAAACTAGGACTCTAGGAGTATAAGACAATGGAGAAAAATACTATTAAAGTTAGATCATTTTTAAAAATTTTGAGACTGACAAAAAATTGACCAAATTTCCCCATAATTTATCCTTCGTAAATAATAAATCTCCATATTACATGATCTGCACTGCATAATAATACTGCATTACACAAGAGAAATTCAGAATCCTGATTAATTATGCAAATACAAACATTATGCTACCAAAATTATGGTCTTAATAATAACGCCGTATCCTACAACAATTGAGCTATGTTCTAAAATAACAAAAAGCTAAGAAATAAAACAATTAAAGATCAAATCAGCAGAACTTCCAATGGTTGTTGCAGTTTACACAGGTGACAAACGTAGTCATGGGCTCATCCGCACTCCTCGTCTGCATCTGATAGTAAGTGCATTCCTTCTTCTTGCACCGGCCGCATCTGAACTCGTTCGTGCTAGCTTTCGGTGCAGCTGCTCGTTCGCTGTTGAACAACGCCCTCTGCTTTATCTCTTCGTTCTCCATCTGCCTTGCGTCACTAGCCATTTGCTCTGGCGTCAGTTCTAGAATCTCTGGTGGCGAGAACTCCCCAGTCAGGACTTTCCTCCGGAAATCCGGGTTGTTTTGATCCTTGATGTTGAACATCACCGACCTGTACTTGAACTTGTGCTGGCCGTTGGACTTGCCCCACTTCTCAAACATGGCGCTCTCTACTTGAACAGCAACTCGGTTTGGGTCGTGTTGATCAATGCTTTGTTTCAAATCCGTGTCAGCCTCACCATATACTTTGCACAATGCTTCTGCCAGAATTTCCCGAACTTTGTCCCTCACTGGGTCTTTGCAGGATACAGGAGAAGACAGTTTTGGCGGTGGTTTTTGCACTGAAGTACTGAATTTCTGGACTTCGGCTTTCTCACTTTTGGCGCTGGAGGAACTTCCCGACTTTGTGGACTTACCATAATTGTCCACCGTCAATTTCTTAGGAGCTGGAGAGTTTTCAGATTTCATTGAGTTTGTCCTCTGGAAATTCTTTGCCTCATCAGCTTCTGAACGAGACTCGGTTTTCGCGGAATCACCATTTTCACTATTTCCATTCTTCTTGTTTTTCATTGTTTCTTTGACAATTATGCCTTTCCAAATATCAACCACATCAGAAGCCAGCGCTTTGATCTTATCGCTTCTATGTTTAGTCAGTTGGCGAAGACGTTTACCCACCTGAAATAAGTTAAATAATGTAAGGGAATCAAACTAAATATCAATACCAAATAAACAACAATATCCTATGATGCTCTAACATCTAATCAGTTGCTAAGGGAGTAATACTGCTCAATCAATAGGTTGGAACCAGACAACTCAGAATCACCAACCTCACTATAATCTGCTGTAGATGTGTGCAAGTAAAACTGAGCAATTCACACCAATGTACCAAATGCATCAAGAAAAAAGTGCACAAAGAAAGTACTACTAGTACATATGCAGGCGAGTAACTCGCATTTAGGGTTTCGATTCTGTGTTAATTCTGTTTTGGGGTTATTGATGCTTGAAACTTAATGGGTTTAAAGCCTAAGCCTTCATTTAAAGTTGTGGTTTTTATGAAGCCCTGATTAAGGAACTAAAAAAATTCAAGAATGAAATGAGGGAGTGCACTTACCGTCAAATTTTAACACATGCCTGTAATATTAATTCTAATCAAAATCAGATCTTTGGGTGCATTTGAGTTTCAAAGCAATACGAATGGGACTAGATTACCAACACAGGATTTCAGGTAATAAACAAAAACCCACACAGAAACACATGCGGCACAATAATTCGTATATATACCTTTGCATGGACATGACAATCACAACATTACCAAATGCATAAAAATAGTTAAAAATACATAAAAATAGTTAAAAAAAAACCTGTGTGGATACAAGGACTTGATAATTAACAGGGAACTTCTTGAGTTGCTTTAATGCATCAACGCATCGATCCTCCTCCGCAGGCGAGTTCTCAGCCCCATCCGCAGCTCTCTTCACCGACTCGAAAAGCTTAGTCAGCTCCTTCTCCATTGTTCCTATCTATCAGATGTCAAACAGAAACCATATCAAACTGTGTTTCTAAAAAATCAACTTAAAAATCAGACAATCAAACTACAAACAAAAAAAATAAATGATTTTACATAAAATTCACACATCAAAAAGCATTCTAGGCCCTAGGGTTAGGTAACAGTGTCAATATATCAATTCAAAATTTTCGAATTCCGTGAAGAAGTTAACTATAACGAGTGATAAGAATCCGTTCCTGCAAATCACTAGAGTCCGTTTCCATTCCAATTTCAGTTGCTTTCGAAACAAACAGGATAACAAAAACACGGCACCTATTTTCCTGGGCAAAAGAGATTTACAACGAGTAACGGAAGCAGGAAGAGCACCTGAATACAAATTGGCAGCTAGCCCTCGCCGGAGACGGCGCGATAGCAGAGTTTCGTAGGCGGTACCTACGAAAATTGATGGAGCAGCCTCTTGACAATGTCAGAGCGGCGAAGATGCGTTGAACGATGATGAAGCTGTTTGATGATAACAGAAAAAGGATTTGAGGTGTAAGGTGGAGCGACCGCCCGCGTTATTGGGCTTGGGCCGAGCTAATACGTCTTATTTCTTCTTTCAATAGTGGGCCTAAATCTAATCTTACTAGTTCTTAGTTACCTATTTTATTTATATTTTAATCACATTTATTGCCTTTAATTTATTTATTGGATGAAAAAAAGTTTCAACTTAATTGGTAGAGATTTTTCTCCAATCAATAGATTGCTGGTTCAAGTCATTATTGGTTCAAGTCATTATGGTCTCGGTGTACAACTAAAAAAACAAAAGATACTCCAAATATATATTGACTTTTCCTTTTATTGGATATACATTTTTTTAAGTTCTTCTAATCTTAGGTCACTATTAATCTTATAATAGTTAGCTTTAATTACAACCGATGAGGTCTCTTCCAACTTGAGGTACCAAGCCTCTCTTTCACAACTCACAAGTCTTTGATTCAATTTTCTTTTTAGATTGTAACATCTTTACTTTATGACTCATTTAGATAGTGATTAATAGAGCTAAATGAGAAGATACTAATATTTACAATAAAACTAATTTATAATATTAAATAACATGCATTAAACAAATGAAGTTATTTTACAGTTGGAGCTTTACGGATAGTTGATGTGGAAATTAAACTGTTTGGAAAACAAATAATACTAGAATTTCATATTTTAGCAGTGGCCGTGATGTATCACCTAGAACTTGAGATTTTAGTTGTTGTGGCAGTGATATAACACCTAAATACTAATATTGCCAAAATAACTCAACAATATGATGAAATCCTCGGTATACCAAAGTATTCAATGAGGGCAAGAAATGAAAGAGAAAGAGAGAAATCAATAGCTTGTGCAAATTAATCCAAAAAAACAAGTACAATGTAGCTTTTACTGGGAAAAGCGTGATTACATAAAATCATTATTATTATTTCATAATCTCTGCTCAGAGTTGCATCAGAAAATCATTACAAAAAGGTTGGATGTGAGACCAAACGCTGCTCTTCACTTCTCTTCAGGCGCAGGTTTCTCAAAAAATGTCTTCCTAATCCAGTCAAAAGGCTGCTCAAATCCCATAAACCAAGGAAAATAAGATCACATTAACCAGAACTTACAAATGAGTAGAATCATATATTTATTCAATTAAAAAAACATAGATGTAAATCTTCACATCTTGTACAAGCCGGACTGGCAACTATCGGCACAACAGATTTCCAAAACAAGATAACAACTTGGTTATGTAGGATATGTAGCAACACAAATTTGATCACACTTTTTCCAGTCCAAATAGAAGTTTTTCAAACAAATTGGTCTCATGAGATTCATCATTCACACATTTATTACTAACACATCATGCTGCAGATGGTTCATGGTTGATTTTAGATAGAAGTAAAACTGCAAATGGAATTACTTATTGATGGGTGTGTAAAACACTAGTTGTGAAAAGTGGCCTGGTAATTTTTAAAGAAGTCGTGGACATGATATTTTTCTTCTATCATTCGAAATGTATGCAACACAAATGATTAACCCTACTACTAAAGATGCCAATGATCTTAACCCAGAGCTTACAAGGCAGACTTGAGATACACTTTAAAGACTAGGTTCACTTTCAAACCCCGCCACTACATGAAGCCAAGGGTTAATCAAAACAAAGAGAGCCAAGTGACACTGACAAGTAACAAACTGAAGAAACGGTCTCATGTCATGACCAGTAAGATATATCGTTGTGGGAGTATACCAGAACTAGCATACTCTTTCATCAATGGTCACTTTGCATTTTGCTTTGCATATTACACTTTAGATAACATCATCGGACTCATTGAAATGTACAGACCAGGTAACGAATTATGCACTACTTTTACAGATACAAATCACCATAGGTATTAGGTACCTGACAGTTGCACAAAAGGATTTAAAGATGTGTAGAAGTGAAATGCATCCAACCATCTTTTATGGACTTCTTATGTACAGGGAACGGTAGAACATATATTAGGATAAAACAAAATGGTAGATTAAAATAGGGGAGCGTGTTCAGCTTACTACATATTGAAAGCCTGAAGATGATAACCGCCCAAAAAAAAATCTTAACATATTTCATGCTTTATATTTTACAAAATAAATCAGTCTATTTGCATATGCCTTTCTTATTATTTTCATATGTCCGTGACTCGCATTTCATTTTTGCATCTAAAATGAACAATGGCTAAGAAGTCGTGAAAATTTTAAGCTCATAGCATTAGAGACGAATTAAAGCTACTCATATTTTCTGCATCCACGGAAATGAGCAGATGTAAAGCATGAGGATCGAGATCTAATTCAAACAATAAATAACACAAATGACAATATACTAACACGTGATTACAACACCTTCACCATTAATAAAACACGCGATTACAGGATCAAACAAGAAATCCACCAGTCGCAAATCGTAAATAAAAAAAACAGGGAAATCGAAATATCGGTACCTGAACAAGGTAGATAGCGGCGGTCCCGGCGGTGACGCCCCAAAGAGCGGCGGCCTGTACATCGGTGGGGTGGAGGCGGGGACGGAGCTTGGATAGACCCGATGCTGCAGCTGGTGGCGCCATAATCGAAGAATGCGAAAACCCTAGATCGATTGAATTATCAAATTGAGATGGAATGTTGAAGCGCAAAAGTGGCAATGGAAAATGGAGTTTATATTCAATGGAATAAACTTAACTAGGTCGTCGCTCAACCATTTCCCCAAAAATATGATAATACTAAAAATAATTAATTCTGCATTACTATTATTTTGATAAAAAAATGGAGTAATTGTTTCCAAATTTACAATCGACAATTAAGTAGAATTATTAATTTTAGATTAATCGCAAAATCTAGATCAATTCAAAAAATCGTAAATTTAACAAATCGTGTTTCGTATTTAAATTGATACTCAATTGAATCACGAGTAAACTTTTTTGAATAAATTCATCAATATTTTCAATCATTAAATGAAATGGAACTTTTGGTTGCTTTTATGGCTAATATTGACTCATTAAAGTCCGACATAATAAATAAGACAAAGATTTCGATCACAATAATCTTACAAAGGAAATAAAAAGTATAAAACCAATGAATCCATTTATCGCAAAATGTCCTACACATAGTTTGATGGAAGGTCTCATATTGAGCTCGACATTTGGTTGCTCTTACTCTCAGGAGTTTGAGCCGTTTTGATCGGTTTCCGGCCTTTGTGTGGGCCCCCGATGATGCCAAACCTCTCGAACTGCTTCTGCCTTGCCCTCGCCCTCTCCTTCTCCTCTTCCGACTTAGAAGAGTAGCAATACGGGCAGCAGACTCCGTACTCCCATTCCGGAGCTTCCATGTCCGCATCACTCACTGGTTTCTTGCAACCGTAGCAGAGTTTGTACGTCCCCTGCACCAGCCCGTGCTCAACAGACACTCGTTTATCAAAGACAAAACATTCCCCTTCCCACAGGCTCTTGTCCTTGGGGACTTCCTCGAGGTATTTCAAGATTCCGCCTCGTAGATGATAGACCTGGAGCATTTCAGCTTGAGTCAGAAAGACCTAGTAACCAGCTGGATCATTGTATTTCAAGAATATCGATATCTAACCTCTTTGAATCCTCGGCTAAGGAGGAAGCTCGAGGCTTTCTCACACCGGATCCCACCAGTGCAGTACATAGCCACCCGGGGCATCTTCTTCTCCGTTTGCTCATCTATGGTCTGTTCAGAATCAGCTTGGCCTACGGCATCATCTGGTTCGTTTAGTTTGAAACTGTCATCCACCCACGTTGGGAACTCTCTGAATGCTGTTGTACAGGGATCAACTGCCCGCTTGAACTTCCCTATTCTGGTTTCATAGTCATTGCGTACATCTATCACCACCTGGACAGCGCAAATTTATGCAAAAGAAAAGATCGAGTTGTTAGAGATTAATGCATAAAAGAGCAGAAATATGTATCAGTATGGAGTTGTTAGAGATTAATGCATAAAAGAGCAGAAATATGTATTACTATGGCGGAGTCGAAACTACAAAATGCTAGGAACCAACTTCATATGCAACAACTTACACAAGGAAGAATAATTTACCAACTATTATTACATTCAATAGATAATACTCGACGGCGAATTAAGACCACAACTGATAACTGGATAATCTTTGGGTGATCTCTACTGCTCCACAAAGGCCAACGTTTGGTCGTTTACATCTTAACAATTAGGTTTGAAGAAATATGAACATGGTTGGACCAGAGGCACAACTCCAAACTACAGACAATAGGTGATAAATGATAACACTTGGTATGATGTCACAATTATATACGCTGACAAGGAAAATCATCGCAACCAAGTTAACCATACTACTAAACATGCAATAAAGATATTACCGTATCTGGATCGCTGATCAAGTTATTCCACTCCCCGGGGCTCACATAGGTACCAACTCTCTCAGTTGGTGATACAGAAGGCATTCCTAGCGTGACTATCTGCAAACAATGAGCAAAAAGTTGTAGCTACCTTCTAGTAAAAGTTTTTTTGAACAACAATTAACAAGCAAATATTTGGTCACCTCTTTTTTCAGCTTGACCCTCACATGATCCCATCGGAAGGGAGCATCTTCCCCGGCAGCGAGAGGAGAACTCTCCATATGTCCGTGGTGAATAGCTTCTTCCTCAGGACTCACAGGGGACTCAATGCACCTCAGCCCCTTTAACCGTTCATCAGCCTGGATGAAATTAAGCACTTCTTCTACGGAATCACAGGTTCCGCACATGGTTCCGTTGATCCCTTCTGGTGCAAGTATTATGCCCCCTGACACACGCTGAGGGTATCAGCTTAGTGAGGCATGACTTGTATAAAAGGGTATTTTCATTAAACAGGTAACTCAAAAATGCCACAGGCAGAAACCTTGTGTGCCTGTGTCGAGTGGGGTGCTAAAGCATGCATAAAGGACATGAACGATCTAACATTTTTATCGAAGTCACTATGCCTAGATGGCTCATTGCACCAGACAGCAATCAGCTTCTTCATCAAAAACCACTTGACAACATTTTATGTTGTAAAATGGTAGACCATGAGATCACAGAGATTCAAGGAAAATTGGGTACATATAGCAATCAACACGAGACTTATTTTGATCCTCGACATATCAATATAACAATCAAACACATGGAATAACTTGTACATATAGCATGAATTATCCATTACCCTCAAAATTGGGTACACATAGAGTTAGTATCTTCTCCACCTATCCTCCCCCAATTATCCGCAGCAAGGGTTTCACATACGAACATTCGATTCAACACATTGAAGAACTCAGTATTTTAGCAATTAAAGTTCAAAGAGCACATGAATCACATTGAAAAAACACAAATCCAGCGTCTCAGTAGTTTATAAAGAGCAAAACGCCCTAACAAGAGAGAGAGGGAGATTCTACCAGCCGCTCACAGAGCTCTTTCAGCGGCTTCCGTAAATGAGCATGGTCCGGGAAATCAGCAAACTTGTAGAACGAAACCACCACCAATGGACACTCCAAGCTTTCTGCGGCAGTCGCGCCAATCGAGAAGCTTCTAGTAGCGAAGCTTTGAGAGAGATGGATAGTAGGCGAGGGGAAAGGGGGTTGAGCAGAATCAGGAAAATGAGGAAAATTTGTAGATTTGGAGGGTAATTCTGAATTGGATTTAGTCATGGCGAGAGAAGGATTTGGGTTAATTGAAGTGGTGGCAGAAGATGAAGATAGCATTCTGAGCGCCGCCGCGGAAGCAGTTCTTTTGTTGAAGATGAGAGAGTGAGAATGTATCCAAACATGGTGTCCTATTAAAACCATTCTATTGTTTGGTGAATACAATTTGCAGTCATGGGATGGATATATAGTAGTCGCGTTTTGGTGATTCCCGTTTGCAAGTATATCGCGTTTTGGTGATTCCCTTTTACCAGTGTAATAGAGTAATAGTAGTGCATTATTAAGCAATTCATTGGGCCCATTTAGGCTAATTAAGCCCAATTATCGATTTATTAAACCATCTCCTGGTCAAAGCCCAATTCATAAGAAGCCCATTTAACCTTTTATTAGTATTATGTTTACAACCCTAAATACATGCCACGTTTTCTTCTTCCTCCTGTAAATGTACTTCTTCAGTTTTTTTATGATCCCATTTTCAAAACACAAGCAAAATTAGACATCGATGCGATTTTGAAAATATTTTGCATGTGGGAATATAGTAAAGTAGCATATAAATCATGGTGCATCTTCAATAGAATCTTATGGAAATTATATTTCTATTTTCTTGACTAAATAAGTTAACGTGGAATTGATAAAAGTCATTATAGTACTCCACTAGATAACGGGTTTTTAAGGGCATTCGAGAATGTAGATAACGGTTTCTCAAGGGTGTTGTACTTTGGGGATACAACAATGGGTCTCACTAAATTAGCTTATGTCACTTCATTAGTCATTGATGGAGTACGTACTAAACATGCCCATCAGCCTAAAGCCCAAGAAAGAGTATCAGTTCGGCGTTACCAAAGAGTTCGGCCCCAGCCTATAGCTCGGTAAGAGCCGACCAATCAAGCTCTACAAAGCTGCTCGGCAATACCGAACTGGGCAATAGTTCAGCAGTTCGGTCTCAGCATCGGCAAAAGCTGCTCGGCAATACCGAACTGGGAGCCACGACCTCCACTACACGATCTATCTAGTGGTGGACCCATGCAGGCTCTCATGACCTCCACGACATCCACGACATAATTACTGATGATGTAAGCCACTGCCTAGTCAGTGGCCATGCAGGATCTCATGACCTCCATGACCTCCACGACTTAGGGTGGTGATGCAAGCCACGATCTCAGTTCAATATATAAATAGAACTTAGATCTGATAGACCAGCATTTACAAACATCAGAAATTCGCGGATTCATCACTGGCGCCGTCTGTGGGAAACCAGAGAACCAAATCTGTGATAAAGCGAATTTTTGATCCTTTTTCCACCACTAAAAAAAAAAAAAAAATGCATACCAGATCACATAACACCCGTGCCTCCGTCCGTGATAACCACGAGGAAGCTAATCCAGCAGCCCATAGGCCTGGAAAGCAGCCTCGTGAGAAATCTGTCTCCAGTTCTCACGAAGAAGGAACAAGCCACTCCAGGAGAGATCGCACCGAGTCTTCCCAGCAGCCCGATTTAAATGAAGCTGTCAAGCTGTTCTTGGCCGAGAAGCAGGAGGAGTTCTTAACCTTCCTGCAGAAGAGCCAACAGCCGGAGAAGACAACGGCGGATTCTCCCTCCTCATCCAGACATGAAAGTCACTACCGCAGTAGTGACGTGTCTTCCAGGAGAAAGAATCCTCAACCCCGACATGTTCCTGTTCCTCCTCGGTACCGGAACCACAGGAGAACTCCATCTCCTCCGTACCGAAGAGATGTCGGGTTCGCCATGTACGGAGCATTAAAGACTCCGTTCTCGGACGATATCACCCGAACTCCTTTGCCGCGGAACTACCGGACACCGTCAATGACTTATGACGGGCTAGTGGATCCTCATGACTTCTTGGGATGCTATCAATATAATATGGCGAACCAGGGTCTCAATGAGGTCCATATGTGCAAGCTGTTCCCCGAGCTGCTCATCGGGAACGCCAGAAGGTGGTTCGACAGCCTTCCTCAAGGCAGCATTAGATCCTACCGAGATCTAATGGATGCTTTCCACAGGAGGTTCTTTCAGAAAGCAGAAGCCCGGATTACTTCGGCTCAGCTGCTTTCTATACGTCAAGGTCACGACGAAAAGATCAGCGACTTCCTGACGAGATTCCATAAGGAATGCCTACAAGTAGATAATCTCAATGATCTACTTGTCATTTCGGCATTCCAAAATGGAATCCTGCCCGGAGCTCTCTACAGAAAGCTCGTGGAGTGCGGTCCGCAAACAGCTCAAGAAATGTGGGACATTGCGGACCAGTTTTCCCGTGCGGATGAGGCAGACCGTCGAAAACGGTCTTTAGACAGCTCATCCCGAGAAGAGAAAAAGAAGCCCGATCAAAGCGGCCAGGTGCTTCCTCGCCGAACTCCTTTTGAAAGAATTCAAAGGGCACCGGTACAAGGCAGATTGGGGCCACGTCTCAATCCTGAGAAGCCGCCCGCTCAGTTCGTACCATTAAACAAGTCAAGAACGGAAATTTTCGAACTACATTCCGATATGTTCGAAAAACCAAAGCGGATGACGAAATCAGCCGCGCGGCGACCTCAGGATCAATATTGCTCCTTCCATCAAGCCCACGGTCACGATACCGAGGAGTGCCGAAATTTGGCTGCAGGTATTGATGTTCTTGTGAAAACAGGAACGTTAAAAAAATACCAAAGCAAGCAGCCGAAAAAGAACAAAAAGCAGAGAGGTGCGAACTGCAATCCTCAGGATCCGAAAAGGCATGAAGATCCCGAAGACGACGACGAGCCGCAATATGATGGAGTAATCCAGACTATTGATGCTCTCCCTGCCGGGAAGACTAAGTCGTCCCTAAAAGCAGAACGCAGAGGTTCCAATCAAGAGGAGCCAACACATAAAAGGCTGAAGAAAGACGAAGTGATTACATTTTCAGATGCCGATCCCGTCCCAGCCATCTCTCCTCACCAAGACGCTATTGTCATTCAAGCCGGAGTGGCAAACAAACTGATCCACAGAGTATTTGTGGATACAGGAGCGTCAGTCAGCGTTCTTTTTAAAGAATGTTTCGATAAAATGGAAGTGGATCCAGCTCGGCTTAGTCCAGCTCCACTTCCTCTGAAAAGTTTCGCCCAGGAGGACACCCGCCCTGAAGGTATTATCAGCCTTCCGATCACGGTGGGAAAAGCGCCTACAAGCTCCAATACGATGATCGAGTTCTTTGTGGTGAAAGCTCGGTCCCCGTACAACATCATCCTGGGGAGAGACTGGCTCAACACAGTTCGGGCCGTTTGCTCTACTTATCACCTCACCATCAAGATCCCCACTAAAGGTGGGATAGCGGTCATCCGAGGTGATCAAAAGAGAGCAAGAGAATGTCTGCAGATTGCGCTTAAAAGTGCCGAGCAATCAGTTCGGCACCATCAAGCATAGCAATCACAGCAACCGGAGTCAGAGGCAAGCGAGATGACCGAAGTCACTTCAGAGCCGAACTCAATGACCGTTCAGTTATACGAAGATGATCCATCCAGAACGGTCAAGATCGGCTTCACAGGAACGCCTCTACTCCGGGAAAAGACCATTCAGCTCCTCAAGGAGTACAAAGATGTCTTTGCATGGTCTTCGTTGGACATGACCGGAGTGCCCCCCGAGGTAATCACTCATCGGTTAAATATTGATCCTTCAATCCGGCCGGTAAAACAGAAGCAAAGACTCTTTGCGGCGGAAAGAAGCCAAGTCATCCATGACGAAGTCCGCCAATTACTAAAAGCGGATGTACTATTCGAGGTGAAATATCCTTCTTGGGTGGCCAATCCTGTGATGATCAAGAAAAAAGGAGGAGGATGGCGGATGTGCATAGATTTTACCGATCTAAACAAGCACTGTCCTAAAGATTGCTATCCCCTTCCGAATATAGATAAAAAAGTAGAAGCTTTGATCGGCTTCGAAATTTTCTGTTTTCTTGATTTATACAAAGGATATCACCAAGTGTTGATGGATGAGAGTGACGCTCCGAAAACAGCTTTCATTACCGATTTCGGCATTTTCGCTTATAAAAAGATGCCATTCGGTTTAAAGAATGCCGGAGCCACTTATCAAAGGATGGTAGACAAGCTTTTTCGGCACCTAATCGGAAAACAGGTTGAAGTGTATGTCGACGACATAGTTGTCAAAAGCAAAAGCACTTCGGAGTACGAAGACAACCTCAAATCCACTCTCGACGTGCTCCGAAAAGCCAACCTCAAACTCAACCCCCAAAAATGTACCTTTTTGGTAGATTCAGGAAAATTTCTGGGTTGTTGGGTTTCAAAGGACGGACTCAAGGCAAATCCCTCAAAAGTTCAGGTTATTCAGAACATGGCGATGCCGAAGTCCATACACGATGTGCAAAGACTAACTGGATGTCTAGCCGCATTGAATAGATTCCTTTCCCAAGCAGCCGAAAAGCAACTGCCGTTCTTCAAAGTGTTAAAAAAGGCACCAAAGTTCGAGTGGGGAGCCGAGCAGAAAAAGGCTTTTGACGAGCTCAAAAGTTATTTAGCCGAGCTTCCAATTCTCTCTGCTCCAACAGATGCCGAAGTGATTTTCTTATACTTAGCGGCATCCGATCAAACCATTAGCGCGGTGCTTGTACGAGAAGAAGGCCTAAAGCAGTTTCCCATCTACTTTACAAGCCGAGCATTAAGAGGTCCAGAAACAAGGTATCAACCTCTGGAAAAAATTGCTCTGGCGTTAGTAAATGCAGCAAGGAGACTGCGGCCATACTTCTATGCTCACAAGGTATGCGTCTTAACCGATCTGCCTCTTCGGCAAATTTTGACCAAGCCAGAAGCATCAGGCAGAATCGCCAAATGGGCCATAGAGCTGGGAGAACACTCAATCGAGTACCTACCTCGGAAAGCCATCAAGGGACAAGCCTTGGCAGATTTTCTTGCAGAGGCCAAGTTCGATCAAGCAATCCCTGTCATTGCCGAACAGAAAAATTCTGCCAATGCCGAACTAGCACAGCCCTTGGAATCCGAAGAGGAGCCGCCGGACTGCTGGAGCGGATTCGTAGATGGAGCTTCGAATAAAACGGGAAGTGGAGCTGGTATTCTGCTTATCGCTCCCGATGGACACGAGGTAACCTATTCACTTCGGTTCTCATTCCCAACCACTAATAACGAAGCCGAATACGAAGCCCTCCTTGCCGGACTCCAGCTAGCGCAAAGTCTATGTATCAAGTCTCTCAAAATCCATTGTGATTCACAAGTCATAGTGAATCACATGTTGGGTACAAGTGAAGCCCGTGATGAGAGGATGAGAAAATATTTAGACAAAGCGCAAAGCATTAGCCGAAGTTTCTCTTATTTTCGGATAATCCGCATTCCCAGAGCGGAAAATAGCCGAGCAGATACCTTAAGTAAGTTGGCCTCAGATCCGAGCTCAAAGGCGGAAGAATTAATGCATCGAAGCATTGATGAAGCCGAGGTACATTCAGTATCCACCTCGCCGAACTGGATGACGCCGATCTTGCAGTATCTGGATCAAGGACAACTGCCCGAGGATAAGAGAGAAGCTCGGAAAATCACATGTCGAGCACTTCGGTACGAACTTCATGAAGGAGTCTTATACAGAAAGTCCTACCTTCAGCCGTTATTACGATGTATAGGGCCAGAAGAGACGGACTACATCCTCAGAGAAGTTCATGAAGGATCGTGCGGCAGCCACATCGGAGCTAGAGCTTTAGCTAAAAAAGTTCTAAGATGAGGATATTATTGGCCAACCATGGTACAAGAGGCAGTGCAGCTCGTCAAGAAGTGTACGAAGTGCCAAATTCATGCAAATATCCCAAGGATGCCGCAGACCGATCTATACACTATGCAAAGCCCTTGGCCTTTCATGCAATGGGGCATAGACATAGTGGGACCACTACCACAAGCTCCTCGGCAAATGAAATTCCTAATCGTTGCCGTGGACTACTTTACGAAGTGGGTGGAAGCTGAACCATTAGCTACGATAACGAGCTCGAAGGCATTGGATTTCGTCTGGAAAAACATAGTGTGCCGATTTGGCATACCCCACATCCTCATCTCGGATAACGGGACTCAGTTCACCGACAAGACGTTCAAAAATTGGTGCCAAGAGCTGAATATTCAACAGCGGTTCACTTCGGTCTCTCATCCACAAGCAAACGGACAAACGGAGGTAACAAATCGTATCCTGGTGAAAGGGTTAAAAGCTCGGTTAGAACAAGCCAAAGGACAATGGGTAGAAAATCTCCCTCAAGTCCTATGGTCCTACCGAACTACACCCACAACCTCCAACGGTGAAACTCCGTACAGTCTTGTGTACGGCACTGAAGCCGTGATTCCGGTGGAGATCGGCATACCCAGTCCCCGAACTCTAAATTTCTCAGCAGAAATGAATGACGACGGACTGAGAGCCGAGCTAGATCTTGCCGAAGAAAGAAGAGAATTGGCATGCATAAAAGCAGCCAAGTACAAGGAGCAAGTAGCCCGGTATTACAACCAAAGGGTGAAGAAGCTGCAATTTCAAGTGGGAGATCTCGTCTTGAGAAACAACGAAGTAAGCCGAGCAGAAAAGCTGGGCAAGCTCGAACCCACATGGGAAGGTCCGTATCGGGTGTCAGAAGTCCTCGGCAAAGGGTCTCACAAATTGGCTCACATGTCAGGAGAACAGGTACCCCGAACGTGGCACATTTCCAACCTCAAGAAGTTCCATTTGTAAGAGACAGTCCGGTCAGTCAGTCTTGAGTCCTGTTCGGTCAATGTGCTTTCTTTGGTTTGCTTGGTCTTTTTGTCTATGTGCGTTTTGTCTATGTGCGTTTTGTCTGTCTATGTGCGTGTCGTCTCTTACAAATGTTGCTGAGGTATCTTGTTCTTCGAAGGCTGATCCCCTTTTTAGAACATATATAAGCTAACGATTGTGAGTCAAAGCTTCTAAAGAGGATACAAGACCACAATTCAGCTTAAACAAGCAGTTCGTCTGAAACGAGCTGCAATAAGCTAACGATTGCGAGTCAAAGCTTCTAAAGAGGATACAAGACCACAATTCAGCTTAAACAAGCAGTTCGTCTGAAACGAGCTGCAATAAGCTAACGATTGCGAGTCAAAGCTTCTAAAGAGGATACAAGACCACAATTCAGCTTAAACAAGCAGTTCGTCTGAAACGAGCTGCAATAAGCCAACGATTGTGAAGTCCAAGCTTCTAAAGAGGATACAAGACCGCAATTCGGCTTAAGAATCAAGCACTTCGTCTGAAACGAACTGCAACGAAAGTCCGATTCTCGCGATAAAACTTGCCTGAATTAGGACAAGGGAAAGTCCGATCCACGCGATAAAACTCGCCGAATTAGGACAAGGGAAAGTCCGATCCCCAAATTAGGACAACGGAAAGTCCGATCCGAGTGATAAAACTCGCCAAATTAGGACACAAGACGAGTCCGGTCAAAGATGTTTATTTCATCAGACCAAAGACGAGTCCGGTCAAAGATGTTTATTTCATCAGACCAAAGACGAGTCCGGTCAAAGATGTTTATTTCATCAGACCAAAGACGAGTCCGGTCAAAGAAGAGTTCACTTCATAAGACCGAGGACAAACATCAACTTACCCTGTACCTTTATCCAGAATGCCGAAGTAATTCACTTCGCTTTTCGGGGGGGGTAGTGATGGAGTACGTACTAAACATGCCCATCAGCCTAAAGCCCAAGAAAGAGTATCAGTTCGGCGTTACCAAAGAGTTCGGCCCCAGCCTATAGCTCGGTAAGAGCCGACCAATCAAGCTCTACAAAGCTGCTCGGCAATACCGAACTGGGCAATAGTTCAGCAGTTCGGTCTCAGCATCGGCAAAAGCTGCTCGGCAATACCGAACTGGGAGCCACGACCTCCACTACACGATCTATCTAGTGGTGGACCCATGCAGGCTCTCATGACCTCCACGACATCCACGACATAATTACTGATGATGTAAGCCACTGCCTAGTCAGTGGCCATGCAGGATCTCATGACCTCCATGACCTCCACGACTTAGGGTGGTGATGCAAGCCACGATCTCAGTTCAATATATAAATAGAACTTAGATCTGATAGACCAGCATTTACAAACATCAGAAATTCGCGGATTCATCAGTCATGTTACAAATTTCATTCATTCACTAGAGAAGAAATTGTTCAATTAGTAGTTGGTGCTATCGATCTTTAGTATTGAAGCATGTTGCTAAATTAGCAACAAGTAGCGCTGAGACAACAAAGTTGTCCAATAAGTAGTTGGTACTATTGATATATACTGTTTTGATAGTTTGTTGCTAGATCAGTGGAGTGGATCCTGATATGTCACTAACAATTTTAGCCGGTTATGGTGGCTATGTTCTTCGATAAATGGCTAACCATAGTTATTCTTTGTCTATTGAGTTGCAAGTCTATTCACGAATAGTGTAAGCTGCTTAAAATCATACATCTTAAATGGACTCATCAAATTGACATGTAATAACTTAACAATAGTACTATGAAAAATGGATCAATTCATTCCCCACGAGGTACTACTGAAGGTAAAGCAAACCTAAACAACCATGTCGGTAACTTTATCAAAATCTCAATAAAAACTGTACAAAATTTAATTACTAGTGCACACAACTTCCATTTAGGAAGGCCAACATTATTACACCCCAATGTAATAATATTTCGTATGTACTATACACTAGGGGGGAGAAAGAAAATAAAAAAGCTCAATACATCTGATCAAAATACTTGAAATTTTGTATGTCGCAAAGCTGATCAACTTCCATATCAAGCCCATGCAAAGTAGTAGATTCGACTTCATCTTGGTAGGGGGCCCACACTGGCTCGTATTCGAGCCCAGTGATGTCGTGCCACGGGTCCTCCAACGTAGATTTGGCCTCGTTTGACACGTCCTCGCTCACACACTCCTCACGTTTCACTGATGAGACAACCAAGGGTTTTTTGGTGGAATTAATGCAAAATTGGCCGTGTTTGTCTTGTTCGGATGGGTTGCTTGTCTGAAAGCTGATCAGGTTCGGGTCAATCGGGTCGGAATCCAACACAAGTGGAGGGGCCCTTAGTGTCTCATTGCATGTATGGTGGTTCAAGTATGTGGTTTGGTACATGACTTCATCTCCTTTGATTCTTTGCACTTGTTTTAAGGCTTTGCAGCCTTCTTTCTTGTGGGTGCACCTGAAGTAGCTCCTGGTACAACACAAATCAACTCTCATGATTGTAGAAGAAAAACTAGAAATATCAAGTTCAAGAAATGGAAACTAATCATGAAGATTTACCATCCGTATTGTCAACTTGTTATCTCATTTCATTTGGTGGTATTGATTATAGTTTATTTCTTTTTCATCAAATGAATAAATAAATCAATGCATGATGATGGAAAGAAGCTAGAAGGCATGCATAATGCTGTGTGCACAAGTTGCACTATTATGGTACCCCACAATTATATATAAATATATACATAAATGAAAGCATGTATTATTCATTATTTCTTTCATCCACATGAATCTATAATGAAATCAAGATAATTTTTTTATTTAAATAAGATTTTAAAAAAAAATTGAAGAATTAATTACCTGGGATAGTCGGCACCAAAGATGGTCTTCTGTCCATATTTTCTCCAAGCATAATTATCTTCCATAGATGGAGATATTTTTTCCCATGAATCTGAGGTCCTTCTGAATCCAACATATAAATCATTAATCTTCCATAAGAGTATGATAATCAAACAGATCAATCATCATGGATAACCTTTTTGGTAAGTACACGGTTAAAAAATCCAGTGAAAAGTGTAATATAAAAGGCAAAAAAGCAGAAAAGTAAACACCGACCTCTATTATTGTTGTTTTCTATCAAGTTGCTAACACTATTCATGAATGAGTCACTGATCAAGTTGATGATTACACACAATCAACGTCACACACAATTCATGTATATAGATACATTAAATTTGTAGATTACTTATACACATTAACGTTTTGATTAGCTTAGTTTAGTAAAAAAAGAGAGGATATTTTATGTTCATTAATTATGGCTCACGCAAATCCAGCTCAAAAAATTTGAAAAAATAATAATTAAAATACTTCAATTTAGACCAATCTCAACCCTAAAATTAATATAATATAACACAAATTATAGTTTTTTTTATATAATTTCAGATGAGTTATCTACCCTACCAAACTGTCGACAAATATAATATATATAAATAAATTATTTAATTCTTTATTCCTCACCTCCGTTTGTAGCAGCCCCGCCGGTCTTTGACCACGCGCTTCTTCTTGCTGCCGGAGTCGCCGTAGGAGGCGGCGCCGTCAGCGGCGGGGATCTGGTCGGAGGTGCAGGAGCTGAGCTCGGAGAGAGAATCAGAGAAAGATCTGTAGATTTGGAAGGCGAGTTTCTCCGCGGAAACCGGTCCGCGATCTTGGACCGGTTCGCGGAGAAGGGTTTGAAGCTGGACCGCAATCTCCTTCCCTTTAACCAGCTTCACCATAGCATTTCTCTTCCTTGCATGAAAATTATCGAAACTCAAACTCCCCATTTTCTCTCTCTGTAAATATATATCACGCACAGTGCGTGTTGTGGTGTGTTTGCTGTCTGTGCTGTTTTTGTGTATGAAGGCTTAAAAAAGGGGGGTTGGGTTAATTTGGAGGAAAGAGAGAGGAAGCGAGGTGGAAAAAACCCTCGAAATATCAAGGGTTTGGATATATATAAAATGGGGGGAGAAAATGGAAAAAAATGGAGTGACGTCATGGTTGTGACATCATTTGGTGACGTTGGGGTTGGAAGTGATATGTTTTTGCGGATTTGAGATTGGCGTTTCAGAGTGTCGGCTGTGGAGTATCCATCAAGGCCGTTGAGGGTAGCTGTGGGCACTCAATCAACGGTGGAGATGTGGCGTGTCGGGATTGGTGTAATTAAATACTTGTGTGGTGGTACAAATAATGTAGAAGGAAATTGGGTAGGTTTGAAATTTATTACTGCATCCTTTTTTGTGTTATTTCATGTGTGACTGGACTCACTTATCTTAAACTTATGTACTTCCTTTTTTATACAGTAGGAGTATTAATTTTTTAAGAATAATTAGTCGTATAAAATAGAATAATTTTTTATTATAAAAAGAATGACTAAATAGTTTGAAATTGTCCAAAATTGAATATGATTCAAGTAATTGGAAAGAAGGAGAGAGTAAGATTTAATTATCTTTTGGATAGGTTTGCATTTTCTTAATGCATCCTTTTTTGTGTGTAATTGGATGTGTAATAGGAGTAGTCTGTCTTAAAATTACTATGAGATTTAATTATTGTTTGAGTGGGTTTGAATTTTCTTACCATCCTCCTTTGCGTTATTGCATGTATCTATTATTAGTAGTTTCTGAAAATTATAGTACTAGAATTTAATTATTTCTTATCCTTCAAATAAATAACTATAAAAGATCGCACAATCGATATTGAAAATAAATACTCTCTCCGTGACTCCATTATTGTAAACGATCAATCATCATTATTTTTTCAGTAATTGGCAAAAGAGTACGTATCACTTTCTTTTTTTGTCCTTTCTTGGACCCACATATAGTTGATGCTTCATTTACTCGAAACACTTTTACCATATGATTATTTATTAGTAAAATTTACGGTGAACTTCGTTATATAAGTATATTACTTTTTTTTTTTTTTTTTTTTTTTTGTCCCTAAAAGTAATATACTTATATAACGAACGGAGGGAGTAAGAGTAACTAATTTATGGAATAAAGAAATTAAAATAGGACTCATTAAGATTCGGACATTGATGTTAAGAAAAGAGTAGTTTATAATAAATCGGGAAAAAGATTATTTGATCAGTTGATAGTATATTTTTTTAAAAAAAATAAGAGAGATAAAGATTGGTTTCAATTAATAACTAGAGTAGAGAAACTGAAGAAAAAACAAGTGGTGTAAATAATGACTAATTAATGAGTTATGTTGTGTATTTGCAATGTAGTAGTGAATTTATATTTAGACAGTGACTTGTTGAAATATGGCGTCCAAATAAGAAAAGTGATTTGGGACGAAGTGAATTGGATTATTTGTGATGAAGTAAATTCTATTTTAAATAGTGGTTTATTATAGTAGGGCGTTCAATAAAAAGTTAGTTTGGGATGTATTCAATTATTTGGGACGTAGACTATTTTAAAATAAATCTAAATAGCAAAGATAACTTTTTGTTGATATTGTATTGGTCAGGAAAGTTAAAGAGAGGAAAAATCATTTTAATAAATAAAGTACTTAGAAGAAAGTAAAATAAACAAGTCAATAAATATGACATGTGATGTAAATAAATAAGCTCCATTAGATTGATGGAGTATTTGTTATGTGGTGAATTTCTATTTTACTTACATAATGATCTATTGAAATCAAAGTAAGAAAAAGATGACGTATTAGTTAGGGATTGAGTGACTACCAAATTTGATAAACTTGAATGTGTCACTCCTATAAATTAATACAACTCCGCAAACAATACCAAAATCAATCATGTCAATTTATATTCCAAACAGAAAAATATTGGAGTATGAATAAGTATTGTTCATTAATTAGGCAAAATTATTCCATAATCTATTCCAGAGTTAATATATTAATAGTAGTCATTTTCTCATTATAAGAATAAAAACATAAAATTAAAAATTAAAATAATAGTTACTTTTAAATATCAATTTACTTCTATATTGCATAGTTAAAGAGCTTCGTCTATATCTATTCTTGGTCGATGTGAATTAAAGATACACTATACAGTGTAAAAATATTATTTTTATTTTTTATTTTTAGTGGATATTATTACTCACACAAATTAATTCTAATAATGCAAGCACCACCCACTGACGAATCTTGTGCGTTCCTTAAAAGGTGCATGCTCTCTTCCACTTGCACAAGTTGGATCGCAATCGGCAGCCTAACCACATGCGAATAGTACATATAAATTGTATTCTTATTTTTTCTTGTTTGATCATGAATACTCCACGATGTTCTATTCAAGTTAATGTTGTATGTGATGCTCAACTCAAGATGTGTGCACAATATATTTCTATTATATGGCAATAACGTTATTACACACAATAAAAAACACCTCTGGCAAAGGCATCACTAAAAGCAGCAACAACGATGAATCACATCGAAAGACACAAAATTAAAGAATAAAGCAAGTTCACATATATGAGATAGCTGGTAGCCCACATCACAAATAAGTAAGTACCACACGACATCTAAACAAAAGGTGAAGACATACATATGCCGGTAAATCCACACAGTCAAATGAGTCAATAGAGTTGGTAGAAATATACTACCTCCGTCCCCCAAAATTCGTCCTAGTTTGACCAGGCACGGGTTTTAAGAAATATAATGGAAAGTGAGTTGAAAAAGTTAGTGGAGTGTGGGACCTACTTTTATATATTAGTTTTATAATAAAATGTGAGTAGGAATGAGTTGGTAGAATATGAGACCCACTACCAAAAATGGTAAAAGTGAAATGAGATAAATTTTGGGGGACGGACGAAAATGGAAAACTGGGACGAATTTTCAGGGACGGATGTAGTATTTTAGATGTGTATATTTATACGAAGATTCTGTAAAATACTAGTAGTATATGTGAAGCAAATGTGAGGAGCTCGGATTAATTTAAATATTATGACAAAATTTACATTGGAGTAAAAAACAGATAAATACTATAAGATACTTAGTCTAGTATATGTAGGGACTATGGAGTAGTCATCTAGTTGACTACTTGATAAATAAACCAATCACGAAATATTGGACAGATTGTCTTAAGTAGTGATTAACTGGTCTCATTAGTACATCTAATCCTTTGCACAACTTGCTGCCTAGCTAGTTTATTGAAATGCTAGTAGCATTTATGACTTCAAAACTAAACCTTGGATAAATAATCAGAAGATTAGTGGTATTTGATAAGTGGATTATTTTTCAATTATATCTTTCATCTTTAAAACTACTTAAATTACCTCTGCCAACAAAACATAGTAATATTTTTCTATTTTAGTTCGCCCAAGAACAAAATTATTTGTTATGAAATTGAAGATGATAGAACTCGTGTGTTTTGCAAAGAAGGACGTGATATCATCAACACATTTTTTCTGATGCATAGAACCCAATAATATTTCATACTATTGTTCTGAGCATTTTTAAGGACCCTCAGACGACTACATTCAGAAAGTTTGATAAAAATATGTGGATCTCTATGCGAATATGTGATAGCATGCTCTACTTAGAATATTCAAAAAAACAACTTTCAGATAGATACATCCTGGCATGAATATGGAGAAAAACTCTTATTCTCGCGTCTTGGTAATTGGACTAGAGATTGTTGCTCAAACATCCTATTATCGTTGAGATCAGTGATAAATAACTTGTGGCATAAAGAATTGGATGAGATGAATGACTTCAAAACAAACATGATGCACTAATATAACATTGGTATGTTAGCTTCACTTTCTTAGTATGTGTTTAGGAGCTTATTGTCGCATATGTTTGGATGCAGCTTGCAGGGTTCGGAGATCTCTTCTTCGACTTCTATTAGTGTTTAGTTTTTTTACTTTAAAATATGTTTTACTAGTGGGATTATAGTTAGAGTCTAACATAATTGTTTAATTTTCTGTTTTGTTTGAACTTCTAATTAATCATTTGACCATATGATGTTAGCATTTTGCTTATTGTAAAATAGTAGTACGAGCGTTAACATTAGAATAAGCTAATTAAGTATATGTATGAACAATGGAGTAGTCATCTACCCACTTGACTACTTCCATTAACCAATGACGAAACAATATTAGTAGGAAATTGGTCTTAACATTAATTAGTGCTTGTCCAGTCTCGTTAATACAGCTAATCCTTGCACAACTTGCTACTTATAGCTAGTATATATATAGAAGGCTAGTGGCATTAATGCCTGAAATTCCGTTATAGAAAAATCAGAAGACTACTATTCGATGTGATTTATTAATTTGAAATTAATCTCAATTTATTATTGAAGCATGGAGGCTTTTGGAAGGACGTTTAATTTACAAATTTCTAAAATTATAAATTGTCCAATTATTAGATAGTTATAAATGTCCATATACTACACCATCATAGCAAACGGGCCTTGTTTAGTTATTAGGGATAATTTGTTTTCATTTTGTTTGTTCTCTTATCAATTTTGATGAACTATTTATCAAAGTAAATGATACCATAATTTATAATTATATAGTGTTCCACTCTCATCCCTGTTAACATCGAATAACATGTTTTCTTTGGTCAAAATCATTTCAACGTCACTAACTTGAGGTTGTTATGCGATTTCTTTAGGGCATTAGCAATGTGGCGCCCTATAGGGCGCCCTATGCACCGTCACATCATCATTTTATTCTCCTACCCTTTCACCTGCAGTGGGCCGCCCTAAGCATTTTCTTTATTTGAATTAGTAAAACACTACAAAAATTGGAAAAAATTTTATTTCAATCACACAACATAATCATCTTAATAACTCGAAGAAGCAAATTCTCGTTTCACCAATTTCTACTTTTTAATCATAAATTATCACACCATATTCAATCATAAGTGATGTGAATTTTTATTTTTGTCATATCATTCTCATACGAATAAAACAACTTAGTTTTCAAGATATCTCAACTAGCGTTTGTAGTCCAACAGTTATGATAATTGCCTTCCAAGCAATAGACCCGGGTTTGACTCCCGACAAACGCATTTTTAATTTAATTATGATAAAAAACGCGTTGCATCGTCCGCCACATCGTCCGCGGACGATGCCCACAGTGGGCGGACGAGATGGCTCGCCCTTAGGAAAATTCATTCAGTTTAGTCTCAAATCAATCATAATTCTATTTTTCAATGGTTGCGTCCTTCAATCTGATCAATTCAGCCATATTTTTGTTATAGGAGCAACCTCATTTCAATTAGATATTTATTCAAATATTGATAATTATAAATTCAAAATAAAATGACTACAATTTCATAATTTTATCCTGAAACATAAGTCAGATTCATAAATTATACTACTAGTACTTAACTTCTAAAATTATAAGCAGAAATTTTAAATTACAATATAACTTCCTAAACTGAATGAGCGATTTTTTTTTTCATGAGGACCTTAATCATGAATTCATGATTCGTACGTTGCCGCTTTAAGTAATTGGGTTTGTGGTCCAATATTTATTAAAAAAAATGTGACCAATAGAAAAAATATGACAATAAAGATTAATAAAAATGTAAAATAAAAAGTTTATCCCGGTGGTCATGACACTCAATATAGTACCACGAAACAGCCGAGAAGCCCGGTTGACCGCCCCTCCGAGGGCTAAATTTGCGGCCATCCGGATGGAGATGGCTCTAGTTAGGGCCATGTTTCAGCCTCTATCGAGGCTGCCCCATATATATTTCTGTTATGGATGGTCATAGACTCTTATATGGTTTCAAAACTTTTACCAATATTTCTTTTAAATAATGATTAGTGAAAATAAGTGTAGGTGATAATTTCATCCTAAAACGAAGTGTGAAATGATAATTTCATCTCAACACACGTGTGAAACGGCCCATGAGCATAGTAAGAATACAAAAGTAATTTTCTCCATTATTGGTAAAAGACAAAGATTACAAAACTGAATAAATCAAATCAAGTCAGTGTATGCAGCACTACAAATGAGGGTACAAGACAATTTTTGTGACAATGATCAATTTCCGATCGATCAAATATAATTAGCCCAAACTAATTTGGTTTTTCTTTTTTTGTCAACTAAATCATAGTATTTCATCAAAATTGAATTAATCTTTCTTGACCTCAGAATCCCACTTGTCATCCATGGAGGAGAAGATAAGGTCCATGCTGCTGCTGCTGCTGCCGGAGTTGAACATGGCGTCGGCCATATCCGCCACCGGAAGCGGGCAGTCTGCGGGGAAACGGGCAGCGCTGGTGCTGGAGCTGGCGCCGGCAGTAGTGATGTGCATGGAGAGCCAGTGAGAGGTGTTGGCGAGGGAGGAGGAGAGGGGGAGGGAGGTGACCGGCGGTGGGAGGGCTTGCTCCGGCAAGGGGGTGGGGGCAGAAGGGGCCGTGGAGGACAGGTGGCAGGTGTGGGTCCCGCGATATGTGAGCTCGAAGGTGAAGGGGTCGTGGTCCAATCGCTGCACTTGCTTCTTTGCCGGGCAATTGTAGAATTTTTGATGGGTACATCGATAGTAACTCCTGCACAAAAAATATTCTCAATTGTGACGTCGAGTTTAAATGTGTAATTAGTAAAATATAACAAATTAAGAAAAAGAAAATGAATAAAGTAAAAAAAATGATAGAGAAAGTTTTTATAAATATATATAAATGAAAATAATTTTGATGGACTAATCACAATAACAAAATGATACATATATACCTACTATTTTTTTTAAGACGGATGAAGTATTTGTTTTTAATTGCATAATTAATTTTAATGTTCTATATTTAGATCGAATTTGCATTTATGCAAAAAAAGAAAAAGAAATACGTACTAAAATTGAATATGCAAAACCTGTAAGTAACATATTGGGTAATGGATTCATGTAACACATCATAATTTTATCTTTCTAATTGTTACTTTAATTTTTTATGATATATGAAAATAATTAAGAATCACGGTTTACAGTCACACCAACCTCACAAATTAGGAAATGGAGTTGTTTGAATTTACTCATGAAGTTTGGTGAGAAGGTTATATGCTAGTATTATTTTCCCTTTTACCCTTAATACCCTAATATTGTATACGTAACTTAATTATCAATATACGTTTACTTCTTCAATAATGACTGGAATTAAGAACAATAGCTAGCCCAGCTACTAGTTCGAATTAAATGATCATTGAATATAAAAAGAATGAAAATATAAATGATAGGGGTTGAATTAATTAAGTAAATGAAAAAAATTCAAACTCGTGCTTGAAAAGTCAGACTAATGAGATTTCCTCGACATATTATTTTTACTGACCCTAAAGACTTCTTCAATACATGCATCGCTTTCTGTTTTTCTTCAATTATCGTTTGAATTATCAAAGTCAATTCTTAGTTCATTCAATTCAACAAACGTAAGTATCTTTCTTGTTAAATTTGAAACCTACCATTCCACTAAATTTGAATCGTGTTTTCGTGCACCACGACTTCAGTTTTTTTCACATACAAGAAAAGATCATGATGCTTAGAAAATTTTATGGCTTCATGCCCCCATTTGACACTTTCAATCATTTTGCACTAAACACCCCCAAAAAGATTCATTTGTTTTAGAACAATATATCAGTACAATGATTACCATTGATTAAATTACAATGTTTAGTCAACTTATAGTTTTGATTTCATTTTTAGAAGTAATACCCAGTCCTTATTTTATGATAACCTTCTTAATTACCTTTTATGGCAACCTAAACCTTTGAATTTTCAGTGTTTCAAGATTCTAGGATTAAAAAATCTATGTTTAATGGACACAAATAGAGGAATACTTAGGCAATAAACAGGCCAAATGTTCAATAATAATTGCCAACAATATCGAATTTTGATGCCTAGTCTAATGAAAATTGAGTATTGAATGCCAACTCATCATGTGTCACAATATTAATCTTTTCGAGCCCAATATATAGTTTCTCAAATCAAGAACACTGAATATGAAAGTTTCAAAATCTGAATTGCTTTAAGTTTCAGCAGCAAAAAGTAAAAGATTAAATAGTACTTGTTTTCTCTCAAATCAAAACTATGATTTTGAATTATAATTATCTCATATACAAGTATATATAATAACAAAATATAAATTTTCCATATTAGAACTTAGTAATAGTACTTAGGAGGTGAGACACATGATTACACGTCAACCACACTCTCACACGTAGTTAGAAATAATTATCAGCCAACAAAATAAATATGGTGATTGTGAAATAGTATAAGTAAACAAATATTACCTAGGATATTTTGATCCAAGGATTTCCTTCTGCCCATACTTTCTCCATGTATACCCATCTTCCGGCGGAAGATCCAGATTCCCCATTTGCGGCGCCGCCACCGTCGTCACAAACTTACCACCTTCATCCTTCCTATTAATTCCATTTAAATAAAATCACAATCAACAAATTATTTTCTAACTGTACATGAGTACTAGGAAACTCTCACCTCCTCCTGAGATTCCGCGAAGGCGAAGTTCTGATGGAATCCGTTGCATTAGCAGCAGACTGGACCTCCCCGACCGGTCCAGCCCTGCCAACATCCCTTCCACTGCCAAACATTAAATCCAGACTCGGCAGGTACTCGTTGAGCTTGCTCTGGTCACCGAGCATCGTCTGGGCACTGATCAAATCCAACGGCTCACGAGTCGCGCTAGTGCCACCAGGGCCGCGGCGACCGGGAAAACTCATCGAATTCGCTTGAGACACGATAAGTCTCTCCTTAACGCCGTTAAATATGTTAATAATTTCTTCACATGATGCGAGGAGAGCTTCAGGCTGATTGGCCAGCATTGATAGATTCTGTTCCATCTCTTTTGCCAATTTACACCCATACAATATCAGATTTTCCTCCATTTTTTTTACCTTAAAAACAGAAGTAATGTTTTTTTGGTGGGATTTTGTTGCAAGTGGATGTGGGGTATATATATTAATGTAAACAAGAAGGAAATCAAGAATATGGAAAATGAAAAAATTCAAAGTGTTTATGCATGTGTTGAACACGGTGAGTGGAAGAAACTTCAGGAAAATAATGACTTAGTCAGGGTCTAAATTCTTGGCAAAAAATTTCATTTTTTTGGGTCTACCCCATGCCAGTAGTCCACGAGAAGACTTGGCCTCATTGAAACCAAAAAAATTGGACCATGAATTTGAATCTATGACTGATTAAGCATGAATTAAATTCTACGACATTAGTTTACTTATACTAAATGGGATTGGTCCATAGTTCTAGAAATGGATTTAATTAGTTGCATTCATGTTGGTAAATAGTGGCACGACAACTATAATTGCATTTCCTAGTTATTTAGTTAGTTAGAACATGTCACACTCTCATCATACAGGACCATGTATGTATTTCCCCCTAACTATAAGTGGAGAAACAATAAACTTGATAATAGAATATAGATAAAGATAGAAAGAGCACTTTAGTTTGATGTTTTGCCAACATATCTCTCGGTAAATAATACTCCCTCCGTCCTCAATTAGGAGTCACTCTTTGGCCGGACACGAGTTTTAAGAAATGTAAAGAAAAATTGGTTGAAAAAGTTAGTAGAATGTGAGACACTTTTTATATTGGTTTTTATAATAAAATGTGAGTGAAGTGAGTTAGTGGAATGTGAGACCCACTTACCATTTATGGTAAAAAAGAAGAGTGACTCCGAATGGGGGACGGACCGAAATGGAAAAGAGTGACTCTTAATGGGGGACGGATGGAGTAATAATAGATATTAATCCTCTAGTTTTTCGTCGGTAAATCATACTATCTTTTTTCCAGTGAGTTATAGTACTTCCTATTTAGTTATGAGTTCTTCGTTTCACCATTTTTAGTCAATTAAAGATGTTATTTATGTTTTAAATACATCTCCAAAACTTCAAAAACGTCTTCAATCCTATTGTCCCAGCTTAAATTAAGGAATGCAAATGAAAGTCTTTCAAAAAAAACAATAGATTAAAGTATAATGGATAATTGCGTCTTCAACTTAATAACATTTTTCTCCATGCCATTAATTTTGACCATTTAATAAATATTCAGTGCAAGTAATTATGTCTCTAATTTTGTGTCCTTCAAAAATAATAAGTTTCTTGTAGTACGACCATCAACACCGTGCCAACGGGGCTCACTTCGTTTATTTATTTGTTTAATTTTTTTATTTATTATATTAGATTGAATTATAAGTTAATTAATTGATTATAATTGAAAATTAATACTGTATTTGTTTAGGCTAATTGTAAAAAAAATATTTAAAAATTAAAAAAATCGGCGTTCTACCATGTCTTAATTTTTTTTATATTCTCCTGTATGATAGTATGCTATTAAGCTCTTCTTACCTTGTAAGTTTATCCCTGTACATTTTAGTGAAAAAATATATCAAAAAATGAAGACACACAATATGTCGAATTCTTTCGTTATAAAACAATTGAAAAGGTTATCAAAATTATGATACAATCAATATTTTTTTAAAATTATGTAATTGAGTAAGATTTGATCAGTGATTTTTCTTACAATTTGCCAATTTTGTTTTGGGAAGTTCACAAATCATAGATGGTAATAAAAGAATCATATATTCATATGGTTGTACTACGTGACTACGTCCGACGTGTGGTCGACCTCAAAGGAGATTTTGTCTTCTCTTGACCTTCTCATTCGAAAACTAAATTAAATAGATACATATTTAAAAAATATTGAAATAAATTAAATGTCAATAATGCTCACGAATTAGATGAGAGATTAAGTTATAAAGGATTGGTTATTCTACAAACACTTAATAAGTATAAAATGCAACCTATTATAAATGATAAATGATCAATGATCAACTAATATATTCACATCCTCATAGTGCTATTGATGCCATATCACAAATTCATAATCCTAGGGTTAATAGCTAACGAAGAAGCATTTAAATTCAGACTGTATCCAACTTTCAACATATTCTACAAAAATTCCCGTTGTACAATAATTTTGCATCAACACATGAGAAACAATATCATTTTTTTGCAAAAACTAAGGGGAAAGAGTGGTTTGTGTACTCAACTTTCGTTTTTTCTATGAGTTGAGACATTTTCCGAAACTATGTTAAAAATTGGGGATAGAAGATGCTATTAAGCTTTTATAATTTTTTCTTGAATAATGAAATTTTACGTGTTAAGGTGGAATAAAATCGATATGCTAAGATGAATCAATTCATATCACTAAAAATACTAGTAAAAAAAAATTGAAGATATAAAATACCATTAGTTTATTTACAATATAAAATTTGGTTCTTGATCAATGATCATGGCATGTTTATGAGATGTTTTAGTAACATCTAATAATAATAATAATAATAATAATAATAATAATAATTATTATTATTATTATAGTAATATTAATAAATTATGAAAATTCGATATCGGATAGGATAGTGCTTCACTGTTTTGTTGAGGCGAGGATCTCGAAAGAAAAGATGATGAAATTATTAATGAATTAATTCATTGTGAAGAACAATTTTATCCCCTGTTTCGCAGTCTGTCACCGTAGTGTACACCTCTTCTTCCCCGCAAATCTCCCTTCAGATCACCTCTGTCTCTCTCGATTGCGCCGGGAAGATGCTGAAATTTCTGAAAGGAGTCGTCGCCGGATCGGGCGCTGGCCTCAAGGATCTGCCGTATGACATCGGGGAGCCCTACTCTTCTGCGTGGGGCTCCTGGGTGCACTATCGCGGAACCTCTAAGGTGATCCTCTCGATTCCGTTACATCTAGTTGGATTGGCTTCGATTTCATTGGTTTTCATTTCGAATTTCCCCTCAATTTGCGTTACTACCTCGAGATCAAGGTTGCTTGTGCGAAGCTTAATAGTTTTTTCGGGGATTGATTTGTTTGTTATTCTGGAAATTGGTGAATTAGAGCTGGCTGAGGAGCTGGAAAGATTGAAAAACTTTGACGTCGATTAGATTGGATTTGCATTGTTATAAGTTTTTAACATATGGATTTCTATAGCACTGGATTGTGTATATTTTTGAAGTATTAAGATCAATTGCAGAAAAGTATTACAGATTTGGAGTTCTAGGCTCTTCTGAGAATTTTCATACATTCGTAGTTCCATAAGATCTGAAAAAGTTGCAGCCTGTTTTGACTGGAGCATGCTAGCTTGTATTAGATCATTTGTTGTACTTCACTCCTAGTTCCTAGGCTTTGCTCACTTGATTGAATGCAATTAGTTCTTCAAGTTCTTTATGCTTGTAACTGGGGGTTTGCTTCTGTGATGAAATTAGAATACCTTTGACACAAAAGAATTCCCTTTTTTGCTGTATCTTAGTTGATCAAGGACGAAAAATAATGACAAGCTTAGGTAAATAGAATTACCATTTATAATTTCCTAAATTGTAATCCTTAATTCCATCCTTTTGGACATATATTGGCATCAATAAAATAGTCGATCACAGATGGTACTTCCTTTATTTTGATCGACGAAACTTAAATTAGTTCCAAAACTATCCATATTGCTTTATTTCTAATTATTGTTTCTTGGTTAATGATGACACAAATATGAGATGCATTCAGTTATTTGGTCTTGCACCATGGATTTTGTGGGGATGCGATTATTATTTGGTAATGGTGGTAATTGTATATTTCAGTTAGGAAACACTACAATAGAACAAGGGAAAACACTAGACTATAATTTAAGAAACACCAATAGTGGCTAGATGAACTGGTAATGAAAGGCAACTGCAGAATAAATCAGTCGGGATGCAATTTTAGGTTTTTCTATGCTACTATATGTGTATCTAGTTTAGTAACTTGAGTTGAGGCTTTAGAGAGAGGTTGTAGCTTCAGTGATGTCTCAAACCAAGGTACTGGGCCAAGAAGTATGTGATAATATTGAGCTCTATTCATGATTGAACAGCAAAAATAGTAGCTTTTCATATGGGCATATACTACTGATGATAAATTCATCTCTTGCTTTAGAGTCAGACCTCTTTGTTCAGTGTTCACACAAACTTTTCTTCTGATGCTTGGGCTATTTGGTCTCTCCCAACTTGGATACCATAGCTGATTGTGTTATTGTATCTTCTGATTCTTGTTGTTGAAGCGTGTTCTTAGCCCTGGCGAGGACACAGACACACATACACAATAAAAAGAAAGAAAAACAGATAGAACAATAAAAATACTATGTGAGAAAACAATTTTTTTCTGAAGACCGGAGAGAACCAGATGTTATCAATTTGCTGATCAAACTTTACAGTTGTGATTATCATAATCACTTTTGCTTCAGAAACAAATTTGCTTTGCATCTCCAGTACAGCAGATGTGGACGACTAAGCCACTAATATAGGGTGTTCAGTTTTTTTCCTTTGACGGTGGCCTTTGTTGGGGAATTCGCGCATATTATCGTTAAAATTCTGCTTGTACTTTCTGAATTATCACTCTCCGTAACCATTCAGATTGTCTCTTAGACTCTTACTATTGTCTTTTTTCTGTAATCTGCTCTATTTATTTGACAGGATGATGGAGCACCTGTCTCAATATTTTCTCTTTCAGGGAGCAGTGCAAATGATGGACATTTAGTTGCTGGCCGTAATGGTGTCAAACGTTTGCGAACAGTAAGCTTATGATTGATGTTTCTGTTTGATGTTTCTTCTTCTTTCAGTAATCATTATTGTAAGAGTCCTAAGACTACCTTAGTTTATTGTTGAAGTGTGAACCCACATTGCTGATTTATTTCACTGCCATAAATTTGTCACTGGCTATATATTCAGGTTACTAATAGCTAATAGTACATGAACTGAAGCTTGACAGATAATTTTATTATGTAAGCAAAAATGTTAATTACAGGTGAAAGATAGCCTATGTCCTGCCTGAAATTTGACTTGAAAGTTTTCTTTCCTTTGTTAGTGCTTTGCATGGCTTACTTTAACCCATACTGCGGAAACCTTTCCATTTTTAGAAGGGAAAAGGGGGTATTGAGCTTATAAGCTCTTTAAAACAACTTATAAGCTGTGTAAGCTCTTGAAAGGTGCTTTACAAAACTAGCTAGTAAGCAACTTTTAAGATCTAAAATTAAGCTCCAACAGCGTGTAAGCTCCCTAAAGATGTTTATCAACCCCATCTTATTTTTCGTGATCTTATAAGCAACAACTAATGACAAAAAAGTCAATAATAATTTAATAACCCTATTAAGTTTTGCTATTTCCAAAATATACTTTTACCATTTCATCTATCCCTCCTCTCTAACTCACTCTCTTTCTCTTACTCGTATTCTCTCTCTAACTTATAAGCTCATTTCTCCAAACATTAAGATAACTTATAAGATCTTGTGATATTACATCATGTGAGCTATTGAAATATCTTATAAGTTATAAGATATTAAGATGTTGGAGCTTATAAAATGTCTAAAACAAGTTTAGCCAAACTCCCTCTAATAAATGAAATTCCTGATAAAAATATACCTCAAGTACCCATAGATTTTATATTTAGAATTTGGAAGCCTTTACCTGTGATTTTCTCAATAGAAGATTGTGTAACTTAAAATAAGCTCACATCGTTTTCTTGACAACAATTTCTTCATCTCTACAATATCATTCCAGTTCGCCGAGTTTGTAGAATGGAATGCATTCTGCTTTCCTAAGGCACTTATCTCATTTTTTACTTTTCTCATAGTTTTTGTTCATCTTCTTTCAGGTCAGGCATCCAAATATTTTGTCATTTCTGCACAGTACTGAGGCTGAAACTTTAGATGGTTCTACTACTAAGGTGACCATTTACATTGTGACAGAACCTGTTATGCCACTTTCAGAAAAGATCAAGGAACTGGGACTGGAAGGTAGCCAAAGGTGAAAATTGAGGCATTCTGTTAGTTGCAGTTTCAAAAGTTTTTTATATTGATGTTATTTCTTTTGTTTGAACTGATGATAAGTAAATTGTTTATACTCTGATCTGATGTACCTTGTGCCATGATTTTGGGAAGTGTGAAAATGTAGCAAGTTAGTTATCTTTTATCTTTTATGTTGTTATTTGTTATTGTTATAATCACTGGCCTATTATTTTGAAATTTTCAGAAGTGTTGAGAACCTATATTCTGTTTAAGATATCTATTTGAGTACATCCTTAGGCTCTGCTCTGTCTTCATGTTTCTGGAATTAAAAGTTGAGAGTTTATACCTGCCTTGTGTCAGGGATGAATATTACGCATGGGGATTGCACCGGATATCTAAAGCTGTGAGCTTCCTGAATAACGATTGTAAATTGGTAAGCATCTTAAATGTTAAACCTTAGCATATTTGTTTATCTTTTTTTTTCTTTGTAGACATGTTCAAGTAAATATGATTTGGTATTACCTGAATAAAAACTCTTTGGGGATGATTCACTTTCCAGTTATTGGCAGGATTTGATTTATTCTAGTCAAGCATGATATTTTGTGTGCTGGTTGCTTCAGGTTCATGGTAATGTTTGCATGGCCAGTGTTGTTGTCACCCAAACTTTGGACTGGAAACTCCATGCGTTTGATGTTTTATCCGAGTATGACGGAAACAATGAAGCAGCAACAGGACCAATGCTTGTGAGTTCTCAGTTTAATCTCTTTTTGCCATTCTTTGTCTGCCTTGTGTTGGACATCAACAAATTTGCTTGGTCTAGTTAAGGGAAAAGTAGAACTGATTGCTAGATATTAATGATGTTATGATAAGACCATCTTATCAAAAGAAGCTGTATTAATAAATTTTTAAGTATGGGCTTTACTGCCATCCTTTTTCATTTATTGAGTTTGAACATGTCCTATTCTACTGTTTCGCGAATAGCTCAAGATGCAATATCAATATCTAAGACTGCAAAAGAAAAACTGACCCTTGCATACAAATGCATTTGGTGAAACACATGAAACTTGCACCTGAAGGAATTAGCTTTAGTTGGCTTCATTATACTTTAGTTTCTGTGTTTCCTGGAGTTGGTAATTTCATATTTTTGCTGAATTTGTAGAAGTCGTTTTAAAAAAATATTTCCAATCTCTTACCAGTCATTTCCGAAGATCTGTTTCACATGTAAGAAAAGCCAATCGATTTTTATAAGCATCACATGACCTGATCCAAATGTATTCCTAAAACATATCGGAAATTTGTAATAGAGGGGATGCACTGTTTCACTGATTTAGCATATAATTATTTAGTTACTTAGGCCTCTGGTCTTCAATAAAAATGTTTGGTTTGTTGTTCACAAAATCAATAATGTTTTCTAAATAGTTATTGCTTTCCAAAATTCTCACACAGATGTATTTACTTTTCAAATTATGTATGGGATTCGTATTTTGAACTTGTAGAATTGTAACCTGGACCTGTTTGGCACATGCAGCTTATTGTAATGATGATTATTTTTTTTCTTTTTCCCTGTTTACTTTCTTTCTTGTATCGTTACCGACCAAAAGTATGTGGTGTCTTCTAATCTAGTGTCCATATTTCTCAATACATGTTTAGTGAAAAATTCATTGCTGCTGTTTCTGTTGTTTTTTGACTGAAGGCTGTGTTAGATGATCTAATGGCTATTTATGCTTTCTGTTTCTGCTCAATTTGGGACACAGCAATATGAATGGCTTATTGGTTCACAATACAAATCAATGGAGTTGTCAAAATCAGACTGGTCAGCTATCAGAAAATCTCCACCTTGGGCTCTAGATTCTTGGGGTTTAGGTAAGTGTGTATTTTGGAATCTTGGATAGGCATTATAGTTATTGTGAATAAGAGGTTGTAAGTTATGCAGCAGGAATGAAATATAAGTCTGTGTTCTAAGATTCATAAGTGATTGTTACTCTTTACTATGTCTCATTCCTCTATATACGTAATGAAGTAAAGGAACAGTTATCCTAATCCTAGTAAAGGAACAATTATCCTAATCCTTGTAATCATTAATTGATGGTGATGAAAGGTTTATTTCAGCTTAATTATGGGTTGACTGAACTATGATGATATCTGAACTAAAGTCTCTGCTTCTGTTTTAAGATGTAAGTTTCCGCTTTTTACTTTTTATAAATGTGAAATTTATCTGATCAACTTATTGTCATTCTCAAAATCAATTTCCAAATCTACTATCATTTCAAATAATTTCATGAATGTAGCAGAATTCTCTAGTATACATAGACCCGACATTTTTACATTACATAAGCTCATACAACCAACATGCTCTCATAGTCTGAATTGCAAACCTCATTGAAATGCATCTCCATTGTTCCTGGAAACCTCTTGAAAATATTTTCAATGCCTAGCTATGCGGGATCTATAAAAGTTGGTTTGAAAATAATCCCAAGAAGCTGAAGGCAACCTCGTTGAATGATGTTCCAGTGTGTAAAATTCATCCACTGGTTACACTTCAATCCCTCCTTATGAGTTCATCTGTTTACTTATTTTATATGGAAGCTACTCTCAAATCTATAACTTTTTCTTGGATTACCTTATTTTCTCTTCACTGTGCAGCTATCCTTTTCTTTTCATTTCTCTTTACACAAAATGTTAAGTCAAATTGATTCTTAAAATATTATACTTTTTCTTGGGTGTATTAGGCTGCTTAATATATGAGCTCTTCTCTGGAATGAAATTGGGTAGAACTGAGGAATTGCGGAATACAACTAATATTCCAAAGGTGAGATAGCTTTATTACCTTCGCATACTATATCATATTTCCAATTTCAGTGTCATTTTGAAATTTATTTAGCCATAGGATATCTTCATTAAAAGGCAAGGCTTATTTGAGTTTCTTCAGCATCCATTTGATTTGATAATTTCATTTTCATTTAAAAATTGTTTATTCTTCTTTTGATGACAGTCCTTACTTCAAGATTATCAGCGTCTCTTGAGCTCCATGCCCGCTCGCAGGTTGAATCCATCAAAGCTTCTAGAGAATAGTGGTGAGTTATGGGTTTCATCCTGCTATAGTTAACTTGTCCTGTTATAATTTAAGTTTGTCTTATTTTCCTTAATACTCTGCGTGTTGGTGGATGGATCACCATTTTTGCTTTCCAATATTTTGTTATCTCATGGGAATAGTTACATTTTCCCTTTCTGATTTCATCCTCCCTGGATTACTTGAGTTTCCCACTAAGCTGAAAAATGTATTTATGGAATGTCCATAGCAATGTCGTTTCCTTTTTGAAGCTTCTGCTAGATTAGCAGTCCTAATTATATCACTCAGTTTTTTCTCGCAAGAGAGAACATTCTTATTCATGACTTCGCAAATGTAGAATCTTTTTTATGGACTAAAGTCTGGCAATATGTTTTGACAGAATATTTCCAAAATAAGCTGGTGGACACAATACAGTTTATGGAAGTACTTAACTTAAAGGATAGTGTAGAAAAGGATAACTTTTTTCGTAAGCTTCCAAATCTTGCCGACCAGCTTCCCCGCCAGATAGTTCAGAAGAAGGTATCTCATTTAGCCTGAAATCTTTAGCAGTTTAATTGTATCCCTGCCACTTCTAACTTATTGCATTTTCGTTTTTTCTAGCTGCTTCCTTTGCTAGCATCAGCATTAGAATATGGTTCTGCTACTGCACCCGCTCTGACGGCATTGTTAAAAATGGGTTCTTGGCTTTCACCAGAAGAATATGGTGTTAAGGTCACTATTACTTAGCATACTCCACGGGGGGCCTTCTTGTGTCCTGCTTTTGTTTGTGTGAGCTGTATTGTCTATAAATGGGGCTCACACAATTTCTAGTTAATTTGTATTGAACTTATTATCACTATATTCTTTTTAGATATTACCAACAATTCTCAAACTTTTTGGTTCAAATGACCGTGCTATTCGCGTCGGTCTTCTTCAACATATTGATCAATATGGCGAGTCATTATCTGCACAAATGGTTGATGAGCAAGTAAGCTTTTATGTGATTCTTTATAATCTATAACTCAATATTCTTTGTAAGTGCACGCAGTTCAAATATGCCATCTAGAAGATTGGGAAGTGACAATTTTTTTTTCTATAATAGGTTTACCCTCATGTTGCAAACGGCTTTTCCGATACATCTGCTTTCCTAAGGGAATTGACACTAAAGTCCATGCTTGTCCTGGCTCCAAAGGTAAGTGAAACTTCTATTTACATGGTTCAGTCATACGTAACTATGTTGTGTCCAGTAGCGCCTGGTACGCGTAGGGTCTGTTATTTGATGACTTCATTTCTGGAATAGGAGTGGAATCTCCTATTCCACTCTTGAGTAAATGCACAATAAAACCCTGAAGATCATGTTAATGCTTTGTTGTTGAGGAGTCTTAGTTGAAGCTGTTTTCTATGCAGACTGCCGTTAAGTTGTATGAATTTTTCATATACTCCCTCCATCCACAACCAGCAGTCTTGGCAGTGGACGGGATGGGTTGTAATGCAAAATTAGTAAAGTAGAGAGATAGAGAGAAAAAGTGGATGAAGCCTTGTTAGTGAAAAGGGCCCCACCTCATTAGAAAGAGAAACTTACCAAAACTAGAAGGGTACTAATTTTGTTGTGAACTACCCAAAATGGAAAAAACAGGACTATTGGTTGTTGATGGAAGGAGTATATAATTTAATTTCTGAGCAGTATAACATCCCAAAATGAGGGTACAGTGGTTTTCAATTTTTAAGTGCATAGCAGGCATGCTGCAATTAGTATGCTAATATTAGGTAGCTTAGATGATTCAATAACAATCCTAATCCTTACAGTAGTTAATAACTTATAATGGATAGGCTGATAGTAGGAGTTAAACACTGTTTATTTCCTTTCCATGGTTCATTGTCTTTTCCCACTTAGTAATGTATTCATCTACCATCTATTTTCTTTGCAGCTGTCGCAGAGAACAATATCAGGGTCATTGTTGAAGTTCCTTTCGAAGTTACAGGTGTGCACTCTATGTTTAGTTTCTTCCCTACTTTTGACTATATCCTATGATATTGGTTTTAGAGTGTTGGGTTGGACTCTGAGATTTCAGTTTCTGAATTCGTTTGTGACGCAGGTTGATGAAGAACCTGCCATTCGTACAAATACTACCATACTACTTGGAAACATTGCCAGTCACCTTAATGATGGGGTGGGTACTAAGTTTTCCATCCTGATTATCCTTATGTTGATCTCGAAGAGGTTACACCTTACTTTCTGACTATTTTTCTGGTTCTGGGACACCATTGTTGATTGAAAATTTGTTGCAAAGCAGACAAGGAAAAGGGTGTTGATAAATGCGTTCACAGTTCGAGCTTTGCGTGATACTTTCTCTCCAGCCCGAGGAGCAGGTAAAGCCTAACTTGTTTTCTTGACCTTATATTGTCTGGTCCTGTAATAAGGCAACTTTTGAGTTAGCCTCTTCATTGTATTTGTCTTTAGCCTTTCTGTTTAGTCAAGTTCCTGCTCAGCATGTTCATACACATGGACCTAAAGGTTCCCCTCTTTCTGTTGTGCCTTCTTCCTATCCATTCATGCTACTTCTTTCCTTGTCAGGTATTATGGCTTTAACTGCCACTAGCTCTTATTACGACGCAACTGAGATTGCAACTCGCATTTTGCCAAACATTGTTGTCCTGACTATTGACCCTGACAGGTAGTATTCCTTTCTTTCTAAGTGATTAACTTATTTGTTGGACCCTCGATCACTATTGTTCACCCAATCTTTACAATATATTGCTGAGGTTCTTTCATCAATCATACCCCATGCCTTGCTCGGGTTCATGTCTTGATAGGGATTTGTGGTTAATAAAATTTAATTTTGAAAAATTTCACGCAATTCTGTGATTTACTCTATGGTTCACCTAAATGAAGCATCCCTGAAACCTTTCGTGGTTTGTAATAATGTCACGTCATCTTCATTTTCCTATTTCTTAATTACCTTTTTTGTAATCAAGCTACTTGTGCTGTTATTTATTTGCCTGCCACAGTGATGTCCGGTCAAAAGCATTCCAAGCTGTTGAACAATTTTTGCAATTAGTGAAACAATTCCATGAAAAGGTTTGTAGCTAATCACCTCTTTTATACAGTAGTATAATCTTTTTTTTAAAAAAAAGAGGTTTTCGAAATATAAATCATTCTTGGCTCTTCCTCTCCTCCTCTTTCATTAGATGCATTTATTGAGTATTTCTGTTGATTCTTTGTAGACATCTGGGGATGACACAGGTGCAGCTGGAGCACATTCATCTATGCCTGGAAATGCTAGTTTACTAGGGTTAGTGAGCTTTACTACATCTTTATCATTTAATATATCAATGATCCTGGGACCACCTTTTGTGAGTCTGATGATAAGCATCAGCTCTTATTAAGCAATTGAAGGTTATTCCATCTTTTCTTACTAAACATTTCCTTCTCTTATGTTTTTTTGAACCTAGAGTTGTGCAAGTGCATAGTGATATAGATGTATACTGTATAGACACATCTAAGTATTAGAAATTAGTATGGATATACTAACAGATAAATAGTTTTAATTGGCTTATGTGAACATAGATTTATAGACACATATGTTAATGCAAGCTTTGATTTTGAGTATGGCTGGTACTCTTCGAAGCATATGTAGATTAAAAATCTACATGTTCGTCTTTACCCTGCATAAATTCTTACTAAAGTATATTACTAATACTAGTTTGTATGTGTTTATACTCAAACCTTATAGTCATTAAATATGGTGATGCAGATGGGCGATGAGTTCTTTAACTTTGAAAGGCAAACCTTCTGAACAGAGTACCCTTGCTTCAACAAGCTCAGGCGTGCCTCTTTCGTCTTCAATCTCCAATGCCAGCTCTGGTGCGTGAACTGTTGGATCATTTTCGCAATTTTTTTTACCTAAGCATATCATGTGCATTTCTTGGATGACATGGTCGTTGCTGATATCTGTGTTTGGATGCCACAGTGACGGATGAAGCAAATGTAGCACAAGTACGAGTAAATTCCAGGACAGATTTAGCTGATTTATCCGACAACCCTCCACCCGCATCACCTACGTCGACAGATGGGTGGGGAGACCTTGATAATGGCATTCGCGGAGAGCAGGATAATGACAAAGATGGATGGGATGACATTGAACCACTGGAAGAGCCTCGACCGTCAGCAGCACTTGCAAGTATCCAAGCAGCTCAAAAACGGCCTGTTTCTGCACCAAAAACACAAGGTACCATCCTCTTCGCGTCTCTCCTCTTAAACTTCTAAGAGCATTACAGAATTTATACTTACCTAGTATGGTATTTTGGTCCAGCTTCAAATTCAAGACCAAAGAGCACATTGAAGGCGAGTAAAGATGACGACGACGACTTGTGGGGCGATGCAGCTTCGAATACAAAATCCAGCAAAGCAGTTGACGAGGATGATCCTTGGGGTGCGATCGCAGCCCCTGTCCCAAAATCATCTTCCAAATCATTGAATCTGAAATCCAGTGCTTCTGTCGGCGATGATCTTTGGGCATCCATTGCAGCGCCTCCGCCTACAGCAGGAGGGAACAAGCCACTGTCGGGTGCACGAGGCCGAGGAGCTAAACCTGCTGCCCCTAGACTAGGTGCTCAAAGGATAAACAGATCGTCGTCAGGTACGAGTTAGGTACCTCAGTTTATAGATGAGTCTGTAATTTTTTTGGTCACTAAAAGAGCACTCAGCAACATTTCGGACGATTTTGTGTTGTATTTGTCTGCTAAAACCATACTCCATTTGTCATCTGTAACAGAATGCATTTCAGCTAAAGCACATATTCTTTTCACTTTGATAAAACTACTATTCTTTTCGACTTTAGGTTACTTGTCAAGTAATGTACAATATTTTCTTGACTATATTATGTGTTTCTACTCATTTAAATTTTTGTATTTTTTCTCAATATTTTGTGATGTCGTCGATAAAACCTTCTCCGAAAAGTATTTTAACAGTAATATTAGTAGATGACTAGATGTTATGCAAACCAACTCTTTTTCTATCCATATCAGCATTTCTTGTAGAGGTTATCATCTCAACATAAATATCATTATAATTTGGCAATATTTGGCGATTCTTGATTTGATTAAGCTGGATGAAAGGACATCAATTTCAATATTGGATTTTTGGATTGCGAGATATCGAGAATTCTCACCAGTCCGGTCCCGGACTCTTTCTTTGCAACATGTTTGACTTTCCGGCCACAGTTATTTAGGTGGTGTTCCGAGATTGAAGATATCAAATTCTACTGGGAGCACGGACTTGTTCCGGCCACCTCAATCCTAACAACGGTTTCATTAGATATCACAAGTAAAAGTAAACAAGAATAATTGAAATTGTGAATTATAGCAAAATACTAGTAATTCACAATCGAAAGGATTCCAGATTGTAAAGTTAGTACATAAAATAAAGTAGTTAGAAGATAAAATAATAAAAGTGGATATTACTATTTTTTACTCTTGTCTTCAATAAATAGTTTACTTTTCTTTACATAGTTTGGTCTCAGTTCGCACTATTAATACAATAGTTTGGTCTCAATTCGCACTATTAATACAATCAATAATAAAAGTAGAATCACTAATTGTGTTTTAATTAATATCATTATTAAATTCGATATCATATAACAAAAAAAGTCAGAAGCTAGGCAAAAACATGGAGAAAAATAAATACACTCTTCAGTAGCTTGAACACACTCATACAGATCTTCGTCTTCTTCCTCCATCCTCTGCAAATTCCTAAATTTTCCCTTTTTTCTGTTTATTGTTTCATCATATTTCGCATTTAATTCTCGGATACTAATTCCTATTTCATTTTTCCATTTCCTTTTAAAAATCATCTATCGAGAAAGAGAGAGAGTTGGAAAAAGGGGGCAGAGAGAGGGGAAATGGTGTTAAGAGGAGGCATTCAATGCGATCTACTGTTGGCCAATGGAAGAAAAATACCAATTATTTTTGTGCTGTTGGTGCTGATTTTAGTGAGTGAAAACGGAGTGAGAGCGTCGATCCACGAGTATAAGAATGAAGCTTTCATCCCTCGTTTCAATTCCTTCTTCTTTCACGGCGGCAGTGAAGGGCTCTATGCTTCTAAGGTTCTCGACCCTCCCAAAAATACGCCCACTGATGATAATAGTAAACCCCTCAATGGAAAATCCTTTATCAGGTAACATGATTTTTAGTATTCTTTGGGTACTGTACAAATTGATTGTGAAAATACTGCATTAATTTGGGACCTTATTTTTTGTTGAGATTTTTGTTTGGAGTGATCTTATAAAGTTGTCATATCATAATTAGTTGGTCACAATGAGAGAAGACATGGATGGCATGGTATATCTTTTTCTTTTGTTCTTGACTGTGTTGTGGTATATATAGGGCTCCATCGGTTCAAAGTGTCTATATTTCTCAGTTTCTGTTTCGAAGGAGTGCACTGAGTTTTAAGGAATATAGATTCACTATTGTATAACTACGGATTATTGTGCATTATGATAAGTTAAGCCCAAAAACTCTTGCGGATGATCGATGTATAGTTGTATACTCTGATTTTTGCCTCTTTGGCTGAACTAGGCTAAAATTTTTCGCAGTTGGCTAGCGCGTAGGTCTCATAGCTCCTGAGTAGTCTTTTGCTGCAAAATTGACTGCAGGGAGGGGCATATGATCACCTACATATGTTATGTAACTTATGTCTTCTGGGCCAAAGCACTATTTGCTTATTGAGCTAAATCACGATGCTTAACAAACTTTTGTATGGGTCCAATTTGGTATTTGTAGTTGCTTAGCTTGTAACTGTTTTATAAGTTGCTTACCGTCTGCCTGAAATGTTGATAATGCCGATCAGACCATAATTTTAGGTTGACCTGTCTCATCTGTCCTCAAAATGTGAATCAGCATACATCAGTTGAGAATGAACTAGGTTTTTTGGAATACAAAGATTGGCACAACCTGGAGTTTCCACTACTTGCTAGAGTTATTTGATAGGGTGTATGCTATGTTGCATTCCTCTTAACAAAAAGATGTAGATTTCGTTACAAGCTAATTAGTGCTTACTGTGCTGCTTACATAATGTGACATGTAGGTTGCCGAGTCTCTATGAATCCTAAACTCAGCATCAAGTAGTGGTTAGTATTGAAATTTCTACTGCCTAGTTTAGTAGTGTTCTGTTGTTTGTTTCCTTTATGTTAGTCTTTGCCATCTTCACATTGTCGTTGTTTGTTTGAACAATCAATTAAGATTCTAATTGTGTGGATGAATTTGTGGGATACCAATGTTGTCTACATACAAAATTGTACTACTTATACAGCTCAATTGTTTCCATGCTGTCAATGCAAACATCCATGTGGGTGTCTATTGAGTTTCTCACTAACTTGGTGGAATGAAGTTTTATGGTGATATCAGGCACAGTACTTTTTGTTTGTTGTCTAAAAAAGTGTAACTGTCACTTTATTCTATCCTGTTTTAGGTTTGAATCTGTCACGTTTAGGAGACCTGCAGAGGTTGCCCTAAAGCAGAATGATTATCAGCAGAGTACTGGAGTGGTAGAGGCCATTATAGTTGAGGTTAAAGACAGTGATAAGATAGGAAGAGCTTATATGAACTCCAACGCAATATGTTGCAATCGTACTCTTGCGAAGGAAGGGGTCTGCAAGGTTGGTGAGGTCATTATCCGTAATTCTCCTGATAACCCGGAGTGGCCAAAGAGGCTTCAGGTTTCATTTGAGGGCGTCAATGAAGAGGCTAAGATGGACATCCAAACTGTTGAGATTAACAGAACTGGTATGTACTTTCTATATTTTGTGGTCTGTGACCCAGAGCTGAAGGGCACATTAATTAGTGGAAGAACTGTCTGGAGAAACCCAGAAGGTTATCTGCCTGGGAAAATGGCACCAATGATGAAACTTTATGGTTTTATGTCCCTTGCGTATCTTATTCTTGGTCTCTTGTGGTTTCTGCGGTTTGTACAACAGTGGAAAGATATAATACAACTGCATTACCAAATCACCGCTGTGATTGGTCTAGGAATGTGTGAAATGGCTCTTTGGTACTTTGAATATGCAAACTTTAATGCCACTGGCAGCAGACCAATTGGGATTACACTATGGGCAGTTACATTCACAGCTATAAAGAAAACAGTCTCCCGCCTTCTGCTGCTCGTGGTGTCAATGGGTTATGGTGTTATGAGACCAACTTTAGGAGGAATAACTGCCAAAGTAACTCTTCTCGGCATGGTTTATTTCATGGCATCAGAAGCGCTGGAACTTGTTGAACACTTAGGAAATATCAATGATTTTGCTGGAAAATCCAGGCTCTTTTTGGTACTACCAGTAGCACTTCTAGATGCATGCTTTATTGTTTGGATATTTTCATCCTTATCCAAAACATTGGAGAAGCTCCAGGTTATTATCTGTCTTCCTTTGTCAAATAAGAGAACCATTTCTAAAATCTTCTTTCAAGGTTGTTGTTTTACTTTCAGTGGGAAGGATGTAGCAGTAAAACTTGACCATTTTCAATTGATGAATGAGTAATTTTTGTATCTTAAACTGATATGTGAAATAATACATGTGAACCAATTGGTGTTTCGAGTATTATTCATTTTTACCAGATCCTTGTGCTGTAGAAATTAGGTTCTATTTAGAATGTATGGTTTTCCAATTTATGTGAAATTTAGAACCATCATTAAACTGTACCTGCTCAAAACTACCTGGTTTAATATGTTGATTGCCGTTCTCTTACACGTTGTATCGGAATTTCGCTAGCCCTTTTTATTCTTGATATAGAAGAACACAAAGTGCTTAGATATTCTTTCTACTAGCTTCATATTAGTGTGATTTGGCAGGAGCCCCTGCTTTATATCTCAAAGTATTTACTCACTCATAACTACTTAATAAAGTTCAACTCTGTGTTTGGGATCAGATACGGAGAAGCATGGCAAAGCTTGAGCTTTATAGAAAGTTCACCAATTCTCTGGCAATATCCATTCTGCTCTCAGTAGCTTGGATTGGCTACGAGGTAATTCTACACCCCTAGTATATATTTGCCCAAACTTTCTATCATTTGCTTAGCTGCTGGTCGGTGTTTCTTACTTATATAGCTGTATCATCCCACAAAATTAACACAATATGTGATTTGTGAGGGGGAATGGCTGCGGGTTTTTACAATAAAATAACATTAAGCTGCCCCTTTCTCTTAGCCCTCAGTTTCAATAAGAAGCTCTATCTACGATCTTAGATACAGAGCAAAAGAATTATAGAAGTTCCTTGCGTTTGTTTTTGTGCTATAATTGCCAAAAACTTGACATGACTTTTTGCTTGTCAGTTGTATTTCAATGCCAGTGACCCCCTTAGTGAATCGTGGCGAAGAGCGTGGATTATCCCAGCTTTCTGGATGTTGCTTGCCTTCATCTTGTTGGTAGTCATATGCATCCTTTTCGCCCCTTCTAATAACCCAACCAGGTAACTTCTATATATTATTGTTGGCTTTCTAACTCTAATTCAATTGATTCCATCAATGTCACTTTCTTCCATAATGATACTGAAATCTATCCCGATTGAGTTGACACTCTTGATCAGTTCACAATATTAGGCCAAGGCTTGGAAGCTATTGAACAGTTGAATTGATTTCAAGATTGTGATCTAATCTCTGTGAACCAATTGAATTCTTGTAGGTATGCACATGAGACTGGTGAAGACGAAGAAGAAGGCATATCACTGACCGGTGCTGGAGTCGTAGTGGGTGGAGAGTTGGCATCGAAAGTTGAAAGGAAAGAAAGGAAGGCGTCGATCACATCGGATCATGTTTTCGGTTTAGGGGAAGATGTTGAGGAAGACAAAAGAGAATGATGATGATGATGGCAGCTTATGTTTATATGTGCATATATCTACAAAAAAACATCCACTCTGTAAACACTACTCAACTAACTGAATTTATACAATCTAATAAACTTTGCAAACAAAAGTTCCTTTCCTTATTGGTTTTTTTTTCTAGAGTTAATAATGTCTCTTTTCTGTCAACCAAAGATATAGAGTAAAACAGTGAAGATGGGTTAATTTTTGATAAATAAATAAACTTTCAATAATTTTTGTTTAGACGGGTAGTGAATAGATTCTTATTGATTGATTTACAATGTACAGAGTTCATCCTCTTATAGGCTACACAAGGATGTATAAAAGGTAAACCTAAATTTATATTAATTGTGTTCTATCTAAGGTAAATATTCTCTATATCAATTCCAATATCAATTCCTTGTAATGCTCCTGATTTCTTTCCTACACTCCCCCTCAAGTTGAGTGACGGGGTTTCTGATACTCAACTTGCCCAATACTTCTCGGAATGACTTCGAGTTCACAGCTTTCGTCAAAATGTCAGCCAACTGATCCTCAGATTTGACATACGGCATCTCCACCACCTTAGCTTCAATGTTCTCCTTGATGAAATGCCTATCCACCTCCACATGCTTGGTTCGATCATGTTGAACTGGATTTTCTGATATACTGATTGCCGCCTTGTTATCACAAAACAACCTACATGGTTGTACAGGTCGTAGGTCCAGCTCTGCCATGAGCTTTCTTAGCCATAGTATCTCCGTTAATCCACTCTTGATTCCACGGAATTCGGCCTCTGCACTGGATAGTGCTACCACTTTTTGCTTCTTACTCCTCCATGTCACAAGGTTTCCTCCCACGAAGGTGAAATAGCCGGCAGTCGATTTTCTATCATTTGGGTTGCCAGCCCAATCAGCATCAGTGAAACCATGAACCTCCATATGACCATGTTTCTCAAACATAAGTCCGTGTTCAACTGTTCCCTTCAAGTATCGAACTATCCGCACTACTGCCTCCCAATGCTCTTCTTGGGGTGCATGCATGAACTGACTTACTACTCCCACTGCATAGGCTATGTCCGGCCTTGTGTGGGACAAGTAGATCAGTTTTCCGACTAACCTCTGGTACCTCCCCCTGTCTGTCAGTCTTGCACCTTCTTTCAACTGTAGCCCATGGTTTTGAACTATGGGGGTATCTGCTGGCTTACAGTCTATCATCCCAACCTCTGCCAATAGGTCCAATATATACTTCCTTTGATTGATGAAGATTCCCCTTTTTGACCGTAGCACTTCTATTCCCAGAAAGTACTTAAGCAATCCCAAATCCTTCATCTCAAATTCTCTGAACAGGTTCTTTCTTAACTCGCTAATCTCCTCTTCATCATCTCCTGTAATAATCATGTCGTCTACGTATATAATCAGACACGTGATTTTACCTTCTTTCTTCTTGAGGAACAAGGTGTGGTCTGAATTGCTCTGCTTGTACCCATATTTCTTCATCACTTCAGTGAACCTCCCGAACCAGGCTCGAGGTGACTGTTTTAGGCCGTAAAGTGTCTTCTTCAATTGGCAGACTTCACCATTCTGGAACTCTTGAGTAAACCCAGGAGGGGGTTCCATAAACACCGGTTTTGGTAATTCTCCGTGGAGGAAGGCATTAGTCACATCGAACTGATGAAGTGGCCAATCCTTGTTTGCAGCGATTGAAAACAACACTCTTACAGTGTTAATCTTGGCTACAGGAGAGAATGTTTCAGCATAATCGACGCCATACGTCTGAGTATATCCCTTTGCTACGAGTCGAGCTTTATACCTGTCTACTGTTCCGTCCGGCCTTCTCTTGATTGTGAATACCCATCGGCATCCGACAGTTCTCGCACCTTCAGGTAGCTTGCCTTTCACCCACGTGTTATTCTTCATTAGAGCCTTCATTTCAGTGAGCATTGCCTCCTTCCAGTGCTTGTGTTTCATTGCTTCTTCGGCTGTTTGTGGGATCTCTTCTTCTTCATATAATGCAGCCGCAAACGCTCTTGCCATTTTAGATAGATTTCCTTGCACGAAGTTGGCAACCCCATATCTGCTTTTCTTCCCTATCTTCTCGGGGGAATATCTTTTTGGCGGTATTCCTCTCGTACTCCGTTGTGGGAGAATATACCTTCCAGTGTCTCCATCAATGCCATTTTCCTCTTCTTGAGGTTCTGTTTCAACTTGGTCAGTGGAAATAGAAGCGGGTTCTGAGTTGGGATTTACCTCGGATATCGTCGGAGGAGGTGCTTGGGTTGGTGGTTGAGATGACTCTTGTGGTAAGACCAGCTCGGTGGTAGTGACGACTGGTTCTGTTAGATCCTCAATCGAAGAGCTTGACAATGGCACAACCCAACTTAGATAGTCACTAGTACTACCTGGATCATTCTCCCCCTGGCTACTAAGGTGGGTGTGGTAAAAGAATTCGGTTTCCAAAAAATTGCAGTTCATAGTAGTGATGACTTTTTTGGTTTGGGGATCAAAACATCGGTAGCCCTTTTGGTTCAACCCATATCCTACGAAGACACACTTGGTTGCGCACGGGGAAAGTTTGGTTCTTTCATGTTTCGGGATATGAACATAGACGGTACAACCGAAAACTTTAGGGGATAGGTTCAGGTAATCGGGAATTTTGGCAACTTTGGACAAGGTATCAAGAGGGGTTTTCATTCGAAGGATTTTTGTGGGGAGTCGGTTCATGAGGTAGATGGAAGTGGCAACTGCTTCGGGCCAAAAAGATTTCGGGACTTTGGATTCAATCATTAGGGCTCGGGTCATTTCTAGAATCGTTCTATTTTTCCTCTCAGCGACCCCATTTTGTTCGGGTGTATAGGGACAAGTGGTCTGGTGGATGATGCCTTTTTCTGTGCAAAATTGGGTCATGTCATGATTCACAAATTCCCTCCCATTGTCAGATCGAAGGGTTTTAATAGTAGTGTGGAATTGTGTTTGGATAAGTTTGAAAAAAGATGTGAATCTGTTAAAAACTTCCGATTTGTGTTTCAAAAAATAAACCCACGTCATCCTAGTGCAATCATCAACAAATATCACAAAGTATTTAAAACCATTCCCACCCATAATCGGAGCAGGGCCCCACACGTCAGAATGTACTAAGGAAAACATGGAATTCATTCTAGTATTCGTAGGTTTAAATGACTGTCTGTGGCTCTTGGCCAAAACACAAGTTGCACAAGAAAAATCTGCAGGAATAGAAAGGTTCGGAAAAAGAAGTTTAAAATAACCCGAGGAAGGGTGTCCTAGTCGTCGGTGCCAAAGCCAAGTTTCTTGTTTCGTGGATCCGTGAGCCAGCATTGCGCTACCATGTTGAGCTATCTCGTCCACATAGTAGAGTCCTTGCTTCTCAGTGCCACGCCCAAGAATCCTCCTCGTCTGAATATCCTGCAAGATACAAAAATCAGGATGCATTAGGAGTGTGCAGTTCAATTCCTTCGTAACATGACTAATAGACATTAGCCGTTGAGACAAAGTAGGCACATATAGACAGTTCTTGAGGCGAAGTGTGGGAGATATCTCAATAGTTCCAGATCCAACAACTGTAATTAGTTCCCCATTGGCAGTCCGGATATACGATTTATCAACATCACAGCTTAAATCAACAAAATCATTTTTTTCCGGAGTCATAGTGTCAGTTGCCCCACAGTCAAAAATCCACCCTCGAGTATGTATATCAGCTATTCTATCAACATGTAATGCAGCGGAAATATTTTCTAGTGCAGAGAATGGGTTTTTAGACACATAATCACATAAAGTTGGGGCTGATATGCAATTTCTATGACTATAGGGTTTCAAATGGGATTGTGGCTTGAGGCTAGGGTCTGTATCGAATTTAAGAAGGTCAGGGGGTTCCTCTGCAAAAATTCGGGGTACATTCTGTAATATTTGAAAGTTATGTGGGGAAGGGTCTAAATTGCCAAATAAGTTAGGGTTTGGCATATAGCCAAACCCGTTACCTCCTGCGCCGCCATCCCTTCCGGTTGACCCTCCCGTCGCCGCTGTTCGTCCGGCAAAATTGCCTGCCCCCCGTACGTTGCCGCCTGAAGAGAGGTTTACGAGGTGCGTAGGTGTCGTTCAAGTGAGGATATATCCTACTGGCAGGATAAAGATCCTAACTAAGCCTAGACCTCGTCTTCAAAGATTCCTCAACCCACTTCTACTGATCAGTATAGTGGAGGTAAGGGTCGAATCCCACAGAGATGGTGCGTTTAAACTACTGCGGTGATGTTTTGGAGGGTTGGTTAGCTACCACGCTCGGGTTGAGTTTCTACCTAGGCGAGTAATTAAAGGGTGGCGTCCTACTGACTAGGATGGGGGAGCAGATCATGGAATGCAACTGTGTACGTGGAAATGAGGGGACATGGTGTAACAGAAATTGTTTGGAAAGGACGGTATTTCTATTTTTGGCTAAACAGAATATTCAGAGTGTAGTGGAGGTAGTGGTGACTAGGCTGACAGATCTGCAGGTACAACCAGAGGTGAAGGACAAAAGAAAGCAAAAGTAAATAAAAGTAAGGTGGTCCCCAATCTGGATGTAGACATCGTCTTCTCCAACAACACAACTTAAACTCAGATAACAATTCCAGATCCAACCCGGCAAACGCAGATTAACAACTCGCGAACACAGATCTAAAACTAAGAAATCAAATCTGAAATCAAACACTGAAACTGGACTTCTGCATGCTGGTCAACATGAAAGATCGATTCAGAAAATAAAACGAAGCCTTGCATGCAACGATCTACTTCCAGATCAAATAGTACATGTTTACCTATCCTAAAGAAATTTGTTACGTAACAGAAATTAGAGATTTAGCACTTAAAACACCGATAAATCTTAGATCTAAGCTAACTAGACAAGGAAAGAAAAGAACACTACAATGAACGAAACGGAAATCAACTTCATAGCATTAACACGTTCGGGTATCCAAGCAAGCATTTCAAAACAACAAAATCCCAAAATGTAACAGAAATTCAACGTAAAGACGGAGAACTAATTAAACTACGAAAGCAATTTAAAGATTGTTTGCCACTCCGGGCGATAAAATCTCTGACTGGAACTACGATCTAGCTAACTGGAACGGACGATGACTGGAACTCGGGAATATTCTGAACGTCAGGTGATCATGGCTCGGCGAGGCAAGAAGTGGACACGGCTGAAAGACTGAAATTACCGAGAGAACTCTCTACCTAAGGATGATGGTGAATTCCTCTCGGATCTCCTTCTCTCTCCAACTTGGCTACCTTTTATAGGGAGGCTACCCTTGATTTTTAGGGTAAATCCTCGCTGCAATTTGACTTCTTTGCCCTTAATTGTGGGTAATCCGTCCCAGCTATCCGTCTTCTTCATCTCAAGCCGTTTTAGCACGTATACGGATCAGTATGAGACCATGCTGGCGCTTTTTCTACCCGAACACTCCGGAACTTCCCTACTGGCCAGAACACTTATCCTGCACACTTTGAGCAACTGCTTTGCAAATATAATCATTTAAACCTGTCATACTGACCAGTAACGGAGGCCTAGAATACGACTTATCAAACTGCTCACACTTACCACATGCTTGCCCTCAAGCGTGAAGAACAAACAAAAAGCAATAAGTCGCATTCTAGCCTGGTTACTTCCCTGCCCGACTCTACCTAAAACTGGACTCTAGACTACAACGACGAAGAAAGAAAACACAAACACAAACACAGAAATACATAAAACACTAACAGATCGGGCTACATTTTCAACCATCCCTCCCCTCGGGATCAGGTGCAATCCGGCCTTAGACAGCCTTGAACTTCTGCCGCCCCCCTCTTTCTCTCCCAGTCAGTACATCTGCTTGTCAAGATCGCCCACACTCTCGGTCAACCACTAGGTTCACTCAGTCACTCGCACCTCACCAGGAACGTTAGGACTGAATTCTCTCATCATGCTCAACCACAATTGCTTTGGACTTAGATCTCACGTGCAGCTACTGAAGGACTTTAAGGCTTGTAACGGGGCTGTTGGGTTGTAGTGTTTTGGGTAGATGTTCCTAAGGCTCTAAGGTTCAAAAACTTCTATTTAATTTATGAAGGGGGGATTGTGTGCATCAGGCTTCTGATCAGTTGCTTTTCTTAGCTGGTGCTTCTGGCTTGAGTTTCCAACTGGTTAGTAGGCTTCTTGTGGCTTCGCCACCCTTATTCCTTCATTTTTTGTGTGGTCAAATCTCTGACCATTTTCTTCTTTTCTTTCTTTCTTCCTCTCTTTTTTTCGTGGCTTTGCCACCCTTATCCCTTCCTTTTTTTGGACCTGGAATGTCTCCCTGGTCGATTTTCTTCTAACTTTCCTGCCCAGCTGGTTTCTGCTTTTTTCACACTTCTTCCTAGCCAGTAAGCTCCATTTGTTTCATGCCTTACACACAGTCCCAGGGGCTAGGGGTGTTTATCTGGGTATAAAAGGTTAAAAAAAAAGGGGTTCTAAAGGTGGTTTTTTTTTTTTTTTTTTTTTTTTTTTTTTTTAAGGGGGGGTTCCTACTGCCTTCAGTATTTGCTACCCGTGATCACTTCACCCTAGGCAATTTGTGGCAGCCTCTCTTTTCTTTAAGTGTATGTGGAAAGTGGTTCCACTTTAAGGCTTATAACTCACATTTTAGAGGGCTTTCGTGTTTGGCTCTAAGTGTGGGCTTTTCTCTCATACTCACATCATCCATACTGGTCAGGAGGTACTAAGGAGAGTGGTTTCGGTTTTCCAGCTTGTCTTATCTCCCTCAATTCCCTTCACCTCCAGCTCAGGACGGTTGAGTTTTAAGCCCAAATCAGCACACAACATAAAAAAAACTAGACCTAAAAAACACAAAACGAGCACAAACACAGAACACACATATATACATCATACTGGCCATTACGTCCCCCCTCCTACTTCACAAGTGTCTGCCCCAGATAAGGCTGTGAAGTGGAAAAAAAAGTACTGGCCAGTATGGTAGACATACAGACAACAAAATAACAAACAAAAATAACAACTCAAACAGAAACTTCTCACACTTAGGCTATGGAATAGGCTAAGTGGGAGAGGTTTGAACACCGGACAAAATCCACTAAACAAAGAAACACGTATATACAAAAGAAACACAGAAAACATGCTACCAAGAAACAAACCCTAACTTCTCACACTTAGACTATGGAATAGGCTAAGTGTTATGAAGTGGGGTTTGCTCGCAAACACAGATTATACTACCTAACCGAATACCATAACAAAAATACGAAAAGTTAAAAAAAGCTTAAAAAAAACTAACTTGGTCAGTAGGGGGGGGTCTATCGAAGTCGCCTGCTCCTTCGTGGGGCAGGTGGTGCAGGTTGTTCCTTCGGGTTGTCCTCTTCCGTTCCAGTTTCATTTTCCTTCGCCGGCTCCTCGGCTCTTGCCGGCACCTCGGCGTCCGCTGTCTCTTGCTCATCTTCTACTCCGGTCTCTTGGATATGTGGTTCATCAGTCCGGCCACTATGGCCACTCGGTCCTGCAGCTTGCTCCTTCCTCAGGTAGGTCATTTCTTCTAAGATGTTATCCATATTGGCTAACATTCTGTTCATTGCGTTTTGCATCTTGGAGTTTTCCTCCCCGAGATCTGATACTATAGCTTCCATGGCCGCCTGCCTCTGATGCATCATATCCTGCTCTGCAGAGCCCTTCAACATCCTTTCCACAACTCCTGCCAGCTTGATCACCTCTGTCTTCAATTGCTGATTCTCCTCTGCCATTTCAATGACTGTCCTTTCTAGAGCGGCTTGCTTCTGAGTCAGTATTCTCTGCTCCGCAGACTCCTTCAATACCTGTTCCATTGCTGACGATAAACGAATCATCTCTTCCCTCATCTGTCTATTTTCCTCAGCCATCTTTTCCACAGATTGTTCAATTCTGTCTCGCCTCTGGTCATGTCCTGGTGCTTCCTGAGCTGTTGTTAACCGAGCAGTGGGTATTGCCTCTTCTCCCATCGCATAAAAGTAGGGCACGCCCTGCCTCATGTACACCGTGTTCGTTCGGACGAACAGAGGGATGTCGAACAATCCTGGGGCGCTCACCATCGTTAGTGGGGTTAGATCTTCGTCCTCCGAAACGGTGATGTTGTTCCTCATGAAGATTCCCAATATATGGCAGAGGGAAATATTCCGTGCTGGGTGAGTTGCGACGAGGTGACATGTGTATGCAGTCCAGAACCCTAAGTGCAGCTTCTTGCCCTTTTTTGCACACCATATAAGGTACAACTCCGTCATTGATGTCCGGACTGCCGAATTAGACTGCCCCAAAAGATTGTAGTCTAAAAAAAGTTGAACCAGGCGTAAAACGGGGTCGCTAAGGTGGATCGATCGGGAGATCGTGGATTGGAACTGTCCTGCTCCGGGGTGAGTAAGTTCCTCCCAAGCCGACTGGGGCTCAAATTCCACATGCCGGCGGGGAATCCCCCGCTCCCTGTTTCTCCATTCAAGTCCTATTGCCTCCTCCAAACTGCATATACCCAACCTCACAGTCCACTCAATCAGATTCATCCTAATTTCTCCTCCAAATACCCTGAAGCTAACACACTCTATATCCAAATCAGTTGTGACTTCGAATCGAAAAGTTGCGAAAAACTCCTTGGCCAAATCGACCGGGACACTTAACTCCTCATTCCTCAACAACCATTCAAAACCCAACTCATGCACAAGGGCTAGAAACGATTCACTAATTTGCATCTCATCTAAGGATGGGAGATGAATTACCTTTCCACACTTAACCTTCTTGCCTTTTGCGTTCTTTGTGCGGTAAACTGACTGGAGCTTCTTGTCGTCAAACAACTTCATCTCTTCCACAACGTCATCCGTGAGTTCCACCGTCCAACGCTTATACCGGAGTGGTTCGGCAGGTGGATGCAACAGTTCTCGATGATCGTTGGGGAGTTCCCGCTCCTTGTATTCCTCCTCTTCCATGGTTGTGTCGCTATCTGATTCAGATTCTTCACTGGCCTCGTACTCACTATCGCTCTGTGTCTGCCGGTTTGATGGGGTCCTCCGGGCAGTCTCAGTGATCACTATGCCTGTGTTCGGGGTACGCATTCTTTTGGTTTTTGATTTTTTCTCCACAACGGTCTTGCCCTTTCTTTTCCTTTCTGCTTGGTATCTAGCTTCCTCTTCCGCCTCGGTTGGTGGCGTCTCCTGGGATCTACACTCTTTCTTGGCATCTTCCTTCTCCAATTGTTCGGGGCTCACTGACTCGGGTGCGAGGTCCAGTCCCTCAGCCACCCGCTCGGCTTCCACACCCTGATCCTCTTGCGCCGGACAGGGTTCGTCATCACTCCCGATCTCTAGGGGATCCTCCGCCGTGTTCGGTTCTGCCCTGTTGGGTGCCCACTTCCCCAAACAACGTTGCGATTTCCTCTGCGGTTTGGGTGGCTCTGCCTTGGAGCCTGTCTTCACTACCAGTTTCCTTCTGACGGGGATCGGTTTAACTACCGGAGGTGCCCCTAGGGTGGATGCCTCTACCTCTGGTTCTGTGGTCTCTATTCCTGCTTCCTTGGCTTCACTCTGCTTTTCCCTCTCCTCTTCTCCTTCAGACTGGGATGTCTTATCCTTCGGTATGGGTTCTCTAAAAGCTTGTTCATTCTCTCCTACTGATCTTGGTGCGAGGTCCAGACCCTCAGCCACCAAGTCAGTTGTCTCCTCTCTTCGGTTTACCCTGTTCATTATCGAGTCAAACTCCTCGTCCGTCATGAGGCCCTGTTTCCTGGCTGATTCGTTCAGATCTATCTCTGGCCGTCTTACTTCTTGAAATACTGGGTCCTTCTCGGGCGTCATTTTTGCTCCGCCACTCTCTCCCTGGGTTTCCCTTACTTGGCTGGACCTTTTCTTTCGCTCCTCAGAGTCGGAGCTGTAAAACGCGGCGATAGCTTCCAGGTCTGCCGAATCTGGTACCGAGGGTTCCGATGCCGCGACGGCTGAGGGAGATCCTTCCTCCGACTGTAGTTCTGCGTGTCTGACCTGTGCATGAGGAATTTCACTGGGTGCGGTTCCTATGCCCCCCGTGTGGCCGAAATTGGTCAATGCCGCCGTCCAGTCCCTAGTCGGGTCTTGTTGGCGAAGGAATACCATTACGGCATCCAAAGAAATAGTGGCCGGCGGTTGAGCAGTCGGTGCGGGTGGTTGGTTCGACTGTGGTTGGGCCTCCGGGGTATCTTCTCGCAGCGGCTGCGTATCTTGGGTGTTCGCACGACGGGGCTTGATTTTCCTCGCGATAGCTTTCTTACCCATGACTGTAATTTGTGATTTGACGGTAGAAATTAGGGTTTGGTTTGAGAACGATGGTTCTGTGAGAGGGATAGAGGAGAATTTCTTGAAAGGTATTTTGGAAATGAGGGTTTTTGAGGGAGAAAGGGAGGGTCGGTTGGTTTAGTTCGGATTAGAAATGGCAGTTGCAGGTGGTTTCAACCGGCTATCACTGGTTACCGGTCATGCCGCTTCATCTGAAAAGTGGTTGGGCGACAGGTGTTGGTTCTTGATTGGCTAGCGTGTGTACTCTCTCTGCTCCACACCATTCCAGCACTGCCACCCTGCAAAAGCTGCACACGCTTAATTCAAATTTACGTCCTATCCACAATTTCCCTCTATACTTTCCTATTACGGAAAATAATTCAAAATGGCACTTAAATACAAATTGGAGTGACACTAAATAGGTAATCTCTTGGTCAAAGTGTACCCCAACCTAAATTTAAGGCCCGAAAATATATTTTTGGATTTTTAGAAAATTTTCAAGCATGCAAAAATTAATTACGTATATACAGTATTTACATTCTCCTTAGGTAATTTGGAATCCTACCTGGCCAGTATATGCAGAATGTTATCAAAATGAAACTAGCCACGTGGAATTCCAAATTCCTATCTTACTAATCAGTATGTGACCTTAGTATGTGGTAGTAGTGGAATTTCATCCACCACCCCCACCTCACTATTATCCCTAAAGATTTTCAACCTATGTCCATTCACAACAAAAGGCTCAGAGTTAGAAAGACTCCCTGAAATCTCCCCGGCAACGGCGCCATTTGAAGAGAGGTTTACGAGGTGCGTAGGTGTCGTTCAAGTGAGGATATATCCTACTGGCAGGATAAAGATCCTAACTAAGCCTAGACCTCGTCTTCAAAGATTCCTCAACCCACTTCTACTGATCAGTATAGTGGAGGTAAGGGTCGAATCCCACAGAGATGGTGCGTTTAAACTACTGCGGTGATGTTTTGGAGGGTTGTTACGATGTACGGTCCTGTCCACTTAGATTTGAGTTTCCCGGGCATTAACTTCAATCTCGACTGGAAAAGTAGTACTTTCTGGCCAACATGGAGCTCCTTGGTTCTCAGATTTCTATCATGCCATAATTTCGTTCGCTCCTTGTACCACATGGCCGAGTCGAAAGATTCCAATCTAAGTTCTTCAAGCTCCTGTAATTGCAGCTTCCTTTCCTCCTCACAGGCTGTAGCATCCATATTCACTTTCTGTACTGCCCAGTATGCTCGGTGCTCGATCCCTACAGGTAAGTGGCACATTTTTCCAAAAACTATTCGGTAAGGGGACATACCAATGGGGGTCTTGTAGGCTGTCCGATATGCCCAGAGAGCATCCTCTAATCTCACGCTCCAATCCTTCCGAGAAGGATTTACAGTTTTCTCCAAAATCTTCTTTATCTCTCGATTAGAGATCTCGGCTTGGCCGTTAGCTTGCGGGTGGTAGGGGCTTGAAAGTCTATGGTGCACACCGTACTTTTTCATTAAAGCTTCAATTGTACGATTACAAAAGTGTGTACCTTGATCAGAGATGATCGCCCTTGGGACTCCGAAACGGCTGAAAATGTGACTCTTTAAGAATTTGGCCACCTCCTTTGCTTCACACGTACTTGTGGCCGTCGCTTCTACCCATTTGGAGACGTAATCCACCGGGACTAGGATATACAGATTGCCATAGGACGAGGGAAAAGGCCCCATGAAATCCATTCCCCATATGTCGAATAATTCACAAACAATAATCGGTACTTGCGGCATCTCATCTTGGGCAGATATTCCACCGGTCAGTTGGCAACGCTCACAGCTCCGGCAGAACTCGTATGCATCTTTGTTGAGAGTTGGCCAGTAAAAGCCGCTATCCAGAATCTTCCTTGCCGTCTTCTTGGATCCGAAGTGCCCTCCACATGCTAACGAATGGCAGTGGGTCAACACATCCCGCTGTTCCCAGTCAGGAATGCACCTTCTTATCACTTGATCGGATCCTACCCTCCATAGGTAAGGGTCGTCCCAAAAATAATATTTTGCCTCACTCTTGATCTTCATTCGTTGGGCTTTGGTAACACTCGGTACCTCTGGAAGTTCTCCAGTTACTAGGTAGTTGGCCAGGTCCGCATACCATGGCTCCTGCCCTACCTTCTCTTTTCCTTTTGTTGCATCATTCTGACCAGTAAGTTTGTACACTTCTTCCCAATCAATTTTTCTGGGTGCAAAAATCACCTCACATAAGTGTTCCTCTGGAAACTGGTCGTGCACCTCCTCGCTGTTTCCTTCTTGCATTATTCTGCTCAAATGGTCTGCCACCTTGTTTTCAACTCCTCTCTTATCTTCCACCTCCCAATCAAATTCTTGCAACAAGAGTACCCATCGGATCAAGCGTGGTTTTGATTCTCTCTTGGTAACTAGATACTTAAGGGCTGCATGGTCAGTGTATACTACGACCTTAGATCCCAGCAAATATGGCCGGAACTTCTCGAAAGAAAACACCACTGCCAGCATCTCCTTTTCGGTGGTATCGTAATTCCGCTGGGCTTGATTTAGAGTCTTGGACGCATAAAAAATTACGTGCCTCCTCCCATCGATCTTCTGACCCAGCACGGCCCCTACCGCAAAGTCGCTGGCGTCGCACATTACTTCGAAAGGATGGTTCCAATCAGGAGCTCGTATGATAGGTGCGGATACTAATTTTTCTTTGAGAAGATCGAAAGCTGCCTTGCATTGCTCATCAAAAACGAACTCCACATCATTTTGAAGTAGTCTGGTAAGGGGTTGGGCGATTTTGGAGAAATCCTTTATAAATCTTCGATAAAATCCAGCATGTCCCAGGAAACCCCTTATTCCCTTCTGATCAGTAGGGAATGGTAATTTGGATATGACATCCACCTTGGCTCGATCCACCTGGATACCTCTTTCTGAGACTACGTGTCCTAGGACTATCCCTTCGGTGACCATAAAATGGCACTTCTCGAAGTTCAAAACCAGACTCTTTGCTTGACACCTTTCCAAAACTATGTCCAAATGATGAAGGCAAGAGTCGAACGAGTCCCCGTAAACCGTGAAGTCATCCATAAATATTTCTATGCACTCCTCAATCAAATCGGAAAATATGCTCATCATGCATCGTTGAAACGTACCTGGAGCGTTGCATAAACCGAAAGGCATGCGACGGTATGCATAGGTTCCAAACGGGCAAGTAAAAGTGGTTTTGTCCTGGTCCTCAGGATCCACGTGAATTTGGAAGTACCCGCTGTACCCATCTAGGAAGCAGAAAAATTTTTTTCCAGCTAATCTCTCTAATATCTGGTCGATGAAAGGCAAAGGAAAATGGTCCTTCCTTGTTGCGTTGTTCAGCTTCCGGTAGTCGATGCACATTCGCCAACCCGTGACCAGCCTTGTTGGAATCAGCTCGTTCCTCTCATTCTTGACAACTTGGATCCCGGATTTCTTTGGAACCATGTGGATCGGGCTGACCCACTCACTGTCCGGCACTGAATAGATAATCCCTAGCGACAACAACTTCAAGATTTCTTTTAAAATTTCCTCTCGCATGTTAGGGTTTACCTTCCTTTGAGCATCTCGATGAGCCTTCGCTCCCTCTTCTAGCCTGATGTGGTGCATGCAAACGTCGGGGCTTATCCCTACTAGATCTGTAAGGCTCCATCCGATTGCCTTCTTATTCCTATTCAACACAGTCAGTAGCCGCGCTTCTTGTTCTTTTGTGAGACTGCTGTTGATGATTACGGGATATGAGTTCTCCTCCCCGAGGTAGGCATACTTCAAGTTCGATGGTAACTTTTTTAGCTCGACTTGGGGTGGAAGTGTGTCTTCGGGTAGAGGGTTTTTCTGGGCCTCCCCGTCTTTCTTTAATTCTTCCCCTGAAGGTTCTTCCGTACTGACTGGAAGCTTGGCCCCTGCGGCTCCAATGAACGCCGACTTTTGACAGAATTCCTTGATCGCTCCTTCTATTTCTTCGTCGGTCAACCCCTGGCTACTGATCAACTCACACCACGCAGCAGCTTCTTCGTCGGCCTGATCACAAGCATCTAAAGCCTGGAGTTTTTCCTGTAATAGTTCGGTCTCAAGAAAATCTTGGACTAGAGGGTCAATCACATCAACAAAGCATAGATTTTCAGAATCAATGGGTTTCCTCATGGCATCATTTATATCAAAAGTAAACTTCTCACCATTAAAATCAATGCAAATAGTCCCCTCGGCCATATCCACTATTGTCTTAGCCGTTCTCAAAAAAGGTCTCCCTAACAAGACTCCACTAGACTCTCTCGCTTCATGCTCACTCATTTTGATCACATAAAAATCAGCAGGGTATGTGAACTCCTGTACTCTAACCAACACGTTCTCTAAAACTCCCTCAGGGCTTATGCACGACCTATCAGCCAGCTGGATCAACACCCTAGTGTTTGACAGCCTCACTCCTTTCAGTCGGTTATAGATTGATAATGGCATGACATTAATGGAAGCTCCAAGATCACACATCGCATGTTCAACCTTCACATCCCCTATAGTTATGGGTAAAGTGAACATACCTGGATCGGCCCTTTTGGGCGGCAGTTTCTCTTGCACAATTGCGGATGCGATCCCTTCCACCATGATTTGTCCATCTTTTTGAGCTTTCCCGGCTATGAAATCCTTAATGAATTTTCCGAGCGGGGGTAGTTTCACGGCTTGGAGGAATGGTATGGTGACGTCCAACCTTCCAAAAATCGACAAGTAGTCGACCGGGTTCTCTTTCTTCCTCTTTGTAACAAATCGGAATGGGAATGGTTTCTCCCCTTTTTTCTCTTCTACGGGTTCCTCAGCAACTTTCTTTGGTAGCTCTTGGGTCCGAGTCTCCATTCTGGGATTTTTCTCTTGAGGAGGTTCCTTCCTGGTCAGTAAGGCATCGGGTTCACCTCTTATACTTGGTGTATCATCCAGGAAGAATGGATCCTGCATTCGAGGCATGAAATTCCCTATTTCCTCAGCTGAAATTGTCTCGCCTCCTATCTTCGTTCCATTCGATCCTTCACTCGGCTGTTTCGGTTGAGGTGCATCATAAGTAGTTCCTGACCTCAACGTGACCTTACTCACATTTGCCTTCTCGGGCATTTGGACTGTAGATGGGAGTTTTCCTGCATTTCCCTTCAAATCACCCATCGAACTGGCCAGTTGAGCTAACTGCCTATTCATCATATCCATGTTCGCCTTATGTTCTTTCTGGGCATTTTGCATCCCCTGCACGACCTCATTATGGGCTTGCAATTCTCCTTTGATGTTCTGTTGTGATGCTAGCATTTCACTCATCATGTCCTCAACGGATCTCCTCGGCCTGTTCGAGTGTTGGAAATGACCCGGCCCTTGGTGTTGATAGTTCTGGGAGGTTTGCTGTCCTTGATTAGGCGGGTATTGGTTATATTGGGCAGGAGGAGTGTACTGATCTTGAGGATATTGATTCTGGTGCTGGGCTTGGAATTGATTCTGGTTCTGATGGTGTTGGGATGCTTGGTTTGGTTGATTTTGGTAGTTTTGGAAATTTCTCTGATGGGGTGGCACGTAAACAGGGTTCGAGTTTGAGCTTTGTGGGTTATAGTTTTGGGCTTGTTGGTTTCTTCCTGACCAGTTGGGCTGGAAGTCTGGGTTTGCTGGTCCACGGTTAGGGTTTTGGTTCGGGTGAGGGTTATATTGGTTCTGGCCTTGACCTTGGTTCTGGTTTTGGTTCCCTTCTCCCCATCGAAAATTCGGGTGGTCCCTCCATGGTGCGTCCCGTTGTCTCCCCTGGATCCAATTCCCATTCTGGTTAAAATACCCAGCAGCATTAGCTTGCTCCGTACTGATCAAGTCATTCGGATGCTCGTATTGGGCCCCTTGATTCCCCTGCTCTGCACCCTTGTAGTTCCCAGTTGGGAGAGGTGGTGGAGTGCTCTTCTCGATGGCACTCAAAAGTGACTTCTTCAGTTCATCCATCTTCAAGTCCATTTTCTGCTCCAGCTTGTTCTCCTGATCAGTAGTCGATGCAACAGCAGCCCGCTCTCGGTTGTATCCTTCCCTTGAATGGTCATACTCTTTCTTTGCATTCAGTAGCTTCCTTAGGACTCTCTTTGCTTCGCTGACCCGTAATTGCGTGAAGCTTCCTCCCGAAGATGAATTGGCCAGGTCTTTGGTTACCGCGTTCATGCCCTCGTAGAAGGTATGATGTACTTCAATGTCCGCCATGCGATGGTTGGGACACGATTCCAAAAGACCCATGTATCTTGCCCAATAGTCGCTCAAGGGCTCGTCATATCCTTGCTTCACATTCGTTATTTCTCTCTTCAGTGCGCTTGTCTTAGATGACGGAAAAAACTCGCCCAGGAATGCTGACTTGAAGTCGGCCCAAGTCTCAATAGAGTCAGGGGGCAAGCGCATGAACCAGGTGTTCGCTTCCCCCTTGAGCACAAATGGCAAAGCTTTCAGCCTATAATCATCTTCAGTCGCTCCTGCTGGTCTTCTCTGCGCTCTACAAATCTTACAAAATTCGTGAAGGAACTCATACGGCCCTTCATAGCTTTTCCCGCAGTATGTAGGTAGAATCGCTATGACATGAGGCTTCACGTCACAAGCAGTCTGTCCCGGGGTGACCACGATAGCTTGCGGTGGTTCTCCTTCGGTATGCGCATTCAGCGTACCGATCTCTGGATCTTCGTCCATGTTGGCAGCCATTCCTGGATTGCCTTCCAACAGTGGTAACTCCACTGGAATTGGTCCTTCTATGGTGTCCTGTTCTTCGTCGCTACTCGTGTCTAGGTCAGACAGAGTTGTTGACAGGCCAGAACGAGTGGTCACAAGTATGGATCCTCGCTGAAGTATCTTCGGTTTCCACGGATTAGGATCCGAGCTGCTTCTCATAAACTGAAACAAAAGAAAAAGAGAAAAAAAATTATACACAATATTTACGCCAAAGTATCACACACAATAGTATATAAAACGCCATCCATCCCCGGCAACGGCGCCATTTGAAGAGATGGTTTACGAGGTGCGTAGGTGTCGTTCAAGTGAGGATATATCCTACTGGCAGGATAAAGATCCTAACTAAGCCTAGACCTCGTCTTCAAAGATTCCTCAACCCACTTCTACTGATCAGTATAGTGGAGGTAAGGGTCGAATCCCACAGAGATGGTGCGTTTAAACTACTGCGGTGATGTTTTGGAGGGTTGGTTAGCTACCACGCTCGGGTTGAGTTTCTACCTAGGCGAGTAATTAAAGGGTGGCGTCCTACTGACTAGGATGGGGGAGCAGATCATGGAATGCAACTGTGTACGTGGAAATGAGGGGACATGGTGTAACAGAAATTGTTTGGAAAGGACGGTATTTCTATTTTTGGCTAAACAGAATATTCAGAGTGTAGTGGAGGTAGTGGTGACTAGGCTGACAGATCTGCAGGTACAACCAGAGGTGAAGGACAAAAGAAAGCAAAAGTAAATAAAAGTAAGGTGGTCCCCAATCTGGATGTAGACATCGTCTTCTCCAACAACACAACTTAAACTCAGATAACAATTCCAGATCCAACCCGGCAAACGCAGATTAACAACTCGCGAACACAGATCTAAAACTAAGAAATCAAATCTGAAATCAAACACTGAAACTGGACTTCTGCATGCTGGTCAACATGAAAGATCGATTCAGAAAATAAAACGAAGCCTTGCATGCAACGATCTACTTCCAGATCAAATAGTACATGTTTACCTATCCTAAAGAAATTTGTTACGTAACAGAAATTAGAGATTTAGCACTTAAAACACCGATAAATCTTAGATCTAAGCTAACTAGACAAGGAAAGAAAAGAACACTACAATGAACGAAACGGAAATCAACTTCATAGCATTAACACGTTCGGGTATCCAAGCAAGCATTTCAAAACAACAAAATCCCAAAATGTAACAGAAATTCAACGTAAAGACGGAGAACTAATTAAACTACGAAAGCAATTTAAAGATTGTTTGCCACTCCGGGCGATAAAATCTCTGACTGGAACTACGATCTAGCTAACTGGAACGGACGATGACTGGAACTCGGGAATATTCTGAACGTCAGGTGATCATGGCTCGGCGAGGCAAGAAGTGGACACGGCTGAAAGACTGAAATTACCGAGAGAACTCTCTACCTAAGGATGATGGTGAATTCCTCTCGGATCTCCTTCTCTCTCCAACTTGGCTACCTTTTATAGGGAGGCTACCCTTGATTTTTAGGGTAAATCCTCGCTGCAATTTGACTTCTTTGCCCTTAATTGTGGGTAATCCGTCCCAGCTATCCGTCTTCTTCATCTCAAGCCGTTTTAGCACGTATACGGATCAGTATGAGACCATGCTGGCGCTTTTTCTACCCGAACACTCCGGAACTTCCCTACTGGCCAGAACACTTATCCTGCACACTTTGAGCAACTGCTTTGCAAATATAATCATTTAAACCTGTCATACTGACCAGTAACGGAGGCCTAGAATACGACTTATCACCGCCGCCGGGTTGGCCGTCTGAGTTCACTGTCGGCCCCTGTCCTCCATTAATTCCGTTACCGACTTGCTTCGGTACTCCATCGTCGTTCACCCCCACGGCCAATTTAGCCTGGGATTGAGATGCTCTCGCCTTCTGCCTCTCTTCCCACCATTCCGGGTACCCCAATCTCTTGAAGCATGTCTCATATGTGTGCTTTTGTCGGCCACAGTGTGAACACCATAGTTTTGACGTGTCTTGGCGGTTCCCTGGCCGGCTGGTAGCTGCGGGTCGCGGTGGTCCGTGTCGTGGTGGCGCGCGCTGGTTCTGGGCCGAGAACCCGCTCCCAATTCCCCCAGATGATGAGTCGCCGGCGTAATTGCCGACGGTTTCGGTTGGGGAAGACGACGCCGGTGGCATGATATTCCGTCGAGCCGCCTCCGTCTTCACCCATCCGTAAGCCGCCTCGACTGATGGGTAGGGGTCCTCTTTGAGAATTTCTCGCTTGATGGAATCATACTCCCGATTCAGCCCGGTCAGAAACTTGAACAATCGTTTCTCGTTTGAATGTGTTCGGTACTGATTTACGCCCTTATCGCAGCACGTGATGGGCTGTTTCTGGCAACGATCGATATTGATCCATAGGCCGTTGATTCTCCGGTAATACGTCTCCAAGTCCAGTTCTCCTTGTCTGATTGTGATTGCTTTCTCTTCCAGGTCGTATATGAGATACTTGTCCGCCTTGTTTTCAAATGTCGTGGCTAGGCTGTCCCACAAAGCCTTCGCCGTTTGATGATGAGCAAAGTCGGCGATGATTTCATTCTCAATGTTATCAACAATCCATGAAAACACCACTAGATCGTCTTCTTCCCAATCGTCATAACCCTTGCTTCCGGGTTCGGGGGGATCTTTTCTGATATGCGAATAGGCCCCTCGGCCTCCGATCTTGACTTTCATAAGTCTCGACCATAACGGGTAGTTCTTTCCATTGAGCTTGAACGCCACGGTGACATTCTTGCTGTGTTTCAGTTTTCCCGATTGCTCTGAATCGGGTTTGGCATCCTCTGAGTCTGACATGGTTTCGATTTGCAGGTTGGATATCTCTGGTTTGGTTTAGGCTGAAAAAGGCCGAGATTGGTTTGATCTGGGTCGATAGGTCGGGATTGGTATATCAGGCTGTGATGAAAAAATTTCTGAGCCAACGGGCAATTCGAGCCTCCCGCTCTGATGCCATGTTTAGACGGGTAGTGAATAGATTCTTATTGATTGATTTACAATGTACAGAGTTCATCCTCTTATAGGCTACACAAGGATGTATAAAAGGTAAACCTAAATTTATATTAATTGTGTTCTATCTAAGGTAAATATTCTCTATATCAATTCCAATATCAATTCCTTGTAATGCTCCCGATTTCTTTCCTACAATTTTTAGTTTTTTCTAAATTGAAGCGGACGTGTTCGTTAGCCAATAAATTATAACCCACTGACCCAAAAACTAATCTAGTAATAATTTGAGCTCTATTTTTCATTCCCACTATATTAACCTCTTTTATAAAATTTATACCACTTTCGTTCCATTTAAGATATCCACTTTTTATTTTTAGTTTGTCCCACTTTAGAGTCCACATTTTATATTTGAAATAAATCTATCTTTTTCTCTTCTTATTAGAATATTCAACTATTTTTTTTATCTACATATTTTATTTACAATTTTTTCTAAAATCTGGTATAAAAGGATATGATTTCTTAATCTCAAAGACAAAACAAGTACTAGTATTCATTAATAATGGGGCCACAACACCACCAATTCACACGTCTCAAATTTTATATACAAATAATATAATTCCACGTTTCATTTGCACTCGTTTTCACATGAATCCCATAAAAATCTTGTTCTAGATCTACAAGAACTCCACAAGAAAAAGAGCTCACTTTGAGACAAAACTAGGCAAGTTCATACTACTTTTTCTCTTATGTTTCTAAACAAAATGAGTTGATTGCTGTTGTTTTGTGATGGTTAGGTTGATTTTGAAGCAAAAAATGGGTCATCACCACCACGACCACCACAGCCACCACGGCCGCGATAATCCATTGGTGGCTTGTTGCTGCTGCCCTTGCATCCTCGTTGCATCCGTGTTCAAAATGATCGGACAGTGCGTGTTCGTTGCATGCTCTCCTTTGTTGCAGTGCTTCGGTTTCGATGAACACGGCCACCGCCACCACCACCACCACCACGGCCATCACCAACATTTTCACTGATTATCTTTACTATGTTGATGTTTAAGATGATGTTTGCTACAATATTTCATATTGATTATCTTAGGTCTATGAAAGTGTTCTTTGTTTGCTTGTGGAGAAAACAAAAGAGATCACCTGTTTCCATCATTCAATTAGTGTTTGTTTCTTGCATTCTTGTGTTTGGTGGCATCTTCATTTTTACCTACCAAAATATAATTAGAAATTGAGCTTTTGTTAGGTAAGGTCACCAACTAACCAGTTGCGTTGACTTTTTTTTATAAAAAATGATCAATAATAGTTTCTCATTTATTCTCGTGGCCAGCCTATAATATTTTGGATTGTCTGCCTGTTAATATTATCACTATAAGTCTATAACATATCAACCATGCAAACAAAATCATCACTTCTAATTGAATGGTACTAACAAAATAGACAATATAACTTTTTGGACATCAAAGATTTGAAAAAATTAGGACTTGGTTTATACAAACAGGTACATGGGGCATTTCAACAACTCTGCCTACCACGCTACGACTATTTGATGCTTCCGTTGGGAATGGAGGACGAGCACGGTCCAGAGGAAGTCATGAACGGGATACCATCAAACGTCGCGACACCCTTTCCATCTCCTAGTAAAACAGACCTCGTAACCCACTCTTCATCCCAACTCCTCAAGCGCCTTGAGCTGCACATCATCAGCATTTGGATTCTTGAAGAAAGGAGCAAAATCCAACCATTTCAGTATCTGCCACCACCAAATTACAACTTTCAATTTACACAAAACGTTGATTCTTGAAAGAACCTCATTAATACTTGAAAATTGAAATACTACCACATTTGTCATTTGATTCAATACCCCATCATTTACGTCACTTACCAATGGACTCTGCGAGAATCAGTGGGAACACAACTCACAATTAATGCCTCAAAATCTCTTTTTTCCATTAAATAACTCTGAAATTTAAAAGAAAAGAATGAGTAAACGATTTGGAATCAAAATTGAAAATTGAAGGGTTACTACTTACTTGTTTAGATAAGAGCTTGTTGATCACATTGAGCATATCTAGCATTGAATCATCCAAATCATCCGATGCCATAAGCAGCTGATGAAAGTTAAGTTTCTTCTCTGGTTCTTGAATTCTTGAAATTTCGCGCTTTTATGTGTGTGTGTCTGTGTGTGAATAAAGGGAAATGCTTCATTTATTTATAGTTCATGGTAAGGGCTAGTTTGGTTAGGCTGAAAAAATATGCAACCTTATATTCAAAAATTTTATTCAAATTTCGATGTAATTGCTAAAAAAAGAAATTGACAAGAAATAAAGTAAAAAAACAAAATAGACAATAGTCGTAAAGGTATAACTTTTAGACAAAGATTTGAACAACACAGAATCAAACAACGGCTGCAGGATAGGACTTGGTTTGTACAAAGCATTTTAACAAGCTAGCAATGCTGTGTCTAAGGATTCTGGAGAATAGGATAGAGAACTCGTCACTATTTGATGCTTCCGTTGGGAATGGAGGACGAACACGGTCCAGAAGAGGTCATAAATGGGATGCCTTTGAACGTCGCGACACCCTTTTCATCGGTGAAAAGATTCTGCACACACAAGAATGTTACAGAAAGTTGCCAATCGGTGAAATTATTCAATATGATACTTTTAGTTCTCATCAATTAACAGAATCAACGGGGATAACATACCGGAGTTATCTTGTCCAACTGCTTCTTTTTGGGGTTTAAAACCTCCTCTGGCTTGCCGTCAATTCTGTGTACAAGATCTTTTCTAGTTAATATTTATGACCATCTCAAACAACTATTTTCAGGAAATGCATAACAAATAAAAATGCAACATATAAAGAGGCAATGGAGAATGTTTGAAAGCCGTGGTTAGAATTTAGATGGAACATTTAAGCCAGAAATTGTAAGATGATCAGCCCTAACAGTGATAGGACATTACCCCGAAAATGTAACACATTCCCCAACTTTAGCACCATCGGGAGCAATAAGAGGCTCTACAACTGTGTGATCTTTACTTGAAGCACACAAAACCTGCAGGTTAAACGCAATGAATATAACAAATTGCAGACAACAATGCCCAACATGCTGAAATCAACTTATAAGTTAAAGCATAAGCTGGCATAACATCCATGCATACAGTAGTGTACTACCATTGTGTGTGACAATGGCACAAATTACAGCAACCAATGCATAGAGTAAGAAACAGCAATAAAAGAGGACACAGAAAAATGTGAAGAGCAATAAGATGAAGTATACCAGTCCCTCAGACATCACATCTCGTAATTTCCCCGGTTTTACATTTGTTATAAGCACCACCCGGCGGTTCTGGGCAAAGGAATACAGTAGACAGATGAGTGAAAAATTATACTACACGTAAAGAGCAGCTCACTTTACATTTCGAAGGACCAAAGCTATCTAACGTTTCTTACCGTTAATTCTTCAGGGGTGCAGAACTTTGCAAGGCCACTAACAACTTGACGACATTTTGCTTCTCCAACATCTATCTCTTCAACCAACAAACTGCATTACATACAAAAATCACATAGAACAGTTTTTAGTTGAGACCTCAAAACCCAGAGTAAAATACTATGATTTCTATTTAAAGCCAAACAATATTTGGAAGGGAAAAAAGAAAGAGGAGCAAGAGACCCGTATTGGTGAATGAATTATACAAACAAACCTTAAATAAATGTAAAGATCAAAACCTACTCAAGGTCCATTGAAATAATATTTTTCATGCTTTGATCAGACTTGATACATCAAATAAATCCATACGACATGTACAAACAACTCCCAAAATAGCTTGATTGAGGCATACTTAATTTGCATGACAAACAGTCATCTTACCTGTCAGCTGATGGATGTTTCCATGCTTTACGAATGTGACCAATCTGGATTTTAAGCAAACTAACGCTAAGTTCTTCATCTTTTTTCTCCACCTCTTTTTCGGGAAGTTTCTTCTTTACTTGGCTAACCTGACTCTCTTCAACTTTTTTCTTTTGTTTGTAGAAGAAATAAAAGAGCAATATTCAATGTGCAGTACTAAGATTGATGGTACATCATATAAGATCAAATTCCAAAAGTTTTCAAAAAAGAAATTAAGAATCTCAATTAAAATGCTTTTCAGAAGCTGAACAAAAGTATAGGCTTTTGTACTTTACTCTACAACAAGATTAGTAGCTCTAGGCTTGCACCCATATCATCATGTTGGGAGTTGCTTCACTTATATGAATTCATATGTTTAAGATGCCAAAGCATGAATACACATAGGAAGTCTAAATGCTTACAGTATCAGCAGTCTTCTTTCCTTTGGACACAGTCTCTGACTTTCCAGCCTCTTTTGTCTCTTGGGCGGTTTTCTTTGGAGTGGAATCTTCAACTGTTTTTACAGGTTTTGAAACAGGTTTTGAAACCTGCAGAAGGTTGTTCGGGAATAAATGCATCAATCTTTAAGCTGATGCTTGTTTGCCAGACAGTTAATCAACATAAAGCAGGTGATAACTTCAAATAATGGTATCCAGAAGTGCTGCCAGCAAGGAAAACCAACAGCGTAATAGGCTAACAGGAGATGGTTTATCAGCAAACATGAGAATAGATGCCGTGTCTGGCATGCCAAACCCAAAGTTGTTAAGGGGACTCTATTTTCATATTTTAATGTGACCCCTCTGAATTTTATGGTCTCTTACAACAAGAACACACAGTCACCTATTGGAAATTCACAAGTCTCATGGTGATATTACAAACAATCCAGTTGCCTACCTCTCACTCCATGCTACATTCTTCTGAGTTTATCATATTACTGTACCTAGAGCTTAAACTTTCAGATGATATATTAAGTTTTGAATGTAGATGATTGATTTTGCCTTGGCGGTAAATAGAAATGTCATAATAGCCTAAATATTTCCACTAATGATGTCGACCCATATCCCCCACTCCATCCCCAATTCGGAATTTATCCAGCTGCCTTCATACAATAGACAAATTTCCTTACAAATACATTCCGCACACAAATAAGTATCTTTATATGTAACTATGATACCTATTAATTTGCAAGAATCCAAAAAATGCAAATGGCTTTAAATTACTCACAGGGGGCACAAATTCAGCCTTCTCTACAACAATCTTATCCAATATTGGAGCAATATCGTCCTGATTCTGCACTTCAAAAAAATCGATCATCAATGAAACTGCATACTGTGGTGTGATGCAAACTATCTAGTTTGCATGGATCTTATACTTCTACATTTTAAGCACCTACAAAATGACAGTGCACAATGAAAAGCAGCTGATGCAGCACATTAAAAAAGACTTAATTTTTTAACGGATTTTGGTTATGTTTTTTTATTATTATTTAAAGAACACAATATCGATATTTCTTGCATATCAAAATTCTCAGAAAGAGATTTGAACTTTAAAGAAAATACAAGAATCTGTGTTACAAGATAGACTTTTCTTACCTGGATGTAATCAACCCACCTCAACAAATGTGGCAACCTTGCTTTATCTGAGCTTGAAAGGCGATTCTAGAGACACAAGCAATGGAAAAGCATCAGAAAATTAGGTAAAAGAACAGCTTGAACAATTTTCCCCAGCCACTTCTACAATCCAATGAGCATAATTAGCATCACTCTATTATCTCCCAGCGATCTTAATTAAAGAAGCACTATCTGTGTAAAACATTCTCGATTCTTCTGTATTCTCTCTGCTCACTAGTTAATACAATACGTTATCGAAAATTAAGCAGTTATACGCTATCTCACGCACAATGCTACATAGTGGCACCATCATGGAAAAAGCATACCACAGATGAATGTGCCGTCGCATAGAGATACACATCAGCAACAGATAGTTTGAGTCCATCGCCAAGTATTACGGACTTCGTAACCAACTCTTCATTCAACTCCTCAAGCGCCTTGAGCTGCACATCAGCAGTTGGATTCTTGGAAAAAGGAGCAAATTCTAACCACTTCAGTATCTGCCACCACCAATTACAACTTTCAATTTCCAGAAAACGTTGATTCAAACGTTGATTCTTAGAAAGAAACATGCACACAAACATTAATGCTTGAAATACCTCATTTTTCTTGGGATGCACTTCCCCATCTTTTGACGAGCCCAACAGCTTCTCCACGTCACTTACCAATGGACTCTGCAATAATCAGTGAAAACACAACTAACAATTAATGCTGAATTTTCTTTTTTTTCGTTAAAAAACTCTCGCAACACTGAAATTTGAAAGGAAATAAAGAAATACACAATTTGAAATTAAAATTAAAAGTTGAAGTGTTACATCTTTAGCTCCGAGCTTATATATCACAGTGAGCTTATCCCGAATTGCAGCATCCGTTGTAGGCGATGCCATAACTCGGTTTCCTTGCAGAAAAATTGAATCTTCAAGGGTTTCAACTGGCAGGTGATGAAAATTGAGCACTCAAGTTTCTTCTAGGGTTCTTCCTGAATTCTTCACACTTTTTTAATGGGCTAAAATGAATTGGGCCACTTTAGCCCACATCCCTTTTTTCAAAGTAGTTTATAAATTGTTTTCATTAAGGGCTAGTTTGGTTTGTCCTTTATGGTTTCTCAAGAAAAGGAATGACTCTTGTTAGTGATTCCCTTTTCATGATAGGAGATAAATATTTCTATTGTTTGGTTTGACTTCTATGGTTTCTATAGTTTAAATTAGGAGAAAAAAATGTATCTTTCAAAAGTTGAGAGATACCTTAACTAATGAAATGAGCACTAATGAGGCGGGCCGGAGAAGAAACTGAATATTTGGTCTTTATTATATTCTAATTAGGACGAGATGAATTATCATGGGCCAAAAGATAAAATGTTATTGTAGAGGTTGGTAAATAATTGTGCTACGACTATTCATTGTAACATCAAATGCAATGTTTAAACTTTTGAGAATGGAACCGATAATTGATCTTCATCAAAACTAATCCATATCTTTGCCAACTTTATCATCCATTGGCGTATGTTATCATTCCGGTGTATATATGTATATATATTATCCACCCGTGTATGTTTTATGTGCCAAATTGAAATTTGCACGGCACTTGACGGGCACGATCCTAGAGGCTAGAAACTGAGTCTATCACTGACCCAGATTCGGTGCCAGAACATCCAAGTGTGACAAGCAATCAAGACCATGAGATCGTGCCCAACGAGCTTGTCATATCGGTTATAACTAGAAAGCGGCACGGTATCAAACCGTCGGCCCAATCGCTTCCACGACTATGTTATCTCTTAAGGCTAGCCACTTTAGTCTTATTTCATCATTTAATTATTGTATGGAGTCGGGCGTAATATGTGGTCTAACCGTGACACCTTATAGATATTCTTAGCTTTAGTATGTTATCATTTCGGTGTATATATGTATATATCATCCACTAGTGTATGTTTTATGTGCCAACTTGAAATTTGCACGACACTTGACAGGCACGGTCCTATAGGCTAGAAACCAATTCTATCACTGACTCAGACTCAGTGCCAGAACATCCAAGCGAGACAAGCAATCAAGAACATGAGATTGTGCTCAACGAGCTTGTCATATCGGTTATAACTAGAAAGCGGCACGGCATCAAACCGTCGGCCCAATCACTTCCACTGCTATGTTATCTCTTAAGGCTAGCCACTGTACTTTAGTCTTAGTCGGGCGTAATATGTGGTCTAATTGTGACACCTTATAGATATTCTTAACTTCTGTATTTGGAAGTAGAATATTCTAGGAGACAATAGCCTTTATTATGTGATGTTAATAATCTTTACTTGTCACCTTTTGAGTTGGAGAATACTGTTATTGGTGTAGGAAGGGAAGTATCGTTTACTTGTCATCTCTGCTTTTAGACATATAGTGGATCTTAAAAACTACAAATGCAAGGTTTTAGAACGAGCATTTCTGGCACATGTTTGCATAACTTTTGCTTTTGATTTAGATGTATGTTTCATATATATTAATATGCTCTTATAATAATTGATCTACAATAGGTTATGACATTGTCATGAAAATGTGGCAAAGCTACATCATTATTGGATAACTAATTATTTTCAATTTTATATTTATGAGTTCGCTTCAAGAAAGTCCACGCATAATATTTTGAATGGTGAGCTCCTACTTATTTCCATTTTGTATGTTGATAGTACAACTAACAAATTTTATTAGTTATATTTGACATGAGTCCAAAGAATCAGGTTGTTGACATTGCTAAAGGGTTGCACTACATTCACGATGAGAAGGATCTGATTCATTACGACGTCAAGTCTAGCAACGTGATGATTTTTTAGGATGGAATTGCTAAGTTAATCGATCTTCTTATATCCAAGCCATGCAGTTGTAACCGTAACTTCCGCTTTCTATCTCTGGTAGAAGGTCATCGTGCAAACTCTTTCATCCACCAGAGTAGGTTACGTATCATTCCTAGAGATGAAGTTACATATTGTAGTGAATTAGTACCAACAATAAAGTTATTATAAGATTGCAGATTTTCAAGGGAAGACAATACTAAGGCTGGTGATATTTACAACTTTGGTGTAGTTCTCCTAGAACCATTTGACATGTAAAAAACTAAAACACCATACAACAGAAAGTTCCCTTGTTTGTTGGGCAACACCACTGCTATTATAGAGGAAAGAGAATTGATAGTATACGATTAGAAACAACACTACAAATTAGTGAGGAATGGTTAAAAATGATTGTGGAAGATAGACCCGGTGAAGAATATCTGGCTAGTTAAAAAGGTAAAATATCATAATCAGTTGATGTTTGTTCTATATATACAATACTTTGTAGCATTGATTAAAGATTGTGTTGTTTTGCTCAATATATACTGATTGCTAAAGTTGCTCTATGGTGCGTTGAAAATCAACCCTTTTCCTGACAAAGTATGGACAAGGTTTTGACGTATCTTGATACATGCACGATCCTAGAAGTTGAGCCTAGACTGACTCGGACCAACCATGCAAAAAATGTCAAGTGTGCACAATCCTATTAAGCAAGTGCTTCTTTATATTTCAGTCAATCACCCCAAAAATGTCAATTATGTCGGAATAACTTGAAATTTGCACGACGCTTACAAAATGGACTTATGATTTACTAATATTGGTTATGACTTATGGTTATTTTATACCTAATGATATATATACGTTCATGGAAGGTTCATACATGACACTCTCAACATAGTAGGCTTTTACTACTACGAATTGTCATGGACCAAAATAATTAAATTTATTTTTGAGGTTGCTAAAAACTTTTGTTGCATTCATGATAAGAAATAACCAATTCATAGTAACATCAAATATAGCAATGTTTTATTTTTTTTATGATGGAAATGCTAAGATATTTGATCTTCATCTATCCAATCCGCGTTATTTTAACCTAAAATCACCAGCATGGTGGATGATCGTCGTGCGAACTTTATCATCCATATGAGTAAGTTATTTTCTAAATATTGAATTCTCTTGACCATCACTTATGTTATTATATAATGACATATTTTCAAAGAACAAATAGCAAGGTTGTTGATGATTATTCTCTCCGTCCATGAAATGTTGTCTGGTTTGTCATTTTAGTCCGTCCGTGAAATATTGTCTGGTTTTGTCATTTTAGTCCATCCGTGAAAAGTTATTCACTTTGCTTTTTACTATTTTTGGTAAATGGACCCACTTTTCACTAACTCTTTTTACACTCACATTCTGTTATAAAAACTCATATATAGATGTGAGACCCTCATTCCATTAATTTTTTGAACTCACTTTTCTTCACATTTATTAAAACTCGTGCCGAGTCAAACTTGAACAATATTTCATGGATGGGGGGAGTACAACTTAATAAGTATAGTTCTACTTGAATTCTTGACAGGTAAGAAGCCAATTGACTCTAATTGCCAAATGGAATGGACCTAGTGAGTTGGGTAACACCACTACTAATTAGTGATGAAGGTTTACAAACTATTGTGGATGATAGACTCGATAAAAACTATCCTCTTGTGGCAGTTAAAAAGCTAATAAAATCACACTATCAATGGATCCTTGGACTAGTCTACATACACCTTTAGTTAAGTGGTGGGAGCCCTGCCATTTATTGTATTTTATTCATGCAACTAAGAAATTTAACAATAACATGCTATGAAATTAAAAATATGGAAGTGTTGAACAAGTACGAATGTTTAATACATTAAAACTTTAGTTATTGGTTGACACTGGGTGAGGTTATAATTATTCATGATACTGGAGGGACAATTCCATATCCTCACTAAAACCTTAGTCTAACACAGATGTAACAAAAACAGATCATAAGCATGCAAAGCTAACTGTAAACTAGAAAGTTAGACTATAATATACTCCCTCTGTCCCATTAGAAATGAAACGTTTTCCTTTTTGGTCTGTCCCATTAAAAATGAAACGTTTCTAAAAATGGAAACAATACTCTCCCTATTTTTCTTCTCTCTTACTTTACTCTCTTTTCATTAACTCACAAAACAACACTACATAAAATCTCGTGCCGAAAAGCAAATGTTGCATATTTAATGGGACGGAGGGAGTACTACATAAATCATGGTATATACCTAGCATTGCAATATAACTCTCAGTGGTGCAGCTGGTAATTCAATCCTCCATGGCATCTACATCACACTTGCATACAGTTTTTATTTAGCTATGCAAAATGAAAACTGTAGAGCTATCTTCAACAAAAATTCACAATCCAATTCAATACTAGAAACAAGAAAATTTTATAAAAAAAGCATTGTCTAAAAAAGTAAAATGAACTATTACCTCTGAACACATCTATTTGTGGCAAATGAATGCCCTCCACTGTAAACTTACGAATGTTTGGAACAGAAAATGTTCCATCCATAAGTGTACTATCATGTATCTTAAGAGTTAGTATCTGGAGTGATGGGCTGCAGATTTTTATCCCGTTCCAGTTATAGTCGGAGGTACAATCTGAAACGACTAACTCTTTTAGGTGTGGGAATTTAGGCCACAAGTCATTCATATACATATTTTCTCCTTTATCTAATCTAACAAGACGCAAGAACTTCAGGTTGAAGGCTCCTACAGAAGGAAGTGGTTGCCATTCGAATACTCTACAGTTTTTCGGTGCGACAGAGGACAACATTTTCAAGGCAATGGCATTTCGCTACTAGTTTGAAAAATAAATCGCCACGGGTTATAACATTCGAAAGAGCTATAGACGTCATATTAGAACATGAAATAACCTACCTCGGCCAAATCTTATATCAGCTTCAGAAAGATATAAGCTGACTATTATGTTGGAGCCCAGAACCTCTTCGGGCAAAACAAACAGCCTCTGTATCACTCCGAAAAACCCAACTTCTAAAGTAAGCTCCTAGTTCTATGGCTTGCCTTGTGAACTCTCTAGCATGATATTGAGGCACATTATGTGCCCATAGATGAAAGATACGGATAGCTTGATTGTTGATTTTGTACTTGCATGACAAGAATTAATAAAAACGAGCTTCTTCTTGAACATTAATGAATGAACACTCGAATATAATTTTGACCTTGCAAATGTTGTAGAGGCGTGATGCAGGAAACCATCACATTCAAAATCTTGATGCGTAAAGTTCAGATATGGCCTTATTCGCCAGGCATTATGCCAAAATTTAGAAAACCTAGTTGCGTGTATTGTCAATAGCTCACCCAAGAAAAACATAAATATGTGTAGAATTTCTTTACTCATGTCGTTGATAGTGTTATCCAAGATAACCGATCTTTATATAACCAACCCGTGTGCTTGTAATCCTAAATTTCAGTTTTCTGTTCGTGGCGGAACGCCACGGTGCCAACTTTATCATCCACCGGAGTAATATACTAAGTCTTAGAAAAGAAGAGTAGTAGTATAGTGAATTTGTACCTAACACTTTTGTTAATTGTATGATTGTAGATTTTCAAAAGATGGTGATACGACTAACAAAAGATTTTGAAAATCTACAATCATACAATTAACAAAAGTGTTAGGTACAAATTCACTATACTACTACTCTTCTTTTCTAAGACTTAGTATATTACTCCGGTGGATGATAAATCTGGAATTTAGGATTACAAGCACACAGGTTGGTTATATAAAGATCGGCTATCTTGGTAGTTCCATCTTCAAAAATTAACACATTGCTAGACTTGAGGTTACGATGAATCAAATCTTTCTCATCGTGAATGTAGGAAAGCCCTTTAGCAATGTCGATAGCAATCTTAAATCTTCTTCCCCATGACAATCCTAACAATTAAACTTTGTCAGTTATAAAATCAACATGAAGAATGAAATAAGGAAGAGGAACGCACCTTGTATAATGCAATGTAAGGACTTTTTTGAAGCAAACTCATACATGTAGTAATCAAACTCGGTAGTCATCCTATAACCATGTAGCTTTACTACATTTTTATTATTCAAGCTTGATACTGTCGCAACCTATAAAACCATATATTATTGCTTAAATGCATTATTATATGAATAATATCTATAAACCAAAAGTAAATTACACAAACCTGTGCTAGAAAGTCTCGTTCTGGAACCTTACATTTTTAGATTTTTAAAGCAACTTTCTGTCTAGTGGCAGGGATGGTTGACCAATAAATCGTACTTCCTCTTGATCCTGAATCAATAGGAGTCATCTCCTTCAAATCTGAATGTGGTATTGCAAGATGGGCAATTGCCGGCATCGGATTAACATTCTCTGAATCACTATCCGATGTATGTAGCGCTAGCTCTAGTTGGGCCAAAACTAGACTCATTTCTGGTCGTTCCTTTGGTGGAAGCAGGCATTTTTTACATATATCACAACATATATCCACAGCCTTGAGCCTACCTTCAGTTATGTTCCCATGAAAAACTGGATCCAGAATGTCCATAGCTTCTTTCTTTTTTCCCAAAACTTCAAGCATCACCATCCCAAATGAATACTTGTCACTATCCTTTGTAAGCTTCCCAGTGTATATATAATACGGATCCATGTACCCAAACGTGCCCTTACCATCTGTAATAATATGGCTAAGTTCGTCATCAAAGCTCACATACTTGGCCAAGCCAAAATCTGCAACTTTAGCCACGAGATTCTTGTCTAAAAGAATGTTGGAACTCTTCACATCCCTGTGTATGAATGAGCCGATGCCGATGCAATAGTGAAGATGGTACAATGCTCGTGCAACTCCTATCAAAATAGTGAGTCGTTGATCCCACGAGAGCTCTGAGTGGCCGTCCCTCAACCTTTTGTGGAGATGATCATTTAGTGTGTGATTATCTATGTATTCGTACACTAGAATCTTCTCGCCGTCCTTGTTACAATAGCCGATTAGAGAAACAATATTGCGATGCTTGATCTGTGTTAGTGCTTGTATCTCCTCATCAAAACCCATCCCCTTTTGACTGGAAACTTTAATAAGCTGCTTCACTGCCACTTTCTCACCGTTGATGATACCTAAGTAAACGGTGGCAAAACCTCCTTTTCCTAGTATACGATCATCGCGGAAATTTTTGGTGGCCGACTTGTTCTCTTTTAGTGAGCATATGCGACAACTTTGGTTGGTCGATGATGATGCCATCTTCCCGCTCAAGTTGGCTGCGGTAGGTGAATCCACTACAAAATTAAGTATAATTTACACAAAAACATTGCATAAAGTAGGAAATAATAGCACAGACCAATTCAGTAATTCTTGCGAGAATGAAGGAATTAAGAGATACAACTAATGTTATTGGTTTATAAACGGTTTGGTTTGATGCAGCTACAACTAATGTTATTGGTTTATAAACGGTTTGGTTTTAAAATCGCATGAAAGCACATATGAAGGCTAATGATAACAATATCAGTAGTCTTCTTTCCTGTAGAAATAGTCTCTGATTTTCCAGCCTCTTTTGGCTCTTGGACAGTTTTCTTTGGATCGGAATCTTATTAGATACTCCTATTAGATTTGGAGCAATATCCTCCTGATTCCAATTCAAGAAAATGCTCATTAGTGAAACTGCAAATACAATCTACTATCTAGTTTCCAATTTGCATAGATCTTAAACTTCTACTATATTTCAAGCACCAAACGAAGTTATGGTGCACAATGAATAGCTGCTGATGAAGTATTTGTCTAGTTTTTATCATTAAAGAAGAAAAAACAGTATCAAAATTTCTTGGCAGTTGGCTAAAAGAGATTTTAACTTGAAAGAAAATGCAAAAACCTATGTTTAGACTAGTTGTTTACAAAATAGACTTTTCTTAACTGGATGTAATCAATAAATGTGGCAACCTTGCTTTATCTGAGCATTGAAAGGCACTTCCAATGGAAAATCATCAGAAAATTACGTAAAAGAACAATTTTCCCCAGCCACTTGTACAATCCAATGAGCATAATTAGCATCGCTCTCAACAATCATTATTCAAGTGCTTCTACACTAGTCAATGATACCATATCCTAATACCAACCTCAGTCAATAAACAATGCTACATAGTGGAAAAAGCATGAATGCAAAGAGCCTTAAGCTGCACATTCTACAAGAAGAGCACATTCATGCAATTGCAACTTTCAATTCACGTAAAACGTTGCCGCGTTCCTTAATCCTTATCACGCACGCAAACATTAATCCTTGAAATACCTAGGCACCAATAATGATTTTTTCCATTAAATAACCCTTGAAAAGGAAAGATATAAAAGAAAAAATGAATACATGCACAATTTGAAATTGAAATTAAAAATACATCTTTAGCTCTGAGATTAAATATCACAGTGATCATATCGCACATTGTAGTAGGATCTGATGCCATAACTTGGTTTCCTTGCAGAAAAAATTGAATCTTCGGTGAATTTTACTACTCCTGCTGTAATCATTTCAATATCGCGTTACTTTTTAATGGGCTAAATTTGCATTGGGCTATTTTAAATTTAGCACTTTGTTTGCAAAAAGTTACCCGATATTTTAAATTTAGATTTGAAAATTTGTACGAAAAAAGGCATTTTTGCAACTACTATGTATATGTGTGTGAGACATTCTTGTTAAAAAATTAAAATAACGTCACAGAATAAATATTTTTATTTATAGTACTAGTATAATTCAAATCAATTACTACTAGTAGTGAATTTAATAATTGAACAATAGTGAAATACAATCAACTTTGAGAGAGATGCTCTAAATTCATCTTTTAGTTGTTGAAATAGATTTTATTTAGTCATCCAACGATGATACTCATATTAATTACTAACAATAGAAATTTGTGTATGATGGCATCGTCTTGTTCTAAGATCAGCATTAATATGTACAAAGTATTATGTTTTTTATGGTGTATATACAATACAAATAAAAGGAAATAAAGACTAATCACTCTTACATTGTTATTGTTAAAAAATCACGATATAATACAAGCGAGAAAGTAAATGGATCCAGGAGGAAAAAGTAAAAAAGAAAATAAACTATTATGTTTTTTATGGTGTATATACAGTACAAATAAAAGGAAATAAAGACTAATCACTCTTACATTGTTATTGTTAAAAAATCACGATATAATACAAGCAAGAAAGTAAATGGATCCAGGAGGAAAAAGTAAAAAAGAAAATAAACTTAAAATGGTATTTATTATAGAAAACATCCACTAGTTGTTAATAAACTACTTTATACATTATAATATAATTAAAGTTTGATCTTTTTTTAGAAGAGTGAACTAAGAATAAAAAATATTTAAAATTTAAAATAGAGTAAAATCTTGATATAAAAGTTTATTTTTGAAAATTTTTAGGTCCGAATAGCCCAATGGGTTAACCCGAAATCTAGTGGGTTAGGGTTAAATTTATGACCCAGAAATTTCATAACCCAGCAACTCGAATGGGTTAGCCCGATTCCGATACATCCTAGTTATAGAACGAATATGATCACATCCTATACTTCTCTCATTCAAAACCGCGTGAAGGGTTCTCTCTTTTCGAAGAATTGATCTCATAGTGAACCCTAATTTCTTTTGTTATTGACTTGTTTCAAATTGTGGTGAAGGGGCCGCAGCAGGTATGTTGAAACTTGAAATGATTCTTATGATTAAACTAGTATAAGCTTTACTGAATAGGTTTTTTCTTCATGTATTTGCGACCCTTTGTCCCGGCCATTGTAGCACGTGTGTCGCCCAGGGCATGATGACTTTGTAATTGTTTTGTGACCATTATGATAAACCTCTCCCTCTTTGATTAATTGTGGGAGTCGAAACAAGTGTTTCATCGTGTATTGATTTTTATAATTTGGTCACTCCGGCAAAAAAAAATCTGAATTCCCATTAAATCGAATTTTAGGATTCAGTTCTTTTTATTCATTGAATACTAACAAACAAAGTGTAAACACTAGTTGAGCAGATGGCATCATCATCATCATCGTCCTCGGTGAAACAACATGGTCGTGAATTCTCTCTAATGGAAATCAAGTCGGCTACCAACAATTTTAGCGGTAAGCATGAAATGGCGGAAGGAGGTTTTGGTAAAGTTTACAGAGGTTTCATCGACAACCAACAAACGATGGTGGCAGTGAAGCTCCTGAATAAAGCTTCCATTGAAACGCCAACCGGATTTCATGTGAAGATTGCCACACTTAGTCCGATCCACCATCGCAATATAGTGTCGCTTATTGGCTACTGCAAGGAGGAGGACGAGATGATTTTTGTGTATGAATACATAGCAAATCATACACTCGAAGATCACCTCCACAGACTATTAAAGGATGGTCACTCAGAGCTCTCATGGAATGAACGACTTACTATCTTGATTGGAGTTGCCCGAGCCTTTTGTCATCTTCAGTACTTCATCTGTGGAGGCTCATTTAAACAATATCGCGGCGTTAAGAGTTCAAATATCCTTCTAGATGACAATTTTGTGGCTAATGTTAGCTTGGATGACCTACATAGCCATGTTAGTACGACTGATATTGGCATGTTTCATCCATACTATTGTTTGTATAAGAGCCTTACAAGGGATAGTGACACATATTCTTTTGGGGTGATGGTGTTAGAAGTATTGAGTGGTAGATGGGAAGTTGATAATAGACGTCCACTTGAGGAACGCATCTTGCCCAGTTGGGCTTTATACAGAGAAGCTCGTGAGATTTTAGACCCTGTTTTTCATGGAAACCTCTCGTAAATCGTAATATAGCCTTGAGATATGTTGTGATATCGCTAAAAGGTGCTTGAATGAAGTACGAAAGAAACGGCCATATATGAGTGAAGTTTTGGCCCAGCTAGAGTTAGCCTAACTCGCGTCCCAATATGAATCGGTCAATCAAGAGAGCATTAACATGCCATCGTTAATCGTAGATCTTGCCATTCCACTAGCTGAGTTAGAGAACGTGAAAGATTTATTGGGATTCGGAACAAGAGGAAGTACTGTTTACTATGCACACTATGGTACCGGACAAGGTCCGGTGCATGTTGCTATTAAACAATGCAAGTGTCAGTTGCCAGAACAAGCATTTCTAGCATAGGTTTGACAATACAATTACTAAGTTCATGCATGAGTGATTTAAATTGCATAATTCATATATTACTATATTTGCATCTTGAGAAAGAACATATCGTTTTTTGTAGGTTTTAACACTATCAAAGCTTAATCATGAAAATGTGGCAAAGCTACATCGTTTTTGTATGACACTTGATATGGATTACTATGTGTACGAGTTCACTTCAGGAAGATCTCTACATGACATTCTTCATGGTGGGCTCCTCCTTATTTCATTCTTTATACTAATAATGACCTAATATCAAGGTTTGATTACTGGGGCTTCTATATGAAACAGAGGAATTAGAAGACGTGGAGCGGCCGCGTTACTTCGGAATTCCCATGGGCCAAAAGAATTAAAATTGCAGTTGAGGCTGCGAAAGGATTGTGCTACATTCATGGCGAGAAATCTGATTCATCGTCTTATCAAATCCAGCAATGTTTTAATTTTTAATGGTGGAAGTACGGCTAAGATAACTGATCTTCATATATGCAATCCATGTTCTTATAACTATCCTCCTATTCGTGGAGAAAGGCCGTCGTGCGAACTTTATCATCCACCAGTATGTTATTTTTCCTAGGAATTAAGAAAAATAGTATTGTGAATTTGTAGTTATAATATTATCATATGATGGCAGATATTCGAAAGACGGGGATAGTCAGGGAGGTGATGTTTACAGCTTTGGTATGGTTCTACTCGAACTCTTGACCGGGAAGAAACCACTAGATCCTACATTGCCGGAGGGAATGAACCCTGTGAGTTGGGCAACACCGCGACTAACTTATGATGAAGGGATACAGATGGTTATGGATGATAGAATCGGGGAAGACTACCCTCTCGTGGCAGTTGAAAAGGTGATAAAATCATACGAATTTCAAAATTTGTTGAAGCTGCTGGCATTGTGTTTGTTCTATACATATAATAACATTGTTTCCTTAGAAGAATAGCAGGGGAAATGGTGTTATGCATTGTTTCATGATTTTGATGTTTTGCTCAAAATTTCTATAGGTTCAAAACAAGAAGTCAGTTATAACATTATTTAAAACTTTCAGTAATTCTCTTACACCAAAAAGAAGAAAAATTCACATTGAAAGACAAAAAAATAGTAAAAGATTGGCCTGCAGTCGATACTTCCCTTTCAAGAATGAATCTTTTATTTTTATTTTTTTTAGCCTCGAGTTTGCAAGAATAGACAAATTTCTTGAGCCCATCATTTTTCCAACCAAATGAAAATAATTCAGACGACTTTTTTGGGGGAGAATTTTCGTAGACTTCTTGTAGTGTTTTCAAATAAAATTGGTCAATTATTGGGAAAGGTGCTAAACTCATCAATTTTCATGGTGTGCAGTCTAAATTATGTTTCATGATTTGTAGATAACGAATGAAATGCAATAATAAAGAGGTATACTACAATAATAGTAGAATGTTACATGCATCACGTATGAAAGTTCAACACAGATATTTCAGATAAAATTTTAGATGAATTTGGTTTGTGCTTGTTCTCATGGCACAATTCAAATCACACCTCTAAAATATGTAGTAATTTTGACTTTCTATATTATGGTGGAATTTTTTAAGGAAATCATCATGGGATATAAATCATCAATGAATATTGGAAATCTTTATTTATAAGTACAAACTATGATTACTGTAACATTTAGCTACATTCCTTATCTCATAGTACATTTAGGCCATCCATAATGGCAACAGCCCAGCAATAGCCTAGCCACTGCCACATCATCAGCACTAAAAATCCTCCTGCCACATCAGCAAAACAAGCAAATAACCCAGCAATAGCTCAGCCATAGTCTAGCCACATACTATCCATATTACTATTTAACAAATATATACAAAATGAAATAATTAACAGTCACACAATATACGAAATATAATTTACGAGACATATACGGGAAAATTTAAATAATACTATTAAAAATTTAAAAAGTACAATAATTTAAAAAAAAGTACAATAATTTAAAAAAAGTACATTAATTAAAAAAACAATAATAAAAAAGGAGTGACAATTCACTCCTCGTCTCCGTCGTCGTCTCCGCCGTCGCTCTCGCTCTCGCCCGGGCATCTGACCCCATCCACTTCCCACGGGGATCGAGGGAGTTTGTGACCCGCTACTCCCGGAACTAGGCTCGTTGTTGAGATCCATTTCTAGGTGTTGAGCTTGTACAGAAATTAAGATAGAGAGAGTACTCGTTAAAACAAGTGGTGCGAATGAAAATGACGAACAAAGCGCGTATATATAGTGTTTCGGAAAAAAAAATCGCGCTAGGCGGTGCGCTGGGCGATCCGGGCGCTGCAATGGCGCCGAGCGGACCGCCCAGCGCATCGCCCAGCGGTTTCTCTCTCCTTTTGCTGGGCGGTTTCTCTCTCCTTTTCTCCGCTGGGTGGTCGCAATGGTTCGCCTAGCGAACCGCCCAGCGCCGGCGCTCGGCTGGGCGGTCCGCTAGGCTCCATTGTGGATGGCCTTAAGATAAGATTATATAGCTTTAAACATCACCTATTTAAAACTTGGAGTCAATTTCAACATAATGTTTCAAAGCATATAACAATCAAAATAATAAAACATTTGGTACTACAATATTGTAAAATTGTACTAGTAAATATATAAATTATTACTACTAATTCTTATCATCCAAAAGCAAATGTAAAATTAATTAAAATAAAAAATAGAGGAGTTGTGTTGGGAGTGGTGGACCTCTTTAAATTGAATGAGAATTTAAAGCTGAGAGCAGCATTATAAAGGCAAAAGCTTCACACAATAAATATTCTTTAATGCCCCCACCAACCATTTATCATTTTCAACCAACTTTCATTTGTTTACATCATTTTAATTATTGTCATCATATTTAGGTATTTCCATTTATCGAAGTTTATGATGGAATGGTGAATTACATGTGTTGGTTAATGAAAAATATTCATCCTTATCTCATTAATATGATAAGTAATTCTTTTTAGGCTGCCCAATTAAGCTTTTGCTGTAGGAAATTAAACCTCCATTAATTACCTTTTTCCTTTTTTTACAAAATTTATTTAAATTATTAGAAAATGTAGTTTGCCCATCTAAAAATTTGTAAAAATAGCTGAACTTATAGTTTCCAATTCGACCAAATAAATAAATAGTAGTACTCCACTTCAATATTGACTATTAAGTGCTACAGTAGTATTTATTTTTGCACTTGATTAAGAGAGACTAAAATGGAAAGTATGGATGAAATAATGGAATAAAGTCGTACACATATAGAGTAGATAGAAATGAATGAATATGCTTTATTAATTGTAATTAATGTAACAATATCTATTAATTGATTAATTACCTTCATTTATCTAGTTCAGGTGCTTTGTAGCCTTCATAGGTAAATGCTGTTTGAAAATTATCACATTCACTTTCTCACCCAAACCAATCAAATGAACAATAATTAGAAGACTAAAGTCTAATTTTTGTCTCTTACATTTGCTTTAAAATTCTTTTTGATCTTATATATTAAATTTATGATTTTTTGGTCCATAACATATTGTTTTGGTATCTTTTGATCTCAAACATATTCTTTTAGTCCAAAATAACCATTTTCTGTTAAAATTAACAGATAAAATATTTGATCAATTTAATAACTTAATTATAATCTAGGACTACAGTCCAATTTTGATCTCGTACATTTTCCATAAAAAAAATTTAGGGTATTTATAAGAGACCAAAATTGGACTTTAGTCTAATTATAATATAAAATTATTGAATTATATATACGCTGTTTTGCTATATCATAACTGTAGAAGCTTATAAAATGATCAAATAAATCAACGATTGCATTTTCTAATTGATTTAAAGAATGTCAAGAAAAAATAAAGTCATGAAGATGACAGAACTAATATTTTTCAACGTAGTAGTATTATTTTATTTATTTATTTATTTTTCAACGTAGTAGTATTATTTTATTTAGTCCACGCTGGAAAAATAATGGCCTGTAGAAATAAGCCACGTGTCCAACTAATGAAAGCGCCAGCCCGCCTTCTCTTCTTGCTTTTTTCCACTGTACTTTTTTTTCCCGTTGATAAATGCATGACTCTCTCTCTCTCTCATCTACTCTGCAATAAAGTTTAGAGAGAGAGAGAGAGAGAGTGAGAAAGAGAGAGAAATGGCTATTCAATTGGTCCACTAAAGTCCATTGCCGGAAATCTCCCGCTCAATCTCCGTTTCCGGCAGGTTTCTCCGGTAAAACTTTGCCGCAGCTACTCCAATTTCTTCTCTATAAGGCTCAGGCGAAGTGTATTCTCGCATTTGAGCTTTGTCATTTCCTCTCAGATCGAAATAACTTCTACTCCTAAACCAAAATCCAGCTTTTTTCTCCGACCTCAACACATAAATTCGCTCTCTTTTCCTTATTCCTTTCCTTCGCTTTTAGCTTTCGGAAAAGCACTTATACCTAGTGTGATTTGGGGGCTTCCTCGGGGTGTGTGTGTGTTGCTTTTGTTAATGTCTGGTTAATTAGGGTGTTTTTGTTAATTACTTGTTCTAGGTTTTTCTGCAACCGTTCAGAGCTGAAATGTGGCGAAGCGCCACTTTTTCTATCTAAGTTTTCGAGGATTTGTGTTGTTTAGTGTTTTAAGTTTTAACGGAATTGAAGAATTAGTTACTGTTTCAGCTCAATTTCAAATTCAGCTTATCGGTTTTTGTTAGGTTTCCTTTTTTCGAAGGGGGGAATTCAGGGGTTGTCTTGTGTTGAGTTTTTGTCTATGCCTTAACTTAACTCGTCCGATTTCTTCGAAAATGAGGAGTGTTGTAAGCCTTGTGTTTCTTTCGTTTTTCGTTTGCCTATCTCCGCTGTTAGTGAATTCGTTGAGTCCGTCATTGAATGACGATGTTCTGGGATTAATTGTGTTCAAAGCTGATGTTAAAGATCCTGATGGGAAATTGGATTCGTGGAATGAAGATGACGATAGCCCATGTAACAATTGGGTTGGAATCAAATGCAACCCCAGATCCAACAGAGTCTCTGATCTTGTCCTTGATGGCTTCGGCCTCTCGGGAAAGCTCGGGAGGGGTCTTCTTCAATTGCGATTTCTGCGGAAGTTGTCGCTTGCGAACAACAATTTTACCGGGAGCTTGAGCCTCAACTTTGCTGAGCTCTCTGATCTGAGAGTCTTGGATTTGAGTGAGAATGGTTTGTCGGGGGAGATTGCTATTGATTTCTTTAGCCAATGTGGATCTCTAAGATCAGTTTCATTGGCTAAGAACAGGTTTTCAGGGCATGTTCCTGAGAGTCTGGGCTCCTGCTCGGCTCTTGCTTCGGTTAACCTCTCAGGTAATCAGTTCTCTGGGGCTTTGCCAGTGGGGATGTGGGCGATGACGGGGCTTAGATCGCTTGATTTGTCTGATAATATGTTGGATGGGGAAATTCCCAAGGGGATTGAAGGTTTGAACAATTTGAGGGTTATAAATCTGAGGGGTAATGAGTTCTCTGGTGAAGTGCCTTATGGGATTGGGAACTGTATGTTGTTGAGGTCAGTAGATTTGAGTCGAAATTCGTTCTCTGGTGGGCTGCCAACAACAATGCAGAAGCTTTCATTGTGCAACAATCTAGCTTTAGGTAGCAATGAGCTGACATGGGAGGTTCCTGAGTGGATTGGGGAAATGAGAAGCCTTGAGAACCTGGATCTTTCGGAGAACAATTTTACCGGCCAACTTCCGGTTTCTCTGGGGAAGCTTCAATCGTTGAAGATTCTTAATGTATCCAACAATGCCCTCACAGGGAGCTTGCCTGAATCCATGAGCAATTGTATAAACCTTCTGGCTTTTGACATTAGTCATAATGCCTTTACGGGTGGCGTCCCTTTATGGGTGTTCGAACTTGGTTTGCAGCAAGTTCTGTTTTCAGGCAACAGATTGAGCGGTAGCATTCACAATGCCTTAGCCTCTTCACCAGAGAACTCTCAGAAAAAGCTTTTGGTCTTGGATGTCTCCGGAAATGTGCTATCTGGCTCAATTCCAGCTGCCCTTGGGAATTTTGGCAGCTTGCAGTTAGTAAATTTTTCCAGAAACTCACTCGTTGGTGGGGTTCCATCAAGTATTGGACAACTGAAATTATTAAATTTTCTGGATTTGAGTGAGAATGGGTTGAATGGCAGCATTCCTTCAGAGATTGGAGGACTGACATCCCTTGAGGAACTAAGACTCGAGAAGAACGCACTGGGGGGCAACCTTCCTTTGTCAATTGGAGATTGCAGTTCACTTACGTCCTTGTAAGTGTTTTTCTTGGTTTCATAATCTATCATGCTACTTAGTTTGTAAATTTCCTGCATGTTCTTGCTTTTTAAATATCCTCAAACTTGATTCTCATTTTAGCACACTTCTTATAATTGCTAAATGATCATGTGAGAACTTATGGCTGGTTTTGCTGTTTTACTGTCTTAGTTTATGATGTACTGTAATTTTCCTTAAATGTATACAGACGTGATAGAGATTGATGTTTGTAAGGTGCTTACTGATATTGAGAACAAATGCATGATCCCATTACTGTAAGAAACAGATGTGCCTTATGACTTGGATCATAAAATAATAAAATCCACTACATTTATGAAAATATGCTGAACTTATGAAGTCTGTTAGGCGATCATATATTCATATATAATTTCTGCTATTCTGCGAATGTTCGTTCATACTCTGTTTAAATTGCAGGTATCTCGCGCATAATGAAATAACTGGTCCTATTCCTGCTTCCCTTTCAAAGCTCTCTAACCTTCAAGCTGTTGACCTCTCTTTCAACAAACTGACTGGAGCCCTACCGAAGCAGCTGGCAAATCTTGTGCGCCTTCAGTTATTTAACGTTTCACACAACCAGCTACAAGGTGAACTTCCAGCTGGTAGTTTCTTCAACACCATTGATCCAGCATCTGTATCAGAAAACCCGTCTCTTTGTGGATCGGCTGTCAAAAGAACTTGCTCCAAAGTCCTTCCCAAACCTATTGTCCTCAATCCAAACTCTACTGATGATACAACGCCTACTACCGTTGCTCCAAGCTTTGGCCGTGGAAAGAAGATCCTCAGCATTTCTGCCCTAATAGCTATCGGTGCAGCAGCTGCCATTGTGATTGGTGTTATTACCATCACTGTTCTTAACCTTCGTGTACGTTCTTCCATGTCTCGCTCTGCAGTAGCTCTTACTTTCTCTGGTGGGGATGACTTCAGCAAGTCGCCTTCCACGGATGGAAGTTCTGGGAAGCTCGTCATGTTCTCGGGTGATCCTGACTTTAGCACGGGGGCGCATGCCCTTCTGAATAAAGATTGTGAACTTGGCCGTGGAGGATTTGGGGCCGTCTACCGGACTATGCTTAAGGATGGACGCTCTGTTGCCATCAAGAAACTCACTGTGTCTAGTCTTGTCAAGTCCCAAGAGGAATTTGAGAGGGAAGTGAAGAAATTGGGCAAAGTTCACCATTCCAATCTTGTTGCACTTGATGGTTATTACTGGACTCCCTCATTGCAGCTTATCATTTACGAATTCGTCTCTGGTGGGAATCTGTACAAGCATCTCCACGAAGAAGGCGAAAACTACCTGTCATGGAATGACAGGTTCAACATCATTCTTGGTGCTGCGAAAGGGTTGGCTCATTTGCACGAGATGAACGTGATTCACTACAACTTGAAATCTAGCAACATACTGATTGACAGCAACGGAGAAGCTAAGGTTGCAGACTACGGCCTAGCAAGGCTGCTGCCAATGCTGGACCGGTATGTACTAAGCAGCAAGATCCAGAGCGCTCTTGGTTACATGGCGCCCGAATTCGCATGCAAAACTGTCAAGATTACTGAGAAATGTGATATCTATGGTTTCGGCATACTGATCCTGGAGGTAGTGACCGGGAAGAGGCCAGTTGAGTACATGGAGGACGACGTGGTGGTCCTCTCAGACATGGTGAGAGGAGCGCTCGAAGAGGGGAAGGTCGAGGAGTGCGTTGATGGGAGGTTGCAAGGGAAGTTCCCGGCTGAGGAGGTGATCCCGGTGATGAAACTAGGTCTGATTTGCACTTCGCAGGTGCCGTCGAACAGGCCTGACATGGCAGAAGTGGTTAACATATTGGAGCTCATCAGATGCCCCTCGGAAAGCCAGGATGATTTGGGAGATTCAAGCTAACTGTTAGGTGATCATAATGTGCAAGTCAAGAAGAAATCTGTATTCTTTCTCCCTTTCCATTTTAATTTGGCAGAATTTTTGTTAGATCTGTAATTCCTTTCGTTTTCCATTGTTGCACTTGGGAATTCGAATTTATTTCGCCGTATTTGGACGTTTACAGGGTAAATGGTGGATTTTGTCTCATCGTTTATTGCATTAGTTTATTCTCCATTCCTGGCTCATCCAACCTTGTTTCTTGTTTTGTCTATTATCCTTGGTTCCTTGTGTGTATGTGAGAGACACAGATGTACATATTTTTGCTTGATAAACGAATGATATGCTTGTAAATTACTACTCCTTCCATCCCACAATAAGTGTCGGGTTTCAAAAAAATTAGTCCCCACGTTAGAGGTAAATTGAGTAAATTTCCTCGGTTTCTTAATATACGTACAAGTAAACACAAATAAATATATGAACTGTTATCCAATTCGATTCGATATGATGTGTATTTACGTATGGGGCGATGTTAAGCCAATGATCTGGAACTGGTTCATTTTCTTTGAGGCTCTGATGAAATCTGAGTTGTGAATATAAAAAAGAAAAGTGAAAGAAGGGAATGGGCAAACCATACAAGTAAAGAAAGGAGAAAATGCAGGGGAATCCAACTTTATTGCTGTTACTTTTATATTTTTTTAAATAATGTCAATATTTGTTTAAATGCATTTTTTGTTGCTTAGTATTCAGACAAGTTGGAATAATATTTTTCACACTTTCAAAGTCACATGAAGGACTTATGTTAGGTCTGAAATTCACATGTTTTTTCTTCTTCTTCTTGGTGTCTTTTTCTTGCATTAGAAACTTATATGTTTGGAGGCATATCTTTCTGCGGTTTTTGACTCTTTCTTGTCATATTAATTCTATGCTACTATTTTGTTGTTTACTCTAAGTCGTATGTTCATCTCTGAATTATTCTATGCCAATATATATGTCCAATCATTTTCCTATCCCAACTATATTATAAATATATATAGACAATCTTGCATGAAAATTACCAGAATACAAACATATAAATTATATACAATACAAGGCTCATATTTGCTTCGATGTCACAAGCATGACCTTATCATCTTTTCGAGATGAAATGACAAAAATATTTAATGCTGAATTTATGCCATTTTAATGAAAACATTATCTAGGAGCATGTGAATTGGTGCCCAAAATGAGTTGTCACACTAACCCTATGGTTTAAATTAAATATAATGATGTTGGCACCTAAACAACCTAACCAAATTGCATTTTCAACATTGGCTGGCACTTGTGACAATTCATTAATATATTATATAATATAGTATATTATTTTTTTATAGTTTATGTGGTAATAATAGGCATGCATTATGGAGCATGCTTGATGCAATCGATAGTCATTTAAACAATCATGTCATGCAGTTGGAAATCCAATCATTTGTTTGATTTTCGATTGGATGGAAAAGGGAGAATAATAATCGAGTGAATTAAAATAGGGGACAAATTTAGTGTTGACAAAGGCATATTTAAAGCATAAATTATTAGGTCGGAGTTTGCAAATTATTTTGTCAAACGATATTTTGCACAATAACTCACACAAAATACTAATTAAACAATTTATTTACAAGTATAGCATGATTTTAGTTAATCGTTTATTGGTGCGTCATTATGAGGCCTATGTAAGATTCGTATATCTTGTGACTTATAGTAATCTCATGTTTTATTGCCGTATTTAAAATGTTATCATAAATATACACATGACATGCATTGATGTATAATGTATCGAACCAATCACGCAAGTAATTTCCATTTAAAGTCGTTTTCATAAAAAAAAAATCCATTTACAATTAAACACTATTCTAACTAAACTTCTAAAAAAAGCACCATATTATTTTTGATAAGGGTAAGTCTATGTGGCCATAATATGGCTGGCCATAAATGGCATTTCTGTAAATATATGTACTTTTAAATATTAATAAAATAATTGTCTCATTTAATGCTTAATTCAATTGACAACATTGCCCTTTCTTTTTAATTCACAATACCATTCCTTTTTTTAGACGTTCCTCAACTACTAGTACTACTTTATTTCTATTTATATTATACTTTATTATATAATTTTAGTAATAGTGTTTTTAGTTTTCTTTTTCAAATTTTGTATTTTTCAAATTTTTTTAAGGTTAATTGAAATTATCAATTCAATGTAAAATCAATGAAACATCCAATTATTTCAACTATGTATAGATCTACCAATTGAATATCAAATTATTCAATTAAATATAAAATTTATTGAATTTCATGATTATAAGATTAATTATAAAAATATTTTGAAAATCTATTGACTGAGATCAGTCAAAAAAAAAATTTGAGTCAAAGAAAGATAGATGGTAAAAATTAAGGACTCGTTAATTTTATACTCCACTAATTTGCTTAAAAATCAAAATTCATTTTGTCCATTTTTTTTCTATAACTTAATAAATTAATATAAAACAAAACAACATTTGGGATGTAAATAGTAGTAGTAGTATAGTTAAATTGATTAAAACTGAATAGTGGTAGTAGGAGGATAGTTAAAATTGATTAAAATTATAAAATTATTTTTCGTAATTAATTCCGTTAATATTAGTTCAAATTGATTGTAGCATAATTCAACAATGAATAGTAAATTGAAAAAAAAACATGTTTCATACTTACCCCACAAAAGTATGCACTTTTATTTGGACACAAATTTTAATACACGGTTGATAAAGTAAAAGATAAAAAAAAACAATTAAAGTATTATCAGTAGAGATTGTATTTTACCTCTTTAGAGAAAAAATAGTTTCTAAAATTATAAAGTACATATTATTGTGGGACGGACTAAAAATGATAGATTATATAATTTTGTGGAACATAATTACTTAAATTGAGAATTTGTTTATGACAATAAGACTTCCTTGCAATTTTGTAGAAGTTTATTGTATCATACTTTACTATAATATTTATAAATATAATGTCTCAAGCTTATAAAATTATTAATCATATTATTTCATACTCCTACAATTTATTTATTTTCAAATTATTTTAAAATTTGTTCATATATCAATTTAATACTTGTGATTTTTTAACTTATAAAATTATAACTTCTATTTATTATGATTTTCAAACTTAGACCATCTCCAACCAATAACCATACACCAAATCTCATTTTTTATGTAGAAAATTTCTCAGGTAGACTATAAACTCAAACTAATTTTTATGTTTTTCTATATAACGTCAGATATGAAGCTACTGCAAAATTTTTATGAAATATATACTTAAAAAATGACGTAAATAATTTGAGTAAAATTAATTTTTAGATCTATGTGGCATTACATTTCCTTAATAATGAGTATGTTGTGATATAATACCAAGGTTAATTATATTTAATATTTAAGATTAGTTATAAAATTTTAAATTTAGTAAATAATTAAATCTGAATTATTTTGACAAATTATTAATATTATATTATAGTATGTGTTCTAGTTAAAATTAAATTATTCAATATACTAAGCAGTAAAGTAATCTGTAGTATAATTGGAAATGCATTACCATTTTATTATTCCGTTTCCACTGCCTTATGTATATTAAGTCACCTTCAAGAGCAAATACTATGAGTATGACTAAAAAGAAATAAAAACTAAGAAAATAAGAAAATAAGAGAAGAAATAATTAGTATAGGGCGTATATATAAAGGCTAAGCAAATATTTCTAGGAGATTTAAGACAAATGGTAAAGTAGTCAAAGAAATTTTGATACTTTCTAAGTGCATTAAATTTAATTATAAAATATGATTATGACCGGCCATAATATGATCATTTAGCATCACCCTTTTGATAAATATAGTATACATGCTTTGGAATATTTTGAGCTACTCAAGAGTCAAGAGTCAATATTGTGTCAGGCTTCGATATATGATGATAAAAGTGAGCAATGGGTGAAAGTGATATTAATTCAACATTAATCACCTATATGTATCTGCTATTTGATGTTTCCCAATTAAAAAGAAAACAACTAAGAAGAGTGGAAACATTTAGACACATTGTGGGCATTTGGTTTGAGTAATAAAATATGGAGTAATTAGTTACATAATTCAACTTAATTTAATGTTTAGTTTCTATGATTAGAAATACTCAATCAAAATCTGGTGTTTTTTCTATTTTTTGTATTTAATCATACTATATATTAGTAATTTTTTTCATAAATAACTAATAAAACAAAAAATTAAATAATCCAAATAATCTAATCCAATTCCGATTACATCTTATTGATTCTATCATATCCACCCAATTAAATTTCCCAAATTATATGAAGATGCACCCCCATGATAAAGTAAATCAAGAAGAATATTAGGCACATTCCAAAGCAATCTTAGGATTGTTAAAAGGAGATTTCTAATATCACTTTTCACAACTTTTTATATTTGCACTTTTACTTTATTGGGCTATGTTTTAAGCATCTACATGTGTTTATGTTGGACCAAGAATATATATAAGCTTTCTCAAAACAAAATTAAAAAGTGTATACAAGCACTTTCTTGAAGTGAGAGTGATGCCCATAATTTTTTTGTTTTATTTTCAATGTAAGCCCATGACGTTTAAAATTGCCTAAAAATAAATAGGAACTGTCACACCACTAACTGATTTATGTACAATTTCAAGACAACTCCACTTATAGATAATAAAATCACAAAACATAACCACAATAGTCCTATTCCTTTATTTTAGACTATGTTAGTTTGTTCTGTTAAAGGCACTAATTTTAAGTGTACTAATTATAATTCCGATGAGAATATTGGTAAATAAGAAGTGGAGTACTAACATTAAGTGTTATAATTGTGTTGTGTTTAGTATAGTTATTGTTAAATTTTGCAACACAACAAAGCCATAAAATAGAAAGAAAACGACCCTAAAATTTTACGTGGGAAATGCAAAACGGGGAAAGACAGAGAAAAATATGGCTTAAACCAAAATAGTGAGAGATTACAAAATGGATTAGTGAAACAACATTAATCACATAACTCTAATCGTGGCTCCTAATAATATTAAATATATAACCTAATGGGCTCAAAGGCCCAACATATAATTCCCGATGGTCTGGCACATCAACAAAAGGAAAAGGATCACAAAATAGCAATTATTAAGAACAAAATACGACATTAGGTTATGAACGGACCGAAATAACAAAATGTATCACTACTTTATGGAGTGATGTTACAGTGGTGGTTCGCGGTGTTATCAAAAGGTTGGGCTCAAGTTTTGGGCTGCAAATGTTTAAAGGGTTGGGCTTGGGAATAAAAATGATATGGGCCGAGTACAATTTCAATAGATTGGACCTTGAATTAAATTATTTAAGAGGTTAATCATGCGTTGTGTCTCCAACTTTCGCATTTGCCATAATATATCGATCCAAAATGTTTAATTCATATCATGTACTACCTCCGTATTTGAAATACAGACACATTTGATAAAGTAAGAGATAAAAATTGAAAAATAAGAAATAGAATGAAAAAAATAAATAAAGCAAGAGAGATGAAGAGTAAAAATAATAAAACAGTATTAGACTATAAATGGATTATGAGGTCCAAAATAGAAATAATTTCTATTTTTAAAATACGGAGGTAGTTTTAAAATCCAACAAGCCGGAACCGTGAGTCAACCTGCCGATTCTTAGGTACTCATCAATTTTTAGTGTAATTTATATGGATTTACGCACTACAATTTGAACACTTGAATACATTCTTCTTTTCCCTTTTGGGACATATGAAACGATACCAAAAAAAAATTAGCGTGACTCATAAATTCATTTTTGCTATCCTTTCCTTTTGTTACTTTTTTCTTTTTATTCCTTTTAAGTTTTCTTATGAACTGTAGATCAATTAGGGTTTTTTGTAACTCAACTCTAGCTTTATTTCTTAAATCTTGATTTTCTAGTTGGCCTTAAGCGAAAAGCATGCTATTGTCAAATGTAAGTTGTAAAAACTCAATAAAACTAGCTTGGTGTTTTTATTCACTTCTTATTTTTTTTATCTACTTTTCGGACTTTGTGATCCTGTAGATTCAAACCGATTTATGATGATTCAGGAAAATGTATGATACTTTTAATTAGAGTATGAAATGTACAAGGTAGTAGATTATATTAAATGGCAAATGAATTATTCAAAAAAATAATTGAAGATAGTAAATACCAATATTTGTACGTAGCAAAACCCCTATCAATTTATGCTATCCAAATAATCCCAACATCATTGATTTTGTCTCTTGTTAGTATGACTTCGTTTTAGTAAATTTTAATAAACTGAGAAATCAAATTTAATAATCTACATACACTTTGACAAGATAAGCAAAATACAAATTTGAAATGAAAGATTAGTGTATATTGGTAATAGTAAAAGAAATCCAAGACTACATAATCCAAGTCTAGTCAAGAATATGAATGGCAGTTAGGAAGCTTAGGATAACTGGTAACAAGGTAAGTTTTCCTTCGACAACAAGAAGTTGCAAGTCGAATATATCGAAGCAGCAGCAGCCCTTATAGCTAAACCCTTTTCGAAATCTTCTGCTCCTCCTAATCTGCATTTTCAAGAATTCAGCAATGTAACAAGAAAGGTATCAATTGCCAATGGCACAAATATTCTTCGTCGTGTGAAGCTGCTATAATCGAACTGTTTTAATCGTTTGAACAAATCATAAAGTTCAGTAGGATCAATGTAGGGATTCTCAAGGAGGAAAGTGAGAACATCCTTCTTCGGTTACGTTGCTATAGTATGTATATATACACGTTACGGATGAACTAACATGGACTTGAAAATGAGAATATAAGGGAAGCAGATAAAGAATAACAACAAAGGCTGACTCCAATTAGTAGAAACTGTTGATAGTAAGTGAGTGGTAAGTTATCAAGTATAACGTTGATTACAAGAAAGTCGAAATTTTACCTGTTGTCGTATCTGGGAGGAAATCCCTGCTCTGAAGGGTGATGCAAACCATTTGTGCTGAGACCAACTTCACAATATGACTGCATTTCCTTCACTTGGTTCAGCCAATTCTCCTGATAATATTCGATGAGAGTGATCATTCAGGTAACTAGTCTATCAATCAAATGCACAGCCAACGAGACAAACGACAAATATGTTGAATAAAGGGAATAAAAAGAGATAAACGCTCAAACAAGATATGTGAGCAAGTTGGAAATGCCTGAAAGAAGATGTAATATGTAAACACAGATCCAATACATGTATGCAAGAGATGATTCCTCGAGTAAATATGCTAAGAAACCTCACCAGATGGCCTTCTTCTTCGGAAAGTGCTTTATCCATTTGTCCGAAGAGAGTGCTCCATCTAACAGAGTGAGCATCAGCAGTTGCTTGGTCAAAATGGCTAGTAGTAGAACTTATCATTGGTACATTATTCTCTTGGTTAGACGAAAACTCTCTGGATATCAGGAGGGGAAGTTCTGTGTTAATAACTGCACGAACTCTCTTTTTACTGCGTCTTAGTGCTGCATATAAAGACCAATCTCTATCAGAAAATGTACACTACCAATACGAAACTTTATATAATTGAAAGACAAAAAAACCCTGCCTGCAAGCCGCCCTCTTATATCTTGATGTAGAAGCTCCAACCATTGTGTAGCTATATTAGCAGCTGAAATCGAACCAAAATCCATTTCAGCTATCGAGCATAAATAAGACTATCCAAAAGAAAGTGGTAAGATGTTTAACTACCATGTATCAAACCATAGAATCAAAATAAGAATTCAAGTAAACAACCTTTCAGAGAAAGTGAGGTGACGCTGCTAATGTTGGCCGATTCATCGCTTGACAAGCAGCTGGCATTCTCTGTGCCAACTACCACAGATGAAGGTAGTTGCAGTGGCAGTCTTTCATCCTCATTCTCCTTTACACAACGTGAAGTCATTCTAGGACCATCGCCTCTTGTGATCTCCGTATTTGGATATACTGATTTCGAGAAGAAAGCATACTCCCCCATCTCCCTTTTCCCTAGTATAGCTTCCCTTCTTTCAGAGAGCTCATGTGCACCCGTCTTGATTTGATTACGTTTACTTTCGTCCTTCTTTGATCTCACTAAGGCCTCTATAATCGAGTGAACCTGTTTGCTGTTTCTCACATGGTTTATAATACCGGGATTAAGCCCATTAAGCAAGCCACTTGGAGCAGCTGCTCTTGCAAATCTATCAATCTGTTCCTTCTTTGCAAGCTCCATTTTCTTCTTCATTACATCGTTGCTAGATTTCTTCCTCCCACGCACCTTTGGCACTGCGAGAGGTGGAGCTCCATACGAGCTAGACAAGTAATTATTTTGTTTCAAGCCCTTCCAGACTCTCATTGGATCCTTCGTCTCCAACGGGCCAACTGAACTGACACAATCAGAGTCATCTCGAGACCTCAAATGCTCGTGCATTTTACAAGGCTCATTGTTAGAACTTGAAACATGAGCAGCATTTAGGTCCAAGTCGAACCCTCTAGCCTTAGTTAGGCCATCGTTGTAATGCAAATCTTCCTTCTCAGATGCCGGGAGGTTATTCGATTCATCGCCAACCACACAACTGGCAGAACCAGCATGAACATTCAGATCAAGCACTCTTGAATCCGGATTCATCGAATCACTTCTTTCTCTTCCTACATGAATCCAATCATCATTGTTATATTTTGGTTTTCATCTAATTTGACACAATTGCACATGACAGAACAGAATGAAACAAGATGTTTACCTAAACCATAACAACCAAACAAAAAATGGGGAAACAGGAAACAATTAGGAACATGATAATGCATTCTAAAATCACTAGATTTCTCTCAATCAATAACACACTCTGCAGAAATGAATCTTTAAATTCAAAAACTAATTCATTTCGAATGTCACAATTGACATAGCAAATGTAAAAACTGAATCTTTAAACAACACACAAAACATCAAAGTCCAAATAAAACAGTAAAACCATTTCAAGAAAATTTACCTTCGGCGCGAAAAACTGATTCAAGATCGCGCATTTTCACTCTCTTTTGAGAAGATTCGGAGGTTTCTTCAATTTCCATACAACCCCTCTTCTGTTCCAGCCAAATCAAAACCCAATATCAGTTTCACAAATAAAGAAACCGAAATTAGTTCAAAAAAATCCAACCTTTGATTCAGATCTGTGAGTTATTGGAGACTGATTCTGCACCGAACGCTCACCATCCATGATAGGAAAAGATCTTTCAAATTAATTTCAAGAATTTAAAGCCGCTCTTTGCTGAGCAAAACCTCAAATTCAAACTGAAAACTTTCTATTTTAATCGGTCCTTGGACAAGGGAAACAATGGCAAAATTTGAAAATGGTCAACGGGGTTATGACTGTAACTCTCTCAATGTGAGAGATGTGTATCGGATTTTGAATTGCAGAGGGAGCGCGCTGAGAATTAAAGAAGGCGCTTTGGTTTTATTTGTTTTTTGCTTTTTTTTTGGGTATTCAGATTTCAGATTTTTAAATTCAAATGGAAGTTCGGACAAAAGGTGGCTTTGCCGCGAATTTGCAGTTTGGTCCTTCCATCCTTGCAAATTCTTCACATGTCTAATTAAGTACACTTTCTAAATTGTGTGTGTTGAGTTATTATCGTATCAATTTGATAAATGATCTAATTAGTACAATTTGTAAATTGTGTGTGTTGAGTTATTATCGCATCAATTTGATAAATTATCTAATTAATAAGAATTGATCTGAATCTGATATGCTAGGAAAACTATCAATTCGAAGAAACATCCAATTTGCTATTCAAACCCGAGCCGACCCGCACATGATATGAAGGCATTATCGACACAACAAAGACATGAATCTGATTTACACGATTAAAGTATGATATTACACGATTAAGTCAGATATTACATAATTTAACATGATATATACGATAAAATACCGATTTACTTAATTAAAACGTGATGTACACAATTAAATCCAATATATATGATGAAAACATATTACTACTACACAGTTTATACTATAAAAATATGATTTATATAATTTATATCTGACTAAAACCTAATATTACACAATGAAACTTGATTTATACGATACAAATCTGATTTTACATAATTTAACACTTATTATAATATTTTAAAACGTATAAAAAATTAAAATATTATGAGTAAGTATTTTACAATGGATCATTCATCTGAACCCAACTAAAATTAATAAATTTTTAACTGGTCAATTCGATAAAGATACGAACCCAATAATACTTATCTTAAATTCATTAATTTTGTGTGGGTTCGTATCAGATTTTTGTATCATTGAAAAATTACCAGCCCTATAACTGATTGCAATTCTGATATTGCTCCTCTGATCCATCTTATACATCAATGATAGTATTTTTAATTTTTATGAAACGAGTTAAATCCCCAACTCCATTTCCATGCGACCTCAAATCATTTTGAGATAAATACGAATTGTAGAAAATTTTAGACGGAAGAAGTGGATATGAAATAAATTAAGTAGAAGGAGTAGAATTAACCAAGAGACGATCTGGAACAAGAAAGATAGAAAGAGTAGATTATTGTTATGTGTATAAGAATTCTACCAATAATGTATGATGTCAATTATCAACAATAATAAGACAACATTAAGGGAAAACAATCATTTTGTTCTATTGTTTTTTTACTTTTGCGTGTTATGTAATTATGTGTAGCACGATTTGCATATCAGATCGAAAATTCTTGATATGCTACAAGATCGGGAGCTGAGTATATATGGTCCTTACCATCGGTAGACCTATAATGTATTCATTCGTGTGAATTACCTTGTCAATAACATTTGGAGCTGGACTATGAACCAAAGAAATCCCCAGGCTTCGACTTGATTATTGCTTTTGTTTGGATTTTGGTCTTGCTCTTGAAACTCATTTGAAACTTCATTCTATGTATGATTTTCAGCATTAGAACACTCGCCCAATTACTCAATATTTTTGGCTCATCTAGTTGACCATAAGCTATGTGATAAGGTGTGATAGCTCAACCACAATCAAGAGCAGCTCCAGTATCATGGAGTGAAAGATGAAAGTTTGTAAAGATTCGGCTGTTAAAATGTCTTGTTTCAGCAGCCGTTGGATGTAGTTAGTTAGATGGATTTAATGACAGCCGTTAGATCAAAACTAGCCGTTAGTTTTGTTAAATAGCAGCTGAATGTTAGTTAGAGTTCATACTGTTATTTTTCTCTTCTTCAATTTGCGATTTCAATTCCTGTGAATAAAATTCCTTTTCGATTCAATCTCCATTCAAGAACATCAAATCATACACTCGTTCCTCGGTTATTAGTTTACAAATTGGCGCCGTCTGTGGGAAGCGAGAGGCGCGATCGATTTGATTTGGTTTTCTGATTTGCATCCAGGTGATTCGATTGGAGGTTGTGATGGCTTCTAGGTTTGAGGCCGAGAAATTCACGGGTAGGAATGATTTCGGTCTGTGGCGGATGAAAATGCGGGCGATGCTAATTCATCATGGCCTTGCCTCGGCGTTAGAGGTAAATGAGAAGGGAGATGAGAACGAGGAGAATCGTTGGAAGAATCCTCCACCTTTTGAGATGACTCAAAACACTTCCCTTCTCGAATTCAAAATTCACCAAGTTCATATAACCTTCGAACTTGTCGATCCCATGTATGCGACATTGTCAACCTTGACCATTCTTGTCAGCATCCTGACTCCGAGAATTAATCCCCAGATCCTCCTTTATCACTTCCTTGATCAGCCACAACGCCTCCACCGGACGATCGCCTCCACCGGACGATAAAACCTCCACCTAATTTGAATCTTCCCCGATTCAGAATTGGAGTTGCTGATCCCCAGAGATATAACACATCTCTCATGAGTGATATCTGAATTTCTGCCAAGATTATGCCACCTTCATCGCTTAGGATCGCTGCTTGGACCACTAACGAGCATGACGTCATCGACGTTGCTCTTACTCATCTTCGCATCTCTCATTGAGATCTCCAACAGACCGAGCTGCTCCTTGAGTAACTCGTCTTCAGACTTTGCATCATGCAGCAGATTGATTCTGAAGTATACTTCTCTGATTCACATGCTTGCTCAGATTCCCTTGATCAATTTTAAATCGCGCACAAAAACTTCGTCGGACAAATCTGAAAGGCCTTTCATCAAACAGCTTCTGAGCATCAAATTCAACAGCCCAACCTTCGGCCTACCTCCCGAAATAACCATTCCCTGGGATATCGCGTTCGCCTCCAGCGTCCTCCCGATGTCTCCGAGGCTAGCTATCAAACACGAATACGACGCCAAATTGGGGCGATAACCCAGCGTCTCCATCTGAGAGAGCAGAGCCATGGCGTCGTCGTCACGCCTCCGTCCTACTCGAGTTCCTTTTTGACGTGCCTTGCGATTATTATCATCCAAGCAATCACATTCCTCTCCGGCATTTCTTGACGACGGCCTATGCTGCAACCGCATTTTGTAACCGTTTCCACTTGGATGCACCGTTGGAACCTCAAGAAACCCTTCATTCGTCAATTTACTTCTCTTTCAGGCATTTCGTCGAACACCATCTTTGCACCATCCAAGATATCTCACCATCGTCGTCTGCCTCTGAAGCATCATCTCATCAAGGCTCTCATGGCCTTCAATATCCATCAACATCATCATAGGCTTCGGAAATGAGTTGCATATCGCCATACTCGATCCCATTATGGATCATCAGTATGAGCAACGATCATTGAGCGAGCTACACCAACGATCACCAAGAACTTCCCTCTTTCTTGATCGATGAACCTTCGAGCTCTCTCCACAATGAATCGCCAATGCAGAAAACTTCTCAACAATATCGCTCAAAGCTGCACGAACCAAAACTGACCACACCGTCGTCCCCTTCAACTGACGTGATCAAGAACTCAATCTCCTTCTCCAAGACCGCTGCATTCGAGACGCTACTTTCAGCATCTCCCTCCGTTCTTCATCTCCGACTTCTTCCAACGATTCTCCTCGTTCCCACAGACGGCGCCATTTGTTGGAAATCAAATCGGAGCAAGATCGAAAGAACAATAAGAACGCGAGGATATAACGTGGTTCGGCGTAAGCCTACGTCCACGGTCGAATCAAGAAGTAATTCATTGACGATCAATGGATGGATACAATGGAGATGAACACACTCATATCTCACGGAGATTTACAAGAACGCTCTCAACTCACTCGAAACACGACCCGGTTTCGAGAGCACACATGCATAGTTGGAACCTCTCCTCTCTACTTGATCTCTCTCGCTCACTCCCCCGTTTCCCACGGTTAGTGTCTCTCTGATATGGGATGCTCTCTCGCTGCTTATTCTCTCTTGAACTAAGCTATATACTCTGCATGAAACCCTCCCAGCTCTCTCTTCTCTTGTGCAGTTGTGTAACAGATAAGTTGTAACAAACTAACTCCTCTCAACCGCATGCATGAGCGAGCTATCTTCTGTTTCATCCGAGCCTTTCGACCAAGCCACGAACCAAGTGCTCCGAGCCTTCTTCTATGTGTTTTATCATCTCAAAATACCTAACAAGCTAGAAGAATGCTTAGAAATTTTGGAGCCCTAGAATTAGCATACTACTAGTATTTATAGAAAAGTTAGCAGTAAAAGATGTGATTCATTGGAGAAGAGATTAGTTATAAAGGGATTTGTTGGATGGAAAATAGTTAGAGAGAAGTTGTCAATTGGGATTGGGTCATGCCAAGCAACACGGCCCAAGTCTATACAGGGCCAGCCCAGCTTGTTGATTAAAATAGACTCTAATTGGACCCTTTTTTCAACCTCAAGTCCAGCCCGGGCTCAAGCCCCACCGACTTTGGGCCAACGAAAATGTAACATTCTCCGTCCATCCGAGAAAAGTATGAACTATTTTCTTTTTAGTTTTTTCCTGAAAAGTTTTAACTTTTAAATTTGAAAATCCAACTAAAGTACTGTGGAATCAACTATCCACTCAAACTACTTCTACTAGTAGTATCATTTATCTACCTTTCTCTTACTTATACTAATTACTACTTCATCCGTCTCTGAAAATTTGTCATTTATTTCCTTTTTCGTCAATCTCTAAAAATTTGTCAACTTTCACTTTTAGTACTACCATTTTTGTAGTGAGTCATACATTTCACTAATTCATTCACTCTCACATTTTATTGTAAAACTAATACTAGTATATAAAAGTATGACTCATATGTCACTAATTTTTTCAACTCACTTTCTACTACATTTCTTAAAATCCGTACCGGATCAAATAGTGCCAAATTATTAGGGATGGAGAGAGTACCGTATAAAAATCCGTATCCAATCAAATATTTATATATTTCAAATGGAGAGAGTATTTTGTTACCAATCAAAATAACCAATTTAAAAAATGAAAAAAAAATCACCAATCTCTTGTTTATTTTCTTTTTCACTTAATACACAAAATAACACCATTAAACTAAATATTATCCAAAAATAAGTTATCCTCGATTGAGTAGAGTATAGACCAAATATAATATTTTGAAATAACATTACCAGAAAATACTAATACTCCTATTGATTTTGATTGTGACATACTCCGTATAATACTAGTTGTATAATGTTTCGTAAAAATATTAGCAGAAAGTTCAAATGACTTTGACTGTGACAATAATTGAATGAGAAATTTGTAGGTCCGCGTCAAAATCGACTACTGTCAGCATTCAAAGTTTCAAACCTTTTATTGAACGAAACATATTGTCAAAAATTGTTCACAAAAACAGAATTGATTGTCAATTTACCAATAGCCGTATTCTATTTACTTGCACCATTATTGGTGCTCCATAAGTAATAAACTGATATACATCACTTGAAACAAACGCGTAACAGAATTGATGTATTTCTAATAAATTTGTTACATGAGACATCAAATTTCATATCCCAAACCAATTCACTGGGAAAATCAGCACAACAATTACTGTTATACAATTTGAATCAAGAATCTTGTTTGTTCAATTCAATTAATTTATAATACAGCTAATAAATCTGTGCAAATGAATAATTCACTGCAGCAGCCAAGAATCCTTGAACTGATCCAGCGCAGAATCCCTAAAATTATTCACCTTCATCAAGCAGAAGTGGGTGCAGAACCCTAACCCTACGCCCGCGCACACCCGATCCGTCTTCAGCAAATAGCACGCGGGCCCACACTCCGCCCCCTTCCCCTGCACCACAATTCCCCAAGCCTTCGTCACCCCCAATTCCGATTCCTCCCCCAATTCACTCTCTCTCTCTAACTCCTCCACGAAGATCAATCCATCTGGCGACTTCGATTCCCCGCTCCGCCACCCATCTCTCGCCGCCGGCCACTCCTCCGGCAGGCCCTCTCCGTCTCAATCCTCACCCCGCCGTCCAATCCCGAATAGATTTGCACCAGCAGCGGCGCCTGCTTTAGGTTCCTAACAATGTCCGGCACCGAATCCTGCAGCCACGAATCGATTTTCGCCAGAGGATCGCCGCCTCTGGTGCGCGAATCGATCGATTCCTCGCTTCCGTGAAGTGCTGGCGTGATTGATGCGGAGGGGAATTGCCGTGGGGGTTTGAATTTCTTCGTTCGGATTGCGGTGAAATTTTGATTTGGTTTGCTTGCGGGATGAAGACAAGGCCGGCCGGTCGTTAATTTTCCGGCTGTGGGGATCCCGATCGACGCCATCTCGACAAACGACGGCGATTGGGGAAGGGGAATTGGGTGGGTTAGAGAGAGAGAAGATTCAGGTTGCGGAAGATTCCGAAGTTAGTATCGTAGAAGAGAGGACTCGTCGCTATATATATATACGACTATATTATCTGTATATTATAAAAAATACTTTGGCTTGGAAACATCTTTATCGCCTTTCTAAATTCGAATTTTGCAACCTTTTATCATTTTAAATTATTTGTGAGTAAAGAGATCAATTTTAAATAGAATGCCTTGCAGAAATAAGCCACCTAGTACGATTTTTGATTGGTTGAGTAAAATGAAAATAAGGATATTTTTTTGTTATCCGTGGGTGGATTATAACTTGGTATAGTTATAAGTTACAGGAGTAATTAATTACTCTAGTATTTTGGTACAGTAATACCATTGTATATAAAAAATGAATTGTAGCGTACTTTGTTGGACGGCCTATTTAACAATTATGATCAAATGTTATCTAAGAAAGAAGGAATTTAATTCATACATATCACATGGCAAATAAATATGGAGTTATTATACTCTACGTACATGATTATTATTCCCTCCGTCCCTTATAATTTATCACATTTAACCCGACACGAGATTTAAAAAATATAATAGAAAGCATGTTGAAAAAGTTACTAAAATGTATATCCTATTTCTATAAACTCCCTCCGTTCCATCTCAATCGATTGACTACTTTTTAGCACTTATTTGGAGATAATAAATATAGTAGTTAAAGTAGACAGAAAGTAAAGTAAGAAATAGAATAATATAGATACGTAAGTATTATCGTCTTCACAAAACAACGATAAAAAAGAATCAATCACTTGTATTGTAATAAGGAGAATATTAGTTTTATAATAAAATATAAATGTGAATGAGTTAACTATTATGCGTTAGGGACAAATGACAATGCAAATAAACGATAAATTTAAGGAGAAGAGATTATGAGCGTGTTCAACTCAAGAAAATAATTGGGCAAAAAAAGTCTATTATATTAATTCGTATACTAGTACATGAGTAAAATGTGTGTGTGTGTGTGTGAGAGAGAGAGAGAGAAGGGTTTGGCATGCGCAAGCATACAAATGCTAGTTGAAAAAGCGTGGTGATTTACAAAAGGCGTGTGCCGTGACCACGATGCTCGTTCTACGCTTCAGATTTTCACGTGTCTCACATAGCCCCACGTTTGATTTTAGGGGAAACAAAAACAAAAATGTAAAATAGGCCCTCCTGGAGGTCTCGAGTTCGAACCCTGGGAGGCGCAATTTGTATTTCCTCCTTGTTATAGGAGTTGATTTGTAATTTCCTCCTTCATATATATTGTAAATATATGAAGTTAACACTAACAGAGTTATAGAGCTTTTAAGACAATCACTTCAATTTAACTAATCCACACTTAAAGATTCCATTGAGTTCGTTCATTATTCTGACATTATATTATTTCAAAATAACATTAATTAAACTTTTTTTTTGCAAAGCTAGAAATCATTCAAGAGAAAACATAAGTTGTGTACATTTTTAAAACCTGAAATATTGTAATATCAAAGTTAACTTATCTAAATCATCCATTTATTGTTGGCCTTAGAGCATCCGCAATGCCGCCGAGCGCATCGGCTAGCCGATATCCGGCGCTCGGCGGTGCGCTCGCCGAACCATTGCGACCGGCGAGCGCCGAATCGGCGAAAAAATCGCCGAGCGCACGCCGATTCCCGGGCGCTCGCCGATCCGCTCGGCGGTGCGCTCGCCGATCCGCTCGGCGGTGCGCTCGCCGCCATTGCAGGCTCCCGATCGGCGAGCAGCGAGCGGCCCGAAATAAATTTTTTTTTTCGAAACACTATATATACGCGATTTGCACGTCATTTTCATTCACACCGCTTGTTTTAACGAGTATTCTCTCTGACTTAATTTCTGTACAAGAGCAATAACACGAAATGAGCAACGCGGGTGGTAGTAGTGGTGGTAGTGGTGGGGATGATGAGGAGTACGAACGGAAAATGAACGAACAGTTGGAGGCCTATACGTCCCGTGAGATAAACCGACTGCTACAAAGGGCCATGCAGCCGGAGGAACCTCGACCTCGACCCGTTGTCCACCGCCGAGCAGTGATTGATCGAGATCACGTAGCTGCACATCAGCTGCTATATGAAGACTACTTCGCAGAGGAGCCGCGGTTTGGGGCCAACCTTTTCAGGCGGTGATTTAGGATGAGCAGGGCCCTGTTTATGCGTATTGTTGACGCATTGGGGAGTCGATATATGTGTTTCCGGTTCAGGCATGATGCGGCTGGCAGACCCGGCCACACGCCTATTCAAAAGTGCACTGCGGCAATCAGGCAGTTGGCCTACGGAGGCGCGGCAGACATGTGGGACGAGTACCTCCACATCGGTGAGACGACTGCCCTTCAATGTATGAAGTTTTTCTGTCAGGGCGTGGTTGAAATATTCCGTGATCAGTACCTTCGAACACCTACCCCCGAAGACTGTCAGGAGTTGATGCAGATGCACGGGGAGAAGCATGGGTTCCCGGGTATGTTAGGCAGCATAGATTGTATGCATTGGGAGTGGAAGAACTGTCCCGCTGCCTGTAAGAGGTTCTACACGACCGGCTACAAGGGAAAGAATCCCACGATGATCCTCGAGGCCGTAGCTGATTACCGGCTGTGGATTTGGCATGCGTATTTTGAGGTAGTCGGGTCGAACAACGACCTCAACGTCCTCAACTCGTCGCCCCTTTTCAACGAGCAGTGCCAGGGCGTCAGTCCGACAATCAGTTTTGTCGCCAACGGCAACCAGCATGATATGGGCTACTACTTGGCGGATGGGATATACCCTAGGTGGCCCGTCTTTGTGAAGACGATCAGATGCGCATCCGATGAGAGGAAGGCCTACTTTGCGGAACGGCAGGAGTCGGGGCGCAAGAAAGTGGAGCGCGCATTTGGTGTGCTCCAAGCTCGATGGGCGGCAATTAGGGGTCCAACGCGTTTGTGGCATGTCGACTGCATTGCCCCTATAATGTACGCGCTGTATTATCCTGCACAACATGATTGTCGAAGATGAAGGTGTACAACTGACTAGTTGGGCCAACGACGATAATGAAGCCGGTCCAAGCCACGGCGTGGCCGCCCCCAACGTACGAAGGGGGGTACCGCGCGATGAAGTCGGCCTCCTCCAAGCACATGCCGACATGCGCCAAGTCGATGCTCATATTCGTCTCCAAAAGGATTTAATTGAAGAGTTGTGGGCGCGGAGGACTGCACGGCGTTAGTTTTTTTTTTAATTATGTAATTTTTTTAATGTAAATTTTTTTTTAATTTAAATAAAATTATTGAATTTTCCCGTATCCGTGTCGCAAATTTAATTCCGTATTTTGTGTGATTGTTAATTATTTGTATTTTATTATTTTATTTATTGTGGTTAGGCTATGACTAGGCTATTGCTTTTCCAGATGACGTGGCAGGAGGAGTTTTTAGTACTGCTGATGTGCCAGGGGGAGTTTGTGGCTAGACTATGGCTGGGCTATTCCTATTATGGATGCTCTTACGCAAAATGAATTAGTACTAGACTCAAAAGAACAGACTTACACAAATAAAATAAATAAAAAAATATTTTCAAGTAATATGATCCACGTTCCATTCTATTAAAAATTAAAATAATTAAGTACTGATCTCTACCTAGTTCCATGTAATATCTTGATTATCGTCCATAGTAGCATAGTTTTTTTTTTCTTCTTAAAATAATTTGTTGAAGAAAATTTTAATAGCACACACTGTTAGACGAGGTTGGTGGTCCAAACATACAGAGTCAAACCTCTTGGTCCAAATAATTATACGTATTTAATGACTTTGCATAAAAACATGGATATTGTGCAACTTGTGACATTAAACGTGTAAATTTAAACTTTAAAGTTATTGAATATCATGCAGCAATATATATTTTTATTTAGTTTGTGATTTACTTATACGGAAATTTGGTTAATGGATATTGTGCAATTTGTGACATAAAATATTTACCGTTAAAAAAGAACAAAATAGATGTGTTAGGTTCGTTTATTTATCATGGTCATTATTATAATAAAATTTAAAAAAAATAATACAAGTAGCAATAATAACGTTTATTAATATTTTGTGGTGCGTGAAATTCAGATATATAGTCCATAAGGAAGAAAATACTTTTTCTATTTCCCTAAAAAAAGATACTCCTATATCATATTGAAATAAAGTTCAAATGATCGATTCTTGTAAATTTATTGAAAAATAATTCGAAGAGAAAACAGGTCAAAATCCTAGAAGGAAATAATCATGGACAATTTCTCAAACTGAAACGAAGCTCCCTCTGCACTCAATAAACCTTGAGTTCGACGATGGCAAGTAATGCCTGCAGACGAACTCACGTGCACGATAATCATAAACAAACGATCCCCATTTGCAGGACTGGAGCTCGAAAAACACAAAACCAGCCCTCCACTGATCAGGTGCCGCAAAGGGCACTGACGCATCAATCATCACACGATTCCAACTGAATTTGCTTTCTTCACATCTCGACTCACAAATCTTGACAAATCTAACACCAGTCTGACATCCAAAGCTAAAGTAGCGAAATGAGTGCTCATCTTCTGCGAAAATCGAACACTCACCTAAAACAGTTGGCAACGTGATTATCCGAAACACTTCATTCTTCATGTCAAAGGACAGTATTCTCGACGTAAAACCATGCCCTCCCATACACCAGTGCGCAAAGTGGCCATTCTTGCAACTTGATTTTATGGGACTAACCTCGTAAAATTCAGTTCTATAAGTGATGCTGCATTCTACGGCCAACTCCCTCCAAGAATCTGCCGTCCTTGAATACAGTTGAGCATGGAGACATCGGTGCTTAAGACACGTAAGCACCTGCACCACTTTGTAATCTTCGTCGAAACCAATTGCAACGGATCGTTGTCCTATTTTACATGAGGGGCCAAAAGATGTAAGTGGGAGATTCTTGACTTGGCCTAGAAAAGGATTGCATATAGCTATAGGAATCGTAATATTCCTGGGGTTAATGCAGATTAGACCCTTAACCGACCCAACTATCGTAGGTACTAATTCCCTATAGATGTTAGCATATTCATATGACATTAAATCCTTGTGGTTGTGTTGGAGTTGGAGATTTACTAATACTTTGTTCGGCTTAATATCATCATCATGATCAAAAGAAATTTGTATATATACTGTGTCATCTGGCAGGTTGTTGTCATTGAGAGTGTGCAGTTTTCTGAAATATGGAGAATCGATAACGTCACGCCAGAATCTGCAGACAGTTCTGAGTCTCAACAAAGATTTTATGGGCAGACGCAACATAATTTCTATCAACACATCCTCGTTTATTGCTTTGTATTTAATACTAGCAATGGGGGATCCATGATTTCCAGTTTGAGGGTGCGACATATAATTATAGCAACTTCGAGCCTTCAGTCCGAGTTATCGACGATGGCATTTCATCACTTAAGGATCAACCAAAACAACCAAGATTAAATAAGGATATATCTGAATTGATACCTGTCATTGTTAAAACTCAATCACCAATTTCATCGCAAAATTAATAAAATGATTAATGTACATACTACATTGTCTATAGCATGAAAAACAATACCTAATAAATAAAGAAGATCACATAAAATTTAGAAATTGTTTACCTCATTAGTGCTTTGAGTTTCTGTGGTTGTTTTCTTGTGGTTAGAATTTTGATTGTGATAAAAAAAATTAGAAACCTGCATGGTTGAAGGGTGTAGTTTGTTAAGATTTCCTGTTTTTATGGAGTTTGTTGTTTTTCTTATTCCTTCCATTATAAATAGTGGCATCATGAAAAAGATGAAGAAATCAAGATTGAATACAAGGCTTTCATATATTAATTAATTATATACTCCCTTCGTCCCATTCTAGAAGTCTTATTTGGTTTCGGCACGAATTTGAAGAAATGTAAAAAGAAATTCGGTTAATTAAATAAGTTAATGGAATTTGAGTAGAATAAGTTGGTGGAATACAAGACTTTCCTATATTAATTATATACTCCCTTCGAACAATAATAGAAGTCTTATTTGGTTTTGGGCATGAATTTTAAAAAATGTAAAGAAAAATGAGGTTAATTAAATAAGTTAGTAGAATACGAATAGAATAAGTTGGTGGAATATAAGCCGACTTACTATTTATGGTAAAAATGAAATATACTTCTTATTGTGGGATGGATGAAAATGACAAAATAAGACTTTTATTGTGGGATGAAGGGAATGTAATTTTTTATTTCATACTATTTGGGCTAGAAGAGCACCATAAACTGCTAGACAAATACACGGTCCATTTAATTAGGCAAAAGATAATCAAGTTGAATAAATTTATTTAATTAGGCAAATCACTAGGTTGTGAGCTGCATCAAGCTTCGAATGCTACATGTTAAAACGAGTTGATTTAAAAGGGCTCGTGCCTAGCACAATAATTGTACACAAATACAAAACAAGTCGTCCACCGAGTTACCTCAAGCAACAAGGCTAATTTTCTAGTGTAAATTCAAACTTTAAAGTTATTGAATATATCATGCAGCAACATATATATTTTTCTTTAGCTTGTGATTTACTTATACGGAAATTTGGTTAATGGATATTGTGCAATTTGTGACATAAAATTTACCGTTAAAAGTGACTAAGGTCGGTGTGGCTATATATATAATTCAAAATGAAAGAAAAGAACAAAATAGAAATGTTAGGTTCGTTTATTTATCATCGTCATTATTGTACGATAAAATTTATAACATTAATACGAATAGCAATAATAAAGTTTGTTAATATTTGTGGTGCGAGAAATTTCTGTGTAAAGAAAATGGATATTATATTGCCACGACGTAAATTTGAAATTTAATAACTCAACCCGTTAATGCAAATTTTAGTGTGAAGTCGATTTAAATTTCAAAATATCTATTCTAAATCGACATGTGTTGAATTATTTGCCAATTTTGATCAAATTTGTTAATATTTAATTGTTGTTACATATATATTCAATTTGTTTTATATACGTAGATAATACTTTTATTTTTATAAATTTGAATTATTATATATTCATCAAAACTCCCCAAATCCCCACACTACTAGCATCACACTCCAATTCAAAAGTTTTCTTAAAATTGGGTAAAGCAAGTAAAGGTGCATGTGTGAGATCGTGCTTCAAAGCGTGAAAAGCATGCTCTTGCTCCTTACCCCAATTAAAAACAACATTCTTTTTAACTAGATGATTCAAAGGAGCGGCTTTGGTAGAGAAGTCTCTTACGAACCTTCTATAGAAACTAGCAAGGCCGTGGAAAGAACGAGCTTCACTAACATTCCTAGGTGTAGGCCACTCATTTATGACCCGAACCTTTTCCTCATCCACCTTGACACCATCCCTCCCCACGACAAACACAAGAAAAACAACTTCATTAACACAAAACACACATTTGGGCAACTTGGCATACAACTTATGTCCTCTCAAAAGCAAAAGTGTCTCCCTAAGGTGTTTAGCATGTTCATCGACATTAAGGCTATATATCAAAATATCATCAAAACAAACCACAGCAAACTTTCCTATCAAAGGCCTAAGCACATGGTTCATTAATCTCATGAAAGTAGAAGGAGCATTAGTTAAACCGAAAGGCATGACTAACCACTCATACAACCCAAATTTAGTTTTGAAAGCCGTTTTCCACTCATCACCTTCTTTCATCATAATTTGGTGATAGCCACTAGCAAGATCAATTTTAGAAAAACAAGTATCACCACATAAATCTTCAAGCATATCATCAAGCCTAGGTATAGGGTGCCTATACTTAATGGTGATTTTATTAATGGCTCTACAATCAATACACATGCGCCAAGAACCATCTTTCTTAGGTACAAGTATGACCGGCACGACACAAGGAGAAAGAGATTCACGAACTAAACCTTTGGCAATGAGTCCCTCAACTTGCCTTTGCAGCTCCATAGTCTCATTCGGATTGGCCTTCTAGGCGGGCCGATTCGGTAAAGACGCCCCCGGCAAGAAATCCATTTGATGTTCAATTCCCCTAATTGGTGGTAGCTCATTGGAAAGCTCTTCCGGGAACACATCTTCAAATTCCTGCAAAACAATTTGAATAGCTTTTGGAATTTCCTCAAGGTTAGTATTAGTCAAACAAATTTGCCTTAGAATGGCAATGAGTAAAGGAGATTGGCTCTTTAGTGCCCACCCAAGCTCGGATTTAGTAGCCAAGAGACACTCTCTTCTCTCGGAAGTGGAACGGGGAGCACTCATTTTTTCTTTGGACTTTCTCTCACCAACCCCACACTCACTTGGCTTTTTTACCTCACAATCTCTCTCAAGCCTTTTTTCCCTCTCATGCTCCTTGCTCAAATGCTTATGGGCTTCAAAAATCTCATTAGGAGTCAAAGGCTTCAATCGAATCTTTTTTCCATAGTAGACAAATGAGTACTCATTGGTGTAGCCATCCTTCATCACCTTGTTGTCGTATTCCAAAGGCCGGCCAAGTAGTATGTGGCAAGCGGACATTGGAATGACATCACAAAGCACTTCCTCCTCGAACTCGCCCACTTTCATTGGGACCGTGACTCGTGTAGTGACCTTGAGATCCCCACTATCTCCCAACCATTGTAGCCGGTAAGGGCTTGGATGTTTCAACTCTTGAAGTTTCAACTTGGAGACTAGCTTGTCACTAATCACGTTGGTGCAACTTCCTCCATCGTTGATTACCAAGCAAGTTTTGGTTAACACCTTACACTTCATGTAGAAGATGTTAGCATGTTGTTCCTTGTGTTCCTCTTGCCTTGGTTGTACATTTAGCACCCGTAGGACCACCAAGTTGTTCATTCTCTCGGTCAATTCCTCCTCACTTGAAAACTCAATATTAGTATTTGGACAAAGCTCCTTGTCTCCGCCGCCCTCCGACCCCTCTTCATCTTCACTTTAGATATTCCCATCTTGCCCTATCACCATCACCCGTTGGTTGATACACTCCCGGGCATAGTGACCATACCCTTTGCATTTTAAGCATTGGGCCCTCCTTTCAATCGCTTGCTCAGCCCCCTTTGCCGGTGGTGGGGCCGGTAATGCCTTCAATGGGGTCTTATTGATGGGGTTAGCCGAATGGTCTACCCCTTCCTTCCTAGGGGGTGCACTCTACCTACTTCCACCGGCCCCCGCCGAGGTGTGTTGGGTGGTCACCTTACCCTTGCTCACGGACCTTATCTTTCCCTTGTCTCTCAAATGTCTCGGCAAACCCAACGACTTCGTCTATGGTCATGCCCCTCATGGTTTCAATTTGGACCTTATGTTTCAAGTGTACGTTGAGGCCGTGAATGAAGCGGTCTTGAGTAGCTTCTTCACTCTCTTCATGTCCCACTTTTCCCTTTAGAGCTATCAACTCGTAGTAATAGTCCATGTCACTTTTATTGCCTTGCCTCAAGTCTTGCAACTCTCCTCTTAACTTGTGGTAATGAGACTTAGGCACAAATGTAGACCTCATTTGATTGTTCAACTCGACCCGTGACCTCACTTTCCCCTTCCTCGCGGCTCGCCTATTTCTCATAAGTTCGGTCCACCAAGTGTTGGCATGCCCCCGGAATTCGGCTAGGAAGAGTTTGATTTTATCCTCCTCGGAGTAATTGTGTAAGGAGAATATCTTGTCAACTTGGGATTCCCACTCTAGGTAGGTGTCGGGTTCAAACTTCCCATGGAATTCTGGAATAATGTGTTTGAAGTTCCTTGATGGGTCATCATACCGGTCTCATCCCCTCTCGTGCCCACCTCGATTGTTTCCACGACCTCGATTGGCGCCATATCCTCCACCTCTCCCATTATGATGTTGCCATGCGCCCTCGTGCCATCCCTCCATATCATAGTAATGATGTTCACTTGGGTGGTTAGAGTATATAGCATCACTCCTTCTAGAACTTTGTTCTCCCCTACTTCCGCCATGACGACTAGATGGTAATGAGTAATTGTTTTCTATATGTTCCCTTAGGATAGCGACATTCCCATGAAGTGCCGTGAAATCTCCTTGCATTGCATTCATATTCAGGGTAACTCCTTCATATTCCCTCGCACCCGACGTAACTCCTTCATAATGATGGAAAATATCTCCTTTGTAGTTCCCTCGGAAGAGGAAGCAACTTCCCTTACGGGTGAGTTGTGCCTCGAGTTTGTATTTCTAGGGTACACCATCTTGAGTACCTACAAAACAATTTTCACAAAGCTAGGGACAAGTCGCTCTTGTTAGTAACACACAAAAAACGCACACACCCGAGAATGGAGGTTTTAGTGAGGAGCTCACTTCCCACAATGTAAAATCCCCTCCCCAAACTCGCACCCAATGTCACTCGGAAGGTTTAGAAAATTTGTGGTTAGGACACTCTCCCTCACTTGCTCTCGATGATGTTAATCGCAAAGGTAGCACAATCCACGAACAAGGTACACAACTAGACAAGTAATTACTAGCCTTAGAAGCCATCAGGTAAGTGAAAGCAAGATGCTAGGTCAAAGGGACAAAACAACAAACACTTTGTGTGCACAAATTCACTCAACAACAATAGACCCAACAATTGATGTAATTTTGGTCTACAACTTTGGAATAATCACATTGACATACCCAATGACACATATAACAATTTATAGCTAAAGCCCATGGATATATTTTGAAGTATGACTCTTTTTTTTGACAAGTTCTCTTTTTTCCTTTTCTTTTTTTTCCTCTAACTTACAAAAACAAGAACCAATGGCTCTTGATACCAAATAATGTGAATCTTGTGGATTCAAGAAACATATGTTGACTGGATTTGTTCTTGCAAAGATACCCAACAACCCAAACAAGAAATATAACAATGAAAAGATGTGGAAGGAAGAAGAAGATGATAAGTGTTATGATTTAGATTCAAGCTCAAGAAAGAAAACCCAATGACTACTTTTACAAACAAAAACCTAATGGCTCCACCAACTAGCAACACTAGAACTAGCAAGCATACCTTAACATTCGACCTAAGCCCGGCAATAGATTTGAATGCAACCACAAGGGATTTTAATAAATCTTCAAAATGAAGATGGGTGCTCACAATGGAGTCTTTGTTCTTCAACAGTGTTCAAAGTCTAATGACAAAAACCCTAGGCATGGGTATTTATACAAGAGGATAAAAGTGCTAAATAAAATAGACAAAAGGAGTCCAAAAATGCAAGTCGCGCAAAAAGCCCAGTCGGGCGTTTTTTGTCCTGCAAAAAGCCCGGTCGGACGAACTCTCTGGAGTTTACGGCCAAAAACTGTCAGAACGCCCGGTTGGGCGTTTTCCCCTTGCAAAACGCCCGGTCGGGCGTTTTCTCTGGAGTCCTCCAAAAGCATTGTCTTCGTCTTCGAAAGGGCTTCGTGTGAGTATCTTGCATGCCCCAATCGGAGTCCGGATGAGAGAGTTATGACCATTATACGAAAGTCGCGCATTGAAGCGCGGATGACTCCAAAAGACATGTCCGGACGGGCGTCGCTCTTCCCACGAGGCCTTGAGCACCATTTTGAGCTTCCGTTCGTCCCCTACTTGAGCACTCTCTTCGAAGGAGCTTATTACACGGATGAACGTGCTTAAGGCTTCTTGCATCTTCTTTTCCATTGTCCTCGTCATTGGTCGATGAATGTCCTTGGTGGGGTTGATCAAATGATGCGAGACTTGTGGATTCACATCATCTAATTAGTAAATAATTAGTACAAAAATCTTGAACACAGTATTCTGAAATAATTAATATTGCTTTTACTCCATAACCACCATATAACTGTTAGCATAATTGCCGTTTAAGTCACTTCACATTCCATCAAATATATAGATAGCACATCACTTGAAATTTAATCACAAGATCTCTTAAACTTTTGGGAGGAAAAATAGCAGTACTACTAAAAGAACTAAAGATGACAAGATCTCTTAAACTTGGGAGAAAAATAGCAGTACTACTAAAAGAACTAAAGATCGCTTCACACCACTTTTTTTATGAAATGTCTATTTTTTCATGGTTAAATGTTAATAACCCTTTGACTGTAATATGTGATGCAATAAATATTACTACTACTATCATATATGGTATGTGGCATGCAGATGTCACTTTTTATGTCTAATTAATCAATTCCATTTCATTTTCTTACATAATCGTATGGTACAATATTAATATCAATATTATGAAAATAATATGCATTAATAAAATAAACAGAGTATTGATATTGAAGTTCCTAAATCATGACAACTTGCACATTCTATCACCATAGAATATTTGACCTTCAAATTTCGTAAATTACTCATTGGATTTTATTGAAAGCAAATTAATGTATTCAATTTGTGAGTGTTTATTTGGTTTTTGTAATTTATATAATTTGTTACTAATTCTACAACGTTAAAAACTTCATGGAGGTGAGTATTTGTTTGGTTTATAGTGATTTGGGATTTTTCTAACAAACAAAAAGGTCTGATGATCCAGATTAAACAGGAAAATTCAGCTCAAATGATCAGTCTGGTAGGAGAGATAGCTTGTCTAGTCTATATACTATAAACCAGTTGTTCTCACAATTGATGTGAGACATTGAGTCCGTAACATTCAACCCTCCTTTAAGGACCAACGTCCTTGTTGGTTCTTTGCCAGGTCACCACTTTGAGTTCTCATTGGTCACGCCCACGTTGGTCACGGCGGATTATTTGCCCTGCCACCATTCTATGGGTCATCACTCCGATCGGTCCCAAACGTACTCATTGGTCACGGCGAGTTCGTTGCCCGGCCACTGCTCCAAGTCGTTTGGGCTCTTAATGAAAGCACCAATGATACATACCAAACAAGATAACTCAACCCAAAACACTAGTCTGAACTCATTTCAGTTGTTCTCACAATCGATGATGTGGAACATAGATTCCGTAACATTTGATGAAAATAAATTCCTAATTGATATATTTAGTTTGTGATATTAGATTTTAAGCATTTTCAAGAAATCATTTAATCAAATAATAACGTCATTAGGACTTCTCTAATAAATAAAAAGATTAGATAAAAAAATCAGTTATTAGATATCCAGCTTACTATTAAAACTTATTTAATTAAATAATAATAATATCATGAAGATTTCTCTAATATCAAACATTTTAACTTAGATCTCAAGCATACTAATGTCATTAAGATTTTCTCTAATTAATCAAAACGTTGGATGTTTGGGTTAGCAATGGCTTATTAGAGTGTCCACAGTGGGAGGGCCGCGGCCCTCGGCCCGGCGATGTCTCAGGGGCGGCCCCCCACTGTGAGGGGTGAGGGAGGCGTGGCCCTTGGGCGCGACCAAGGGAGAGGCGCGGCGACGGCCCTCTCGTGGCCCTGGGCCCGAGGCGCGGCCCTCCATTGCAGGAGGGCCGAGGGCCGCTGCCCTTGGGCTCGGATTTTATTACTATTTTTTTTCCCTAAATTCTTTATGTATATTATTTCCATTTATTTTCACTTCACACACCATTTTTACTCTATAAAAATGCGAAAAAATAATTTTTATTTGGGACTAGGGGACTACCATTGTGGACACTCTTAATCAATTAAATATACCATCTTTATTTTATTTTGTTCCGATGTGCAAAGTGTGATGAATTAAGGAATCAAAAGTAGCCATTTGCACAAAAGATATAAATGAGGACAGATAATCAAATTCTAAGTTATAATAGGAAAAATATAGAAACCATATTACAAAAGTTTATTGTATCATTGCTAGGAAAAGAATTAACGTGACATGTCCATTGTAATAAAATGATCAGGTGTGAAGCCCGTGATTGGATGTGAAACATCAAAACTATATTTACAGCAAAATAGCTACATCCTTCATAGTCCATTGCTTTCCAGTTTCCACTCTAACCAGAGGTAATTTCTATCCCTTTTCAATCTGTCATCCAACCCCTTCTCCTATGTGTTCATGCTTGTGGGATTTTCATGGCAGAAAGAAGAGAAGGGAGTAACCGAGAAGAACTAAGTCCAACCCCTTCCCCCTTTGACAGTCTATGTTCGACTACGGTAATTCAACGAATCTGCCTTCTCTATACCTATTGTTCTAATTCCTAAACTACACACTTCCCTACTCATGAAATTTCTCAACAGAGGTCGGAAGCAGCCCCATCGTCATCCTTTCGCCGTTCTCAATCTTGTTTGGAAGGTAATCCCTAACCACAGATTATTGATGAATTTTTCCAAGTTCCTTTTCAACATACAATTTCCTTCTTTGATAGAAACGTGTGTGAGAACAGAGGCTATTCATCCAAAACCCCCCACACATCTGACATCTCCACCCACCAAGTTTACAAATCTGTTCTCTCGGAGGTATACACTTCTCCCACCCGATTCCAATTTCACACTGTCGCATTCCATGCATCGTACACTGCCGTTTTCCCCAATCTGAAACTCATCTAATAATCGGGAAATCAAGGCAAAACGAGTAAATGAACAAACTTTTAAAGATCGAAAGTTATAACTTGTCTGCAGGGTTAATCGGGGGGTGGAAACGGGCGAACGCGAACCACGACCCTGCAGCGGAAAAATTTTGGGGATCTGATTTCGATTTCGTTGGAGAGAGATCGACGAGAGCTATGGGTGTGGGAGTTCTAGTTTCTGTTCATTTTTGTTTCAAAGGGAGGATGAGTCCGATGGGTTTTGAAACTCCATTTTTGGGGGAGAGTACGCATATGGGAGTAATAGTTAAATGGTTTATGACTTTAATATTTATTTGTGTTTGACTAAAAGTAAAGTTGGGGGTATTTCTTTTATTTATTCCTCATGCCAATTTGATTTAGTTTAAATAAGGAGTATTTTAATTGGTATATATTGTGAAGGGAGTATGCAGTACGTGTTTTTTTTTTAAATGGAGCGAAACGTGTAGGCTGGAATGGGAGTATATTTCTTTAATTTTTTCTTTTTCTTTTTAAGTACAACTATCCTAATCCCTCCTTTTTAATTATTTGGGCCAATTATGTATAAGTTTAATTTGGAGTTGGGCCGATGGGTTAAATTCCTTGGGCTGATTCTAAAATAATTGTTTGGGAAAATTCGTAAACCGATTGTTAAAAGTAATCCAAGTCCATAGGACACATGCATCTTAATTATTGATTGATTCCTTGTATTTATCTATGCATTATTTTAACTTCTAAAGGTGAATCCTCGCAAATGAGCCGAGATTGTAAGGGAAAGATTTTAATCGAGAATTAAGCACTCGAGGTGGACTTTCTTTTAAATAAGGACAATGTCCTAACTATTTTATCGATGGGAATGAAATGCGAATATGTTTATCATGTCGTATTTTGGTTTTGTATATATATCCATCTTTGCACGCATCGTACTCTCAACATCCTTTTGATTTTGAGCCATATATCCTCTTTGTTCTTCTATCCTTGAGTTGATGATGAGATTTCCTTTTATGTAGATGGCAAACCATCGTTATTCCCAGATGCGGAACCGATACGCAAGGAACAAGAGATTCCCGGTTGAGAAGTACTGGGAGTACGGGTGGAACGGGAGGACCTTTCTCTTGACTTATGTCTCCAACTTTTATGACCTATGGATGGACGCGTACGCTTTTGGGGGAGCCACTCACTACTCAGGGATCATGAAGCTCATTCACACTCTACCGCCCTCATGGAGTCAATGGGTAGCACAAGCGGCAAAACCGTACATGTGGCATACCCCGCCCGAGTACACTCCGCGAGGAGACTTGGGCGGCCTAATGGGGGTGCTACTTCCGGCGTTAGCAGCTTCATGCGATGGACCACCACGCTACCCACCTCCGCCGACCTTCCCACATGGTCAAGCTCGCCTGCAGAAGTATCGCTATGACATGGAGCCACATATCTCCCGCGCTCCCAAAAGAGCAAGGCTCGGGATCCGTACTTTGACCCCTCCTAGGATGGGAAGGGAGATCGAGAACATGCTCATGATGGCCCCTTCATATGTGAGTGCTGAAGCAGAAGACGAAGAAGAGGAGCCTCTCGAGGAAGAATGGAACCCGAATAGGGAGAGTGTTGGGGAGACTGAGGAGGAGGAGAAAGAAGAGGGAGAGATTTAGGGACGAGGGTTTTTGAAAAAGATTATTTTATTGCCCTCTATGTTGTTTCCAAATGACATTATTACCATTACTTTTCCACGAACACTGCCCACACACTCAACGATTAGTATTGATTACAAATAACTTTCCGAGTTTTCTTACTGTATTATTTTTTTCCTAGAGAGAATCGAACTGCGTTGTGTGTAGTTAATCTAATATAATAGTACTAGTTTTTATGTCGGACGAATCCTACACGAGATTCATAATAACTTTATGAGTTACTAACTCTGTCGACTGACGTTGTTGCTTTTCTTAGGGTATATATATAGATATAGAAAAGCATGTTTGATGCAAATCCTTATTTACTTAAATCATGAAAAGAAATTTCTTATGAAAAGGGTTTCATTTATCACTATTTAATTTGTTGGTTAAAATTCATGGAAATAAAAATTGTATAACAAACAAGTACTTCTATGTTGATTGATTGATTATAGAAGTAATTAATTAATTACAATATTCACAATCTAGATAAATATGAAAAAGTTATCGCGAACGGTTGCTAGTACCAGTCCGAAGTCAGTTCTTGTCTTAGCTGACAGATGACACTAGAATGTGGTATAACAATAAATGGATCACGATGAGTAAGAACGTCATATGCTTGTGAAACCAAGTATGAGATATAGATTGTATATGATAATTAGTGTAACCTTTAACATTATAAGGTGGTTTTCGGTTTCCTAGATAAAATAATACCAAGATATAATATAAGATTGAGTTATGAGATTATTTTAGTTAAAGTGGATTAGCTATAACTAACTATCGCATGATTATCAATCCAGGATTGAGTTGTAGGATTGAATCACATGAACTAAACACACTACATATTTTAATCATGTGATACAATCTTGCAAGTTTAACACCCCTTAAATATACTCTCTCCGTCCCAAGTTACTTGAAGTTACTTGAGTCGTATTCCTTTTTGGGTTGTCCCAAGCTACTTGAGTCATTTTTCTTTTTTGGCTAAAAACAAAACATCTAATCTCACTTACTTTATTCTTTCTTTTACTTTACTCTCACTTATTTCTCTTACTTTATTCTTTCATCTACTTTATTTAACTCATTAAATACAACTTTCTTAAATCTTGTGCTGAAAAGAAACGTCTCAAGTAATGTGAGACGGATGGAGTATAGTATATTTGTATAGTAGTAGTAGAGAAATAGTAAGAAGGAAAATGAAATAATAAAAATATAAACTTATTTACTTTATCTGCGCTATTTTTGGCTAAATTGAAATATTGTTTTTAACAAATCACAACTACACATTTTGAAACAATTACCACTAGTTTGTACAGAGTGCGTGTGTTAAATGTTTTCCAACAGTACTGAAGCAAAATAATGAATACTCTATAACTTGGGATAAAGATACATCTCTCTCTCTTTCTTTATTGCTCACAACAATATTCATTAGTGGTTCTCTCTCTTTCTTTATTGCTCACAACAATCTTCATTAGTGGTTGCACTTGCACACATATAGCCTCACTGCAGAACATGCTTATATTTAATGAAGTTATCCACGTACACTCCACTCCTTTTTCTATGACATGTTTCTCATTCATTTTTTAAATATAATAAATTGATGATTATGGATTTTTATTTTACCTTGTTTTTATAGTTTTGTATTTTCATTAAAATTGTGTATTTTTAATTATATACATACCTTTCAAAATTACGTATTATTGTTTATTTTAAACATATGTTTAACAAAGATCTATTTAAAATTATCAAATAGTATATAGTATATTGTGTCGTTCGGTTAGCACGATTAGTTATCATACGATAATCCATCTATGATTAAGTTATGAGATTATTTTAGATGGAGCCGTGACTTATAACTAATTATCAAATGATTATCCATCTATGATTAAATTGTTGAGTATTTAGTTGGATGGGGTGGCTATGACTAATTATCACGTAATTATTCATCTAGAATTAAGTTGTGAGATTCAATCTCATGAACCGAACGCAAAACATATTTAATTATGAGATATAATGTTGCAAACTGAACAACCCTTATATGGATAACCATTGATTAAATCTTTAGAAAGACATATTGATAGATACCTAGACTTTTACTTTATTATGTAACTGAGCTGATAATTTCAAATTATTATTTTGCTTATTTTTTTTATAGTTGTTAAAATTTAATTTATTTTCCTAATTTATAGAAGAATATTTTACTACACATGTATTGTAAGTAATGTGATCAAATGCAAACTCTGAATATTGTACAAACTCCAAATTATACTGAACCGTTAGAAAATATCAATAGATGATAAAATAATAGCAACAAAACAAAATTTCAACACAATGTCAACGATTGATGATGTGTTGAAATTGAGTTGACATTGTATTGACATTGTGTTGATATCAAAATCTTGAATTTACATTGTGTTGACGTTGAATGATACTGTGTTGAAAAGTTTAGAATTTATACAATATATGAGTTTGAATTTTATCGATACCCTATATTATAAATCGATGAGTAGTCTTTAATTATTATTAAAATGAATGAAAGAATAAAAATAATTTTATCATTCTTTTTCCAATTCATCTATATTTGTCACATGGGAACGGTACGACTGTTACTGTACCCCGAAATTTGAAGAGTTTTTTGCTTTTCTAATACTACATGTCAGATCATTTAAAGAAAAAAAGCTTAATCGTTGAATTTTTTTTTTTTGAAATGGTAGTTTTACACTTTTTTGCACTTTGTACTTTTCAAACTTTTTTGGGAATGCCCTAAACCACTAAGAGTGTCCACTATAAGGGAGGCGCGGCGCCCGCCCCGGCCGCGGCTAAGCCGCAGCCGCCTATAGTGCGAAATGTTTCCGCCCCGAGGCGGACAAATTTTTTGGGGCGGACAGCCCTTCGCCGAGCTCGTGGCGTGGACACGGCGGTGCCCTTCCGGCGCGGCTATCGTATCTATAGTGCGGCGGTTTCGCCGCGTCCGGACAAATTTTATTTTATTTTTTAATTTATTTGCCTAAAAATACACCACATTCCACTCATTATTTTCACACCATTCCTACTTTTTAGTCTTGCTTTCTCTCTATAAAATTTGTAGATTCATTTGCTAGGAAAAAAATGGATGATATGTGGAAAGATGAGTGGAATTCTCTTATTCAAGAGGTGCAGACGGAAGCCGACGAGGAGGCTGCGGCGCGGGCGGTGGAATTGGCGGAGGCGGCGCTCCCTCGTGCGATTCAGCATCGGCGAACAATCCCACGAGACCACACCGGAGCGCACCAGCGGCTGATGGCAGACTACTTTGACGAGAACCCCCGTTTTCCGCCAGAGATTTTCCGTCGTCGTTTCAGAATGTCGCGACAGCTCTTCACACATATAGCTACCACATTGGCGGCGCGGTACAGATGCTTCACTCTCCGGAGTGATTGCAGTGGCCGGGTCGGGCTTTCTACTTTGCAGAAATGCACCGTTGCAATTAGGCAGCTTGCTTATTCCGGACCTGCTGATATGTTCGACGAATACCTACATATGGGTGAGACGACCAGCCTTACGGTGCTTCGTCAATTTTGTAAGGGCATCCGGGAAGTCTTCGGGCCGGAGTTCTTACGAAAGCCAACCGCTGATGAGCTCCAGAGACTGCTAGATATGCATGGTTCGGTGCACGGTTTCCCAGGGATGATAGACAGCATCGATTGCATGCATTGGGAGTGGAGAAACTGCCCGGTGGCGTGGAAAGGCCAGTTCACTACTGGTTTCAAAGGTAGACATCCCTCGATGATTCTGGAAGCAGTTGCTGACTATCGTTTGCGGATCTGGCATGCGTATTTCGGTGTAGCAGGCTCGAACAACGACATCAACGTTCTGCAGTCATCCCCTCTCTTCAACGATGAGTGCCGGGGGGAAGGTCCAGAAATCAGCTTCGTTGCCAACGGCACGTAGTACAACAGAGGGTACTATTTGGCGGATGAGATATACCCTCGTTGGCCCGTATTCGTCAAGACGGTGCGCCAACCGATTGGACCGAAGAAACAGTATTTTGTGAGAAAACAGGAAGCATCCAGGAAAGATGTTGAGCGAGCTTTTGGTGTGCTCCAAGCGCGATGGTCCATTTTATGTTGCCCGACCCGATCTTGGCACAAAGATGATGTCGCCAATATCATGTTAGCATGTATCATATTGCATAATATGATAATTGAAGATGAAGGATTTGCTGCAGAGCGCTGGGCACCGGAAGAGGGTGCAAGTACAAGTTACGGTGTTGCCACCGCGCCGATACAGATGGGTGTACCACGTAGTAATGAATATCTGGTCCAACGTTTCACTGATATGCGCAGGAGCGTAGTACATGACAAGCTCCAAGCCGATTTGATTGAAGAGGTCTGGGCACGTAGGGGAGGGGGCGGCACCGCGTGACATATCTAGTCTAATTTTCCAATTGTGTAATTTTCGTTGTATAATTTTCCCCTTATTTTAATACAACGAAAAGATCAGTTTTCAATTTTAATTTATTCAATTAGCCGGTTTAAACTTGAATTATTGGTATTCCGATAATTTTCATCTTTATTGAATTAAAATATACAAAGAATAAGAAAAAGTAAAAAGTGGCTATGGACAAAAAAAAAGTGTCCACTATTGTGGCGGACACTTTTTTTTGTGGGCGCGGACAAATAAGAAGTGGCTATGGACAAATAAAGTGGCTTGTCCGGGTGAAGTGTCCACCTTATAGTGGACACTCTAAAGGCTACTCTAGTATTTTTCACATTTTCTCATCCCAAACAAATCCCATAAAAAGTGGAGTACATAAAGATATTATCCCAAACAATGTGAAATCATTTTATTTTTGGAATTTTTCACTTAAGTCGACATATTTGTTAAAAGGAAAACACATCAACTCTATTTTAGTCTCTCTCAATTCAGCTAATTAGGTACTCCCTCCGTCCCAAGGTAGATGTCACACTTCTAGATTGACACAAGATTTTAGAAGATTGTTTTATGTGTTAAATGGAAAGAGAAAATAATATATTTATATTAACGTGAGAGGAAACTTTTTTCTAAAAATGAAATGTGACATCATTTATGAGACAATCTAAAAAGGAAAGTGTGACATTTACCTTGGAAGGGAGGAAGTAATATTGTACTCCTATTTGTGGCAAAAAGAAATGTTTCCCTGTATGCCGGAACGGATGTAGTGGAGTATTAAATATTATACTAACAAGTTCTCATAGTACAAATAAATAAATCAAAATTTTTGTATCTCCATTCCTAATCCATTTCATATTTGAAATTGTTATATAGTAGTAATTATTAATCAAAGAGGAATATTTATTACGTCCATTAGTATATGTAATTCTTTTTTAGTATGTAACTTAAAATATTTTATTAATTGGGAGTGCAGAGTCTCATTATTCACAAATCCACTCTTAAAGACCGAACTAGAGATTAAATTTGGGCCACTCATTTTTCTTAATCTTATGGTATGATTAATTTACAATTAATTTAATATTTTATTAAATAAAAATGTTTTTTTAAAAAAAAAAATTAATTTTTTTTATTTTTTTAAATTATTATTTTTATTTTTTTTGAATATATTTTTTTTATTCAATAAAAACTTGTTGGAGTAAATAATGAACTATACTCACTAAATAATGAACTAAATAAACGTATAGTATGAAGTAATTTTGACATGTTATTGAAATACATTAATGATACAACAAATTTTATTGTTAAACGTTAAGCAGTAGTAATGAACTTATTACTTCATTCAGTCATGATATTACTTCATTCCATCAGTTTATTACTCCATAATGTGTTATGACATAAGTTGAAGTAAATTCGGTATGTAATGAATGCAAAAATAACGCAACATAATGATCTAAATGAACGTTAGTAATGAAGTAAATGTGACATTTTATTGAAATACAATGTAAACTATGTTAAGCGTCAAACAGTAGTAGTGAACTTATTACTTCATTCAGTTATGCTATTACTTCATTCCATTATTTTATTATTTCATTTCATTAGTTTATTACTTCATAATATGTTATGACATAATTGTCTCTCAGTTGAAGTAAATTCAGTATGCAATGAATGCGAAAAATAACACTACATAATGAACTAAATGAACGTTAGTAATGAAGTTAATGTGACATTTTATTGAAATATAATGTTAACTGTGTTAAACATCTTATTACTTCATTCAGTCATGCTATTACTTCATTCCATTAGTTTATTGCTTCATTCCATCAGTTTATTACTTCGTAATGTGTTATGACATAATTGTCTCTCAGTTAATGTAAATTCGGTATGTAATGAATGCGAAAAATAACACAACATAATGAACTAAATGAACGTTAGTAATGAAGTAATTGTGACATTTTATTGAAATACAATGTTAAATGTGTTAAACATCAAGCAGTAGTAGTGAACTTATTACTTCATTCAGTCATGAGATTACTTTATACCATTAGTTTATTACTTCACTCCATCAGTTTATTACTTCATAATAAAAAGTAAAAAAAACAAAAAAATGTTTTTAATTAATAAAATATTAAATTAATTGTAAATTAATCATAACCACAAGATTAAGAAAAATGAGTGACCCAAATTTGGTCTCTAATTCGGTATTTAAGAATGGTTCGACATTGATCAAAACTCTATATATGCATGTATAATTAATGATGCTTTGAGCATCAATAATGACATTAATTCAATCTATTATATTTAGCTTTTGTTTTAATTCTTAGTAGAATCTAAATAGTATAAAGTTAATGTTGGAATATAGTATGGGTCATCTCCTGTTGCTTATAGTATTATAATCTAAAATTAAGACTAAATCTCCACCCTTAGATTTTAAAATGAGTGGATGAGATTAAATCTTACGAATCTCAATAAATAGTAGACAAAATATCAACACAGTTTTATTGAGATTTCATATGCATTATATTGATATTTTACTTGCAATATATTGGGATTTTATATGCATTATATTAAGATTTTTTGATGTATTTGTTGATAAAAAATATGTTACGAAAACTGAAACAAAAATCATCAAATTTCATAATCCGAACATCGTCGGAACATATGCAAGTGAAATCTCGTTAGAATCCTTAAAAAATTATCTTTAATTTTTATATATTTTTTGCCTAAAAATAATATAAATCGAGAGAGTTACGTAAATTTAAAGTTTTAGGATAATTTTAATAAGAGATAATTGACATTAATACTCTTCAATTTTATTTAATACTCATTTAAATTTTCCACTTGGCATTATATCAATCACTAAATCTTCTAATCTAATGGTAAAAAATTTATCTCAATTTTAATTATTAATTAGTTAGCAATTAATCATACATATAAACCAATAATATAACTAGCGACGAAGGTAGTAACTATTTGAATTATACTTTTTTATATACAGTGACGTCATATTTCCACTCCATTGGTTGATCCTTTTTCTTAGGTCATTACTTCTTTGTTTTCCTTACTAGTACTACTATTTAACCCTGTAATTTATGTTACATGTTTCAATATTAATTTATATTTTATCTGTTATTTATTTCTGTCAATTGTATTTAGTCCATAATTTATATTTTTACTAATTATTTATCTTGATTTTCCTTATATTTTATACTCCATCTATCCATAAAAAGTAGGAAACATTGTTAGAGCATCCACAGTGCGGCGAATTTTTGTCTCCATCTCGTCCCGTCGGGACGAGCCAGCAAGGAGCTGGCGTTGCAGCCTCCATCTCGTCCCTTCGGGACGAGCCAGCACGTCCCGCGTCTCGCGCGGAAGGGGCGTTTCTCGCGACAACGAGCCACGCGCTGGCGCTAGGTGTGACGCCCACTCGCCGGCCCGCGAGTGGGCGTCCTATTTATGACGCAATAATTTTTTTTTTAAATCGAATTTTCAAAAAAAAATAAAATAAAATTGTAAACGGTCATATGACCGTTTAATAAAACGGTCGAATTTTTCCTTTTTATTTTTTTTATTTTTTATTCTTTTATTTCTATAAATACTCTTCATTCTCCATTTTACAAACAAACACACATCTATTCTTCACTCATCTCTCTTTCTTTCCTCTCCAATCACTTCTATAAATCATTCCCACAAATTATTCTTCTCCCAAATTTTAATCCATTCATGGATCTATTTGAGCAAATGCGTCAAATAATGGAACAATCGCTAGAAGAAGATCGACGTAGGGAGGAGGAAGCAGCCGCGGCGCGTCAAAAGTGACCCCGGAAATAATCCATCGTGACCGGGAGGAAGCCGCCGCAAGGTTGGTACGCGATTACTTCTGTGAGAACCCGGTATGGGGAGAGACCTACTTCCGTCGCCGTTTCCGTATGCGACGGGAGCTATTTTTGCATATCGCAAATACATTGGCGGTCCGGGAAGAGTACTTCCAAGAAGGGTTCGACGCTATTGGCCGTCCTAGTCACACGACGCTCCAGAAATGTACTGCAGCGATCCGTCAGCTTGCTACTGGACAAACGGCGGATTTGTTCGACGAATACCTGCACGTCGGAGAAACCACTAGGAGACTTTGTTTGATGAACGTCTGCAAAGGCGTCCGGGCAGCCTTCACCGACGAATTTATGAGGAAGCCAACCACCGCAGATTGTCAGTTTCTGCTCCGACTTCACGAAGACGTGCATGGATTCCCCGGGATGCTCGGGAGCGTCGATTGCATGCATTGGCAATGGAAGAATTGCCCTGTGGCGTGGAAGGGATCGTACACGAGCGGCCACAAAGTCACCCACCCCACCGTTATACTTGAGGCCGTTGCCGACTACCGGCTATGGATCTGGTATGCGTATTTCGGGGTCCCCGGATCGAACAACGACGTCAACGTGCTCAACGCATCCGACCTCTTCAGCGAAGTTCTGAATGGTAAAGCGCTAGCCATCAACTTCATCGCTAACAACCGCCAGTATAAAATGGGGTACTATCTTGCCGACGGCATCTATCCGAAGTGGCCAACCTTCGTGAAGACGTTCAACAGGCCTATGAACGAAAAACATGCTCTTTTTGCGCAGAAGCAAGAGGCTGCTCGCAAAGATGTGGAGAGAGCGTTCGGGGTTCTCCAAGCTTGATTCAACATTATCAAAGCCCCGTCTCGTACGTGGTTTATGGAGAATATGGTCGACATCATGTATACGTGCATAATCTTGCACAACATGATTGTCGCCGACGAAGGACCTGAGGCGGGAAATTGGTTTGACCCTGAAACCTCGGGAAGCTCTACCGCAAGTAGTCCGCCTCAAAGTGGAGTGCATCCGTCTTTGCAAGAGCGGTTGTCTGTTCGGGCAAGGACACGTGATTCTACCGCTCACACCCAACTACAGGACGATCTAATGGAGCACATTTGAGCAAAATTTGGCAACCATTAGATGATCGTCACTAGAGAACTCCTTCTTCTGCTTCTTTGCCTCCATTTTTTTGTGATTTGAATTTATTTGTGCAATTTGTAGTTTCTAGTATTTTAAATTATGTCTTTTTTATTTTTTAGGATTTTAAATTGTAATTTTATTTTATTTAATGAAGTGTGTTTTTTTTAATTAAATTTGTTGGAAAGAAAAATAAAAAATGTAATTGAGATGAATAGTTAAGGAATGAGATGGTTAAGAGATGGAAGGATGTACGTGCTGTCTCTTAGTTAAGAGATAGAGTGAAAAGTACAGTGGGGATAATTGAGATGAATAGTTAAAGGATGAGATGGTTAAGGGATGGATAAGAGATAGGGATGTGGATGGCCTTAATGACAAGAGTTTTAATATGGAATTTGTAAAGTAAGAGAGAAGGAAAAAAAGTAAGAGATGAGTAGTGTTAGTGGAATGTGAGGTCCATATTATTAGTAAGAGAGAAGAGAAAAAAGTAAAAGGGAAGTTGTTGAAAACTTTCCTTTTTTAGATGTGCTCTATTTTTCGTGGACAACCAAAAATGACTAATATGCTCTATTTTTCATGGACAAAGGAAGTATTATGTTTAAATATATCTAAATTAATTTAAATTTTGATTTTTAATTCTAAAAAAGTATTTTTATTCCATTTTATCATTTACCTTGAAAATAAAAATAAAGTTCTATACACAATGATACCTAGAAAAGTAATAGAAGTAATATGTATGATATGAATGATTAATAACATCCGGGTGGAAAAAAGAGAGAAATTATACAGTAGAGTAGTTTATTTGACGCACTAATGCCTCCCAACCGAAAAAACACTGAAATCCCTCCCACCAGCCAACCGAATTATTTGGGCTTCGCCTCTTTCCGTACCAACATTCTTGGATAATTAAGATAGTTTTAGTATTTGTTTTGATGGATGAGAAAGATAAGATTAATATAATTAATAATGATTAAATAATTCATACTATAAAATTGGTAAATAAAACTATCCAACCCTATATGAATAAGTGATAATGGTGCGTTATAATGCTAATCTATTCTTAAATTGCTAACTACTATTAAATGGTAGAGATTAAATATTTAAATCAAGGCCCTAGATCATTCAATACTAAATATCAATACAACAAATAAAAAATGTCAGTTAAGATATTATTGTTTTTTAATAACAAATTAATTATAAATCACTTTTGAAAAATATCTCAAAACATTAAATTCATATAACTATCTCAATTTAATTTTTTTTCACACAAAATATATATATATATATATATATATATATATATCAAAATAAAAGGATTCTAACGAGATCTCAATTGCATATATTCCAATGTCAAAATTTGAAACAAAATTATGAATATTGGAATTTTTCAAAAAGCAAATTAATATCAATATAACTGTCATAATATGTCAACATAATATGTGTATAATGTCAATATCAAATTGTGTTGACATATTCAAATCATTGTGTTAATATGTGTAACATACCATATTGACGTCTTTATTCAATACCCTAGATTTGTAGTTATTCTTTTCTTTTTAATATTAAAAAAATAAAACTACACATGACAATTTATAGACTATTAGATCTCTAACGTCTATGGTCGTAAATAAGTTGCAGTTTGCAATTAAGAGATGAGTTAGCGATCGATCACACCTCTAGCCCCATGCTTTGTCATCTAATGGTCAGATTAATGTCACGTATCATTTAATAATGTAGATTTTCATTCTAATTACGTACACCAACTAATAATGTAACATTATAGTCTGATAAGGTAAATTTTCATTCTAATAGTGTACACCGACTAATAATGTAGATTTTTCGTCAGTTAATGTAGATCGGCTATTTTGATCACAGCCATCCAATCCAAAGATCCAATGGCTGTAATCTGTTTAAAACTTAACACCAAAGAGCCATGAGAACCCTAATATACATGCACAATGCACTCTCAACTGTTAACTAAAATTTGAATTTACATAGTGGAGTACTAAAAATATACTCCATTATATACACTAATTATATACACTAATGAATGTACTTATTCATAACCATACACACTAATGAAGTATACGAGTATCTATCATATGAGTGATACGCTCGGATTTTGCACTATTTTAAGGCCATTATTTGGTCCCTTTTTAGTGTCAAAGTTGCAATTCATATCCATATTTTGTGTATTTTCTCTATTTTGGTATTTTGACGTGTTTTGTGAGAAATGTGCATATTTGAGCCCAAAAAGGCAGGAAAAAGTCGAAGTTGGAAATCTGGAGCGATCAAGACGTCCAGCGGTCCGCTGTGAAGATAGCGGTCCGCTCCGAAGAGAGTTGTGCTAGAATCGAAGAACACGCCCAGCGGCCACTGGGGTGTATGCAGCGACCGCTAGAGGAGATCCAGAAGCTACTAGACTCGATGTAGCGACCGCTGCGACTCAGTGCAGCGACCGCCACCCGAGAGTCAGAGGCTACGGATCATTGTGCAGCGACCGCTGGCCAAGGTGCAGCGGTCCGCTGGGAAAAAGTGGCGCACGAATAAACCGACTTTCTCTCCAAGATTTACCAAATCTAGCCATATCTTACCATATTTTCTCCTACACGAAAATACAACTATAAATACCCCCTCATTCCTCTTCATTAAAGAGAACCTTACACACCAATTCCTAGCTTTCAAAACCTAGAGCAAAAAGGAGAGAGTTCATCTTTGTGCAAGAGGTTGAAGAAAGAAGAGAGAAGATCATCAAGGCTACAAAGATTCTACCTTTGGGTTTTATTACTTTAGTTCTTATGTTCTCATTGTTTTCCCGTCAATCTATGTTTTTAGCTTATTCAATCATGTGTAACTAAATTCATAGGATTCTAGGGATGTGTTAGTAACGACTTTGGTTATAGAATTCTTATCTATTTAATATCCGTTTTGTTTATACTTTGTTTCTTCCTTAAGTTGTTCCGTAATACTTCATGTTTGAGTGACACATTCGATGTTGATCTGATATAACTTGCTACATAATCGTGAGAGGAGGTTGGCGAGTTAGATCTGCTTAATAGACACTACAATTAGCTTCCCTTAAAACGGCACTCTTAATTGAGAGTGTGGACTTTTCAAGGGTCTTAGGAGCTTTTAGGAGTTGCATATCTAGGATTGACAACCCTAGTGTTCGCGATCTACGTTTGCACCGCATGGGCATAATCTAGGTGACTCGTTCTATCAAAGTATAAACTGTGCTAGGGTATTGTAGTTGAATTTGTATAACCATAACTATGAAGGCACATCCCTGGAATTCTCTTATATCTCATATTTGTCTCTTTGTTTAATTGCTATCAATTGTTCATTGTTTTCCATTATTACTTATTTACAAAAACTTTCCAAAAATATTATTTTTCCAAATAGTAAAAGAAGCTTAGTAGAAGAAAGACAGTCTGTGATCTTATTCCCCGTGTTCGATATCCGGTACTGACCTTTATCTATACTATATATACTCTGTATACTTGCAGGTTTATTTAGTGCTAAAAAATAGTGCATCAAGTTTTTGGCGCCATTGCCGCGGAATATCATCACTTTGTGATTGATATCTTCAAAAGGATTATTTTACTACTTTGGATTTTAATTGCTTTCATTGTAATTTTTTTAGTTTAATTTTTATTTTTTGTTCTTTTCAGGTAGTGCATGCGAACACACCTTAGAGCCGCTCGATCTCGAACTCGAAAAGACATGTAGGAAAATAAAGAGAGACCGACTAGCAATGGACGACAACCAAACTACGTTGGAGATGCTGCAAGCTCAAGTAAAGCTGTTGATGGAGGAGAAGCTCGACAGGGAGGAGCTAGAAAAGAAAGACAGGGTAATAGTTCCTGTTATGCAAATGTTTAATCATGGCAATGTGCTAACTTTTCCCGAGGGTCCTCGTATAGATGCTAACAATTTCGAGCTGCGCATACCCCTTATACAAAGGGTTGAGCAGCATCCTTTTTCAGGAAGGGCAACAGAGTGCAAATCGTCACCTCTCAAAATTTGTGGAGATTGCCAACACGCTGAAGTTAAATGGTGTCGATGACGACGCCATAAGGGTAAGACTCTTTCCTTTCTCTCTTATGGATTCTGCTAAAGAGTGGTTCGAGTGTCTACACATAGAGCAGGTCTCCACATGGAAGGATATAGTGGCTGCATTCCTTGACAAGTACTACCCGTCGGGCACCATACTCAAGTTGAAGAGTGAAATCTTCCAATTCATTCAACGCCCAGACGAGCCCCTCTATGAGGCTGTAGCTCGTTTCAAATGACTCCTCCGCAAGTTCCCAAACCATGGTTTTTCCATGGATCATCAGGTAGGCATTCTATATAATGGTTTCAATGAACAAATTTGTGCCATGCTTGATTCAGGGGCCAATGGAGGATTTCTGCGAAAGAGTGGGGCGGATGCCATGGCAGTGATCGAGAAGTTTGCCACTAACAGTCGAGGATGGTCTAAGGAGAGGCATCAATCAAGGAGAGTCGCCGCAGTTGAGGCAGATGAAGAGATCACCTTTGCCAAGGCCTTGGCCGAGCTTAAGGTGAGGGTCGATCAGATCGATGTTTCAAGAAGAAAAGAACCGGCCCCATCCACTTCCATTATCCCGGTCACCAAAACCGACACTCCTACTACTCCAACCGAGGATGTCAACTATGTTCAGCAAGGAGGCGGTCCCAATAGATCTTACAACAATAATTATCGCCCTAACCAGGGGCGGTAATTTCAATAATTTCAATGTGAATCGTTCTCACCCCAACCTTTCTTATGCTAACAACAATTACTTGCAACCCCCTGCAGGTTTTAATGTGAGCAAAGGTGGAGTAGTTGGACCCGTGAAGAAGGAGGAAAGTGTCGAGAAAGGGATCATGAAGATGTTGGAGGTGCTCATGGAGGATAGAAAGACAAATGAGACCAAAGTTGGAGTCATGGAGGCAAGGTTGAATAACCTCGAGGCAGGTATCACGACTATCACCACCGCGGTTACTAGAATGCAAACCGAAGTGACCCAAATCCAGAAGAAGGTCGAAGAGGACAAACCGAAATCAACAAGCAGTGGGTAGAGAAACAGAAAGCTGGAGGAGAAAGTATCACAGAGGCGAAATCTGGGGGCTGCACAGAACGCAGCGGACCGCTGCAAGTCCCGCAGCGGGCCGCTGCCGAACAGACAGAAACTCCGTCGGCATCAGACGGTTTAGTGAGGCACAATGGAATTGTTCTCCCTTTCCAGCCAAGGAGGAAGTTTAAGCTTGAAGAGCAGTTCAAACACTTTCTCAATATGTTTTGTAAGGTCCATATTAATATTCCTCTTGTTGAGTCTTTGCAGGAAATACCTAGGTACGCCAAGCTACTTAGGGAGGCGGTGATGAGAAAGAAGAAGCCTACCAAGGCGGATCTTAAACTGCCACTTCATTGCAGCGAGATCATCAAAAGAGAGAAGGCCGTGAAGCATAGGGATCCCAGTCAGTTCATAATTAGGTGCTCAATTGGACAAGGAAAGGTGGACAAGGCTCTTTGTGATCTTGGAGCAAGCATCAACATCATGCCACTCAAGTACTACGAAAAGCTCAACATCGGACCACTCAAAACCTCAGACAACATCATCAGGTTGGCCGATAACTCTGCAATCAAGGCAGTAGGTATGATCGAGGATGTGTTGGTAAAAGTTGATGATTTCATCTTTCTCGCTGATTTCATTGTACTTGACATGCATGTTGATAAACACATACCTCTAATCTTTGGGCGAGGTTTCCTAGCCACAAGCAAAGCTCTTATTGATGTAGGTAGGGGGGAGATCACGCTTATCGACAACGCAAGCAAGTCCACCTATAAAATAGAGAGTGAAGTGCTCAAGTTTGAGGAGGCACAAAGAGTCAAATTGGAGCATGAGTACCGAGTCGTGATGATGACCGACACAACAAAGGCCAAGGGACCAAAAGAAGGGGAGGATCTCTCTAACCCTTCTATTTTTGTCATTAATACTCTACCTCAAGTCCCAAAAAAGGGCAAGCCTAACCCACCTAAAATTGCATCGCAGTGGAACGCAAAAGGTGGTAAGAAAAAGAAAGTTCCACCGGGAGTCGACCCCGAGATCTACGTGATCATAACCAATGGAAAGTACAAATGGTGGAAAAAGATGGGGACGAAATTAGTCCAATTTGCGGTATTCAGCACAAGGGTCGTTGATTCACCCACTTAAGTTGGGTGTCTTCAAAGTCAAGCCAACGACTTAAAACAAAAGCGCTTATTGGGAGGCAGCCCAATTGTTTTTTTTATATTTTATTTTCGTCGTTTTTCTATTTTCTGTTCAAAAAAAAATAATAATAATAAATAAATAATAAAAAAAGTTGACAGCGGCCGCTGCTTTATCCACAGCGGTCGCTACCACATGCCACAGGTGCAGGGGAAAGATCGAGCCTAGGGCGGGCCACAGCGGTCGCTGCGCGGGCCCGGGAGAAACGCGCTGTTTTCAGAAGGTCTGCAGCGGTCGCTGCAAAACGCGCAGCGGTCGTTGCGCGAGTCCAGAAACGCGCGGAGAAACTATAAAGGTAAGTTTTTGCTTGATTTGAGTGACTACTTGATATCTAATACACTTTTGAGTGAGGTGAATATACACACATATATACATCCCGAGTGAAGCATGAATCCAAGGTGATATACGAGTTAGTAGTAAAAGTGCACTCGACGGCTTGACTTGATAGAACTTGTATTGTGATATGCTCTTTTATTCCATACTCTTTGAAATAATGATGATGTCTAAACCCCTTTAAATCCAAGTATTCTTTTAGTTCTTTTTCTTCATTGCTCGAGGACTAGCAATTATATAAGTTTGGGGGAGTTGACATACTTGGATTTTACATGGTTTTAGAGAGTGGTTTTGTATGAATATAATCATATTTTATCTATTATTAGGCTTGTTTATATCTACTTCTCTATTGTGTTGGTATGTTGACCATTTGTTAAGAATGTGTAGAAAAAGGTACAAAATAGGTGGATGTGCAGCAGCCTTAGTTTGAGACAAATTTACTAGAGATTTTGAAGTCCAATTATCCCCTAATGCATATCAATCTCTTCGTCTTTGAAAGAGCTTCGTGTGGATATCTTGCACGCCTCGATCGGAGTTCGGTAGAAGAAGTTATGGCTGTTATAAGAACACTGCGCGTCCAGAAAATTACACGCGGCCGGGTGGAATTATTACCCTATAAATCCACCCGGCCGGGTGGCGTTGGAGGTCAGAATGGGGTCGAAAATGACCACCCGGCCGGGTGAATTTCACCCTTTATAATTCCACCCGGCCGGGTATGCTATTTTGGCGTATTCTTTTGCCAAAAACGCGATTTTTGATGGGGGATTAAAGAGAAAAACGCCTAGGGTTCATATTATTCACCATCTACCGCCTCCTACACTCCAAAACACTCCCAAGAACACATTGAAGAGGGATTTGAAGATTGAAGACTACATATCGAGAGATTGAAGTTTCCATTCCATAGAATCGTTCCACGGGAGTATCTATTTGCTTTCTATGTATTCAATTGAATCAATTGTTTTGGTTTTCATGAAGAACATGAATAGCTAAATTTATTGTGGAGTTTTGGTGAAGACTACAATGGATGTTTGTGATTAATCAAGGACTTCTTTAGATTGCTTAGCTCTTGTGATTTCTTTGTTCATTCTTGTGCTTTTTCAATTCAATTGCTTAGCTACCAATTGGGTTTGTTTACCTTTATAGTTGTAATCGAGAGATACCTATCTAGGTTTGATAAAAGAGTGAGCTTCACTTTGATCATCTACACTCGAGAGAGGGGAACCATTGTGAGGGCTTGGGTCTTTTGTTCCATGGAGTTAATCTAAACATATTTGAAGGAGACTTCAATATTAAGGGTTAATCAACGGGGTGAGTACACTCGAGAGGGGGCTCAACCTAGACTAGCGACTTTCCTAGTAATCATAGAGACATAAAATGGGTAATCGAAGTTGTTGAATTAATTGCATGACAATTCCATTGTAGTTGGATCCAAAACTCCTCTCTTCTCCTTGTGACTCTTTTCACTTGTGTTCAATTTATCTTGTTACTTTTATTTCATTTTTCTTGTTATATGTTTAAAGTAGTGTTAGAACAAAACCAAACCTTTTTCGATTGTCTAGATAGTAGTTGAGGTTTGTTCGTGGTACTTGAGTTGATATAATCTTGTCTCTGTGGGATACGATACTCTTATTTGTTTTATGCTACACTAGCCTCGTACACTTGCGGGTACTATTCGTGTTAAAATAATTCGAGTCAGATGTAGGTGGGGGATGAACTTGAGGTTGATTTTTCATATTTTACATGGTTAATTTCTGCTTCCGGTGTTTGAATTGTGAGTTTTTGATAATGATTTTTCCTCTTGAGCTTTGTTGTTTAAACATTGCAATCATGTTCATAGCATTGTGAGACTATTATTATCTCCATGAATTGCAATACATGTTTAGACTTTAGAGATTGTTGTTGATACGTCTTTGCATGGGGGATAAATTCACGTTGGGGGATGGATAAATAGTGTTCTTTTGTGTTGATGGTGTTCTACATGTCTTCATGATTAACTTTAGAACACATGTTAGGTTTACACTTGCACATCTTGAGATGTTTTCGGTTTATGTTTCGATGATGTGCAAGTTTTGGGGAAACCCTTGTTTGTCAACATTGCTTGGTGCTCTTTTTATGAGTTAATTTGTTTTTTAAGGACAATGACAACAAGAGGGAAGCCCGAGAACGCGAAGAGCTACGGCGTTAGCCTTCCGTTGGATGTCCACAAAACCATGTGGAAGAAGGTATCGGCTACGGACACTATGCCCTCAAGGTACCCACACGAGCTCCCCCTCGCCACTTTGGGGATCATCGAAGATTTATGGGCATTGTGTGACGTTGGGGAGGGAAATGGCCTCGGCCATATGTTTCGTGCACGGAGGCCCTCATATCGAAGACTCACTCTCGAGTTCCTTAGCACGCTACAAGTGAACAAGGACCGCCGCACGCCCATCCCCGAATCCATTGACTTCCGTCTTGGCAACCGCAACCATACCTTCACCATGGAGGATCTATGCGAGGTGTTTCAGTGCTACGACCTCAACCCCGACGAGGATTTGGAGTATGATTACTCCGAGATGTGGGAGACCATGACTCTTGATGAGGACGAGTATCTCCCGGCCTACGCCAATTCTTCTTCCATCCGCAATCCCGTCCTTAGATATCTTCATCGGGCCATGACGCAATTGATGTTTGCCCGGATTGACGGTGGGAGCGTTTCCCAAACCGAGTTAGACGTGATGTGGCGTCTTCTCAACAAGAAGGGGATCAACTTTGGGCTCTTCTTCACCACTTATGTCGACCGCATCTCAAAAAAGGACGTGAGTCCTATCTGTTGTGGGGGATTAATCACGGCAATCGCCGAACATATTGCTATCCCGACCACGGACTTCACTTCCGATATGGGGGAAATGTTCATCACCTATGAAGTCATCTTCTCGGTGGGGCTATTAAAGACCGCCTCCAATGGCCAAGCCTTCTTTCTTCAAGCCGAGCGGGATCACTTTCCTGTTCCAATCTCATTTTTGACCAAGGTCGATACGTGGGAGAACAAGGCCAATTGGAAGCTCGACACCAACGCCCACCGGAGGGCCATTGAGTCCAACCCCTTGGAAGGGGAGTTTAGGAAGAGGAACATGCCATTGCGCACCCCCATCCTCGTCGCGGATGACGACTCCGCCTTTGACGCAATTGATCAATATCAAGAAGGCGGTGAACAATCAAATGTTCAAGGGAGTGGAGCACCTCCACAACAAGAAGAGGATGACGAGGATGAAGTTTAGGGCTACCGCCGCCGCAATAGGAGGGATCGCCGAAGAAGGATGCCGGACCCTTAAGAAGAGTCCCGAGCCGGCTCGTCCACCCAACTAGGCGAGATGTTCGCCTATATGCAAAATATGTCCAACACATGGGACAATCGTTGGGCGGAGCAACAACAAGAGAACACATTCAACCGCCAAGGGTGGATGGTGCAAGGCGATTGGCGGACGGCAGAACAAGAGTTTTGGGAGCCACAGCGGCCAGAAGATGTTTATCAACGTCAACAAATCGCCGAGCTCAATAGGTTGGCTATGGAGGCTCGAGATGATCGCCAAACCATGAGGGGCGACATAGCCTATCTTACCAGCGCCTTTGAAGAACTCAACACCCGTTTCCCTCCTCCTCAAGAATGAAGAAGTCAAGCTCATGACTTTAAATGAGCACTTGTATTTTTAGTTTTTGTTGAAGACTATTTTATTCTTGCTTTGTTAAACCTTTTTATTATATTTTTGTGTTATTGGAATTTTTCATAGGATCTGGACATCACCCAGCGACCGCTGGCTCTTCAGCAGCGGTCCGCCGGGAGGTCATTCTGAGTCTCTGGACTCGGCACAGCGACCGCTGGCGATTACGCAGCGGTCCGCTGGAAACCTTCTGGAACGGTTCTGACCTCTACACAGCGACCGCTGTGTCTATGCAGCGGTCGCTGGCCTTTCACCGCTCTCCTGCCGCGATTTTTCGGAATTTCGTCCGTCCGATCTCCGCGCGAAAATTTTAAGGTATCTTTACTGCTTTCTTAGTTTCCTCACGTCCCTACCGACTCTACAAACTTATTTTACACTTTGTTGTAAATGAGTTTGGGAGGATGAAGTGGTGGACCGTTAGTTTAGGAGTTTTTATTCTTTTTAGTTTGTAATAAAATCCCGAAGATGAATCTCTTGAAATTTGTCATGAACTTAGCATGAAGAACTTATACGCATGCTTAGGAACACATTAGACCGAGTTGCCTATGATATGAAGTTCTTTCATCTTTGATTAAGTATGGCTTGATGTTTTGATATGATAGTTTGGTAAAAATGTGCATAATTAGTGAATTGCTTGTTCGCCTTGAATCATGCTTATACCCTTGTGAGATTTGAGCCTTAATATCTTTCATGTGCGATTTATCTGCATTTATGTATATGTTTCTAGAACTTGCTCCTAGTCTGCCTAAGTTTACATAGTGTTTAAGTTGATTTAGGAGGATGTTAGGCCATCTTTTCTTAGCTACTTTTATCCCACATTTTCGACCCTCTCAAAATTTTCCCTTTGGAGCCAATTTTGAGCCTTTAAGCCTTTTCTTTGGAAGCTAAATTAATGGGGACAATTCCTTGGGTTAGTATAGTTTATGTTGTAAAGGAATTGGAGAAATAAAAGGGGAAATTATAAAAAGAGAAAAATAGTGTGCTTAATGTTATAAAAGTACAAGTTGTGATAAGAAAAATTCAAAAGTGTGCTTAATCTTGAAAGGATATTTATAAGGAAGAAAAAACAAATATAGTTGAGAAAGGTTGTGAAGAAAAAGGAAAGAAAAATCAAAGGATTGGAATGTGAGTTGAATGAGAAAAATAAGTGTTAGAAGTGTCTTGGATTTAGAAAAGTGGAGTCATCTTAACTCTACTTGGGATAATTTTTATTTTGAGTCACTTTTTAGTCAAATATTCCTTACCTACCAAAGAGCCTACATTACAACAAAAAATAAAGACATTTCGGACTTTTGATGCTTAATCACATCTAGTAGAGGCGACATTAGACTTTGAGCAAGCCTATGGTAAACTTTACATGATGCATGATTTGAGTGCTTATACACATTACCTTATACACTTTGAGAGTGAGAGAACACTTCCCATCTTTGGAAGTTTGCCACATGTGAGTGCTTGAAATCAAGGTGTTCCACGAGTTAGTAATGAAAGTGCACTAATAAGTCTTACTTGATTTGATTGCGTTAATACATGCTTGATCTATCTTTTCCATACTTTGAGGCAAATATGACGTCTAGTCCATGTGCATCTCGTGCGTCTATCCTTGTGTCTTTATTGTTTTGTTCGAGGACAAACAAAAATGTAAGTTTGGGGGAGTTGATACGCTCGGATTTTGCACTATTTTAAGGCCATTATTTGGTCCCTTTTTAGTGTCAACGTTGCAATTCATATCCACATTTTGGGTATTTTCTCTATTTTGGTATTTTTAACGTGTTTTGTGAGAAATGTGCATATTTGAGCCCAAAAAGGCAGGAAAAAGTCGAAGTTGGAAATCTGGAGCGATCAAGACGTCCAGCGGTCCGCTGCAAGATGCGTAGCGACCGCTGGAGCCTAGCGACCGCTGTGAAGATAGCGGTCCGCTCAGGAGAGAGTTGTGCTGGAATCGAAGAACACGCCCAGCGGCCGCTGGGGTGTATGGAGCGACCGCTAGAGGAGATCCAGAAGCTACTGGACTCGATGCAGCGACCGCTGCGACTCAGTGCAGCGACCGCCACCCGAGAGTCAGAGGCTACGGATCATTGTGCAGCGACCGCTGGCCAAGGTGCAGCGGTCGGCTGGGAAAAAGCGGCGCACGAATAAACCGACTTTCTCTCCAAGATTTACCAAATCTAGTCATATCTTACCATATTTTCTCCTACACGAAAATACCACTATAAATACCCCCTCATTCCTCTTCATTAAAGAGAACCTTACACACCAATTCCTAGCTTTCAAAACCTAGAGCAAAAAGGAGAGAGTTCATCTTTGTGCAAGAGGTTGAAGAAAGAAGAGAGAAGATCATCAAGGCTACAAGGATTCTACCTTTGGGTTTTATTACTTTAGTTCTTATATTCTCATTGTTTTCCCTTCAATCTATGTTTTTAGCTTATTCAATCATGTGTAACTAAATTCATAGGATTTAGGGATGTGTTAGTAACGACTTTGGTTATACAATTCTTATCTATTTAATATCCGTTTTGTTTATACTTTGTTTCTTCCTTAAGTTGTTCCGTAATACTTCATGTTTGAGTGACACATTCGATGTTGATCTGATATAACTTGCTACATAATCGTGAGAGGAGGTTGGCGAGTTAGATCTGCTTAATAGACACTACAATTAGCTTCCCTTAAAACGGCACTGTTAATTGAGAGTGAGGACTTTTCAAGGGTCTTAGGAGCTTTTAGGAGTTGCATATCTAGGATTGACAACCCTAGTGTTAGCGATCTACGTTTGCACCGCATTGGCATAATCTAGGTGACTCGTTCTATCAAAGTATAAACTGTGCTAGGGTATTGTAGTTGAATTTGTATAACTATAACTGTGAAGGCACATCCCTGGAATTCTCTTATCTATCATATTTGTTTCTTTGTTTAATTGCTATCAATTGTTCATTGCTTTCCATTATTGCTTATTTACAAAAACTTTCCAAAAATATTGTTTTTCCAAATAGTAAAAGAAGCTTAGTAGAAGATAGACAGTCTGTGATCTTATTCCATGTGTTCGATAGCCGGTACTGACCTTTAGCTATACTATATATACTCTGTATACTTGCAGGTTTATTTAGTGCTAAAAAATAGTGCATCAATGAGTAGTACTCCCTCCGTCCCAAGAAAGTTGAGTCGTATTCCTTTTTAGTCCGTCCCAACAAAGTTGAGTAATTTCATTTTCTAACAAAAGACAAAACATCTAATCTCTCCTACTTTATTTATTCCATTATTTACTTTACTCTCTCTTATCTTTACTACTTTTTTCCATTTCTTCTATTAACTTTTATGGGACGGAGGAGTAGTATTTATTAGTACTCCATGATTAGGTCTTTGATTGATATGTGACAATTGACATGTTGGCGATGTGAAAATGTACAAAAAGTGTCCTTTGGCAGCCAAGAGGAATTTTTAAGAGAAGAAGTTGAAAAAGAACACGAAATGTAACTTGTGCATAAGACAGAGACTGCCCATAATATTTTTTGTGGGGAGATTGGGGCATATATGTATGTATAATGTGTCGATCATTTTCTCGCTCTTTACTTGATTCATAACATTAATAGATATTAATGAATTGTAGGGATTATTCAATGATGATATTAGTAATTAGATAATTCAATTTTCAATTTATTAAAATAAAATGATGAATTGTAGGGATTGTATTCAATTATGATACTAGTAGTATATCTTTATGCATTTATTAATATGAATTTAATTAGCTAAAATAAGCATTACTCAGATAGAATAATGATGATATTCGTAATTAGATAGTTCAATTTTCAAGTAACGATGGCAAAAAAACCTTATTTTATCCTTTTAGTCACAGAAATGTGAAAAGCGTTGACATGTAAACATTTTGATTAGACTAGAAACAAATTTAATCTAATTTGCGAGTGGGAATTCATAATAATACAGTGGATGGATGAGCCAAATAAAATATATTACAATAAAAGCATGGGAATACAATACATTAAACAAGCAAATTACATAATATCTAATAAAAGCCCGAACAATTACGATAGTCAAACACAAAGCAGAAAGATTAATAAAGATAGTCAAACACAAAGAGGACAGGGACGCCCTAAGCATTGCCAACAGCATTCGTCCACCTTTGATAATTGGCGGGCCTCGGGCAGGCCTTGAGCACATTCTGGATCTGATCAAAATTTGGGCGTTGGTTCACTTCTGGATTCAAACAACGTCGCGCAATGCGGATACAGTCCTTAAGAGCCTCAGGCCATCCACAACGCTGTCTCTATACCGTCTCTTAAACCGTCTCTTAACTACTATTTGAGCACTATTTGAGGGCCCCACTGTCCTTTTTGCCTCCATCTCTTAACTAAGAGACGGAACCTGCAACGCTCCGTCTCTTAACCGTCTCTATACCGTCTCTTAATTACTATTCATTCAATTTAATTTATAATTTTTTTTTAAAACCCAATTCAATTTAAACAAACACACTTTATTAAAATTAAAACAAAATAAAAAAAACACACAAAATAAAAAAACACACAAAATAAAAAAAAAACACAAAATAAAAAAACACACAAAATAAAAAAAATTAATCGGAAGGGCTAATCATCCTCCGGAGGCGGTCGAGGTTGAGGGGGAGTCGGAAGGCCAAGTTGTGCTGCCATATGCACAATTCCGTTCCACCAGGCCGCGTATTGGGAGTGCGAGAAGGGGGAAGTGTCCGCCATTGTGGCGGTCATGTACGCCACCATAAGTGTGTCCGAGCCTCCTCGCGAGCCCGATCCTGAGGCCGGCTGGCTTGATTCGCCTCGGCCCTTCCTTGCTCTAGCCGCTTTCGCCGCCTTCGTCCCTTTCGGCCGACGGCGCCTACTCGCGGATCCTCCTGCATCGCCGACCGTACCCGCAAACTCCTGGGATTCAGCATCATGTTGGCTGATGCCTTCAGCAGTGTCACCACCAGACGCACCAGCACTAGACGAGTATTGGCCACTCGCCGTATGCTTCGTGCGCTTCGAGTTTGAGCCCGAGCTGGAGCGGAAACCGCCGGCCCATCGTTCCTCGTCCTTGACGGCGCGCCAAACATCAACAAATCTGAATTGATGTCCCTCGTCCTGGTAGTAGGCGCGCAAAGCGGACGTCAAAATGTCGGTGGCCGTGGCGCCGCTTTGGTAGCACGCCTCTTCCGCCGAGTAGATGCCGCAGAATTTTTTGACCTGTCGGTCGACTCGGTCAAAGTGACAGCGGATCATTTTAACTGTGCGCTTGCGGGAGCGGTTCGGCTTTATTTGGTGGTAGACCTCGACAACCTTTTCCCAGAAACACTTCCGGGTTTGTTGATTCCCGACGATGGGATCGTACGAGACCGTGATCCAGGCGTTGTACACCGCCATCGTTTCGAGGTCGTTGTACGGATGTCGGCCAAGATCCTCTTCCTCTTCGTCCTCGCCCGTCTGGGGTTGTACACTGCCTCGGCCACCTCCACCGCCTCGCCCACCTCCACCGCCTCGGCCTACTCCCGGCGTGGGATCAACTGGAAAATCCTCCCGGATCTGGGATAATCCCTGCGAAAACCGCGGGACGTTGGGACGAACATATGCATCAAGGTCAAAATTGGGTGGTTTGTACCCCCCCGGCGTCGCCGAACCCTAGGTCCCCGGCGTTGACGAACCTCCACCGCCCAATGTGTTGATCATGTTCTCCCAATCGCCGAATGAGTTGAGATCCCACCCGCCGGAGCCGGAGCCGCCATAGTTGCCCTCGCCGTCGCCGGACATCTTGAGTTGGGTTATGAAAATTTCAGCGAAAATTTGAGAGAAAATTTAGATGATAGGAAGAATAGATGTGTAGTTGTGTGTAAATGAGGATGGGTTTAGGAGTATTTATAGAGTAAAAAATTTAATAAAAAACAAAAAAAATATAAAAAAAACAAAAAAACGGTAATAATACCGTTACAAAATTTTTTTTTTATTTAAATTTGAATTTTTTTTATAAAAAAAATATTTATTGCGTCAGCACGTGACGACGCCCACTCGCGGGCCGGCGAGTGGGCGTCACGCACGACGCCGGGCTGCGCCACGTCGCCTAGGCGCGTGGCGAGACAGCTCGTCTCGTGGCTCGCCGAGTCGAGACGCGCGACGAGACGCGCGACGAGACGGGACGAGATGGAGGCTGCAACGCATCTCGCCGGGGTCTCGTCTCGCTGAGACGAGACGCGAGACGCCGGCGAGACCCGTTGTGGATGGTCTTAGGGCATTCCCAAAAAAGTTTAAAAAGTACAAAGTGCAAAAAAGTGTAAAACTGCCATTTCAAAAAAAATAATTTTTCAATGATTAAGCTTTTTTTCTTTAAATGATCTGACGTGCGTAGTATTAGAAAAGCAAAAAACTCTTCAAATGTCGGGGTACAGTCGTACCGTTCCCATGTGACTACACAAAAATAGATGAATTGGAAAAAGAGTGACGTGACTTCTATAACTTTTCTGTCCTCTTTATTTATTATGTCAGATTAAAAAATCTGATTCTTTGTCATCTTTAGTGCACGTTTGATTCCTTTAACTCATCACAATTTGCACATAGGAAATACAATAAAATAAGATGGTAGTCGCTTTAAGCCATTTCCGAGTAGAGGAGCATTAATAATGCTTTAAACCATTTCAGAGCAACGGAGCATTAATAATGCATAGTGATAGCAGTACAGAATCTTCTCCCTTGTTTCTACATGTGCATATGTGTGGTGTGTTAAAAACAACATTTAGATTTTGCCAAAAATAATATAGATAAAGTAATGAATTTATATTTTTTATTATTTCATTTTCCTTCTTACTCTTCTTCTACTACTACTATATTTAGGGATGTTCAATTTGCAAGATTGTATCACATGATTAAATATATAGTGCGTTTGGTTCATTAAATTCAATCTCATAATTGAATCCTAGATTGATAATTATGTGATAAAAAAACAATAAAACTAATATAAAATGACTATTTGAGTGTTAAAGCCTATAGGCTATATGCATGTAGACGCGTGACTCTATGCATGCAACTGACAAAACATTTATTCTCGTATTTCATAGTAATTGAAATTTTTTTTTGACACAAAAATGAAGAAAAAAATGTGCAGTGCATTAAACAAAAAGATACTCTCACTGTCCCTCATTAATTGGCATCATTTTTTTTTTCTCGTCCATTCTCAATTTAGTAATGGACCACCCATTCCACTAATTTTATCCACTCATTTTCCACTACATTTTATAAAACCCGTGTCAAGCTAGTGGGTGTCAATTAATAGGGACGGAATGAGTAATAAAGTAGGAGAAATGAAATAGTAAAGAGAATAAAATAAGAGGGAGAGAACAAAAAGCGGGAAAATGTATTATTCTTGTAAATAACTCTACTACTATGGAATGCTCAAAATGAAAAAATAACTTTACTGATATGGAATGGATGAAGTATAACACATCCACTCTCTCTCTCTCAAATCTTATCTATTTGTGTGTTACCGACTATGCATGCAACAAAGCATCCCCTTATTGTTGTCTTTAAACAAAATACTAAAATCGACTATGTTTTGTAAATTATTGGTAAAACTTTTGCATATAATTGTTGTCCTTGAACCAAAATAAACAGGTCATAATATATTACTATTGGTAAAACTTTTGCATATAATTGTTGTCCTTGAACCATAATAAACAGGTCAAAATATATTACTACTATATTTCATTACATATCTCCTAGACTCTAGTAATACAATCCATGTACTCGTTTCATTACACTAAAACTTAAAATTAAAATAACGGTAAATTGCTTGAAAAAATCATGAATTTTGATAATTTTTTGTTCATCCCACTGATTAACTCAACCACGTCATCAATTGGAAACATCAAACATGTGAAGTGTATCTAACCGACAACATATTGCAAATAGAATATCGATATATTTTGTCATAGAATAATTGAAAAAAGTGTTAAAATTCATATTTTTGCGGCTGATTTTCAAAATTGCGTAGATTCATGATTTTTCTGGAAGTTTACCAAGAAAAATTGATTTCCACCTAAATTCTATCTCATCCATAGCAGCATACTTTTACAATTAGTTATGAAGAAAATCCCAATGCCTTATTTTAAATTAATCTGGTCATCTGGTGGGTGGTATGTGGAGATGAACACTATTGAAGCAAATAAATTTTGGAGTTAAATTAACTTTACATAAAAACACGAATATTGTGAACATGTGACATGAAAGAGTAACCATGTGAATTTGAATTTCAAAGGTGTTTCACCTATTTTATTTTTAGGAAAAAAACAAAGCAATATATCGATGCAGTTTTGCAACTATTAATGCAGTGAGGGTTTTAGGGTATTATAGCAACAGTGTGCCATGTGAATTTGAATTTCAAAGGTGTTTCACCTATTTTATTTTTAGGAAAAAAACAAAGCAATATATCGATGCAGTTTTGCAACTATTAATGCAGTGAGGGTTTTAGGGTATTATAGCAACAGTGTGCCATGTGAATTTGAATTTCAAAGGTGTTTCACCTATTTTATTTTTAGGAAAAAAACAAAGCAATATATCGATGCAGTTTTGCAACTATTAATGCAGTGAGGGTTTTAGGGTATTATAGCAACAGTGTGCAGTGCGTGCATGTTGTGCCACACGGTGATGAAATCAGCTTTGGTGAACATATAACGTCTTTCTCCCTCTCTCAAAATTAATTCTTTTAAATTTGATTTTCATTATCATTCATATGACAGTGGCGGATCCAGAAAGTTTGGTTTGGGGTACGAATTGTACAACATAAATAAATATATAAAATAATATTAGAAATTAAAAAAAATAGCTAAATTTTTTTAGATGCGAAATGTACTACAAATAATATTACATAAAATTAATGAAATAGTAGAGTAGTAGTATAATATAAAAATCAAAGCAATTAAACAAAATTATATAATAGAGCATAATTTGAAAAACAAGAATACTTTTTGAGTACACGTGACGGGGTTTCGAACACATGCAAGAAAGGACAACCACATAGCATTCTACCACTAGATCACCAAATTCATATGATTAATTTCAATGAAAAGAGTAGTTAAATCAAGGAGATTTGGGGGTACAGTGTCCAACGTGCGTCTGCCCGTGTTCATATCTATATATATTTCGTTATGTCAGCCACAAAGAACCACTACTTTCCTTTTATCTCTACCACTTTACTTTCTTTTCTATCTCAAAATGGATTTCAATCCAATCCCTAACCATATCTACCGATTCCCTAGACAAAAGATCCAGCACGCGATTCGCCATCAACACGAGCTAGGCCGCGGTGGCTTTGGGGTGGTGTATCGAGGAACCATCCGACGTCAAGGAGAGAGGACACGCTCAGCAGCCTTCAAAATGGTGTTGCGGGGTGATTTCTTTCGACAAGAAGTTGCGGTGCTCGATATTGTGCAAAGTATGAATGTAATTGAAATTATAGGCGTTTGCGAAGAATTGCGGACTATCGTGGTTGAGTATGCTCAGAATCGAACTCTGAGTTACCATCTCCGGCATCCAGACTCAATGACGGATTTCCCATGGTGTACACGGATCAAGGTCTTGGTTGGCCTTTGTAGAGCGTTGTCTCACGTCCACGGGTGCGGCTACATTCATCGGGACGTCAAATCGGAAAATGTGTTACTGATGAATGATTTCACTCCTAAATTGAGTGATTTCGGGGCTGCAATAATGATCGATGAAGAACCTCATCCGTGTATTTTGTCCGTAGGCTACACTGATCCTGATTATTTGCATCCCTTAAAGAGTGAAAATGTTAAGTTTCATTTGGATATCTACGCATTTGGAGTAGTTATCCTAGAAGCGTTGACTGGACGTCCTGCCTTTGAGATTGATGGCTTCGGAAGGACATTCCGATTGGACACATGGGTTCGAGGGCTTTTGCTCGACGAGATTCTACATGAAGAATTCAGGAACTTGGAGCAAGCGCCCGACTTGGAGATTGCTGCACTGGACGGAGAGAATACTAACATTCCTGAGGCTCTTAAGGACTGTATCCGCATTGCGCGACGTTGTTTGAATCCAGAAGTGAACCAACGCCCAAATTTTGATCAGATCCAGAATGTGCTCAAGGCCTGCCCGAGGCCAGCCAATTATCAAAGGTGGACGAATGCTGTTGGCAATGCTTAGGGCGTCCCTGTCCTCTTTGTGTTTGACTATCTTTATTAATCTTTCTGCTTTGTGTTTGACTATCGTAATTGTTCGGGCTTTTATTAGATATTATGTAATTTGCTTGTTTAATGTATTGTATTCCCATGCTTTTATTGTAATATATTTTATTTGGCTCATCCATCCATTGTATTATTATGAATTCCCACTCGCAAATTAGATTAAATTAAATTGGCATTCATAATAAATTGCCAATTTAATTTAATCTAATTTGCGAGTGGGAATTCATAATAATACAGTGGATGGATGAGCCAAATAAAATATATTACAATAAAAGCATGGGAATACAATACATTAAACAAGCAAATTACATAATATCTAATAAAAGCCCGAACAATTACGATAGTCAAACACAAAGCAGAAAGATTAATAAAGATAGTCAAACACAAAGAGGACAGGGACGCCCTAAGCATTGCCAACAGCATTCGTCCACCTTTGATAATTGGCGGGCCTCGGGCAGGCCTTGAGCACATTCTGGATCTGATCAAAATTTGGGCGTTGGTTCACTTCTGGATTCAAACAACGTCGCGCAATGCGGATACAGTCCTTAAGAGCCTCAGGAATGTTAGTATTCTCTCCGTCCAGTGCAGCAATCTCCAAGTCGGGCGCTTGCTCCAAGTTCCTGAATTCTTCATGTAGAATCTCGTCGAGCAAAAGCCCTCGAACCCATGTGTCCAATCGGAATGTCCTTCCGAAGCCATCAATCTCAAAGGCAGGACGTCCAGTCAACGCTTCTAGGATAACTACTCCAAATGCGTAGATATCCAAATGAAACTTAACATTTTCACTCTTTAAGGGATGCAAATAATCAGGATCAGTGTAGCCTACGGACAAAATACACGGATGAGGTTCTTCATCGATCATTATTGCAGCCCCGAAATCACTCAATTTAGGAGTGAAATCATTCATCAGTAACACATTTTCCGATTTGACGTCCCGATGAATGTAGCCGCACCCGTGGACGTGAGACAACGCTCTACAAAGGCCAACCAAGACCTTGATCCGTGTACACCATGGGAAATCCGTCATTGAGTCTGGATGCTGGAGATGGTAACTCAGAGTTCGATTCTGAGCATACTCAACCACGATAGTCCGCAATTCTTCGCAAACGCCTATAATTTCAATTACATTCATACTTTGCACAATATCGAGCACCGCAACTTCTTGTCGAAAGAAATCACCCCGCAACACCATTTTGAAGGCTGCTGAGCGTGTCCTCTCTCCTTGACGTCGGATGGTTCCTCGATACACCACCCCAAAGCCACCGCGGCCTAGCTCGTGTTGATGGCGAATCGCGTGCTGGATCTTTTGTCTAGGGAATCGGTAGATATGGTTAGGGATTGGATTGAAATCCATTTTGAGATAGAAAAGAAAGTAAAGTGGTAGAGATAAAAGGAAAGTAGTGGTTCTTTGTGGCTGACATAACGAAATATATATAGATATGAACACGGGCAGACGCACGTTGGACACTGTACCCCCAAATCTCCTTGATTTAACTACTCTTTTCATTGAAATTAATCATATGAATTTGGTGGTCTAGTGGTAGAATGCTATGTGGTTGTCCTTTCTTGCATGTGTTCGAAACCCCGTCACGTGTACTCAAAAAGTATTCTTGTTTTTCAAATTATGCTCTATTATATAATTTTGTTTAATTGCTTTGATTTTTATATTATACTACTACTCTACTATTTCATTAATTTTATGTAATATTATTTGTAGTACATTTCGCATCTAAAAAAATTTAGCTATTTTTTTTAATTTCTAATATTATTTTATATATTTATTTATGTTGTACAATTCGTACCCCAAACCAAACTTTCTGGATCCGCCACTGTCATATGAATGATAATGAAAATCAAATTTAAAAGAATTAATTTTGAGAGAGGGAGAAAGACGTTATATGTTCACCAAAGCTGATTTCATCACCGTGTGGCACAACATGCACGCACTGCACACTGTTGCTATAATACCCTAAAACCCTCACTGCATTAATAGTTGCAAAACTGCATCGATATATTGCTTTGTTTTTTTCCTAAAAATAAAATAGGTGAAACACCTTTGAAATTCAAATTCACATGGCACACTGTTGCTATAATACCCTAAAACCCTCACTGCATTAATAGTTGCAAAACTGCATCGATATATTGCTTTGTTTTTTTCCTAAAAATAAAATAGGTGAAACACCTTTGAAATTCAAATTCACATGGTTACTCTTTCATGTCACATGTTCACAATATTCGTGTTTTTATGTAAAGTTAATTTAACTCCAAAATTTATTTGCTTCAATAGTGTTCATCTCCACATACCACCCACCAGATGACCAGATTAATTTAAAATAAGGCATTGGGATTTTCTTCATAACTAATTGTAAAAGTATGCTGCTATGGATGAGATAGAATTTAGGTGGAAATCAATTTTTCTTGGTAAACTTCCAGAAAAATCATGAATCTACGCAATTTTGAAAATCAGCCGCAAAAATATGAATTTTAACACTTTTTTCAATTATTCTATGACAAAATATATCGATATTCTATTTGCAATATGTTGTCGGTTAGATACACTTCACATGTTTGATGTTTCCAATTGATGACGTGGTTGAGTTAATCAGTGGGATGAACAAAAAATTATCAAAATTCATGATTTTTTCAAGCAATTTACCGTTATTTTAATTTTAAGTTTTAGTGTAATGAAACGAGTACATGGATTGTATTACTAGAGTCTAGGAGATATGTAATGAAATATAGTAGTAATATATTTTGACCTGTTTATTATGGTTCAAGGACAACAATTATATGCAAAAGTTTTACCAATAGTAATATATTATGACCTGTTTATTTTGGTTCAAGGACAACAATTATATGCAAAAGTTTTACCAATAATTTACAAAACATAGTCGATTTTAGTATTTTGTTTAAAGACAACAATAAGGGGATGCTTTGTTGCATGCATAGTCGGTAACACACAAATAGATAAGATTTGAGAGAGAGAGAGTGGATGTGTTATACTTCATCCATTCCATATCAGTAAAGTTATTTTTTCATTTTGAGCATTCCATAGTAGTAGAGTTATTTACAAGAATAATACATTTTCCCGCTTTTTGTTCTCTCCCTCTTATTTTATTCTCTTTACTATTTCATTTCTCCTACTTTATTACTCATTCCGTCCCTATTAATTGACACCCACTAGCTTGACACGGGTTTTACAAAATGTAGTGGAAAATGAGTGGATAAAATTAGTGGAATGGGTGGTCCATTACTAAATTGAGAATGGACGAGAAAAAAAAAATGATGCCAATTAATGAGGGACAGTGAGAGTATCTTTTTGTTTAATGCACTGCACATTTTTTTCTTCATTTTTGTGTCAAAAAAAAATTTCAATTACTATGAAATACGAGAATAAATGTTTTGTCAGTTGCATGCATAGAGTCACGCGTCTACATGCATATAGCCTATAGGCTTTAACACTCAAATAGTCATTTTATATTAGTTTTATTGTTTTTTTATCACATAATTATCAATCTAGGATTCAATTATGAGATTGAATTTAATGAACCAAACGCACTATATATTTAATCATGTGATACAATCTTGCAAATTGAACATCCCTAAATATAGTAGTAGTAGAAGAAGAGTAAGAAGGAAAATGAAATAATAAAAAATATAAATTCATTACTTTATCTATATTATTTTTGGCAAAATCTAAATGTTGTTTTTAACACACCACACATATGCACATGTAGAAACAAGGGAGAAGATTCTGTACTGCTATCACTATGCATTATTAATGCTCCGTTGCTCTGAAATGGTTTAAAGCATTATTAATGCTCCTCTACTCGGAAATGGCTTAAAGCGACTACCATCTTATTTTATTGTATTTCCTATGTGCAAATTGTGATGAGTTAAAGGAATCAAACGTGCACTAAAGATGACAAAGAATCAGATTTTTTAATCTGACATAATAAATAAAGAGGACAGAAAAGTTATAGAAGTCACGTCACTCTTTTTCCAATTCATCTATTTTTGTGTAGTCACATGGGAACGGTACGACTGTACCCCGACATTTGAAGAGTTTTTTGCTTTTCTAATACTACGCACGTCAGATCATTTAAAGAAAAAAAGCTTAATCATTGAAAAATTATTTTTTTTGAAATGGCAGTTTTACACTTTTTTGCACTTTGTACTTTTTAAACTTTTTTGGGAATGCCCTAACTCCAACTCGTGATTCTACCGCCCACACCCAACTCCAACTCGATCTGATGGATCACATTTGGGCAAAATTTGGCAACCACTAGACATAGTAATTTAAAATTATATCTTTTTTTATTTATTTTTTTACGAATTTAATTATGTATTTTTTTAGGATTTTAAGTTGTAATTGTGTTTTATTTTATTTAATGAAGTGTGTTTTTTATTAATTGAATTTGTCGGAAATAAAAATAAAAAATGAAATTGAATGAATAGTAATTTAAGAGACGGTTAAGAGACGGATAAGAGACGCAGCGTTGCAGGTTCTGTCTCTTAGGGATGAGATGGAGTGAATAGTGCAGTGGGGCCCATGAATAGTTAAGAGATGAGACGGTTAAGAGACGGATAAGAGACAGCGTTGCGGATGGCCTTAGGGACGAGGGTTTTTGAAAAAGATTATTTTATTGCCCTCTATGTTGTTTCCAAATGACATTATTACCATTACTTTTCCAGAACACTGCCCACACACTCAACGATTAGTCTTGATTACAAATAACTTTCCGAGTTTTCTTACTGTATTATTTTTTTCCTAGAGAGAATCGAACTGCGTTGTGTGTAGTTAATCTAATATAATAGTACTAGTTTTTATGTCGGACGAATCCTACACGAGATTCATAATAACTTTATGAGTTACTAACTCTGTCGACTGACGTTGTTGCTTTTCTTAGGGTATATATATAGATATAGAAAAGCATGTTTGATGCAAATCCTTATTTACTTAAATCATGAAAAGAAATTTCTTATGAAAAGGGTTTCATTTATTACTATTTAATTTGTTGGTTAAAATTCATGGAAATAAAAATTGTAGAACAAACAAGTACTTCTATGTTGATTGATTGATTATAGAAGTAACTAATTAATTACAATATTCACAAACTAGATAAATATGAAAAAGTTATCGCGAACGGTTGCTAGTACCAGTCCGAAGTCAGTTCTTGTCTTAGCTGACAGATGACACTAGAATGTGGTATAACAATAAATGGATCACGATGAGTAAGAATGTCATATGCTTGTGAAACCAAGTGTGAGATATAGATTGTATACGATAATTAGTGTAACCTTTAACACTATAAGGTGGTTTTCGGTTTCCTAGATAAAATAATACCAAGATATAATATAAGATTGAGTTATGAGATTATTTTAGTTAAAGTGGATTAGCTATAACTAACTATCGCATGGTTATCAATCCAGGATTGAGTTGTAGGATTGAATCACATGAACTAAACACACTACATATTTAATCATGTGTTACAATCTTGCAAGTTTAACACCCCTTAAATATACTCTCTCCCTCCCAAGTTACTTGAAGTTACTTGAGTCGTATTCCTTTTTGGATTGTCCCAAGCTACTTGAGTCATTTTTATTTTTTAGCTAAAAACAAAACATCTAATCTCACTTACTTTATTACTTTATCTATATTATTTTTGGCAAAATCTAAATGTTGTTTTTAACACACCACACATATGCACATGTAGAAACAAGGGAGAAGATTCTGTACTGCTATGCATTATTAATGCTCCGTTGCTCTGAAATGGTTTAAAGCATTATTAATGCTCCTCTACTCGGAAATGGCTTAAAGCGACTACCATCTTATTTTATTGTATTTCCTATGTGCAAATTGTGACGAGTTAAAGGAATCAAAATTAGCCACGTGCACTAAAGATGACAAAGAATCAGATTTTTTAATCTGAAATAATAAAAAAAGAGGATAGAAAAGTTATAATAGGAAATATATAGAAGTCACGTCATAAAAGTTTATTGTATCGTTGATATGGAAAACATTGGTGTGACATATTATTGTAGATGTCATATATATTAGATTAAACGAGATTTTAGAAGATTTTGTTTTGTGTGTTAAATGGAAAGAAAAAATATAATTTTTATATTAATATGTGAGAGAACTTTTTTCTAAAATGGAAATATGATTTCTTTTGTGGAACAAACTGAAAAGGAAAATGTAACATCTTTTATGGGACGGAGGGAGTAATAAAATGATTATTGAAATCATGGATTGATTATGCCTGGTCAATGGACTTTGACCAATTAATTAATGTGACGAGACATTTGATTTTGTGAAATTAAATGATATAGCGTCGATCTACATTTTACGTAGATAAATGTAGTATATTCACTTTCTCAATTCGGATTTCCGATGAGTGAGAAATAGTGGATTAAAGTGGGGCATAATTAGCTTTTAATTAAGCTAGGAGTTTAAGCTTATGGTGTAATTAACAAGTGTTAATTATCCCAAATTGGAAAAGAGACACATCTTTTAATGTGTATAAATTAAGTGACTTTATGTTACTTAATTATTATAGTGGACCAAGATGGGTGAAAGAACCCACACGCGCGCACACGCGCGCGCCGCCGCCGCCGCCCGCCCGAGCCCGAGCCCGTGCTCGTGGGCCTCGGGCTCGGGCTCGATCTCGATCTCGGACTTGGACTTGGACTTGGATCTTGGATCTTGGTCTTTGGGCTCGGGTCTGGACCCAAGCTATTCTTTTTAGACCAACGCTGAGTCAGCAACCCAAGTGGTTTGACACATCGTCAAGCGCGGCACTGTCAAAGCCTACAAGGCTGACACGTGAGAAATCCACACTCTCCACACGCGCAGGGCACACGCCTGGCACACTCCACGTAACGCTCGTAACCGTCGGCGGTTACGAATGAGCCATGATGAGCCTTTATGGCTCGGTTGACCCTGCATGGTGGACTAGGCCTATAAATAGGCTAGCCATCCTTTGCATTTCTATACACATCATACTCAAGCATTACCATCTCTCTCTACATTGTCTTTTCCGAAGCTCTGCCCTCTTCCTCTTCCAGTTCGCCGGAGCTCGTTCCACCTGCAGTGTTGCAACGAACGAGACGTAGCCGTTTTATCTTTGGGGACGACACGCCAAAACCGAGAACACTACCGGGGCGTATCTCGTCTTGCGGAAAGAGGACTCCTCGACTCGGCTAAGTTCATCTTATAGTTTTTGAATTCATTACTGTAATTTTCGTTTCTGTTTTCGATTCTCTTTCGGGTTGTATTACGCCCGGTTAGTGTTTTGTTGTCAAAATCTCCTACAATCGCAAGACGAGATAATCACTTCTGAGGATCTAGACTCTAAAATTACTTTAAAAAAAATTTCGAAACTTAAACCTTTGCTGAAATCTCCTACAATCGCAAGACGAGATAATCACTTCTGAGGATCTAGACGCCACCAATGGCACCAAGAATGATGCCACCTACTGAGAAGCCTCCAAAGTTTGGAGGGTCCGACTTCAAGAGGTGGCACCAAAAAATGTTGTTCTACTTGACAACATTAGGCGTCGTCAACTTTCTCACAGAAGACGAGCCGGCCGCGCCAAGTGACCAAGAGACGAACATCGAGGTCATGGCTCACTATGATGCATGGCGCAGAGGAAATTACTTATGTAAAAACTTTATTTTGAATGCTTTAGATGATAGTTTATATAATGTATACTCCGTTGTAAACACTTCTAGGCAAGTGTGGGAGAACTTAGATAGAAAGTACCGCAGTGATAATGCGGGAAACAAAAAGTTTGTAATAGCTAAGTTCCTAGACGACAAAATGGTCGATTCAAGACCAGTCATGGAACAAATGCAGGAGTTCCAGATGATCATCCATGAACTCGCTGCCGAGGGAATGGCCTTGCCCGACAACTTTATAACGGGCACGACCATCGAGAAGCTTCCACCTAGTTGGAGGGACTTCAAAAGCTACCTTAAGCACAAGCGAAAGGAGATGACTTTTGAAGACTTGATGGTCAAGTTGCGCATTGAGGCAGACGTGCGCAAAATCGATCAGAAGGCTAAGGGGCATGGCCATGTTGAAGCAAAAGCCAACCTGTTGGAGTGGGGCGGACCCTCCAACAAACGCCCTCGCCCAAGTCGTCCAAATGACAAAGGGAAGGGAAAGCAGCCTTCAAAGAAGTTTGAAGGCGAATGCTACAAATGTGGCAAAACTGGCCACTTTGCCAAAGACTGCCGAAGCAAGAAGAAGAAGCCTGCAGCCCACGTCATTGAGAAGGAGTTCAAGGACTGGGATGAGAGCGACCTCATTGCCGTGGTCACTGAAGAAGTCAACCTCGTTGACAACAAAGGCGGCTGGTATATTGACACCGGCGCGATTGCACATGTGTGTGCAGATAGAAGTATGTTTTCAACCTACAACGCTGTTGAAGGGAGGAATATCAACATGGGGAATAAAGCCTCATCTGAAGTCCTCGGGGTTGGAGATGTAATCCTCAAGATGTTGGCTGGCGTCTCAATCACCTTGAAGGATGCGCTGCACGTTCCGGACATCCGGAAGAACCTAGTTTCAGGATCAATACTAGTGAATACGAGTTTTAAACTTGTATTTGAGTCCAATAGGTTTTCATTGTATAAGTTTGGGAAGTCCCTCGGAAAAGGTTATGTAACCGACGGACTTTTCAAGCTTAGTGTAGCAACACTTCGTGTTCCAAAGCCATTGGCGAATAAGAATGAAGCATCTACTTCCTCTTACTTGACTGAGTGTACAAATTTGTGGCACTACAGATTGGGACATGTAAATTCAAATGCCATTAAAAGACTAGTAAATCTAGATTCTATAAAGGCAATTGAAGTAAGCACTAAAGATAAATGTGAGATTTATCTTGAAGCCAAAATGGCTAAGTTACCGTTTCATTCAGTAGAAAGAAACACGAAACCCCTTGAACTAATCCACACGGATGTGTGTGATTTGAAGTTGGTGCAAACTAGAGGTGGTAAAAAGTACATTATCACTTTCATAGATGATTGCACAAGATATTGCTATCTCTACCTCTTAAGAAGTAAAGATGAAGCAATAGAAGCGTTCAAAAATTATAAGAACGAAGTTGAGAATCAACTTGGTTGTAAAATCAAATCGATTCGAAGTGATAGAGGAGGCGAATATGTAGCCCCGTTTGAAGAGCTATGCACTGCAAGTGGCATAATTTATTAAACAACCGCTCCATATTCACCACAATCTAACGGTGTTGCAGAAGGCAAAAATCGAACTCTAAAAGAGATGATGAATGCACTGCTACTAAGTTCAGGATTACCACATAACATGTTGGGAGAAGCTGTTTTGACAGCTAACTATATCTTGAATAAAATTCCACGAAAAGGTAAGGATGTCACTCCTTACGAGTTGTGGAAAGGAAGGAAGCCATCCTACAAATACCTCAAAGTGTGGGAGTGTTTGGCAAAGGTAATGGTTCCTCCGCCCAAGGAAGTTACAATCGGACCTAAAACGGTTGATTGCATCTTTATTGGATATGCACTCAATAGTAGTGCATATAGATTTGTTGTTCACAGGTCTGAAATACCGACCGTGACTGTTGGAACAACAATCGAGTCAAGAAATGCTGTTTTTCTTGAAAATACGTTTCCTTGTAAAAAGCAAGAAAATGTAGCATATAATTCTGAGATAAGAATTGAAGATGAAACCACGAGCTCTAAATCATTAGACAAAGAGCCCGAATCTCGCAAGCGTGCTAGGCCTGACTCAAATGAGGCAGCACCGAGACGAGGCAGTAGGGTCAGAACACCAAAGTCCTTTGGTCCTGACTACATAGCTTTCATGTTGGATGAAGAACCAACGTCATTGAAATTAGCCTTTGCAGGCCCAGACGGGCTGCATTGGAGAGAAGCTGTTCAAAGCGAAATTGACTCAATTTTGCTTAACCACACTTGGGTGTTGGTTGATCTTCCTGAAGGTGCTAAACCTCTAGGATGTAAATGGGTCCTTAAAAGGAAATTTAAGGCCGATGGAATAGTCGACAAATATAAAGCCCGACTAGTAGTCAAGGGTTATAGACAGAAGGAAGGTCATGACTTCTTCGATACATATTCACCGGTAACGAGAATTACCTCCATCCGAGTGCTTCTCGCGATTGCTGCATTGCACAATCTTGAGATTCACTAAATGGATGTAAAAACTGCGTTCCTAAATGGTGAACTCGAAGATGAGATCTATATGGAACAACCTGAAGGTTTCGTAGTACCTGGACAAGAAAATAAGGTCTGCAAACTGGTTAAGTCCTTATATGGATTAAAACAAGTGCCACTCCAATGGCACTTAAAATTTGATAATGTGATGTTATCAAATGGGTTTAAAATCAACGAGTGTGACAAATGCGTCTACAATAAGAATACTAATAACAAATATGTTATAGTATGTCTCTACGTTGATGATATGTTAATCATGGGTAGTAGCACCCAAATAATTAACGAAACGAAAGCCATGTTGAAAAGAAACTTTGACATGAAAGACATGGGTCTAGCCGATGTAATTCTTGGAATGAAGATTCTAAGAACATCCGAGGGAATCACCTTAACGCAATCTCACTATGTGGAGAAAGTGTTGAAAAGATTCAATGCTTATGATAACACTCTGCTAAGACGCCTATAGAGCTAAATGTTTACCTAAGCAAGAACAAAGGCGAGCCCGTTGCACAAGAAGAGTATGCACGGGTCATTGGGTGCATTATGTACTTGACTAATTGCACTCGACCCGATATTGCTTGTGCCGTGAACAAATTGGCACGCTACACGAGTAATCCAAGCAACAAGCATTGGAAAGCTCTTGTAAGGGTTTTGAGATACTTAAAATATACTCAAAATCATGGGCTGCATTTTGGCAGATACCCACCGGTACTTGAATGGTACTGTGATGCGAATTGGATATCCGATAATAAAGATTCACTTTCTACTAGTGGATATGTCTTTACTATTGGAGGAACCGCTGTCTCGTGGAAATTCACGAAACAGACTTGTATAGATCGATCAACTATGAAATCAGAATTCATAGCTTTAGACAAAGCTGGTGAGGAAGCCGAATGGCTTAAGAATTTCCTTGAAGACATTCCATGTTGGTCTAAGCCAGTGCCTCCAGTGCTGATTCACTGTGATAGCCAAGCCGCTATTGGGAGAGCAAATAATGGCTTGTATAACGGTAAGTCTCGACATATACGTCGACGACATAACACCGTGAGACATTTGATCACAACAGGCGTGATCATAATTGACTATGTGAAGTCAATAGATAATCTAGCGGATCCGCTAACCAAAGGGTTAAACCGTGATCAAATGAACAAACTGCTAGAGGGAATGGGATTGAAATCCACAAACTAAGGAATTATCATAGTGGTAACCCAACCATGATGACTGGAGATCCCAAGAACTTGGTTCAATGGGAAAACTAAGCTATGAGAGTTCGCGAGAAACACTCATATAAATCTATTCCCTATATAGCAACAGAGTGTTGTTAAGCTTGCCTAGTGGTGAGGTTAAGTCTATGACTTTTAATGAATCCTAAAGGATCTCGAAGAGATGGACTTCTCAAGGAGATAGAGTAAGGCAAGATACTCGAATAGGAATCACCTACGTAAGTGTGAAGTGTGGTCGCTTTGTGTTACACACTTATGAACCCAAAGTGGTGTCCAAGGCCGCAAAGGACACAAAACGTAAGAACGGATGAGGTTGGGGTGTTTAAGTGTTAACACCATTGTCTCGGTGCACGCCTTGGAGGAATAATTCAAAGCATCGCGCTACTAGTCCGCCTGTGTATCCGATGGTGTTGACTATGGACGGTTCAAAGCCACAAACTACATGTCCTAATACTTACATACCTCGTAAGGGTTGAGCTTGTGTCTGCATGCATATGCATTTGGCAATTTTCACTCATGTGGGGGATTATTGAAATCATGGATTGATTATGCCCGGTCAATGGACTTTGACCAATTAATTAATGTGACGAGACATTTGATTTTGTGAAATTAAATGATATAGCGTCGATCTACATTTTACGTAGATAAATGTAGTATATTCACTTTCTCAATTCCGATTTCCGGTGAGTGAGAAATAGTGGATTAAAGTGGGGCATAATTAGCTTTTAATTAAGCTAGGAGTTTAAGCTTATGGTGTAATTAACAAGTGTTAATTATCCCACATTGGAAAAGAGACACATCTTTTAATGTCTATAAATTAAGTGACTTTATGTTACTTAATAATTATAGTGGACCAAGATGGGTGAAAGAACCCACACGCGCGCGCCGCCGCCGCCGCCCGTCCGAGCTCGTGCTCGTGCTCGTGGGCGTGGGCGCGGCCGCGGGCCTCAGGCCTCGGGCTCGAGCTCGATCTCGATCTTGGACTTGGACTTGGATCTTGGATCTTGGCAATTGGTCTTTGGGTGGTCTTTGGGCTCGGGTCTGGACCCAAGCTATTCTTTTTAGACCAACGATGAGTCAGCAACCCAAGTGGCTTGACACATCATCAAGCGCGGCACTGTCAAAGCCTACAAGGCTGACACGTGAGAAATCCACACTCTCCACACACGCAGGGCACACGCCTGGCACACTCCACGTAACGCTCGTAACCGTCGGCGGTTACGAATGAGCCATGATGAGCCTTTATGGCTCGGTTGACCCTGCATGGTGGACTAGGCCTATAAATAGGCTAGCCATCCTTTGCATTTCTACACACATCATACTCAAGCATAACCATCTCTCTCTGCATTGTCTTTTCCGAAGCTCTGCCCTCTTCCTCTTCCAGTTCGCCGGAGCTCGTTCCACCTGCGGTGTTGCAACGAACGAGATGTAGCCGTTTTATCTTTGGGGAAGACACGCCAAAACCGAGAACACTACCGGGGCGTATCTCGTCTTGCGGAAAGAGGACTCCTCGACTCGGCGAAGTTCATCTTATAGTTTTCGAATTCATTACTGTAATTTTCGTTTCTGTTTTCGATTCTCTTTCGGGTTGTATTACGCCCGGTTAGTGTTTTGTAGTCAAAATCTCCTACAATGATCTGGTGTGCACGTGAGTAGGATGTGATATATCAAAACTATTTTACCCTATAAAATTGTATTTCACATTATTTATAAAATATTTAATTTTTAACTCGAGATTTTATATAGTAGTATTATTTTATGAGTTAATAGAAGAGAGTAAAAAACAAGAGTGAATATTTTACTCAATTAATGAAATGTAATTATATTTTACTCTATTATAACTTGAAAAAATATTACTCCCTCCATCCCAAGTTACTTGAAGTCATTTCTTTTTTTTTACTAAAAATAAAATATCTAATCTCACTTACTTTATTCTTTCTTTTGCTTTACTCTCTTTTATTTCTCTTACTTTATTCTATCATCTACTTTATTTAACTCATTAAATACAACTTTCTTAAATCTTGTATCGAAAAATAAACATGTGAGACGGAGGGAGTATAGTATAGTAGTAGTAGAGGAAGAGTAAGAAGGAAAATGAAATAATAAAAATATAAACTTAATTATTTACTTTATCTGCGTTATTTTTGGCTAAAGCCAAATACGGAGTATTGTTTTTAACAAATCACAGTTACACATGTCAAAACAATTACTACTAGTTTGTACAGAAAGTGTGTGTGTTAAATGTTTGGCAACAGCACTGCATGTCTGCCAAATAATGAATACTCTATGACTTGTGATAAAGATGCATATCTCTCTCTCTTTATTGCTCAAAACACTCTTCATAAGTGGTTACACACATATAGCCTTAGTGTAGCACATGCTTATATTTAAAGAAGTTATCCACGGACCACGTACACTCCACTCGTTTTTCTATGACATGTTTCTCATTCATTTTTTAAATATAATAAATTGATGATTATGGGTTTATATTACCTTGTTTTTTTAGTTATGTATTTTCATTAAAATTGTGTATTTTTAATTATATACATACCTTTCAAAATTACGTATTATTGTTTATTTTAAACATATGTTTAGCAAAGATCATTTAAAATTATCAAATAGTAGTATATTGTGTCGTTCGGTTGGCACGATTAGTTATCATATGATAATTCATCTATGATTAAGTTATGTGATTATTTTAGATGGAGCTGTGACTTAGAACTAATTATCAAATGATTATCTATCTATGATTAAATTGTTAGAGTATTTTAGTTGGATGGGGTGCCTATGACTAATTATCACGTGATTATCCATCTATGATTAAGTTGTGAGATTCAATCTCATGAACCGAACATAATACATATTTAATTATGAGATATAACGATGCAAACTGAACAACCCCTATATGTATTGAGAGTTGATTAAATCTTTAGAAAGACAAATTGATAGATACCTAGACTTTTACTTTATTATGTAACTGAGATGATAATTTCAAATTATTATTTTGCTTATTTATTTTATAGTTGCTAAAATTTAATTTATTTTCCTAATTTATAGAAGAATTTTTTACTACACATATATGATAAGGAATGTGATCAAATGCAAACTCTGAATATTAATTTACGAATTATGCATGTGCTGTTGTTGTGGGCTTTGGAGTCACAATGTAATGTTTTAGAAGAAGAAAGAATATTAATTCATACTACAAATTACGTAGCAATTAATATATGAATTAATATGTTTCTTTTTTAAACTCTTTATAATAAAAAACCAAGAAAATTGTAGAATTTTATAGGCTATTAAAAAGAACTACTATAGGTTTTCGACATTTTTTCTTCAAAGAGTGAATTTCGTAAATGGAACTCTAATGTTTGCATATAAATGATCCCTAATTTTAAAAATATCATGAGTAGTTACTGGACTTTGAGGATAATTCCATCCTTGGTACTTTTTCATTATTCACTCCATTTTTCCACCAATAATCCCCCAAGGTATGGACGATATTTTTTGCATTTATAAATTAGGGTACATGAGTACTAGGTATGATATTTTCTCTTTTTAGTATTAGGTATAATATTTTCATATAGTTTGAGTACCTGAAATGGTAGTATTCACTGTATGGTTTAACTGAAGTTTAATTCTTTCCTTTTTAATATCATATTCAATACTAAAAAGAAAAATAGAGTATATGTCATACCCACCAAGTACCCTAATTTTATGAATGGACAAAAATGCTCTTCATGTCTTGTGGTGCATTTTCGGTGAAAAAAATAATATGAATAGTGAAAAAAATAGCATGGATGAGTACATGGACTATCCATCACATTTTTAAAGTTTAGAGACTATTTATGTGCAAATTTAAAAAGTGCATATTCTTGTGTGACAAACTAAGAAGGAAAGAATGTATATTCTTGTGGGACGGAAGGAGTACTAAAAAATATACTACTCCCTCTGTCCCACAAAAGGTGTCACACATACTAATTCATACTCCTATATCAATTGCCACGTAATTAATAATAATTTGTAGTATAAATCAAAATTCTTTCTTTTTAGAATAGAATTTGAATTCTAATGCTCCCAAGCCCACGACAACGGCCCATCACATGTCCAACTCACCTCATGATCAAGCCACTACAATATTATAATAGCCCATCAACGACCCAAGCGTGCCTACTCAAATAAAATCCTCCCATATCTCGGCCCAACCGAAACAAACACCGCCCACACAATCCTAGATTATTCTTGATTATAAATAATTGTTAGCTTGGTTATATCATTTTTATTCCCAGTGCCCTATTCGTGTGTATGTAATGAACATGGAAACCCAGATCTACACATGCATTAATTCTTACGAATCTCAATAAATAGTAGACAAAATCTCAATACAGTTTTATTGAGATTTCACATGCATTATGTTGAGATTTTACATGCAGTATATTGAGATTTTATATGCTATATATTGAGATTTTTTTATGTATTTGTTGATAAAAAAATATGTTACGAAAATTGGAACAAAAATCATCAAATTTCATCATCCGAACGTCGTCGGAACATATGCAAGTGAGATATCATTAGAATCCTTATAAAATTACCTTTAATTTGATATATTTTTTACGAAAAAATAATATAAATCGAGTGAGTTATGCAAATTTAAAGTTTTAATAAGAGAGAATTGACATTAATACCCTTCAATTTTATTTAATACTCATTTAAATTTTTCCTCCTGGCATTATATCCACCACTAGATCTTCTAATCTAATGGTTAAAAATTGGTCTCAGTTTTGGATTGCTAATTAGTTAGCAATTGATTACACCCCTTCTACCATATTATACTCCTAGTTTGTTTGATTGGAAATTTTAAAAAAAATTACTATATTTTTTGTGAAAAGTAGCAAAGTTCATTAAAATGTACTCCCTCCGTCCCACGTTACTTGAGTCATTTCTTTTTTGCACTCGTTTTAGAAAAATAATACTCCCTCCGTCCCACTTTAGGAGTCCCGGTTTACCATTTTTGGGTGTCCCACTTTAGGAGTCCCGGTTGGAATATTCCATAATTGGTAATAGGCCTCATATTCCACTCACATTTTTCACTCACATTTTATTATAAAACTAATATATAAAAGTATGACCCACATTCCACTATCTTTTTTCACCAACTTTCCTTTACATTTCTTAAAACCCGTGCCGAACTCAACCGGGACTCCTAAAGTGGGACGGAGGGAGTAATAAATAGTTAAAGTATAGAGAAAAAAAAGTAAGAGAGAGAATATTGTAGAAAAGATTCTTAACTATATTATTCAATTTCTTACTTTATTTTCTCTTCACTTTAATTATTTATTATTAGTTTTTCAAAACAAGTGTGAAAAAGAAGTGACTCAAGTAACATGGGACGAAGAGAGTATACTAATTGATTAGATAATTCATAAATCGAGCACATAATCCATAAATTAATCATATAAATGGAAGGAATTTGTCTAGTTAAATGAATTTATTCAGCTAGATTATAATTTTTCCTGATTAAATAGACTGCGTATTCATAACTTCTAGTGTATTCATAATTTCTACAATATACTCCCTCCTCGGCGAATAGGAGTCCATTTTCCTAATTTAGTCCGATCGCAAATAGGAGTCTCGGTTCATAAAGTAAGAGAAAAGAGAAGAAAGACAATTAAAGTACTATTAGTAGATAGTGGAACCCACATTATTATTATAGTGTTTTGATGGTGGTCTAAGTTGTAAATTACTAAACGTATAGAGATAATAAATTGTGATAGCTTTCCATAAATAGAAATACTCATATTTTTATGAGATGAACAAAAATAAAAAAATGTTATATTTTCATGGGACGGATAGAGTATTATTTTAGTCGCAAAGTTTTCTTTTACTAACTGAAAATGATTGTATGGATCAGATAACTATGAACTTTAATTACCAAGACCTCTTTTGCTATTGCAGCGCTACTGAGATGGCCAATCTCATAAGGAACAGACTGTGTACAAAAAATTAACCAAGATTACAAATCAACTAAGTACAGGGGAAAATACAATCATAACCCTAGCTACGTTCAAGTTCTCAACCAAAGTTGGTGATAAGTAGTATTCTAGGCCTCGGTTACTGGTCAGTATGACGTGCTTAATTGTCTATTATCTGCAAAGAAGTTGCTAAAGTGTGCAGGGAAAGCTTCCAAGTCAGCAGGAGAAGGTTCAGAATACTCAGGTGCAAAGGGCGCTAGAAGGGTGCAATACTGACCAGTATGCATGCCTCAAAGGCTCGAGATGGAGAAGAAGGATAGCTGGGAAAGATCAACTACAAACAAGGACAGAGAAGTCATTTCACATGGAGAGTCTACCCTAAAAGTGAGGGCAAACCTCCCTATAAAAAGAAGCCACTTGGAAAGAGAAAGAGAATCATCACCAACATTCACCCTTAGTTAGAATTCTCTCGGTAGATCAGTTCTTTCAAGCATTATCCAGTCTTCTCGTTCCTCGCCAACTGCCATGGTTACCTGAGTTTCAGACATCCACCGGAGTTCCACCGTTCCAGCCAGTTCGCTCTCGTAGTAGTAGCAGTTTCACCGCCCGGAGTGGCAAAACAATCTTTATTTGCTTTCCTAGTTAAATTCTACATGTTTTCTGTCGTTGGACCTTTTAAGCTTTCAGTATTTTGTTATGTTTTGAAGTTCCGTGTTTAGATCCAAACGCTTTTAAGCTATGAAGATGTTTTTATGCATTTCCTTCGGTCAGATCCTGTTTCATTCTGCCTAGTTAGCTTAGATCTGCATGTTAGGTAATTTTCGAAGTATTTAAGCATGATTTCATTCGGCGTTACTCGATCTGAGAATTGTAGTTAAAGTTGTGGTTTTGATCTAGCTTTCGAAGTGATTAAGTGTTAAATCTGAAGTTTACGTAGACGCTGTTACTTTGCATGCTGTCCAGTAGGCGCAATTCTTCATTTTCGCTAATTAATCTTTGAGTTTAAGGTGTTTAATTAATGGCTTAATTTGTGAAGTTGTTGGATCTGAATGTTATCTGTGGAATCTGTTTTTATTTTGAATATATGTATGCTTGGTGAAGAAGATAACATCAACATTTAAGTTTGGGGCCACTTTTACTTTTAGTTTACTTTTTGCTTTTGTACCTTGCTTTTCAGGAGGTACTTTAAAGACTTGTCAGAGCAGTCCTAACCACCACATATCTCATGTTATTCCCTAGTTCCATTTATAGAAACCGTTTACCCTTTCACATGTCTACCAAACATCTTGTCCCCCAATTTCACGTACACAACCTGATGTCTGTTACCAGTACACAACCCAGTCAGTAGAGTACATCATTTAGTTTCCTGGGATTCGACCCTTACCTTTACTATACTAATCAGTAAAAGTGGGTTGAGGATTTATTGAAAAGTCAGGTTTAGGTTGTCGTGCCAACGACTCAGCTAGGTTGTGATTCTCATCCTGATCAGTTGGATATACCCTTTTTATAACGCCTGACCGAAAACCTGTTAAAAGAAATACGAGCTTTTCAAATGGTGTAGATGAGAATACAGTTAATACAATTAGTGTTACTAACAAGCCTGGTGTAGATGAGATTGAGAATGCGGCGATTGATGGTGATACTGGCCGATATATACTCCCTCCAAGGAGTACTCATGGCATTCCTGCTAAGAGATATAGTCTCGAGAGGATTGGTAAGAGCAAATACTCTGTGGCGAATCTGGCTAAGGCCAATCTTACTGAGATGGCTAGAGCATTTGAAGCAGCCCTTTATGAGGAGGAAGAAATTCTATACACTGCCGAGGATGCTATGAAACTTCCTCACTAGAGAAAAACAATGCTGGTGGAGATACGGGCCCTGATGAAGAACAAGACATGTGAAGTATATTTGAAACCTGATGGAGTTCGAACTGTGGGGTGCAGATGGGTCTTCACCATCAAACGAAGGCCGGATGGTTCTATCGAAAGGTACCAGGCAAGACTAGTGGCCAGGGGATACACTCAGACCTATGGTATTGATTATGCCGAGACATTCTCACCCGTGACCAAGATGAGTGCTATTCGAGTGTTGCTTTCGATAACAGCAGCTAGAGAGTGGCCGCTCCATCAATTTGATGTGACTAACGCGTTCTTGCATGGGGAACTGAAGAAGCCCATCTATATGGAGGCACCTCCTGGATTTGCTGGGGAATTCGAAGGAGGGATGATTTGCAAGTTGAAACGAACACTGTATGGGCTAAAATAGTCGCCTAAAGCTTGGTTTGGAAGATATACGGAAGCAATGAAGAAGTATGGGTACAGTCAAAGCAATTCCGATCACACACTGTTTCTAAAGAAAATGGAAGGAAATATCACATACCTAATCATCTATGTAGACGATATGATGTGACGACAAAGAGGAGATGGATCAACTAAAGAAGAACTTATTTGCAGAATTTGAAATGAAGGACTTGGGATTACTAAAATACTTTCTTAGTATAGAGGTACTAAGATAAAAAAGGGATCTTCATCAGTCAAAGGAAATATGTCCTTGACTTACTAACTGAGACAGGATTACTGGATTGCAAACCAGCCGACACCCCTATGGTTCAGAATCACGGTCTATAGATAGTAGAAGGAGCTGAAGCTACTCATCGCACTAGATATCAGCGTCTAGTTGGGAAACTCATATATTTGTCCCATACGAGACCCGACATAGCTAATGCAGTTGGAGTAGTCAATCAGTTCATGCATGCACCTCAAGTAGCTCATTGGTTGGGGCACCTCTTCATTAATCCTTTAAATCTTTCCCAAGCTCCTCGAATACTCTCTTGGGGAGTCATCTCAAAAGAAATAATTTCAGATTGCCTCTTCAACGCCTCACTTGGTGGGTAGTATTTTTCTAAGAACTTCTCGACCATAGCCTCCCACGTGCGAATGGAGTTAGGCTCCATACTGTCCAGCCAGTCTTTGGCATCATCCTCCAGAGAGAAAGGAAACACTCTTAGTCTGATCTGCTCATCTGTGACCCCATTTATCTTCGTCGTGTTGCAGATCTGGATGAATTTGGTGAGATGCTTGTTAGGATCCTCTGTGGGTCTGCCTCTGAAAGCATTGTTCTCAGCCATCTGAAGTAGTCCTCTTCTGAGCTCAAATGTGTTGGCATTAACATTGTTGCCAACGGTTGGGTTTGCCACCCCATGATAGGCATACATGTTTTGGACAGGTACCACATTCTGCCTTTGATCTAACTGCCTCTGCAAATCTAGGAGTTGTTGTTGAAGCTGAGCATTCGTTGGAGGAGGTGGTGGTGGAACATCATCGCCGTCTAAGTTCTCCATCAGAATAGGAGAATGAGGCTCAAACTGAATGGGAGAGTGAATTGGTGATGGAGTATGTGACGGTGATTCCTGAACCGGTGAAGGTGATCGTCTCCAGACCGGTAGAGTGAATTAGACTCTGATCCTTTGATTCAGCCTTCTCAAAGCGTTTCTTCTTCTGTTGGATGCTTCGATCTCAAGATCGATAGGCTCTAAAGGTAGACCCCTAGAGCGTGTGTGCATACAACCTGAAACAAGAAAACTCGACGTGAGAGCTCAAAAATAAAAATAAAAAATTAAAGCAATAAAGTCTAAACTAGTAATCTCTATCTTTACCACGATATTGAGCTAAATTAACACAAATTGTCCCCGGCAACGGCGCCAAAAACTTGACTCAACTTATATTAACACAAGAAATTCCCGCAAGTGTACGGGGCTAGTGTAGCACAAAGTAAGCAAGAGTATCGTATCCCACAGAGACAAATTGTATAAACTCAAGTACCACGGACCGATTTCAACTACTATCTAGACAAAGCAAATGTTGGTTTTGGTATTTAACTATTAAACATAAACAAAGTAAAGCAATAAATAAAAATAAGGTTTCAAATACGAGGAAGATGTAGAGCTTTGGATCCGACTACAATACCCATAATGTAAACAACTCAATAACTTTGATTACCCGTTGAAGTCTCTAGGATTAGTAGGAACATCGCTATTCTAGGCTAAGCCCCCTCTCGAGTGCACTCAACCCGTTGATTAACTAGTAATACTGAAGTCTCCTTCTAATACTTCACAATTAACTCCTATACACAAAAGATTCAAGTCCTCACTCTAGAATTCCTTCTCTCGAATGCAAATTATCTAGGTGTTGTTCATTCTTTTATCAATCCTAATTAGGTATCTCTCGATTACTCAAAACTAGGTCAAAATATCCAATTGGTAGCTATGCAATTGAATTGAAAGGCACAAGAATGAGACAAAATAATCACAAGAGCAAAGGTAATCAAAAGCTATTGAATTAATCACAAGTGTTCATTGTAGTCATCACCAAAACTCTACAAATGATTTAGCTACTCATATTCAACTCAAAAACATAAGAATAAACCATAGTCATTGAATAAAACATGAAAAACCAATGGAAATACTCCCAATGATGGATTGAATGGAGATTCGTCTTCGTCTTCAATCTCGTTGAGGATTGGGACGCCTTTCCTCTCGATTCTACTCTCCAAACCTTCAAAAGCTGCTATGGGGCGTGTATGATGTGTTGAGGTCGAAAACCTTGGTCTCCTTTTATACCCGGGGCGGAAATACACAATCTCGCAGAACACATCGCCCGGCCGGGCGATTTTAAGTCGCCAAAACGCCCGGTCGGGCGAATTTTCTGGAGTTCGCGACCAAAACGCCCGGTCGGGCGTTTTTCCCTTAAAAATCGCCCGGTCGGGCGATTTCTCTGGAATCCTCCAAAAGCATTGTCTTCGTCTTCGAAAGGGCTTCGCGTGAGTATCTTGCACGCCCCCATCGGAGTCCGGATGAGAGAGTTATGGCTATTATACGAAAGTCGCGCATTGAAGCGCGCCCGGTCAGGCGATTCTTCCTTCAAGCTCGTTTTCAAGTCATTTTCACCTGTTTTAGCTCCAAACACTCGACAAACTCGTCAAAACACTTATGTATTGGATAATGGATGTAAACTCAAGTAGTATGCTACAAAAACACTGAAATGTTCACGTTAAACATCCAAAATACTAGCTAAACCACGAGTTTATCAACTCCCCCAAACTTAAACACTTATTTGTCCTCAAATAAGAAGTAGAAAACATAGAATGTGAACTCGTGTTAGTATGTTGAATTGTCATCACTGCCTCAGTAAAAGAAAACAGAATTACCATGCATCAATAACTTCGCATACAAGTACACCAAAATGAACATTGCTTCAAGCTACTAGCACGTATTTCACTTTGTCAATTTGCCCTCACAAGAAGCATATAGTGTGATTTTTTTCTTTCTCTCACTCTGTAATATCCGAAAGTTTAAAATATATTTTTTTTTTCTTTTTACTTAATGGATGATTTTGTTTAATATATGGTGTGGAAAATCTTAATTGATTTATATTATTGTTGTGGATGTGATATTATTTACCTAAGCTTTTTGTAAAGGGGGATAATTAATTAAGTCATGGGTTAAATTACTCCTAATTAATTAATTTCTTTTCCTCTCCCTCTCCCTCTCTCTTTTTCGAAAACCCCTCCCCCTCTCCCACAAATTTCTCAACCTCCCCACTCCCACAACAACCGTTACTCTCTCTTTTCTCTCATCTCTCCCTCTCACTATCGGTTTCTCTCATCTCTCCCTCATAATCGTTTTCTCTCCTCTCTCTCTCGCTATCGTCCTCTCGCCGGTAAGTTCTCCATCCTTCTCCCTCTCGGTTCTCTTTCCCTCTCACTCCCTCTCATTTATTTCTTGGTTTCGTCAAGGTATCTCTCTCGTACCGAATTTGGAAGCGGAGTAGGGAAAGCTTTTGATCTACGTTTGAACTATCCGGGAAAGGTAACCCAAGACCCTAACTCTTAATAATTTCGAAAAAAACATGCATGTAGGACGTTTTTGGATGGTTTAGATGCTGAATAGGTTTTGTGGCTATGTGTTTGTGTTGAACATGTTTTTGGTGATAACTGACAGTGGGTTCCGACCCCTTTTTGACTGAGCAAACGATCTCTTTTTGATACGAAATTTTAACTGTATAAACTTGGATGTGTCTTGGGTGTGGTGTGTAAATTTCAGCTTCTTTGGGTGTCGGATGATTTTATTATGGTTTTTGTAAGTGAACTGCGCAGTTCTGCGAGATGTATGTTTTTGGGTGATGTGTTTGTGCGAATTGGGGGTGTTTCTGGGTGTTTTGATATTGTGAGGTAAGTGGGTGCATTTGGCCAAGAGATGGCTCGGAGGAATCAGCGTTTGGTTCGGGTGGTTTGTGTGTGTTGGCCGAGAGTTTTAGGGTTTGGCCTAGGGTGGTGATGTGGAGAGTTTTGAAGGCTTGATCTCATGTTTTCGGGTGTGTTTTGGGATGTAGAATGTGTGGTGTGAATTCGTATAAGGTTTGAGAATCGTTGGTTGGAGGAAAATTGGTGTGCACTTGATCGAGCCAGTGCCGAGCCAGATGCCGAGACAGGTGCCGAGCCAGCGCCGAGCCAGTGCCGAGACAGGTGCCGAGCCAGGGCCGAGCCAGACGCCGAGACAGGTGCCGAGCCAGGCGGCCGAGACAACATCCGAGCCAGGCGGCCGAGACGGTCGGCCGAAGTGCCGAGCCAGGCGGCCGAGACGGTCGGCCGAGGTGCCGAGCCAGGCGGCCGAAACGGTCGGCCGAGGTGCCGAGCCAGGCGGCCGAGACAACATCCGAGCCAGGCGGCCGAGACGGTCGGCCCCGAGACGGTCGGCCGAGGTGCCGAGCCGGGCGGCCGAGACGGTCGGCCGAGGTGCCGAGCCGGGCGGCCGAGACGGTCGGCCGAGGTGCCGAGCCAGGCGGCCGAGACGGTCGGTCGAGGTGCCGAGCCAGGCGGCCGAGACAGCCGGCCGAGGTGCCGAGCCAGGTGGCCGAGACAGCCGGCCGAGGTACCGAGCCAGGCCGAGACGCCGAGCCTTTTTCCGAACCTTTTCCGAGCCAGGTGAGCCGTTTGCACAGTGAGGGTATGCCGGGAGTTTGAGTGTTGTGTGTGTGTCGTGTGCGCGTCTTGGGTACGTTGTATGCGTGTTGGGTGCGTGCGTGGTGTGTTTCGGACGTGTGATTTTGTGTGTTTGGCTTATAAGATGTTGTTAAGTGTGTGTACGTGTAACGTGCTAGATGTCGAAGTCATCCACGTAGGAAACATGCATTGTCGTTTGAACCTCGTCCTTCCTGACTCTAATTATGATATTTATTTATCTTTCAAAAGGGTGATCTTTTACGAGGAAATTGTGGTTGAAGAAGGGAACTATTTAAAAGCTAAGCAATTGAGGTGGGCTTTTCTACCCTACTATTTTGTGGGTTATCTCAAATACGGACTCTGTTCCGGAAATGTTTATGGAGGTGAACTGTTTGTCTTGCCAATTGTTTTGCTTTGAAACCTATCTGAAGTGGTTTACCACATATGTTTAATCGAATTCGGGTCTGTTGGGCTGCGAACCCTCAGGCTAGTGTACACGAGATCGGGAGCCATCTGAGAGCAAGTTGGCCGGTCTAGTTGACCTGGGGTGTGGCCACGCCCCTTGTCACCCGTTGAATCAGATAGTGTATGATGGGGGAATAAGGGTGGCAATCTCTGGAAAATGACTGCGCAGTCGAATTTATGAAAAATGTTTTAGTGTACTTGGGTTATTTACTTTACACTTAAAACCCCAAGGTTACACTGATATGGCATGACGAACTATGATTTTGGCGTGTGTCCACTGAGTGCAATAAGTACTCAGCCCTGCATGTTGTTTTCCTAATGTGCAGGTTGAGCGACGATGGGGATGACGGATGTTGAGCAAATAAAGTCAAAAGTGTGTTTTTACTTGCCTTTTGGATGGTGTCGTGTCGTCATACCCGGCATTATCTATCTCTTGGTCTTTTCCGCTGCTTTGTAATCCGATACAATGTTTTTATTTAAACTTTGATTACTTTAACTTTAGAAATGTCGTCACAGTACAATGTTTGAAGTGAACTTCCTTTTATTAAAAGTTTTCGGGTCAAGTATTCTTGTTCTCCCCCTTTCTTCCCCGCTTCTTTACTCCTCCCCTAGTCGCGGTTCACCGTACTTCCTATCCTTAGGAAAAGCGGGCGTGACAGAGTGGTATCAGAGCCAGGTTTTTCTTTCTGCTCTGGACCTAAGAGTCTCTTCTGTCTTGATTTAGTTTGTATCCCTGTGTCAAAATAAATAATTGACTAAGTTTTCAAAAGTGTCATTGGCTCAACATCCGACTCATCGCACTCAACCTGAAATGAGGTAATGAAAATTGTGAACTTTTGGAAAGTATATGGAAGTGGAGGAAATTGTGATTTTGGGTTCGAAAATGATTTTTGTGTAAAGTTTAAGTAAATGTTGAGACATGTGGAAGGGTACAAAGTGGTGTGGAAAGTTGGAAATTATTTGAATTATGAACTGTTATGGTGTATTATGAACTGTTATTGTGTGTCGAATGTACATGAAAGCATGTGACTGATGTGTGATGATATGGTGACGTGAATGTTGATGTGAGCTTTTATGTGAGTATGTGTTGGCCTTTTGAATGTTTGAACTTAGACGTGATAGGATTTCACCGGTGCTTCTTGGACCTATAGTAGATAAGAACTTTTGGCCTTCGAACACCAGCGGGTTTGGAGTTAGAACATCGATACGTCGGCATACACATATCTCCCTCTTCTTCGGTTATGCACTCTGTTTTTTTTACGCGAGGCGATTGTTTCTGTTTTTTTTCTATAGATGGCGCGTATGTTCCGAACCCCGCGACGGAGTGATCGCGATAGACTTAGGGCACAGAGGGTGCTCAGGGATTATAGAGTGTACCGGAAGAAGGATCACATACCGTTGATAGAGTTCGTGGCACACTTCGACACCCTCTGGAGGGCAGCTCAGGAGTTCGGAGTGACAGAGCACGACGGCATTGAGAAGCTAATAGAATTGCTCCCTGACAGCTTGAAGGAGTGGGCTGAAAGAACGGCGAGGAGGTACACATGGCACGAGCCCGTTACCGATGACATGGTGGGCGACATGGCTGGCTTTCGGAAGGCCGTGTATTGTGCACTGGTAGACTCTCGAGAGGAGCAGCCCCCACAGGATGTGCAAGAGAGGATCGTGTATCAGGACAAGTACGTGAGCAGGTACGAGGGTGAGCAAGGGTTTGAAGATGACTATGAGGAGGAACTCGAGGTGGCCCTGCAAGGGAACCCCGAGGAGGACGACGACGAAGACCCGGAGGAAGGGCCTATGGAAGAGGATGACCGAGTCGTAGTCTAGAAATGAAAATAGTTCGTTGTCTTTTTAGCGTGCTTTTAGTACGATCTGCTCTTGGGAAGCAATGTTTAACCTTCGTTCTTTTAATGAGAATTTGTTTTGATATATATATCCTATGTGTTGCATCTTACTACATGAAGATTTTATAAGAAAATTTTGAGAAAAGTGGTAATTTTGGATGAGAATTGTAGTAACACTTTTTGGATATTGAATCAGAATGCCGCCAAGACGTGTACGCCAACCACGACAAGGACCCAACGTGGAGGCACCACCTCCACCACCACCTCCACCCCCGCCTCAGCAAGAAAGATTCATAGTTACGTTCTCCAGGCAGAATCCCCCTAAATTCGATGGACAGGGAGATCCCTCAAAAGCTGAAGAGTGGATACGCGGCCTCGAGCGTATTTTCAGGGTTATGGAGTGCACGGATAAGGAGCGCATTGCTGGCGCTACCTTTCAACTATCAGGTGCTGCCAATTACTGGTGGGAGACTCGGCAAAGAACTATGAATCCTGCATGCCTGGAAGCGCTATCTTGGGAGGAGTTTAAAGCGGAGATTGATAACAAATATGTCCCAAAGACGTACAGACGGGCCAAGGTGGTAGAATTCCACACGCTGAGCCAAGGCCGAATGACTGTAACTGAGTACGACCGAGCCCTCGCGCAGATGGCACGATATGCGCCCGAGTTGATGGACACCGACGAGAAATGGGCGGTGAAGTTCCGGGCCGGGCTCAGGGATGAGATAAAGGCTGCATTGGCTTGCCGAGGAGAACTCTCCTACTCGGAGATCTTGACTTGTGCACTGGACGTGGAAGATGCACTCCCTAAACCAAGAGTAGTGGCGACAACAAACGCGACACCCCTACAAGCTCAGCCAAGTCATCAGGAGAAGAGGAGGTGGGATGGCGATCAAACTCAGCATGGTGGCAAGAGGCCACAACTCATGAGGAACCCACCCTACAATGGCGGGAGACAGAATACCTATCACCAGAGGGCAAACTTCCCGCCAAGGAACCCTCAATGTGGAAGGTGTTTCAAGTACCACACCGGAGAGTGTCGGGACCCCAGGTGCTTCAACTGTGGTGGAAGTGGGCATTACCTCCGAAATTGCCCGAGTAAGAACATGGGGACGGGGACGAGACAGAACCAGTTAGGCATCCGTCCACCATCCCAGGCACTACCTGCACCTCAACCGCAACAACACCGCCAAGGACTGCCGTCGCAAGCAAGAGCCTACGCCTTGAAGGGGAAGCAGCCGGCAAACGGGAAAGAAACCTTTGGGCAAGGAAACTTGGCAGGTATGGGCACACTTCTAAATATGCCTATAGTTGTTTTGTTTGATACGGGTGCATCGCATTCCTTTATATCAACTTCTTGTGTGGATACTTTGGGATTACCTACTGTTAAGACCGAACCCACTATGAGTGTGACCTCACCGGTAGGCGGGACTATAGATATATCCCGATCTTGTGCGTGTGTGAACTTTGGAATAGGTGAACTCAGTTTGTTGGCTCATAATTTACAAGTAATGACGATGGGTAGCGTAGACATAATCTTGGGTATGGATTGGTTAGCGGAGAACCACGTTACCCTTCATTGTAGAGAAAGGGAAATTTCGTTTGAAACCCCAGGAAAAGAGCCGACGAAGTTTTACGGTTTCTCAATGAGCCGACGCAAGTCCATTGTCTCGGCGCTGCAGGCCACTACAATGATGAGAAAGGGATGTCCCGCGTACCTTGTTTATTTGAATGGGGAGGAGAAGAAAGACAGGAAGATAGAAGATGTGGCAATAGTGAGGGAATATCCCGATGTCTTCCCCGATGCATTGCCGGGACCCCCACCCGACAGGCAGGTAGAATTCACGATCGATCTGGAGCCCGGATCGGCACCAATATCCAAAGCACCTTATAGGATGGCGCCAAAAGAGTTGGAGGAGCTTAAGGTGCAACTGCAAGAGCTACTGGAATTGGGATTTATTAGACCTAGCGTGTCGCCCTGGGGAGCACCAGTTTTGTTTGTAAAGAAGAAGGATGGAACGATGAGGATGTGCATCGACTATCGAGAGCTAAACAAACTGACGCTGAAGAACAAGTATCCACTACCAAGGATAGACGACTTGTTTGACCAACTTCGAGGGGCAGGAGTCTTCTCTAAGATGGATTTGAGGTCGGGGTACCATCAGCTGAGGGTTCGGCGAGAAGATGTACCCAAGACGGCTTTTCGAACAAGGTATGGTCATTATGAGTTCGTTGTGATGCCTTTTGGACTAACGAACGCCCCGGCAGTGTTCATGGACCTTATGAACCGCGTGTTCCATCCATATTTGGACCAGTTTGTCCTAGTTTTCATCGATGATGTGCTCGTTTACTCAAAGAACGTGGAGGAGCACAAGGAGCACTTGAGAACCGTCCTAGCAACTCTGAGGGACGAGAAACTATATGCCAAGTTCAGTAAATGCGAGTTTTGGCTCAAGGAAGTGAATTTTCTTGGACATGTAGTAACCTCCGATGGAATCCGTGTAGACCCGGCCAAGGTGGAAGCGGTGCAGGAATGGAAGTCACCTTCTACACAAAACGAAATTCGAAGCTTCTTAGGACTGGCGGGCTACTATCGAAGATTCATTGAGGGATTCTCGAAGATAGCCAGGCCAATGACACAACAACTGAAAAAGGGAGCCAAGATGAATTGGACACCAGAATGTGAGGCGAGCTTTCAGTTGTTGAAGGAGAAATTGACCACCGCACCAATTCTAGCTGTGCCGGAGTCAGGGACTGACTATGCGGTGTATACGGATGCGTCGAAGGTGGGACTTGGATGTGTGCTTATGCAGAAGGGGAAAGTGATTGCATATGCATCGAGACAATTGAAGCCCCATGAGCTGAACTATCCGACACATGACTTAGAACTTGCAGCCGTGGTACATGCATTGAAGATCTGGAGACATCATCTCTATGGAGTCCGTTGTGAGATATATACGGACCATAAGAGTCTAAAGTACTTCTTTGAGCAAAAGGAGTTGAACATGCGCCAACGTAGGTGGCTCGAGTTGGTAAAGGACTACGATTGTGGTATAAACTACCATCCAGGAAAAGCAAACGTAGTGGCCGATGCTCTTAGTAGGAAGTCTCAATCTCAGCTGGCCACCTTTCTTACCATCGAGGGGAGCTTAATCCAAGAGTTCAGTAAGATGCGGTTGGAAGTAGTGAGAATGCCCGAGACTGTGGAAGGAATAGTAGCTACGTTGGTGATGGAACCCGACTTAAGAGTCAGAATTGTGGAAGCTCAACGGCGAGATGCGCTACTAGAAAAGATTCGCTCAAAAGTGAAGACGGGTGAACTCGGAAATTTTCGTGAGGCAGCGGATAATGGTCTCACATACAGGGGAAGGTTGTGCGTGCCTAAGGATGAAGGCCTGAGGATGGAAATCATGAGAGAAGCACATGAAACCCCATACGCTGCCCATCCAGGAAGCACCAAGATGTATCAAGACTTGAAAAGACAATTTTGGTGGAACGGTATGAAAAAGCATGTTGCAGCTTTTGTGGAGAGATGCCTAGCTTGTCAACAAGTAAAGGCGCTACACCAACGGCCCTATGGGAAACTGCAACCCCTCGAAATTCTAGAATGGAAGTGGGAACATATTGCAATGGACTTAGTGACAGGACTGCCAAGATCCCAGCGAGGAAACACTGTGATTTGGGTGATTATAGATCGTCTCACCAAATCGGCTCATTTTGTACCGGTTCGTGTTACTTATGGATCCAGCCAGTTGGCAAAGGTATATGTACGGGAGATTATACGCTTGCATGGAGTACCAGCGACAATTACTTCCGATCGCGATGCCAAGTTTACTTCTAGTTTTTGGACGAGCCTGCAGCGCGAGTTGGGGACTAGGTTGAATTTTAGTACTGCCTTCCACCCACAACAATAGTTACCAGGCGACTATCAAGATGGCTCCATACCAGGGACTAGGTTGAATTTTAGTACTGCCTGCAGAGAGAACGATTCAAGCCTTAGAGGATATGCTGCGAGCCGTGGTGCTAGATCGAGGTGTAGGTTGGGAAGAAGTGTTGCCATTGGTTGAGTTCGCGTACAACAATAGTTACCAGGCGACTATCAAGATGGCTCCATATGAGGCATTGTATGGAAAGAAGTGTAGATCGCCACTTTATTGGGATGAAGTGGGTGAGAGAAGAATTCTCGGACCAGACTCTATAGAGGAGATGATAGAGATTGTCCGACAAATCCGTGGGAGGATCAAGGAGGCACAGGATCGACAGAAATCATATGCGGATGTTCGAAGGACCGATTTACAATTCGAGGTCGGAGAAAAGGTCTTTCTGAAAGTTTCCCCTTCCAAGGGAATAACTCGATTTGGAGTGAAAGGAAAGCTAAGACCCCGATTTATCGGTCCATACGAGATTTTGGATAGAGTCGGCGTGGTAGCATACAGATTGGCCCTACCACCAAGCTTTGGAAATGTGCACAACGTCTTCCATGTGTCCCAATTGAGGAAGTACGTGTTTGACCCCACACACATAGTTCACCAAGAAGAGATGATGGTTCTAAATCCCGATCTAAGTTATGAGGAGAAGCCCGAGGCCATTTTGGATCGAAGGGTGCAAGAATTGAGGAATAGGTCAATTGCTTCGGTGAAAGTACAGTGGAGGAATCATGGAGTCGAAGAAGCAACTTGGGAATTAGAAGATAGGATGAGAGAGAAGTTTCCGGAGCTGTTTGAGTGATCTAGACAAATTTCGAGACGAAATTTTGTTAAGGTGGGAGGAATGTAATATCCGAAAGTTTTAAATTTTTTTTTTTTATTTCTTTTTACTTAATGGATGATTTTGTTTAATATATGGTGTGGAAAATCTTAATTGATTTATATTATTGTTGTGGATGTGATATTATTTACCTAAGCTTTTTGTAAAGGGGGATAATTAATTAAGTCATGGGTTAAATTACTCCTAATTAATTAATTTCTTTTCCTCTCCCTCTCCCTCTCTCTTTTTCGAAAACCCCTCCCCCTCTCCCACAAATTTCTCAACCTCCCCACTCCCACAACAACCGTTACTCTCTCTTTTCTCTCATCTCTCCCTCTCACTATCGGTTTCTCTCATCTCTCCCTCATAATCGTTTTCTCTCCTCTCTCTCTCGCTATCGTCCTCTCGCCGGTAAGTTCTCCCTCCTTCTCCCTCTCGGTTCTCTTTCCCTCTCACTCCCTCTCATTTATTTCTTGGTTTCGTCAAGGTATCTCTCTCGTACCGAATTTGGAAGCGGAGTAGGGAAAGCTTTTGATCTACGTTTGAACTATCCGGGAAAGGTAACCCAAGACCCTAACTCTTAATAATTTCGAAAAAACATGCATGTAGGACGTTTTTGGATGGTTTAGATGCTGAATAGGTTTTGTGGCTATGTGTTTGTGTTGAACATGTTTTTGGTGATAACTGACAGTGGGTTCCGACCCCTTTTTGACTGAGCAAACGATCTCTTTTTGATACGAAATTTTAACTGTATAAACTTGGATGTGTCTTGGGTGTGGTGTGTAAATTTCAGCTTCTTTGGGTGTCGGATGATTTTATTATGGTTTTTGTAAGTGAACTGCGCAGTTCTGCGAGATGTATGTTTTTGGGTGATGTGTTTGTGCGAATTGGGGGTGTTTCTGGGTGTTTTGATATTGTGAGGTAAGTGGGTGCATTTGGCCAAGAGATGGCTCGGAGGAATCAGCGTTTGGTTCGGGTGGTTTGTGTGTGTTGGCCGAGAGTTTTAGGGTTTGGCCTAGGGTGGTGATGTGGAGAGTTTTGAAGGCTTGATCTCATGTTTTCGGGTGTGTTTTGGGATGTAGAATGTGTGGTGTGAATGTCGTATAAGGTTTGAGAATCGTTGGTTGGGGGAAAATTGGTGTGCACTTGATCGAGCCAGTGCCGAGCCAGATGCCGAGACAGGTGCCGAGCCAGCGCCGAGCCAGTGCCGAGACAGGTGCCGAGCCAGGGCCGAGCCAGACGCCGAGACAGGTGCCAAGCCAGGCGGCCGAGACAACATCCGAGCCAGGCGGCCGAGACGGTCGGCCGAAGTGCCGAGCCAGGCGGCCGAGACGGTCGGCCGAGGTGCCGAGCCAGGCGGCCGAGACAACATCCGAGCCAGGCGGCCGAGACGGTCGGCCGAGGTGCCGAGCCAGGCGGCCGAGACGGTCGGCCGAGGTGCCGAGCCAGGCGGCCGAGACAACATCCGAGCCAGGCGGCCGAGACGGTCGGCCGAAGTGCCGAGCCAGGCGGCCGAGACGGTCGGCCGAGGTGCCGAGCCGGGCGGCCGAGACAGTCGGCCGAGGTGCCGAGCCGGGCGGCCGAGACGGTCGGCCGAGGTGCCGAGCCGGGCGGCCGAGACGGTCGGCCGAGGTGCCGAGCCAGGCGGCCGAGACGGTCGGTCGAGGTGCCGAGCCAGGCGGCCGAGACAGCCGGCCGAGGTGCCGAGCCAGGTGGCCGAGACAGCCGGCCGAGGTACCGAGCCAGGCCGAGACGCCGAGCCTTTTTCCGAACCTTTTCCGAGCCAGGTGAGCCGTTTGCACAGTGAGGGTATGCCGGGAGTTTGAGTGTTGTGTGTGTGTCGTGTGCGCGTCTTGGGTACGTTGTATGCGTGTTGGGTGCGTGCGTGGTATGTTTCGGACGTGTGATTTTGTGTGTTTGGCTTATGAGATGTTGTTAAGTGTGTGTACGTGTAACGTGCTAGATGTCGAAGTCATCCACGTAGGAAACATGCATTGTCGTTTGAACCTCGTCCTTCCTGACTCTAATTATGATATTTATTTATCTTTCAAAAGGGTGATCTTTTACGAGGAAATTGTGGTTGAAGAAGGGAACTATTTAAAAGCTAAGCAATTGAGGTGGGCTTTTCTACCCTACTATTTTGTGGGTTATCTCAAATACGGACTCTGTTCCGGAAATGTTTATGGAGGTGAACTGTTTGTCTTGCCAATTGTTTTGCTTTGAAACCTATCTGAAGTGGTTTACCACATATGTTTAATCGAATTCGGGTCTGTTGGGCTGCGAACCCTCAGGCTAGTGTACACGAGATCGGGAGCCATCTGAGAGCAAGTTGGCCGGTCTAGTTGACCTGGGGTGTGGCCACGCCCCTTGTCACCCGTTGAATCAGATAGTGTATGATGGGGGAATAAGGGTGGCAATCTCTGGAAAATGACTGCGCAGTCGAATTTATGAAAAATGTTTTAGTGTACTTGGGTTATTTACTTTACACTTAAAACCCCAAGGTTACACTGATATGGCATGACGAACTATGATTTTGGCGTGTGTCCACTGAGTGCAATAAGTACTCAGCCCTGCATGTTGTTTTCCTAATGTGCAGGTTGAGCGACGATGGGGATGACGGATGTTGAGCAAATAAAGTCAAAAGTGTGTTTTTACTTGCCTTTTGGATGGTGTCGTGTCGTCATACCCGGCATTATCTATCTCTTGGTCTTTTCCGCTGCTTTGTAATCCGATACAATGTTTTTATTCAAACTTTGATTACTTTAACTTTAGAAATGTCGTCACAGTACAATGTTTGAAGTGAACTTCCTTTTATTAAAAGTTTTCGGGTCAAGTATTCTTGTTCTCCCCCTTTCTTCCCCGCTTCTTTACTCCTCCCCTAGTCGCGGTTCACCGTACTTCCTATCCTTAGGAAAAGCGGGCGTGACACACTCTCAAAGTGTATAGGTATAGTATGAACCACTCAAATCAATCAAAAATGTATAGCTTACCATAAGCTTGCTCGAAGTCTAGACTCTCCTCTACTATGTTGTGACTACAGATTTAGGATCCGAAAGGTCTTTTCCAAGGTTGTAATGTAGGGCTCTTTGGTTAGGTGAGGAAAATTTGGCCAAAGTGACTATAATCCCGAAATGAAACTATGATTACTTCACCCTTGTGCACTGCAATCCTTAGCAAGTCCTAGGCTTTGCCTAGACTCTTCTCAACTCCCAATTCCCCAATTTTTTCGAACAACTCTTATTCATTTTCAAAAACTAACACACTTCCTTTTCTTTCTTTTTTTTTCTTTCTTTGTCATCCCCATTTTTTTTTCTTTTTTTTTTCTTTCATGCTTTGCATGTCATTCTCTCATTCATTTTTCCTACAAAATCCTCCTCTTTTTTTTCTTCACTTGACACTAAGGGAACCCAACCCAAATTATTAGCTATCAAAGAAAAGGCTTTTAGGCTCAAAATTGGCTAACAAGGGGTTATAATTTGCAATTAGGATTAAGGTTAAGATAAGGGTAGAAGGGATGGCCTAACATCCTCTCCTATTTCTATAGTCACTATGTAGATTCAAGAAGACCGCGAGCAAGTTCTAGAAACATATAACATAGTTGATGAAATCACACATTTTTGGAAAAAGATATTGGCTCAATTCTCACATGGTATTTTTTGGCAAATGACAAAGCAACGAGCAATTCACTCTAGGCAAATCACAAGAAGGAAATGCGAGTTACTTAGCTAAATCAACAAGTTTTCACAAACATTTTACGCAAGTTCTCATCATAGGCAATTCATCCAACAAACCTACTTAATTCATCTCCAAATGTCTCCAACTTCCCATTCAATTTCACCCAAGGGAGTATACAAAAAGAAACAACACAAACTAACAAAGAGAGAGAGGGGTAAAAGAAGGAATCCACGAGACACCCCCCAAACTTATTCCAAGCAAAGCTGGGATAAGTTTGAAAGATAGTGGATCTTTCGTGTACCTTCACTGCAGAGGAAGAGGCGCCACTGGCCACGGGCATTGATGTCGTTTTTCACCCATCGAAGCCTATTTCCCTGTTCCACTGAAAACACAAAGAAAACACAAAAACACACCAAAACGAGAACAAAACAAAAACACACTAAAACACACAAAAATAAAAAATAAAAACAAAATTTACCTACTAGGGGTTGCCTCCCCCATAGCGCAACTGTTTAACGTCGTTTGCCCGACGGTCTTCAAGTTTTCACTTAATGATCCAATCTCACTCGGATAATGTCATCGGGGCCCTTCTTCGCTTTAGCGGCCAAGTAGAGCTTGTGTAGACGCTTCTTCCACCAAGTGGGCTTCACATCGGCCCCAACAACACCTTCTTTAGGTCTTCCAATTTCCACTTTGACAACCTTCATCTTTTTACCCCCCAATCCATGTTCATCTTCAAACATCCATTCAGGCATAGATATTTCCTCCAAAGGATTCTCAACCTCATCATCCCTAGCCCTCACATGTGCCACTTGTATCATCTTGCACTCTTCAACTTTTAAGGGCACCTCTTCCACTCTCTTGGACTCTTCCACTTCATAGCGTTTCATCTTGTCCAACAAAGAGAGAATGACCGTCTTGTTTCCATGCCTAAGGGTGAGTTCTCCCTTAGTGACGTCAATTAGAGCTTTTCCGGTTGCAAGGAATGGTCGTCCAAGGATGAGAGGGACATTTGGATCCTCCTTCATGTCCAAAACAACAAAATCCACGGGGAAGATAAAATCATTCACCCTTACCAATACATTCTCAAGGAGTCCATTCGGGTATTTGACGGATTTATCCGCCATTTGAAGGGTAAATGTAGTTGGCTTCAAGACACCAAACTTCAACTTCCGGAAGAAGCTTAAAGGCATGAGATTTATGCTTGCCCCCAAGTCACACAAGACCTTAGTTTGCCTATCATTCCCGATCACACAAGAAATGTTGAAGCTCCCCGGATCTTTCATCTTTGCCGGCATCTTTTGTTGGATGATTGCACTACAATTCTCGGTCAAATTCACGGTTTCATAATCAACCAACCTCTTCTTCTTGGATACAATTTCTTTCAAAAACTTGAGGTAGCCGGGCATTTGTTGGAGAGCCTCAATAAGAGGAATATTGAGGTGCACTCTCTTGAAGATCTCAAGGAACTTAACAAGCTTCTCGTACAACTTCTTCTTTTGCACCACTTGAGGAAAAGGAATTTTAACCTCCTTTGGTGTGGGGGAAGCAATTGCCTCGGGTTGAACCTCGGATTGCGTAGGAGGCGATTCCATCTCCATCTCTTCTTCTTCTTTCTTGTCGGGTACTCCCTTAGCTTCCACTTCGGGCATAGGAGAACTCTCATAACTTGTCCCACTCCTTAAGTAGATTGCCTTGCAATCTTTAGGGCTCACATTTGACTGTCCTGGGAACTGCCCTGGCTTATGCTGACTGCTCACAGCTTGAGCAATCTGACTCATCTGCATCTCTAGGCCCTTCATATGTACTGTCATGCTATGGACATCATTCTCAACCTTTTCCAGCCTTTGGTTGGTATGCTCCATGTTCTTGTGTGACTGTAACATGAATGCACTCAGTATATCTTCTGTACTTTTCTTCTGCGGCTCAGTGATCATACCTTGGGAAACTGTGAACCCCGGTGGTGGCTGCAGGGAATTGTTGGGGTTCCCATATGACAGATTAGGATGCGCCTTGTTCCCAAACTGATTGTAACCTCCACCCTCTTGATTAGGGCGGGAGTTGTTATAGTAGCTATTGCCCCTTGGTGTATATAGCTTACATCCTCTACACTCTCTTGCTGCTCCTGCACAACCGGTCTCATCACCATGAGATCTAACTTCTTGTGGAGGAGCTCCATCTGTTTGTACATACTGTCCATTTGGCTACTCTCTGTGGCAGAAGCTACCCTGTGCACTCGAGTCCTCTCGTTGTTCCGGCCTTCATCATTAGATGTCACTTTCTCAATCACCTCCATGGCCTCTGCTTCTCCCTTCTTTAGCAGTGATCCCCCTGCACTCAAATTTAGTTCCCGCTTTGCTTCAGGCAGGCACCCCCTATAGAATGCTAGGACTTGATGCGTCGGATTCAACCCATGGTTGGGGCACCTCTTCATTAATCCTTTAAATCTTTCCCAAGCACCTCGAATACTCTCTTGGGGAGTCATCTCAAAAGAAATAATTTCAGATTGCCTCTTCAACGCCTCACTTGGTGGGTAGTATTTTTCTAAGAACTTCTCGACCATAGCCTCCCACGTGCGAATGGAGTTAGGCTCCATACTGTCCAGCCAGTCTTTGGCATCATCCTCCAGAGAGAAAGGAAACACTCTTAGTCTGATCTGCTCATCTGTGACCCCATTTATCTTCGTCGTGTTGCAGATCTGGATGAATTTGGTGAGATGCTTGTTAGGATCCTCTGTGGGTCTGCCTCTGAAAGCATTGTTCTCAGCCATCTGAAGTAGTCCTCTTCTGAGCTCAAATGTGTTGGCATTAACATTGTTGCCAACGGTTGGGTTTGCCACCCCATGATAGGCATACATGTTTTGGACAGGTACCACATTCTGCCTTTGATCTAACTGCCTCTGCAAATCTAGGAGTTGTTGTTGAAGCTGAGCATTCGTTGGAGGAGGTGGTGGTGGAACATCATCGCCGTCTAAGTTCTCCATCAGAATAGGAGAATGAGGCTCAAACTGAATGGGAGAGTGAATTGGTGATGGAGTATGTGACGGTGATTCCTGAACCGGTGAAGGTGATCGTCTCCAGACCGGTAGAGTGAATTAGACTCTGATCCTTTGATTCAGCCTTCTCAAAGCGTTTCTTCTTCTGTTGGATGCTTCGATCTCAAGATCGATAGGCTCTAAAGGTAGACCCCTAGAGCGTGTGTGCATACAACCTGAAACAAGAAAACTCGACGTGAGAGCTCAAAAATAAAAATAAAAAATTAAAGCAATAAAGTCTAAACTAGTAATCTCTATCTTTACCACGATATTGAGCTAAATTAACACAAATTGTCCCCGGCAACGGCGCCAAAAACTTGACTCAACTTATTTTAACACAAGAAAATCCCGCAAGTGTACGGGGCTAGTGTAGCACAAAGTAAGCAAGAGTATCGTATCCCACAGAGACAAAATGTATAAACTCAAGTACCACGGACCGATTTCAACTACTATCTAGACAAAGCAAATGTTGGTTTTGGTATTTAACTATTAAACATAAACAAAGTAAAGCAATAAATAAAAATAAGGTTTCAAATACGAGGAAGATGTAGAGCTTTGGATCCGACTACAATACCCATAATGTAAACAACTCAATAACTTTGATTACCCGTTGAAGTCTCTAGGATTAGTAGGAACATCGCTATTCTAGGCTAAGCCCCCTCTCGAGTGCACTCAACCCGTTGATTAACTAGTAATACTGAAGTCTCCTTCTAATACTTCACAATTAACTCCTATACACAAAAGATTCAAGTCCTCACTCTAGAATTCCTTCTCTCGAATGCAAATTATCTAGGTGTTGTTCATTCTTTTATCAATCCTAATTAGGTATCTCTCGATTACTCAAAACTAGGTCAAAATATCCAATTGGTAGCTATGCAATTGAATTGAAAGGCACAAGAATGAGACAAAATAATCACAAGAGCAAAGGTAATCAAAAGCTATTGAATTAATCACAAGTGTTCATTGTAGTCATCACCAAAACTCTACAAATGATTTAACTACTCATATTCAACTCAAAAACATAAGAATAAACCATAGTCATTGAATAAAACATGAAAAACCAATGGAAATACTCCCAATGATGGATTGAATGGAGATTCATCTTCGTCTTCAATCTCGTTGAGGATTGGGACGCCTTTCCTCTCGATTCTACTCTCCAAACCTTCAAAAGCTGCTATGGGGCGTGTATGATGTGTTGAGGTCGAAAACCTTGGTCTCCTTTTATACCCGGGGCGGAAATACACAATCTCGCAAAACACATCGCCCGGCCGGGCGATTTTAAGTCGCCAAAACGCCCGGTCGGGCAAATTTTCTGGAGTTCGCGACCAAAACGCCCGGTCGGGCGTTTTTCCATTAAAAATCGCCCGGTCGGGTGATTTCTCTGGAATCCTCCAAAAGCATTGTCTTCGTCTTCGAAAGGGCTTCGCGTGAGTATCTTGCACGCCCCCATCGGAGTCCGGATGAGAGAGTTATGGCTATTATACGAAAGTCGCGCATTGAAGCGCGCCCGGTCAGGCGATTCTTCCTTCAAGCTCGTTTTCAAGTCATTTTCACCTGTTTTAGCTCCAAACACTCGACAAACTCGTCAAAACACTTATGTATTGGATAATGGATGTAAACTCAAGTAGTATGCTACAAAAACACTGAAATGTTCACGTTAAACATCCAAATACTAGCTAAACCACGAGTTTATCAATGCACCTCAAGTAGCTCATTGGGAAGCAGCACTGAGGATTGTTCGATACCTGAAGGAGACGGCTGGCAATGGAATCTTGTTCGAAAACCATGGACATTTGGAGATTCATGGGTTTACAGATGCCGATTGGGCAAGGAACCCAAATGACAGAAAATCGATTGCGGGTTATTTCACCTTTGTGGGTGGGAACCTTGTCAGATGGCGAAGCAAGAAACAAAAGGTGGTAGCTCTGTCAAGCGCTGAAGCAGAGTTCTGGGGGATCAAGAGTGGGCTGACAGAAATTCTATGGTTGAAAAAGTTGATGACAGAACTAGATTTGAACTCACAGAAGTCGTGCAAGTTGTTCTGCGATAATAAGGCGGCAATCAGTATATCAGAGAATCCAGTCCAACATAACCGTACAAATATCATATTGTGAAGTTGCCATCTGATCTTCAACAATAAGTTATGTACATTTTTAAATAAAAACCTGAAATATTGTTATATCAAAGTTAAATTATCTAAATCATCCAGTTATTGTTGGCCTTACGCAAAATGAATTAGTACTAGACTCAAATGAACAGACTTACACAAATAAAATAAATACAAAAATATTTTCAAGAAATATGATCCACGTTCCATTCCATTAAAAATTAAAATAATTAAGTACTGATTTCTACCTTGTTCCATATAATATCATGATTATCGTCCATACTAGCATAGTTTTTTTTTCTTTGAAAATAATTTGTTGAAGAAAATTTCAATAGCACACGCTGTTAGACGAGGCTGGTGATCCAAACATACAGAGTCAAACCTATTGGTCCAAATTGACTTCGCACAAAAACATGGATATTGTTCAACTTGTGACATTAAACATCTGTAGTGTAAATTTAAACTTTAAAGTTATTGAATATCATGCAGCAATATATATTTTTATTTAGTTTGTGATTTACTTGAAATTTGCTTAATGGATATTGTGCAATTGTGACATAAAATATTTACCATTAAAAATGACTAAGGTCGGTGGGGCTATATATAAATGAAAATGAAAGAAAAGAACAAATCAGAAGTGTTAGGTTCGTTTATTTATCAGTCATTATTATAATAAAATTTATAAAAATAATACAATTAGCAATAACAACGTTTATTAATATTAATGGTGCGTGAAATTGAAATAAAGTTCAAAAGATCGATTCTTGTAAATTTATTGAAAAATAATTCGAAGAGAAAACAAGTCAAAATCCTAGAAGGAAATAATCATGGACAATTTCTCAAACTGAAACGAAGCTTCCTTTGCACTCAATAAACCTTGAGTTCGACGATGGCAAGTAATGCCTGCAGACGAACTCACGTGCACAATAATCATAAACAAACGATCCCCATTTGCAGGACTGAAGCTCGAAAAACACAAAACCAGCCCTCCACTGATCAGGTGCCGCAAAGGGCACTGACGCATCAATCATCATACGATTCCAACTGAATTTGCTTCCTTCACATCTCGACTCACAAATCTTCACAAATCTAACACCAGTCTGACATCCAAAGCTAAAGTAGCGAAATGAGTGCTCATCTTCTGCGAAAATCGAACACTCACCTAAAACAGTTGGCAACGTGATTATCCGAAACACTTCATTCTTCATGTCAAAGGACAGTATTCTCGACGTAAAATCATGCCCTCCCATACACCAGTGCGCAAAGTGGCCATTCTTGCAACTTGATTTTATGGGACTAACCTTGTGAAATTCAGTTCTATAAGTGATGCTGCATTCTACGGCCAACTCCCTCCAAGAATCTGCCGTCCTTGAATACAGTTGAGCATGGAGACATCGGTGCTTAAGACACGTAAGCACCTGCACCACTTTGTAATCTTCGTCGAAACCAATTGCAACGGATCGTTGTCCTATTTTACATGAGGGGCCAAAAGATGTAAGTGGGAGATTTTTGACTTGGCCTAGAAAAGGATTGCATATAGCTATAGGAATCGTAATATTCCTGGGGTTAATGCAGGTTAGACCCTTAACCGACCCAACTATCGTAGGTACTAATTCCCAATAGATGTTAGCATATTCATATGACATTAAATCCTTGTGGTTGTGTTGGAGTTGGAGATTTACTAATACTTTGTTCGGCTTAATATCATCATCATGATCAAAAGAAATTTGTATATATACTGTGTCATCTGGCAGGTTGTTGTCATTGAGAGTGTGCAGTTTTCTGAAATATGGAGAATCGATAACGTCACGCCAGAATCTGCAGACAGTTCTGAGTCTCAACAAAGATTTTATGGGCAGACGCAACATAATTTCTATCAACACATCCTCGTTTATTGCTTTGTATTTAATACTAGCAATGGGGGATCCATGATTTCCAGTTTGAGGGTGCGACATATAATTATAGCAACTTCGAGCCTTCATTCCGAGTTATCGACGATGGCATTTCATCACTTAAGGATCAACCAAAACAACCAAGATTAAATAAGGATATATCTGAATTGATACCTGTCATTGTTAAAACTCAATCACCAATTTCATCGCAAAATTAGTAAAATGATTAATGTACATACTACATTGTCGATAGCATGAAAAACAATACCTAATAAATAAAGAAGATCACATAAAATTTAGAAATTGTTTACCTCATTAGTGCTTTGAGTTTCTGTGGTTGTTTTCTTGTGGTTAGAATTTTGATTGTGATAAAAAAAATTAGAAACCTGCATGGTTGAAGGGTGTAGTTTGTTAAGATTTCCTGTTTTTATGGAGTTTGTTGTTTTTCTTATTCCTTCCATTATAAATAGTGGCATCATGAAAAAGATGAAGAAATCAAGATTGAATACAAGGCTTTCATATATTAATTAATTATATACTCCCTTCGTCCCATTCTAGAAGTCTTATTTGGTTTCGGCACGAATTTGAAGAAATGTAAAAAGAAATTCGGTTAATTAAATAAGTTAATGGAATTTGAGTAGAATAAGTTGGTGGAATACAAGACTTTCCTATATTAATTATATACTCCCTTCGAACAATAATAGAAGTCTTATTTGGTTTTGGGCATGAATTTTAAAAAATGTAAAGAAAAATGAGGTTAATTAAATAAGTTAGTAGAATACGAATAGAATAAGTTGGTGGAATATAAGCCGACTTACTATTTATGGTAAAAATGAAATATACTTCTTATTGTGGGATGGATGAAAATGACAAAATAAGACTTTTATTGTGGGACGAAGGGAATGTAATTTTTTATTTCATACTATTTGGGCTAGAAGAGCACCAGAAACTGCTAGACAAATACACGGTCCATTTAATTAGGCAAAACATAATCAAGTTGAATAAATTTATTTAATTAGGCAAATCACTAGGTTGTGAGCTGCATCAAGCTTCGAATGCTACATGTTAAAACGAGTTGATTTAAAAGGGCTCATGCCTAGCACAATAATTGTACACAAATACAAAACAAGTCGTCCACCGAGGTACCTCAAGCTACAAGGCTAATTTTCTAGTGTAAATTTAAACTTTAAAGTTATTGAATATATCATGCAGCAATATATATATTTTTCTTTAGTTTGTGATTTACTTATACGGAATTTGGTTAATGGATATTGTGCAATTTGTGACATAAAATTTACCGTTAAAAGTGACTAAGGTCGGTGTGGCTATATATATAATTCAAAATGAAAGAAAAGAACAAAATACAAATGTTAGGTTCGTTTATTTATCATCGTCATTATTGTACGATAAAATTTATAACATTAATACGAATAGCAATAATAAAGTTTATTAATATTTGTGGTGCGTGAAATTTCTGTGTGTAAAGAAAATGGATATTATATTGCCACGACGTAAATTTGAAATTTAATAACTCAACTGTTAATGCAAATTTTAGTGTGAAGTCGATTTATAATAATTAATTATTATTGAAATTTCAAAATATCTATTCTAAATCGACATATTTTAGTACTTGTATAATTAGGCCTGTAAATTTAATCCGCGGGTTTCGGGTATACCCGACCCTGACCCAATACCTGACGGGTTTTGGGTACCCGAAACCCGAAATTATGGGTTCGGGTACGGGTTTGGGTAGTTAATGTTAGAATTTTTCAGGTTTAGGGTACCCGAAACTCGTATTAGGGTACCCGACTAAACCCGATTAAACCTGATTAATTATGTATTGTGATTATTTTTTTTATTTAGTATAGGGCCTATTGCCCATAGGGTAAATTTATTCTCTTAAAAAATTATTTTAATCTCTTTTATGTTTCAATTTATGCCAAAAATTTCTTAATTTTTTTAGTGTCAATTTGTCATGGAGAGTTTTCGACAAGTTCGGCATGGGAGCTATGTAGGCATCTTGCCCCTGTTTTAAACTAACTTGGTGCGATCTCATCCTTCCTTCTATCTCAATCTTCATTTGGAGGCTTCTCGAAAACCGTATTCCGGTGGATGCAAAGCTTCAATGGAGGAAAATTAGCCTCGCTCTGCAAATCCCCCGCGGTGGAAACAAGAGAACATCTGTTTTTGCGTGGGGAGATTGCTTCGCAAGTCTGGAGGATGGTGGGAGATGGAATGCCGCGGTGCTAGACTTGGAAGCGCGTATCAGATTCTGGCATAGACGCATCTGTCATACAGATATCCCCTGCCTTGTCTTATGGTTCATCTGGTCGGAGAGAAATAGCAACATTCATCGGAATACAAGCTTTAGTGTCGGATCGGTGTTTAATCGGATCAAATCATATCTGCAACATCTTAAATTGGGCAAAAACCAGTGGAAACGGATATGTTTAACACCTCTAATTGGAGAGAGAACAAATTAGGCATGTGCGATGGATTCCGCCCGACTCAGATTGGATTAAACTCAAATTCAGAGGCAGGGGCCGGAGGTGTTATTAGGAACGCAAGTGGAAGCTTAGTGCAGGGGTTCATGGAAAACATCTCGGCTACTTCAGCCCCCGATGCAAGCCCTTTCAATTGCGAAGGAGCAAGGGAAACCAATCTGGATTGAGTTGGGAGCAAAGGATGTGGCTTCCTTGCTCATATCAGAAAAATTTGGAGCAGCCAATCTGAGATATAGAATCATTAACATCCGCAACAAGCTTAGGCAAGTGGAAGCTAAAATTTCTTATATTCCCGCTCAAGGCAACAAGGTAGCAGTCGTCCTCGCGCAACAAGGCAGCAAAGAGAGGAATAGGATTATCTTCGAGCACAACTCAGCGCCGGCGCTGGTGAAGGGCCTGATCAGAATGGACCAACTTGGGTACCCGAGTTTCTGGCGTCGTCAGTCCAGCCATGAACATTAATGGTTTTTTGTTTTATTTTGTGTGTACATTATATTGGTGTCTCCCCCTTATTTGGAGGAGTCCTCACGTTACTCTTTGAACATTAGATTGCTCTTTGGGTGTTGTTTCGTTGTATGACGGAAGTTGATGAAATAAAGGGATGAGGGACCCCTGAATCCTCCACCGCTAGGTGTTAAAAAAAAAAAAAATTATTTGCTCTTAGTTCTCCACTTACCACACACCAGATTAATTGCAAATAAGTTATTGGAATTTTCTTCAACAATTAATCGTAAAACTATACATACTGCTATGGATGATATATGATAAAATTCATGTGTGGTGTTATCCTCGTTGAATTATTCGGATATCACTTTAGATACCATTTAATCCAAATTAGACTTTATAGAATTTTTCTAAAAAAAATGTTAATTTATGATTTTTACAATTATTTTCAAATTTGTGGAACATATCAGAATTTTGAACAAAATTTATGATTTTTTTTTCAACACCCCTATTTTAAATTTTAATGAAATTGAACGAGTATGTGGATTATTACTAGAAGATATGTAATGACGAGTTTATATTAATAAAATATTTTGAGTCTGGTAGTAGTATTTATTTTGTGTAAGGACAACAATAAGGGGATGTTTTAGCTAAGTAGTAAATTTTAGTATTTTTCAAAAAAAATTCTAAAACATGCTTTTCTTTAGTAACCTCCACAGTATTACAATTTTTTTGGTGTTTTTCAGAATACGTCTTCGACAAACATTACATTGCGAAATTAGACAACAAGCATGATATAAATGTGTGTGAGTCATAATTTTATTATAGACAGTTCAAAAAAGACACATACTAATTCATACTCCTATATCAATTGCCACGTAATTAATAATAATTTGTAGTATAAATCAAAATTCTTTCTTTTTAGAATAGAATTTGAATTCTAATGCTCCCAAGCCCACGACAACGGCCCATCACATGTCCAACTCACCTCATGATCAAGCCACTACAATATTATAATAGCCCATCAACGACCCAAGCGTGCCTACTCAAATAAAATCCTCCCATATCTCGGCCCAAGCGAAACAAACACCGCCCACACAATCCTAGATTATTCTTGATTATAAATAATTGTTAGCTTGGTTATATCATTTTTATTCCCAGTGCCCTATTCGTGTGTATGTAATGAACATGGAAACCCAGATCTACACATGCATTAATTCTTACGAATCTCAATAAATAGTAGACAAAATCTCAATACAATTTTATTGAGATTTCACATGCATTATGTTGAGATTTTACATGCAGTATATTGAGATTTTATATGTTATATATTGAGATTTTTTTATGTATTTGTTGATAAAAAAATATGTTACGAAAATTGAAACAAAAATCATCAAATTTCATCATCCGAACGTCGTCGGAACATATGCAAGTGAGATATCATTAGAATCCTTATAAAATTACCTTTAATTTGATATATTTTTTACGAAAAAATAATATAAATCGAGTGAGTTATGCAAATTTAAAGTTTTAATAAGAGAGAATTGACATTAATACCCTTCAATTTTATTTAATACTCATTTAAATTTTTCCTCCTGGCATTATATCCACCACTAGATCTTCTAATCTAATGGTTAAAAATTGGTCTCAGTTTTGGATTGCTAATTAGTTAGCAATTGATTACACCCCTTCTACCATATTATACTCCTAGTTTGTTTGATTGGAAATTTAAAAAAAATTACTATATTTTTTGTGAAAAGTAGCAAAGTTCATTAAAATGTACTCCCTCCGCCACGTTACTTGAGTCATTTCTTTTTTGCACTCGTTTTAGAAAAATAATACTCCCTCCGTCCCACTTTAGGAGTCCCGGTTTACCATTTTTGGGTGTCCCACTTTAGGAGTCCAGGTTGGAATATTCCATAATTGGTAATAGGCCTCACATTCCACTCACATTTTTCCACTCACATTTTATTATAAAACTAATATATAAAAGTATGACCCACATTCCACTATCTTTTTTCACCAACTTTCCATTACATTTCTTAAAACCCGTACCGAACTCAACCGGGACTCCTAAAGTGGGACGGAGGGAGTAATAAATAGTTAAAGTATAGAGAAAAAAAAAGTAAGAGAGAGAATATTGTAGAAAAGATTCTTAACTATATTATTCAATTTCTTACTTTATTTTCTCTTCACTTTAATTATTTATTATTAGTTTTTCAAAACAAGTGTGAAAAAGAAGTGACTCAAGTAACATGGGACGAAGAGAGTATACTAATTGATTAGATAATTCATAAATCGAGCACATAATCCATAAATTAATCATATAAATGGAAGGAATTTGTCTAGTTAAATGAATTTATTCAGCTAGATTATAAGTTTTCCTGATTAAATAGACTGCGTATTCATAACTTCTAGTGTATTCATAATTTCTACAATATACTCTCTCCTCGGCGAATAGGAGTCCATTTTCCTAATTTAGTCCGATCGCAAATAGGAGTCTCGGTTCATAAAGTAAGAGAAAAGAGAAGAAAGACAATTAAAGTACTATTAGTAGATAGTGGAACCCACATTATTATTATAGTGTTTTGATGGTGGTCTAAGTTGTAAATTACTAAACGTATAGAGATAATAAATTGTGATAGCTTTCCATAAATAGAAATACTCATATTTTTATGAGATGAACAAAAATAAAAAAATGTTATATCTTCATGGGACGGATAGAGTATTATTTTAGTCGCAAAGTTTTCTTTTACTAACTGAAAATGATTGTATGGATCAGATAACTATGAACTTTAATTACCAAGACCTCTTTTGCTATTGCAGCGCTACTGAGATGGCTAATCTCATAAGGAACAGACTGTGTACAAAAAATTAACCAAGATTACAAATCAACTAAGTACAGGGGAAAATACAATCATAACCCTAGCTACGTTCAAGTTCTCAACCAAAGTTGGTGATAAGTAGTATTCTAGGCCTCGGTTACTGGTCAGTATGACGTGCTTAATTGTCTATTGTCTGCAAAGAAGTTGCTAAAGTGTGCAGGGAAAGCTTCCAAGTCAGCAGGAGAAGGTTCAGAATACTCAGGTGCAAAGGGCGCTAGAAGGGTGCAATACTGACTAGTATGCATGCCTCAAAGGCTCGAGATGGAGAAGAAGGATAGCTGGGAAAGATCAACTACAAACAAGGACAGAGAAGTCATTTCACATGGAGAGTCTACCCTAAAAGTGAGGGCAAACCTCCCTATAAAAAGAAGCCACTTGGAAAGAGAAAGAGAATCATCACCAACATTCACCCTTAGTTAGAATTCTCTCGGTAGATCAGTTCTTTCAAGCATTATCCAGTCTTCTCGTTCCTCGCCAACTGCCATGGTTACCTGAGTTTCAGACATCCACCGGAGTTCCACCGTTCCAGCCAGTTCGCTCTCGTAGTAGTAGCAGTTTCACCGCCCGGAGTGGTAAAACAATCTTTATTTGCTTTCCTAGTTAAATTCTACATGTTTTCTGTCGTTGGACCTTTTAAGCTTTCAGTATTTTGTTATGTTTTGAAGTTCCGTGTTTAGATCCAAACGCTTTTAAGCTATGAAGATGTTTTTATGCATTTCCTTCGGTCAGATCCTGTTTCATTCTGCCTAGTTAGCTTAGATCTGCATGTTAGGTAATTTTCGAAGTATTTAAGCATGATTTCATTCGGCGTTACTCGATCTGAGAATTGTAGTTAAAGTTGTGGTTTTGATCTAGCTTTCGAAGTGATTAAGTGTTAAATCTGAAGTTTACGTAGACGCTGTTACTTTGCATGCTGTCTAGTAGGCGCAATTCTTCATTTTCGCTAATTAATCTTCGAGTTTAAGGTGTTTAATTAATGGCTTAATTTGTGAAGTTGTTGGATCTGAATGTTATCTGTGGAATCTGTTTTTATTTTGAATATATGTATGCTTGGTGAAGAAGATAACATCAACATTTAAGTTTGGGGCCACTTTTACTTTTAGTTTACTTTTTGCTTTTGTACCTTGCTTTTCAGGAGGTACTTTAAAGACTTGTCAGAGCAGTCCTAACCACCACATATCTCATGTTATTCCCTAGTTCCATTTATAGAAACCGTTTACCCTTTCACATGTCTACCAAACATCTTGTCCCCCAATTTCACGTACACAACCTGATGTCTGTTACCAGTACACAACCCAGTCAGTAGAGTACATCATTTAGTTTCCTGGGATTCGACCCTTACCTTTACTATACTAATCAGTAAAAGTGGGTTGAGGATTTATTGAAAAGTCAGGTTTAGGTTGTCGTGCCAACGACTCAGCTAGGTTGTGATTCTCATCCTGATCAGTTGGATATACCCTTTTTATAACGCCCGACCGAAAACCTGTTAAAAGAAATACGAGCTTTTCAAATGGTGTAGATGAGAATACAGTTAATAAAATTAGTGTTACTAACAAGCCTGGTGTAGATGAGATTGAGAATGCGGCGATTGATGGTGATACTGGCCGATATATACTCCCTCCAAGGAGTACTCGTGGCATTCCTGCTAAGAGATATAGTCTCGAGAGGATTGGTAAGAGCAAATACTCTGTGGCGAATCTGGCTAAGGCCAATCTTACTGAGATGGCTAGAGCATTTGAAGCAGCCCTTTATGAGGAGGAAGAAATTCTATACACTGCCGAGGATGCTATGAAACTTCCTCACTAGAGAAAAACAATGCTGGTGGAGATACGGGCCCTGATGAAGAACAAGACATGTGAAGTATATTTGAAACCTGATGGAGTTCGAACTGTGGGGTGCAGATGGGTCTTCACCATCAAACGAAGGCCGGATGGTTCTATCGAAAGGTACCAGGCAAGACTAGTGGCCAGGGGATACACTCAGACCTATGGTATTGATTATGCCGAGACATTCTCACCCGTGACCAAGATGAGTGCTATTCGAGTGTTGCTTTCGATAACAGCAGCTAGAGAGTGGCCGCTCCATCAATTTGATGTGACTAACGCGTTCTTGCATGGGGAACTGGAGAAGCCCATCTATATGGAGGCACCTCCTGGATTTGCTGGGGAATTCGAAGGAGGGATGATTTGCAAGTTGAAACGAACACTGTATGGGCTAAAATAGTCGCCTAAAGCTTGGTTTGGAAGATATACGGAAGCAATGAAGAAGTATGGGTACAGTCAAAGCAATTCCGATCACACACTGTTTCTAAAGAAAATGGAAGGAAATATCACATACCTAATCATCTATGTAGACGATATGATGTGACGACAAAGAGGAGATGGATCAACTAAAGAAGAACTTATTTGCAGAATTTGAAATGAAGGACTTGGGATTACTAAAATACTTTCTTAGTATAGAGGTACTAAGATAAAAAAAGGGATCTTCATCAGTCAAAGGAAATATGTCCTTGACTTACTAACTGAGACAGGATTACTGGATTGCAAACCAGCCGACACCCCTATGGTTCAGAATCACGGTCTATAGATAGTAGAAGGAGCTGAAGCTACTCATCGCACTAGATATCAGCGTCTAGTTGGGAAACTCATATATTTGTCCCATACGAGACCCGACATAGCTAATGCAGTTGGAGAGTCAATCAGTTCATGCATGCACTCAAAGTAGCTCATTGGGAAGCAGCAACTGAAGATTGTTCGATACTTGAAGAGACGGCGGCAACGGAATCATTGTCGAAAACCTGACCTTGGAGATGCATGGGTTACAGCTGCCGATTGGGCCAGGCAACCCACATGAGCAGCCACAAGATTGCAGGTTATTTCACCTTTGTGGGTGGGAACCTTGTCACACTGATAATAAGATCGAGGTTTTTGTTTAATGAAAGTGGCCCAAAGAGCATATGGGAGAAAAGATGCTTCAAATATTGGACCAAACAAAATGCGAAGCAAGAACAAAAAAGGTGGAGGCTCTGTCAAGCGCATATTCGAAGCAGAGTTCTGTTTTTTTTTTTTTTTGTAGTGTTTTTTTTTTTTTATTTTTATTTTATTGCCCTTTTTTTTTTTTAATTTCTTTTCGTGATTTTTTTTTTTTTGTGTGTTTTTTTTTTTTTTTTTATTTTTTGTTTTGAATTTTTTGTTTTTTCTTTTTGGTTTTGTTTTTGTTTGGTTCCTTTTTGTTTTTTTCTATTTTTTTTTTTATAATTATGATTTTGATTTTTTTTTTTTTCTGTTTATGGGGGATCACAGAGTGGGAGGACAGAATTTATGGTTGAAAAGTTGATGACAGAACTAGATTTGTTTTTGTTTAAATCACAGAAGGTCGTTGCAAGTTGTGTCTGCGGACATAAGGCGGCAATCAGTATATCAGCGAATACAGTCCAACATAACCGTACCCCAATATCATATTGTGAAGTTGCCAACTGATCTTCACCAATAAGTTAGGTACATTTTTAAATAAAAACCTGAAATCTTGTTAATCAAAGTTAAAGTATCTATCATCCAGTATGTTGGCCTTACGCAAAATGAATTCGTACTCGATCAAATGAACAGACTTACACAAATAAAATAAATACAAAAATATTTTCAAGAAATATGATCCACGTTCCATTCCATTAAAAATTAAAATAATTAAGTACTGATTTCTACCTTGTTCCATATAATATCATGATTATCGTCCATACTAGCATAGTTTTTTTTTTCTTTGAAAATAATTTGTTGAAGAAAATTTCAATATCACACGCTGTTAGACGAGGCTGGTGATCCAAACATACAGAGTCAAACCTATTGGTCCAAATTGACTTCGCACAAAAACATGGATATTGTTCAACTTGTGACATTAAACATCTGTAGTGTAAATTTAAACTTTAAAGTTATTGAATATCATGCAGCAATATATATTTTTATTTAGTTTGTGATTTACTTGAAATTTGCTTAATGGATATTGTGCAATTGTGACATAAAATATTTACCGTTAAAAATGACTAAGGTCGGTGGGGCTATATATAAATGAAAATGAAAGAAAAGAACAAATCAGAAGTGTTAGGTTCGTTTATTTATCAGTCATTATTATAATAAAATTTATAAAAATAATACAAGTAGCAATAACAACGTTTATTAATATTAATGGTGCGTGAAATTGAAATAAAGTTCAAAAGATCGATTCTTGTAAATTTATTGAAAAATAATTCGAAGAGAAAACAAGTCAAAATCCTAGAAGGAAATAATCATGGACAATTTCTCAAACTGAAACGAAGCTCCCTTTGCACTCAATAAACCTTGAGTTCGACGATGGCAAGTAATGCCTGCAGACGAACTCACGTGCACGATAATCATAAACAAACGATCCCCATTTGCAGGACTGAAGCTCTAAAAACACAAAACCAGCCCTCCACTGATCAGGTGCCGCAAAGGGCACTGACGCATCAATCATCATACGATTCCAACTGAATTTGCTTCCTTCACATCTCGACTCACAAATCTTCACAAATCTAACACCAGTCTGACATCCAAAGCTAAAGTAGCGAAATGAGTGCTCATCTTCTGCGAAAATCGAACACTCACCTAAAACAAATGGCAACGTGATTATCCGAAACACTTCATTCTTCATGTCAAAGGACAGTATTCTCGACGTAAAACCATGCCCTCCCATACACCAGTGCGCAAAGTGGCCATTCTTGCAACTTGATTTTATGGGACTAACCATGTAAAATTCAAATCTATAAGTGATGCTGCATTCTACGGCCAACTCCCTCCAAGAATCTGCCGTCCTTGAATACAGTTGAGCATGGAGACATCGGTGCTTAAGACACGTAAGCACCTGCACCACTTTGTAATCTTCGTCGAAACCAATTGCAACGGATCGTTGTCCTATTTTACATGAGGGGCCAAAAGATGTAAGTGGGAGATTCTTGACTTGGCCTAGAAAAGGATTGCATATAGCTATAGGAATCGTAATATTCCTGGGGTTAATGCAGATTAGACCCTTAACCGACCCAACTATCGTAGGTACTAATTCCCAATAGATGTTAGCATATTCATATGACATTAAATCCTTGTGGTTGTGTTGGAGTTGGAGATTTACTAATACTTTGTTCGGCTTAATATCATCATCATGATCAAAAGAAATTTGTATATACTGTGTCATCTGGCAGGTTGTTGTCATTGAGAGTGTGCAGTTTTCTGAAATATGGAGAATCGATAACGTCACGCCAGAATCTGCAGACAGTTCTGAGTCTCAACAAAGATTTTATGGGCAGACGCAACATAATTTCTATCAACACATCCTCGTTTATTGCTTTGTATTTAATACTAGCAATGGGGGATCCATGATTTCCAGTTTGAGGGTGCGACATATAATTATAGCAACTTCGAGCCTTCATTCCGAGTTATCGACGATGGCATTTCATCACTTAAGGATCAACCAAAACAACCAAGATTAAATAAGGATATATCTGAATTGATACCTGTCATTGTTAAAACTCGATCACCAATTTCATCGCAAAATTAATAAAATGATTAATGTACATACTACATTGTCGATAGCATGAAAAACAATACCTAATAAATAAAGAAGATCACATAAAATTTAGAAATTGTTTACCTCATTAGTGCTTTGAGTTTCTGTGGTTGTTTTCTTGTGGTTAGAATTTTGATTGTGATAAAAAAAATTAGAAACCTGCATGGTTGAAGGGTGTAGTTTGTTAAGATTTCCTGTTTTTATGGAGTTTGTTGTTTTTCTTATTCCTTCCATTATAAATAGTGGCATCATGAAAAAGATGAAGAAATCAAGATTGAATACAAGGCTTTCATATATTAATTAATTATATACTCCCTTCGTCCCATTCTAGAAGTCTTATTTGGTTTCGGCACGAATTTGAAGAAATGTAAAAAGAAATTCGGTTAATTAAATAAGTTAATGGAATTTGAGTAGAATAAGTTGGTGGAATACAAGACTTTCCTATATTAATTATATACTCCCTTCGAACAATAATAGAAGTCTTATTTGGTTTTGGGCATGAATTTTAAAAAATGTAAAGAAAAATGAGGTTAATTAAATAAGTTAGTAGAATACGAATAGAATAAGTTGGTGGAATATAAGCCGACTTACTATTTATGGTAAAAATGAAATATACTTCTTATTGTGGGATGGATGAAAATGACAAAATAAGACTTTTATTGTGGGACGAATGGAATGTAATTTTTTATTTCATACTATTTGGGCTAGAAGAGCACCAGAAACTGCTAGACAAATACACGGTCCATTTAATTAGGCAAAACATAATCAAGTTGAATAAATTTATTTAATTAGGCAAATCACTAGGTTGTGAGCTGCATCAAGCTTCGAATGCTACATGTTAAAACGAGTTGATTTAAAAGGGCTCGTGCCTAGCACAATAATTGTACACAAATACAAAACAAGTCGTCCACCGAGGTACCTCAAGCTACAAGGCTAATTTTCTAGTGTAAATTTAAACTTTAAAGTTATTGAATATATCATGCAGCAATATATATATTTTTCTTTAGTTTGTGATTTACTTATACGGAATTTGGTTAATGGATATTGTGCAATTTGTGACATAAAATTTACCGTTAAAAGTGACTAAGGTCGGTGTGGCTATATATATAATTCAAAATGAAAGAAAAGAACAAAATACAAATGTTAGGTTCGTTTATTTATCATCGTCATTATTGTACGATAAAATTTATAACATTAATACGAATAGCAATAATAAAGTTTATTAATATTTGTGGTGCGTGAAATTTCTGTGTGTAAAGAAAATGGATATTATATTGCCACGACGTAAATTTGAAATTTAATAACTCAACTGTTAATGCAAATTTTAGTGTGAAGTCGATTTATAATAATTAATTATTATTGAAATTTCAAAATATCTATTCTAAATCGACATATTTTAGTACTTGTATAATTAGGCCTGTAAATTTAATCCGCGGGTTTCGGGTATACCCGACCCTGACCCAATACCTGACGGGTTTTGGGTACCCGAAACCCGAAATTATGGGTTCGGGTACGGGTTTGGGTAGTTAATGTTAGAATTTTTCAGGTTTAGGGTACCCGAAACTCGTATTAGGGTACCCGACTAAACCCGATTAAACCTGATTAATTATGTATTGTGATTATTTTTTTTATTTAGTATAGGGCCTATTGCCCATAGGGTAAATTTATTCTCTTAAAAAATTATTTTAATCTCTTTTATGTTTCAATTTATGCCAAAAATTTCTTAATTTTTTAGTGTCAATTTGTCATGGAGAGTTTTCGACAAGTTCGGCATGGGAGCTATGTAGGCATCTTGCCCCTGTTTTTAAACTAACTTGGTGCGATCTCATCCTTCCTTCTATCTCAATCTTCATTTGGAGGCTTCTCGAAAACCGTATTCCGGTGGATGCAAAGCTTCAATGGAGGAAAATTAGCCTCGCTCTGCAAATCCCCCGCGGTGGAAACAAGAGAACATCTGTTTTTGCGTGGGGAGATTGCTTCGCAAGTCTGGAGGATGGTGGGAGATGGAATGCCGCGGTGCTAGACTTGGAAGCGCGTATCAGATTCTGGCATAGACGCATCTGTCATACAGATATCCCCTGCCTTGTCTTATGGTTCATCTGGTCGGAGAGAAATAGCAACATTCATCGGAATACAAGCTTTAGTGTCGGATCGGTGTTTAATCGGATCAAATCATATCTGCAACATCTTAAATTGGGCAAAAACCAGTGGAAACGGATATGTTTAACACCTCTAATTGGAGAGAGAACAAATTAGGCATGTGCGATGGATTCCGCCCGACTCAGATTGGATTAAACTCAAATTCAGAGGCAGGGGCCGGAGGTGTTATTAGGAACGCAAGTGGAAGCTTAGTGCAGGGGTTCATGGAAAACATCTCGGCTACTTCAGCCCCCGATGCAAGCCCTTTCAATTGCGAAGGAGCAAGGGAAACCAATCTGGATTGAGTTGGGAGCAAAGGATGTGGCTTCCTTGCTCATATCAGAAAATTTTGGAGCAGCCAATCTGAGATATAGAATCATTAACATCCGCAACAAGCTTAGGCAAGTGGAAGCTAAAATTTCTTATATTCCCGCTCAAGGCAACAAGGTAGCAGTCGTCCTCGCGCAACAAGGCAGCAAAGAGAGGAATAGGATTATCTTCGAGCACAACTCAGCGCCGGCGCTGGTGAAGGGCCTGATCAGAATGGACCAACTTGGGTACCCGAGTTTCTGGCGTCGTCAGTCCAGCCATGAACATTAATGGTTTTTTGTTTTATTTTGTGTGTACATTATATTGGTGTCTCCCCCTTATTTGGAGGAGTCCTCACGTTACTCTTTGAACATTAGATTGCTCTTTGGGTGTTGTTTCGTTGTATGACGGAAGTTGATGAAATAAAGGGATGAGGGACCCGTGAACCCTCCACCGCTAGGTGTTAAAAAAAAAAAAAAAAATTTATTTGCTCTTAGTTCTCCACTTACCACACACCAGATTAATTGCAAATAAGTTATTGGAATTTTCTTCAACAATTAATCGTAAAACTATACATACTGCTATGGATGATATATGATAAAATTCATGTGTGGTGTTATCCTCGTTGAATTATTCGGATATCACTTTAGATACCATTTAATCCAAATTAGACTTTATAGAATTTTTCTAAAAAAAATGTTAATTTATGATTTTTACAATTATTTTCAAATTTGTGGAACATATCAGAATTTTGAACAAAATTTATGATTTTTTTTTTCAACACCCCTATTTTAAATTTTAATGAAATTGAACGAGTATGTGGATTATTACTAGAAGATATGTAATGACGAGTTTATATTAATAAAATATTTTGAGTCTGGTAGTAGTATTTATTTTGTGTAAGGACAACAATAAGGGGATGTTTTAGCTAAGTAGTAAATTTTAGTATTTTTCAAAAAAAATTCTAGAACATGCTTTTCTTTAGTAACCTCCACAGTATTACAATTTTTTTGGTGTTTTTCAGAATACGTCTTCGACAAACATTACATTGCGAAATTAGACAACAAGCATGATATAAATGTGTGTGAGTGATAATTTTATTATAAACAGTTCAAAAAAGACACATACTAATTTATACTCCTATATCAATTGCCACGTAATTAATAATAATTTGTAGTATAAATCAAAATTCTTTCTTTTTAGAATAGAATTTGAATTCTAATGCTCCCAAGCCCACGACAACGGCCCATCACATGTCCAACTCACCTCATGATCAAGCCACTACAATATTATAATAGCCCATCAACGACCCAAGCGTGCCTACTCAAATAAAATCCTCCCATATCTCGGCCCAAGCGAAACAAACACCGCCCACACAATCCTAGATTATTCTTGATTATAAATAATTGTTAGCTTGGTTATATCATTTTTATTCCCAGTGCCCTATTCGTGTGTATGTAATGAACATGGAAACCCAGATCTACACATGCATTAATTCTTACGAATCTCAATAAATAGTAGACAAAATCTCAATACAGTTTTATTGAGATTTCACATGCATTATGTTGAGATTTTACATGCAGTATATTGAGATTTTATATGCTATATATTGAGATTTTTTTATGTATTTGTTGATAAAAAAATATGTTACGAAAATTGAAACAAAAATCATCAAATTTCATCATCCGAACGTCGTCGGAACATATGCAAGTGAGATATCATTAGAATCCTTATAAAATTACCTTTAATTTGATATATTTTTTACGAAAAAAATAATATAAATCGAGTGAGTTATGCAAATTTAAAGTTTTAATAAGAGAGAATTGACATTAATACCCTTCAATTTTATTTAATACTCATTTAAATTTTTCCTCCTGGCATTATATCCACCACTAGATCTTCTAATCTAATGGTTAAAAATTGGTCTCAGTTTTGGATTGCTAATTAGTTAGCAATTGATTACACCCCTTCTACCATATTATACTCCTAGTTTGTTTGATTGGAAATTTAAAAAAAAATTACTATATTTTTTGTGAAAAGTAGCAAAGTTCATTAAAATGTACTCCCTCCGTCCCACGTTACTTGAGTCATTTCTTTTTTGCACTCGTTTTAGAAAAATAATACTCCCTCCGTCCCACTTTAGGAGTCCCGGTTTACCATTTTTGGGTGTCCCACTTTAGGAGTCCCGGTTGGAATATTCCATAATTGGTAATAGGCCTCACATTCCACTCACATTTTTCCACTCACATTTTATTATAAAACTAATATATAAAAGTATGACCCACATTCCACTATCTTTTTTCACCAACTTTCCTTTACATTTCTTAAAACCCGTACCGAACTCAACCGGGACTCCTAAAGTGGGACGGAGGGAGTAATAAATAGTTAAAGTATAGAGAAAAAAAAAGTAAGAGAGAGAATATTGTAGAAAAGATTCTTAACTATATTATTCAATTTCTTACTTTATTTTCTCTTCACTTTAATTATTTATTATTAGTTTTTCAAAACAAGTGTGAGAAAGAAGTGACTCAAGTAACATGGGACGAAGAGAGTATACTAATTGATTAGATAATTCATAAATCGAGCACATAATCCATAAATTAATCATATAAATGGAAGGAATTTGTCTAGTTAAATGAATTTATTCAGCTAGATTATAATTTTTCCTGATTAAATAGACTGCGTATTCATAACTTCTAGTGTATTCATAATTTCTACAATATACTCTCTCCTCGGCGAATAGGAGTCCATTTTCCTAATTTAGTCCGATCGCAAATAGGAGTCTCGGTTCATAAAGTAAGAGAAAAGAGAAGAAAGACAATTAAAGTACTATTAGTAGATAGTGGAACCCACATTATTATTATAGTGTTTTGATGGTGGTCTAAGTTGTAAATTACTAAACGTATAGAGATAATAAATTGTGATAGCTTTCCATAAATAGAAATACTCATATTTTTATGAGATGAACAAAAATAAAAAAATGTTATATCTTCATGGGACGGATAGAGTATTATTTCAGTCGCAAAGTTTTCTTTTACTAACTGAAAATGATTGTATGGATCAGATAACTATGAACTTTAATTACCAAGACCTCTTTTGCTATTGCAGCGCTACTGAGATGGCTAATCTCATAAGGAACAGACTGTGTACAAAAAATTAACCAAGATTACAAATCAACTAAGTACAGGGGAAAATACAATCATAACCCTAGCTACGTTCAAGTTCTCAACCAAAGTTGGTGATAAGTAGTATTCTAGGCCTCGGTTACTGGTCAGTATGACGTGCTTAATTGTCTATTATCTGCAAAGAAGTTGGTAAAGTGTGCAGGGAAAGCTTCCAAGTCAGCAGGAGAAGGTTCAGAATACTCAGGTGCAAAGGGCGCTAGAAGGGTGCAATACTGACTAGTATGCATGCCTCAAAGGCTCGAGATGGAGAAGAAGGATAGCTAGGAAAGATCAACTACAAACAAGGACAGAGAAGTCATTTCACATGGAGAGTCTACCCTAAAAGTGAGGGCAAACCTCCCTATAAAAAGAAGCCACTTGGAAAGAGAATCATCACCAACATTCACCCTTAGTTAGAATTCTCTCGGTAGATCAGTTCTTTCAAGCATTATCCAGTCTTCTCGTTCCTCGCCAACTGCCATGGTTACCTGAGTTTCAGACATCCACCGGAGTTCCACCGTTCCAGCCAGTTCGCTCTCGTAGTAGTAGCAGTTTCACCGCCCGGAGTGGCAAAACAATCTTTATTTGCTTTCCTAGTTAAATTCTACATGTTTTCTGTCGTTGGACCTTTTAAGCTTTCAGTATTTTGTTATGTTTTGAAGTTCCGTGTTTAGATCCAAACGCTTTTAAGCTATGAAGATGTTTTTATGCATTTCCTTCGGTCAGATCCTGTTTCATTCTGTCTAGTTAGCTTAGATCTGCATGTTAGGTAATTTTCGAAGTATTTAAGCATGATTTCATTCGGCGTTACTCGATCTGAGAATTGTAGTTAAAGTTGTGGTTTTGATCTAGCTTTCGAAGTGATTAAGTGTGAAATCTGAAGTTTACGTAGACGCTGTTACTTTGCATGCTGTCCAGTAGGCGCAATTCTTCATTTTCGCTAATTAATCTTCGAGTTTAAGGTGTTTAATTAATGGCTTAATTTGTGAAGTTGTTGGATCTGAATGTTATCTGTGGAATCTGTTTTTATTTTGAATATATGTATGCTTGGTGAAGAAGATAACATCAACATTTAAGTTTGGGGCCACTTTTACTTTTAGTTTACTTTTTGCTTTTGTACCTTGCTTATCAGGAGGTACTTTAAAGACTTGTCAGAGCAGTCCTAACCACCACATATCTCATGTTATTCCCTAGTTCCATTTTTAGAAACCGTTTACCCTTTCACATGTCTACCAAACATCTTGTCCCCCAATTTCACGTACACAACCTGATGTCTGTTACCAGTACACAACCCAGTCAGTAGAGTACATCATTTAGTTTCCTGGGATTCGACCCTTACCTTTACTATACTAATCAGTAAAAGTGGGTTGAGGATTTATTGAAAAGTCAGGTTTAGGTTGTCGTGCCAACGACTCAGCTAGGTTGTGATTCTCATCCTGATCAGTTGGATATACCCTTTTTATAACGCCCGACCGAAAACCTGTTAAAAGAAATACGAGCTTTTCAAATGGTGTAGATGAGAATACAGTTAATACAATTAGTGTTACTAACAAGCCTGGTGTAGATGAGATTGAGAATGCGGCGATTGATGGTGATACTGGCCGATATATACTCCCTCCAAGGAGTACTCGTGGCATTCCTGCTAAGAGATATAGTCTCGAGAGGATTGGTAAGAGCAAATACTCTGTGGCGAATCTGGCTAAGGCCAATCTTACTGAGATGGCTAGAGCATTTGAAGCAGCCCTTTATGAGGAGGAAGAAATTCTATACACTGCCGAGGATGCTATGAAACTTCCTCACTAGAGAAAAACAATGCTGGTGGAGATACGGGCCCTGATGAAGAACAAGACATGTGAAGTATATTTGAAACCTGATGGAGTTCGAACTGTGGGGTGCAGATGGGTCTTCACCATCAAACGAAGGCCGGATGGTTCTATCGAAAGGTACCAGGCAAGACTAGTGGCCAGGGGATACACTCAGACCTATGGTATTGATTATGCCGAGACATTCTCACCCGTGACCAAGATGAGTGCTATTCGAGTGTTGCTTTCGATAACAGCAGCTAGAGAGTGGCCGCTCCATCAATTTGATGTGACTAACGCGTTCTTGCATGGGGAACTGGAGAAGCCCATCTATATGGAGGCACCTCCTGGATTTGCTGGGGAATTCGAAGGAGGGATGATTTGCAAGTTGAAACGAACACTGTATGGGCTAAAACAGTCGCCTAAAGCTTGGTTTGGAAGATATACGGAAGCAATGAAGAAGTATGGGTACAGTCAAAGCAATTCCGATCACACACTGTTTCTAAAGAAAATGGAAGGAAATATCACATACCTAATCATCTATGTAGACGATATGATGTGACGACAAAGAGGAGATGGATCAACTAAAGAAGAACTTATTTGCAGAATTTGAAATGAAGGACTTGGGATTACTAAAATACTTTCTTAGTATAGAGGTACTAAGATAAAAAAAAAGGGATCTTCATCAGTCAAAGGAAATATGTCCTTGACTTACTAACTGAGACAGGATTACTGGATTGCAAACCAGCCGACACCCCTATGGTTCAGAATCACGGTCTACAGATAGTAGAAGGAGCTGAAGCTACTCATCGCACTAGATATCAGCGTCTAGTTGGGAAACTCATATATTTGTCCCATACGAGACCCGACATAGCTAATGCAGTTGGAGTAGTCAATCAGTTCATGCATGCACCTCAAGTAGCTCATTGGGAAGCAGCACTGAGGATTGTTCGATACCTGAAGGAGACGTGTCACGCCCGCATTTCCTAAGGATAGGAAGTACGGTGGACCGCGACTAGGGGAGGAATAAAGAAGCGGGGAAGAAAGGGGAGAACAGGAATATTTGACCCAAAAGCATTTATTAAAAAGAAGTTCACTTCAAACATTGTACTAAGAAGACATTTCTAAAGTTAATGTAAACAGAGTTAAATAAAAACAATGTATCGGATTACAAAGCAGCGGAAAAGACCAAAAGACAGATGATGCCGGGTATGACGACACGACACCATCCAAAAGACCAAGTAAAAACACTCATTTGGCTTTCACTGCTCAACATCCGTCATCCCCATCGCCGCTCAACCTGCACATTAAGAAAACAACATGCAGGGCTGAGTACTTATTGCACTCAGTGGACACACGCCAAAATCATAGTTTGTCATGCCACATCAGTGTAACCTTGGGGTTTTAAGTGTAAGAAAGTAACCCAAGTACACAAAATATATTTCATAAATTCGACTGCGCAGTCATTTTCAGATATTGCCACCCTTATTCCCACTATCATACACTATCTGATCCAACCATGACAAGGGGCGTGGCCACACCCCAGGTCAACTAGACCGGCCAACTTGCTCTCAGATGGCTCCCGGTCTCGTGTACACTAGCCTGAGGGTTCGCAGCCCAACAGACCCGAATTCGATTAAACATATGTGGTAAACCACTTCAGATAGGTTTCAAAACAAAACAATTGGCAAGACAAACAGTTCACCTCCATAAACATTTCCGGAACAAAGTCCGTATTTAAAGATAACCCACATAAAAGTAGGGTAGAAAAGCCCACCTCGATTGCTTAGCTTTTAAAACAGTTCCCTTCAACCACACTTTCCTCGAAAAAGATCACCCTTTTGAAAGATAAATAAATCATGATTAGAGTCAGGGTAGACGATGTTTAAACGACAATGCATGATTCCTACGTGGACGACTTCAACATCTAGCACGTTACACGAACACACACTTAACAACATCTCATAAGCCAAACACACAAAGACACGCCCGAAAACACACCCCGCACGCACCCGACACGCATACGACGTACTCAAAACGCGCACACGACACACACACAACACTCAAACTCCTGGCATACCCTTACTGTGCAACGGCTCACTTGGCTCGGAAAAGGTTCGGAAAAAAAAACTCGGAAAAAGGATCGGCGTCTCGGCCTGGCTCGGTGTCTCGGCCGCCTGGCTCGGCACCTCGGCCGACCGTCTCGGCCGCCTGGCTCGGCACCTCGGCCGACCGTCTCGGCCGCCTGGCTCGGCACCTCGGCCGCCTGGCTCGGCACCTCGGCCGACCGTCTCGGCCGCCTGGCTCGGCACCTCGGCCGCCTGTCTCGGCACAGCTCGGCACCTGTCTCGGCACAGCTCGGCACCTGTCTCGGCACAGCTCGGCACTTGTCTCGGCACAGCTCGGCACCTGTCTCGGCACAGCTCGGCACCTGTCTCGGCACAGCTCGGCACCTGTCTCGGCACAGCTCGGCACCTCGGCCGACCATCTCGGCCGTCCGGCTCGGCACCTCGGCCGACCGTCTCGGCCGCCTGTTCGGCACCTCGGCCGACCATCTCGGCCGTCCAGCTCGGCACCTCGACCGACCGTCTCGGCCGCCTGCTCGGCACCTCGGCCGACCATCTCGGCCGCCTGCTCGGCACCTCGGCCGACTACCTCGGCCGTCTGCTCGGCACCTAGTTTACACCCCTTTTCCTCTGACCCCCGATTCTCAAACCCTATACGACAAACACACCACGCATTCTACATCCCAAAACACACCCAAACACCTGGGATCATCCCTTCCAGACTCTCCACAAATCTGCCCTAGGCTGAACCCAACAACTCTCGGCCAACACACACGAAAACTCTCGAACCAAACACTGATTCCTCCGAGCCATCTCTTGGCCAAACACACCCACATACATCACAAAAGCACAACACTCAGAAACCCAACCATTGCACATGAAAACATCACCCAGAACACACCACACGCAGAACTGCGCAGTTTACTTGCAAAAATCATAGTAAAATCATACGACATCCAATGAAGCTGAAATTTACACACCACACCGAAGACACATCCAAGTTTATACGGTTAAAATTTCGTACCAAAAGGAGATCGTTTGCTCAGTCAAAACGGGGTCGGAACCCACTGTCAGTTACTAACAAAACATGCTCGACAACAACACATAATCACAAAACCTATTCAGCATCTAAACCTTCCCAAAACGTCCTACATGCATGTTTTTCGAATTAAACGAGAGTTGAGGCCTTGTATTACCTTTCCCGGATAGTTCAACGTAGTGTAAAAGCTTTACTTCCTCTTACGACTCCGATTCACGACGAAGGAGGGTATCACCTTGAGGAATCCAAGAAGATGATGAGAGGGAGTGAATGGAAGAAGGTAAAAACCGAGAGGGAGAAGGGAGGAAGCTTACCGGTGTTGAGATTGTGAGGGAGAAGAGAGAACCGATGATTGATTGTGATTGGGAAGGGAAAGATATCGGTTTTGTGGGAGTGGGGGGGGGGGGTTGAGAAGATCGTGGGGTGAGGGAGAGAACCGAGAGAGAGAGGGAGAGAGAGAGAGAGATATTTAATTTATTAATTAGGATATTAATTTGCTTTTCAAAAACCATAAACTAAAAATTCACACCCATAAATAATGTAAAACAAATAAAACATACCACACCATATCTTAAACAAGATATTCACAAAAAGCAAACACCCTTTAATTAAAAAAAACGGACATTACATTCCTCCCACCTTAAAAAAAATTTCGTCCCGAAATTTCCCTTGATTACTCAAACAGCTCCGGAAACTTCTCTCTCATCTTATCTTCTAATTCCCATGTTGCTTCTTCGACTCCATGATTCCTCCACCGTACTTTCACCGAAGCAATTGACTTATTCCTCAATTCTTGCACTCTTCGGTCCAAAATGGCCTCGGGTTTCTCCTCATAGCTTAGATCGGGATTTAGGACCATCATCTCTTCTTGGTGAACGATGTGTGTGGGGTCAAACACGTACTTCCTCAATTGTGACACATGGAAGACGTTGTGCACATTTCCAAAGCTTGGTGGTAGAGCCAACCTGTATGCTACCACGCCGACTCTATCCAAAATCTCGTATGGACCAATAAATCGGGGTCTCAGCTTTCCCTTCACTCCAAAACGAGTTATTCCCTTAGAAGGGGAAACTTTCAGAAAGACCTTTTCCCCGACCTCGAACTGTAACTCGGTCCTTCGAACATCCGCATAAGATTTCTGTCGATCTTGTGCCTCCTTGATCCTCCCACGGATTTGTCGGACAATCTCTATCATCTCTTCTACAGAGTCTGGTCCGAGAATTCTTCTCTCACCCACTTCATCCCAATAAAGTGGCGATCTACACTTCTTTCCATACAAGGCCTCATATGGGGCCATCTTGATAGTCGCCTGGTAACTATTATTGTAAGCGAACTCTACCAAGGGCAACACTTCTTCCCAACCTACGCCTCGATCTAGCACCACGGCTCGTAGCATGTCCTCCAATGCTTGTATCGTTCTCTCCGACTGCCCGTCGGTTTGCGGGTGGAACGCTGTACTGAAATTCAACTTAGTCCCCAACTCGCGCTGCAGGCTTGTCCAAAATCTAGAAGTGAATTTAGCATCACGATCGGATGTGATTGTCGCTGGAACTCCATGCAAGCGTATAATTTCCCGTACATATACCTTAGCCAACTGATCGGATCCATAAGTGGCACGAACCGGCACAAAATGGGCAGATTTGGTGAGGCGATCTATAATCACCCAAATCACCGTGTTCCCTCGCTGGGATTTTGGCAGTCCTACCACAAAGTCCATTGCAATATGTTCCCACTTCCATTCCGGAATCTCGAGGGGTTGCAATTTCCCATAGGGCCGTTGGTGTAGCGCCTTTACTTGTTGACATGCTAGGCATCTCTCCACAAATGCCGCAACATGCTTTTTCATACCGTTCCACCAAAACTGTCTTTTCAAGTCTTGATACATTTTGGTGCTCCCTGGATGAGCAGCGTATGGGGTTTCATGTGCTTCTCTCATGATTTCCATCCTCAGGCCTTCATCCTTAGGCACACACAACCTTCCCTTGTATGTGAGACCATTATCCGCTGCCTCACGAAAATTTCCGAGTTCACCCGTCCTCACTTCTGAGCGAATCTTTTCTAGTAACGTATCTCGTCGTTGAGCTTCTACAATTCTGGCTCTTAAGTCGGGTTCCATCACCAACGTGGCTACTATCCCTTCCACAGTCTCGGGCATTCTCACCACTTCCAAGCGCATCTTACTGAACTCTTGGATTATACTCTCCTCGATAGTAAGAAAGGTGGCCAGCTGAGATTGAGACTTCCTACTAAGAGCATCGGCCACTACGTTTGCTTTTCCCGGATGGTAATTTATACCACAATCGTAGTCCTTTACCAACTCGAGCCACCTACGTTGGCGCATGTTCAACTCCTTTTGCTCAAAGAAGTACTTTAGACTCTTATGGTCCGTGTATATCTCACAACGGACTCCATAAAGATGATGTCTCCAGATCTTCAAAGCATGTACCACAGCTGCCAGTTCCAAGTCATGCGTCGGATAATTCAGTTCATGGGGCTTCAATTGTCTCGATGCATATGCAATCACTTTCCCCTTCTGCATAAGCACACATCCCAGTCCCACCTTCGACGCATCCGTATATACCGCATAGTCAGTCTCTGGCTCCGGCACAGCTAGGATTGGTGCGGTGGTCAATTTCTCCTTCAACAACTGAAAGCTCGCCTCACATTCTGGCGTCCAAATCATCTGGACTCCCTTTTTCAGTTGTTGCGTCATTGGCCTTGCTATCTTCGAGAATCCCTCGATGAATCTTCGATAATAGCCCGCCAGTCCTAAAAAGCTTCGGATTTCGTTTTGTGTAGAAGGTGACTTCCACTCCTGCACCGCTTCTACCTTGGCCGGATCTACACGAATTCCATCTGAAGTTACTACATGTCCAAGAAAATTTACTTCCTTGAGCCAAAACTCGCCTTTACTGAACTTGGCATATAGTTTCTCGTCCCTTAGAGTTGCTAGGACGGTTCTCAAGTGCTCTTTGTGCTCCTCCTCGTTCTTTGAGTAAACAAGCACGTCATCGATGAAAACCAGGACAAACCGATCCAGAAATGGATGGAACACGCGGTTCATAAGGTCCATGAACACTGCCGGGGCGTTCGTCAGTCCAAAAGGCATTACAACGAACTCATAATGACCATATCTTGTTCGAAAAGCTGTCTTGGGTACATCTTCTCGCCGAACCCTCAGCTGATGGTACCCAGACCTCAAATCCATCTTAGAGAAGACTCCTGCCCCTCGAAGTTGGTCAAACAAGTCGTCTATCCTTGGTAGTGGATACTTGTTCTTCAGCGTTAGTTTGTTTAGCTCCCGATAGTCGATGCACATCCTCATCGTTCCATCCTTCTTCTTTACGAACAACACTGGTGCTCCCCATGGTGACACGCTAGGTCTAATGAATCCCAATTCCAGTAGCTCTTGCAGTTGCACCTTAAGCTCCTCCAACTCTTTTGGCGCCATTCTATAAGGTGCTTTGGATATTGGTGCCGATCCGGGCTCCAGATCGATCGTGAATTCTACTTGCCTGTCGGGTGGGGGTCCCGGCAATGCATCGGGGAAAACATCGGGGTATTCACTCACTATCTCCACATCTTCTATCTTCCTGTCTTTCTTCTCCTCCCCATTCAAATAAACAAGGTACGCTGGACATCCCTTCCTCATCATTGTAGTGGCTTGCAGCGCAGAGACAATGGACTTGCGTCGGCTCAATGGGATTCCGTGAAACTTCGTCGGCTCTTTTCCGGGGGTTTCAAACGAAATTTCCCTTTCTCTACAAAGAAGGGTAACGTGGTTCTCCGCTAACCAATCCATACCCAAGATTATGTCTACGCTACCCATCGTCATTACTTGCAAATTATAAGCCACTAAACTGAGTTCACCTATTCCAAAGTTCACACATGCACAAGATCGGGATATATCTATAGCCCCGCCTACCGGTGAGGTCACACTCATAGTGGGTTCGGTCTTAACAGTAGGTAATTCCAAAGTATCCACACAAGACGTTGATATAAAGGAATGCGACGCACCCGTATCAAACAAGACAACTATAGGCATATTGAGAAGTGTGCCCATACCTGCCAAGTTTCCTTGCTCAAAGGTTTCTTTCCCGTTTGCCGGCTGTTTCCCCTTCAAGGCGTAGGCCCTTGCTTGCGATGGTAATCCTTGGCGGCGTTGTTGCGGTGGAGGTGCAGGTAGTGCCTGGGATTGTGGACGGAAACCTAGCTGGTTCTGTCTCGTTCCCGTTCCCATGTGCTTGTTTGGGCAATTTCGGATGTAGTGGCCACTCCCACCACAGTTGAAGCACCTAGGGTCTCGACACTCCCCGGCGTGGTACTTGAAGCACCTTCCACATTGAGGGTTCCTCGGCGGAAAGTTTGCCCTCGGTTGGAAAGTATTCTGTCTCCCGCCATTGTAGGGTGGGTTCCTCATGTGTTGTGGCCTCTTACCACCATACTGAGCCTGGTCACCATCCCACCTCCTCTTCTCTTGGTGGCCCGGCTGAGCTTGTAGAGGTGTCGCGTTTGTTGTTGCCACAACTCTTGGCTTAGGGAGTGCATCTTCCACGTCCAGTGCACAAGTCAAGATCTCCGAGTAGGAGAGTTCTCCTCGACAGGCCAATGCGGCCTTTATCTCATCTCTGAGCCCGGCCCGGAACTTCACCGCCCATTTCTCATCGGTGTCCATCAACTCGGGCGCATATCGTGCCATCTGCGCGAGGGCTCGGTCATACTCGGTTACAGTCATTCGGCCTTGGCTTAGTGTGTGGAACTCTACCACCTTGGCCCGTCTGTACGTCTTTGGAACATACTTGTTATCGATCTCTACTTTAAACTCCTCCCATGTTAGCGCCTCCAGGCGGGCAGGATTCATAGTTCTTTGCCGAGTCTCCCACCAGTAATCGGCAGCACCTGACAGTTGAAAGGTAGCACCAGCAATGCGCTCCCTATCTGTGCACTCCATGACCCTGAAGATACGCTCGAGGCCGCGTATCCACTCTTCCGCTTTGGATGGGTCTCCTTGTCCGTCAAATTTTGGGGGATTCTGCCTTGAGAACGTAACTATGAATCTTTCTTGTTGAGGCGGGGGTGGAGGTGGTGGTGGCGGTGGTGGTGGTGGTGGAGGTGGTGCCTCCACGTTGGGTCCTTGTCGTGGTTGGCGTGCACGTCTTGGCGGCATTCTGATTCAATATCCAAAAAGTGTTACTACAATTCTCATCCAAAATTACCACTTTCTCAAAATTTTCTTATAAAATCTTCATGTAGTATAAGATGCAACACATAGGATATATATATCAAAATCCAAATTCTCATTAAAAGAAAGAAGGCCAACATTGTTCCCAAGAGTAGATCGTACTGAAAGCAAAAACTGAAAAGACAACGAACTATTCTAATTCTAGACTACGACTCTATCATCCTCATCCATAGGCCCTTCCTCCGGGTCTTCGTCGTCGTCCTCCTCGGAGTTCCCTGGCAGAGCCTCCTCATAAACATCTTCATACCCTTGTTCACCCTCGTACATGCTCACATACTTGTCCTGATACACGACCCTCTCTTCCACCTCCTGTGGGGGCTGCTCCTCTCGAGAGTCCACCAGTGCACAATACACGGCTTTCCGAAAGCCAGCCATGTCACCCACCATGTCGTCGGTAGCGGGCTCATGCCACGTGTACCTCCTCGCCGTTCTTTCGGCCCACTCCTTCCAGCTATCGGGAAGCAAATCTATTAGCTTCTCAATGCCGTCATGCTCTGTCACTCCGAACTCCTGAGCTGCCCTCCAGAGGGTGTCGAAGTGTGCCACGAACTCGATCAACGGTACGTGATCCTTCTTCCGGTACACTCTATAATCCCTGAGCACCCTCTGTGCCCTAAGTCTATCGCGATCACTCCGTCGCGGGGTTCGGAACATACGCGCCATCTATAGAAAAACAGAAACAACCGCCTCGCGTATAAAAAACAGAGTACATAACCGAAGAAGAGAGAGAGAGAGAGTGTATGCACGTATCGCTGTTCTAACCCAAACCCGCTGGTGTTCAAAGGCCAAAAGCTCTTATCTATCATAGGTCCAAGAAGCACTAGTGAAATTCTATCACGTCTAAGTTCAAACATTCAAAAGGCCAACACATACTCACATAAAAGCTCACATCAACATTCACGTCATCATATCATCACACATCAGCCACATGCTTTCATATAAGTTCATCATACATCAACAGTTCATAACACCATAACAGTTCATAACTCAAATAATTTCCAACTTTTCCACATCACGTTGTACCCTTCCACATGTCTCAACATTTACTTAAACTTTACATAAAAATCATTTTCAACACCAAAATCACAATTTCCTCCACTTCCATATACTTTCCAAAATTTTGAAATTTTCATTACCTCATTTCAGGTTGAGTGCGATGAGTCGGATGTTGAGCCAATGACACTTTTGAAAACTTACTCCAGTCAGAAAAAGAATTTTTTTTTTTTTGGGTCCAGAGCAGAAAGAGAAAACCTAGGCTCTGATACCACTCTGTCACGCCCGCATTTCCTAAGGATAGGAAGTACGGTGGACCGCGACTAGGGGAGGAATAAAGAAGCGGGGAAGAAAGGGGAGAACAGGAATATTTGACCCAAAAGCATTTATTAAAAAGAAGTTCACTTCAAACATTGTACTAAGAAGACATTTCTAAAGTTAATGTAAACAGAGTTAAATAAAAACAATGTATCGGATTACAAAGCAGCGGAAAAGACCAAAAGACAGATGATGCCGGGTATGACGACACGACACCATCCAAAAGACCAAGTAAAAACACTCATTTGGCTTTCACTGCTCAACATCCGTCATCCCCATCGCCGCTCAACCTGCACATTAAGAAAACAACATGCAGGGCTGAGTACTTATTGCACTCAGTGGACAAACGCCAAAATCATAGTTTGTCATGCCACATCAGTGTAACCTTGGGGTTTTAAGTGTAAGAAAGTAACCCAAGTACACAAAATATATTTCATAAATTCGACTGCGCAGTCATTTTCAGATATTGCCACCCTTATTCCCACTATCATACACTATCTGATCCAACCATGACAAGGGGCGTGGCCACACCCCAGGTCAACTAGACCGGCCAACTTGCTCTCAGATGGCTCCCGGTCTCGTGTACACTAGCCTGAGGGTTCGCAGCCCAACAGACCCGAATTCGATTAAACATATGTGGTAAACCACTTCAGATAGGTTTCAAAACAAAACAATTGGCAAGACAAACAGTTCACCTCCATAAACATTTCCGGAACAAAGTCCGTATTTAAAGATAACCCACATAAAAGTAGGGTAGAAAAGCCCACCTCGATTGCTTAGCTTTTAAAACAGTTCCCTTCAACCACACTTTCCTCGAAAAGATCACCCTTTTGAAAGATAAATAAATCATGATTAGAGTCAGGGTAGACGATGTTTAAACGACAATGCATGATTCCTACGTGGACGACTTCAACATCTAGCACGTTACACGAACACACACTTAACAACATCTCATAAGCCAAACACACAAAGACACGCCCGAAAACACACCCCGCACGCACCCGACACGCATACGACGTACTCAAAACGCGCACACGACACACACACAACACTCAAACTCCTGGCATACCCTTACTGTGCAAACGGCTCACTTGGCTCGGAAAAGGTTCGGAAAAAAAAACTCGGAAAAAGGATCGGCGTCTCGGCCTGGCTCGGTGTCTCGGCCGCCTGGCTCGGCACCTCGGCCGACCGTCTCGGCCGCCTGGCTCGGCACCTCGGCCGACCGTCTCGGCCGCCTGGCTCGGCACCTCGGCCGCCTGGCTCGGCACCTCGGCCGACCGTCTCGGCCGCCTGGCTCGGCACCTCGGCCGCCTTGTCTCGGCACAGCTCGGCACCTGTCTCGGCCACAGGCTCGGCACCTGTCTCGGCACAGCTCGGGCACTTGTCTCGGCACAGCTCGGCACCTGTCTCGGCCACAGCTCGGCACCTGTCTCGGCACAGCTCGGCACCTGTCTCGGCACAGCTCGGCACCTCGGCCGACCAATCTCGGCCGTCCTGCTCGCACCTCGGCCGACCGTCTCGGCCGCCTGTTCGGCACCTCGGCCGACCATCTCGGCCGTCCAGCTCGGCACCTCGACCGACCGTCTCGGCCGCCTGCTCGGCACCTCGGCCGACCATCTCGGCCGCCTGCTCGGCACCTCGGCCGACTACCTCGGCCGTCTGCTCGGCACCTAGTTTACACCCCTTTTCCTCTGACCCCCGATTCTCAAACCCTATACGACAAACACACCACGCATTCTACATCCCAAAACACACCCAAACACCTGGGATCATCCCTTCCAGACTCTCCACAAATCTGCCCTAGGCTGAACCCAACAACTCTCGGCCAACACACACGAAAACTCTCGAACCAAACACTGATTCCTCCGAGCCATCTCTTGGCCAAACACACCCACATACATCACAAAAGCACAACACTCAGAAACCCCAACCATTGCACATGAAAACATCACCCAGAACACACCACACGCAGAACTGCGCAGTTTACTTGCAAAAATCATAGTAAAATCATACGACATCCAATGAAGCTGAAATTTACACACCACACCGAAGACACATCCAAGTTTATACGGTTAAAATTTCGTACCAAAAGGAGATCGTTTGCTCAGTCAAAACGGGGTCGGAACCCACTGTCAGTTACTAACAAAACATGCTCGACAACAACACATAATCACAAAACCTATTCAGCATCTAAACCTTCCCAAAACGTCCTACATGCATGTTTTTCGAATTAAACGAGAGTTGAGGCCTTGTATTACCTTTCCCGGATAGTTCAACGTAGTGTAAAAGCTTTACTTCCTCTTACGACTCCGATTCACGACGAAGGAGGGTATCACCTTGAGGAATCCAAGAAGATGATGAGAGGGAGTGAATGGAAGAAGGTAAAAACCGAGAGGGAGAAGGGAGGAAGCTTACCGGTGTTGAGATTGTGAGGGAGAAGAGAGAACCGATGATTGATTGTGATTGGGAAGGGAAAGATATCGGTTTTGTGGGAGTGGGGGGGGGTTGAGAAGATCGTGGGGTGAGGGAGAGAACCGAGAGAGAGAGGGAGAGAGAGAGAGATATTTAATTTATTAATTAGGATATTAATTTGCTTTTCAAAAACCATAAACTAAAAAATTCACACCCATAAATAATGTAAAACAAATAAAACATACCACACCATATCTTAAACAAGATATTCACAAAAAGCAAACACCCTTTAATTAAAAAAAACGGACATTACATTCCTCCCACCTTAAAAAAAATTTCGTCCCGAAATTTCCCTAGATTACTCAAACAGCTCCGGAAACTTCTCTCTCATCTTATCTTCTAATTCCCATGTTGCTTCTTCGACTCCATGATTCCTCCACCATACTTTCACCGAAGCAATTGACTTATTCCTCAATTCTTGCACTCTTCGGTCCAAAATGGCCTCGGGCTTCTCCTCATAGCTTAGATCGGGATTTAGGACCATCATCTCTTCTTGGTGAACGATGTGTGTGGGGTCAAACACGTACTTCCTCAATTGTGACACATGGAAGACGTTGTGCACATTTCCAAAGCTTGGTGGTAGAGCCAACCTGTATGCTACCACGCCGACTCTATCCAAAATCTCGTATGGACCAATAAATCGGGGTCTCAGCTTTCCCTTCACTCCAAAACGAGTTATTCCCTTAGAAGGGGAAACTTTCAGAAAGACCTTTTCCCCGACCTCGAACTGTAACTCGGTCCTTCGAACATCCGCATAAGATTTCTGTCGATCTTGTGCCTCCTTGATCCTCCCACGGATTTGTCGGACAATCTCTATCATCTCTTCTACAGAGTCTGGTCCGAGAATTCTTCTCTCACCCACTTCATCCCAATAAAGTGGCGATCTACACTTCTTTCCATACAAGGCCTCATATGGGGCCATCTTGATAGTCGCCTGGTAACTATTATTGTAAGCGAACTCTACCAAGGGCAACACTTCTTCCCAACCTACGCCTCGATCTAGCACCACGGCTCGTAGCATGTCCTCCAATGCTTGTATCGTTCTCTCCGACTGCCCGTCGGTTTGCGGGTGGAACGCTGTACTGAAATTCAACTTAGTCCCCAACTCGCGCTGCAGGCTTGTCCAAAATCTAGAAGTGAATTTAGCATCACGATCGGATGTGATTGTCGCTGGAACTCCATGCAAGCGTATAATTTCCCGTACATATACCTTAGCCAACTGATCGGATCCATAAGTGGCACGAACCGGCACAAAATGGGCAGATTTGGTGAGGCGATCTATAATCACCCAAATCATCGTGTTCCCCTCGCTGGGATTTTGGCAGTCCTACCACAAAGTCCATTGCAATATGTTCCCACTTCCATTCCGGAATCTCGAGGGGTTGCAATTTCCCATAGGGCCGTTGGTGTAGCGCCTTTACTTGTTGACATGCTAGGCATCTCTCCACAAATGCCGCAACATGCTTTTCATACCGTTCCACCAAAACTGTCTTTTCAAGTCTTGATACATTTTGGTGCTCCCTGGATGAGCAGCGTATGGGGTTTCATGTGCTTCTCTCATGATTTCCATCCTCAGGCCTTCATCCTTAGGCACACACAACCTTCCCTTGTATGTGAGACCATTATCCGCTGCCTCACGAAAATTTCCGAGTTCACCCGTCCTCACTTCTGAGCGAATCTTTTCTAGTAACATATCTCGTCGTTGAGCTTCTACAATTCTGGCTCTTAAGTCGGGTTCCATCACCAACGTGGCTACTATCCCTTCCACAGTCTCGGGCATTCTCACCACTTCCAAGCGCATCTTACTGAACTCTTGGATTATACTCTCCTCGATAGTAAGAAAGGTGGCCAGCTGAGATTGAGACTTCCTACTAAGAGCATCGGCCACTACGTTTGCTTTTCCCGGATGGTAATTTATACCACAATCGTAGTCCTTTACCAACTCGAGCCACCTACGTTGGCGCATGTTCAACTCCTTTTGCTCAAAGAAGTACTTTAGACTCTTATGGTCCGTGTATATCTCACAACGGACTCCATAAAGATGATGTCTCCAGATCTTCAAAGCATGTACCACAGCTGCCAGTTCCAAGTCATGCGTCGGATAATTCAGTTCATGGGGCTTCAATTGTCTCGATGCATATGCAATCACTTTCCCCTTCTGCATAAGCACACATCCCAGTCCCACCTTCGACGCATCCGTATATACCGCATAGTCAGTCTCTGGCTCCGGCACAGCTAGGATTGGTGCGGTGGTCAATTTCTCCTTCAACAACTGAAAGCTCGCCTCACATTCTGGCGTCCAAATCATCTGGACTCCCTTTTTCAGTTGTTGCGTCATTGGCCTTGCTATCTTCGAGAATCCCTCGATGAATCTTCGATAATAGCCCGCCAGTCCTAAAAAGCTTCGGATTTCGTTTTGTGTAGAAGGTGACTTCCACTCCTGCACCGCTTCTACCTTGGCCGGATCTACACGAATTCCATCTGAAGTTACTACATGTCCAAGAAAATTTACTTCCTTGAGCCAAAACTCGCCTTTACTGAACTTGGCATATAGTTTCTCGTCCCTTAGAGTTGCTAGGACGGTTCTCAAGTGCTCTTTGTGCTCCTCCTCGTTCTTTGAGTAAACAAGCACGTCATCGATGAAAACCAGGACAAACCGATCCAGAAATGGATGGAACACGCGGTTCATAAGGTCCATGAACACTGCCGGGGCGTTCGTCAGTCCAAAAGGCATTACAACGAACTCATAATGACCATATCTTGTTCGAAAAGCTGTCTTGGGTACATCTTCTCGCCGAACCCTCAGCTGATGGTACCCAGACCTCAAATCCATCTTAGAGAAGACTCCTGCCCCTCGAAGTTGGTCAAACAAGTCGTCTATCCTTGGTAGTGGATACTTGTTCTTCAGCGTTAGTTTGTTTAGCTCCCGATAGTCGATGCACATCCTCATCGTTCCATCCTTCTTCTTTACGAACAACACTGGTGCTCCCCATGGTGACACGCTAGGTCTAATGAATCCCAATTCCAGTAGCTCTTGCAGTTGCACCTTAAGCTCCTCCAACTCTTTTGGCGCCATTCTATAAGGTGCTTTGGATATTGGTGCCGATCCGGGCTCCAGATCGATCGTGAATTCTACTTGCCTGTCGGGTGGGGGTCCCGGCAATGCATCGGGGAAAAACATCGGGGTATTCACTCACTATCTCCACATCTTCTATCTTCCTGTCTTTCTTCTCCTCCCCATTCAAATAAACAAGGTACGCTGGACATCCCTTCCTCATCATTGTAGTGGCTTGCAGCGCAGAGACAATGGACTTGCGTCGGCTCAATGGGATTCCGTGAAACTTCGTCGGCTCTTTTCCGGGGGTTTCAAACGAAATTTCCCTTTCTCTACAAAGAAGGGTAACGTGGTTTCTCCGCTAACCAATCCATACCCAAGATTATGTCTACGGCTACCCATCGTCATTACTTGCAAATTATAAGCCACTAAACTGAGTTCACCTATTCCAAAGTTCACACATGCACAAGATCGGGATATATCTATAGCCCCGCCTACCGGTGAGGTCACACTCATAGTGGGTTCGGTCTTAACAGTAGGTAATTCCAAAGTATCCACACAAGACGTTGATATAAAGGAATGCGACGCACCCGTATCAAACAAGACAACTATAGGCATATTGAGAAGTGTGCCCATACCTGCCAAGTTTCCTTGCTCAAAGGTTTCTTTCCCGTTTGCCGGCTGTTTCCCCCTTCAAGGCGTAGGCCCTTGCTTGCGATGGTAATCCTTGGCGGCGTTGTTGCGGTGGAGGTGCAGGTAGTGCCTGGGATTGTGGACGGAAACCTAGCTGGTTCTGTCTCGTTCCCGTTCCCATGTGCTTGTTTGGGCAATTTCGGATGTAGTGGCCACTCCCACCACAGTTGAAGCACCTAGGGTCTCGACACTCCCCGGCGTGGTACTTGAAGCACCTTCCACATTGAGGGTTCCTCGGCGGAAAGTTTGCCCTCGGTTGGAAAGTATTCTGTCTCCCGCCATTGTAGGGTGGGTTCCTCATGTGTTGTGGCCTCTTACCACCATACTGAGCCTGGTCACCATCCCACCTCCTCTTCTCTTGGTGGCCCGGCTGAGCTTGTAGAGGTGTCGCGTTTGTTGTTGCCACAACTCTTGGCTTAGGGAGTGCATCTTCCACGTCCAGTGCACAAGTCAAGATCTCCGAGTAGGAGAGTTCTCCTCGACAGGCCAATGCGGCCTTTATCTCATCTCTGAGCCCGGCCCGGAACTTCACCGCCCATTTCTCATCGGTGTCCATCAACTCGGGCGCATATCGTGCCATCTGCGCGAGGGCTCGGTCATACTCGGTTACAGTCATTCGGCCTTGGCTTAGTGTGTGGAACTCTACCACCTTGGCCCGTCTGTACGTCTTTGGAACATACTTGTTATCGATCTCTACTTTAAACTCCTCCCATGTTAGCGCCTCCAGGCGGGCAGGATTCATAGTTCTTTGCCGAGTCTCCCACCAGTAATCGGCAGCACCTGACAGTTGAAAGGTAGCACCAGCAATGCGCTCCCTATCTGTGCACTCCATGACCCTGAAGATACGCTCGAGGCCGCGTATCCACTCTTCCGCTTTGGATGGGTCTCCTTGTCCGTCAAATTTGGGGGATTCTGCCTTGAGAACGTAACTATGAATCTTTCTTGTTGAGGCGGGGGTGGAGGGTGGTGGTGGCGGTGGTGGTGGAGGTGGTGCCTCCACGTTGGGTCCTTGTCGTGGTTGGCGTGCACGTCTTGGCGGCATTCTGATTCAATATCCAAAAAGTGTTACTACAATTCTCATCCAAAATTACCACTTTCTCAAAATTTTCTTATAAAATCTTCATGTAGTATAAGATGCAACACATAGGATATATATATCAAAATCCAAATTCTCATTAAAAGAAAGAAGGCCAACATTGTTCCCAAGAGTAGATCGTACTGAAAGCAAAAACTGAAAAGACAACGAACTATTCTAATTCTAGACTACGACTCTATCATCCTCATCCATAGGCCCTTCCTCCGGGTCTTCGTCGTCGTCCTCCTCGGAGTTCCCTGGCAGAGCCTCCTCATAACATCTTCATACCCTTGTTCACCCTCGTACATGCTCACATACTTGTCCTGATACACGACCCTCTCTTCCACCTCCTGTGGGGGCTGCTCCTCTCGAGAGTCCACCAGTGCACAATATACGGCTTTCCGAAAGCCAGCCATGTCACCCACCATGTCGTCGGTAGCTGGGCTCATGCCACGTGTACCTCCTCGCCGTTCTTCGGCCCCCACTCCTTTCCAGCTATCGGGAAGCAAATCTATTAGCTTCTCAATGACCGTCATGCTCTGTCACTCCGAACTCCTGAGCTGGCCTCCAGAGGGTGTCGAAGTGTGCCACGAACTCGATCAACGGTAGTGATCCTTCTTCCGGTACACTCTATAATCCCTGAGCACCCTCTGTGCCCTAAGTCCTATCGCGATCACTCCGTCGCGGGGTTCGGAACATACGCGCCATCTATAGACAAAACAGAAACAACCGCCTCGCGTATAAAAACAAGAGTACATAACCGAAGAAGAGAGAGAGAGAGAGAGAGTGTATGCACGTATCGCTGTTCTAACCCAAACCCGCTGGTGTTCAAGGCCAAAAGCTCTTATATCTATCATAGGTCCAAGAAGCACTAGTGAAATTCTATCACGTCTAAGTTCAAACATTCAAAAGGCCAACACATACTCACATAAAAGCTCACCATCAACATTCACGGTCATCATATCATCACACATCAGCCACATGCTTTCATATAAGTTCATATACCATCAACAGTTCATAACACCATAACAGTTCATAACTCAAATAATTTCCAACTTTTCCACATCACGTTGTACCCTTCCACATGTCTCAACATTTACTTAAACTTTACATAAAAATCATTTTCAACACCAAAATCACAATTTCCTCCACTTCCATATACTTTCCAAAATTTCGAAATTTCCATTACCTCATTTCAGGTTGAGTGCGATGAGTCGGATGTTGAGCCAATGACACTTTTGAAAACTTACTCCAGTCAGAAAAAGAATTTTTTTTTTTTTTTGTCACGCCCGCATTTCCTAAGGATAGGAAGTACGGTGGACCGCGACTAGGGGAGGAATAAAGAAGCGGGGAAGAAAGGGGAGAACAGGAATATTTGACCCAAAAGCATTTATTAAAAAGAAGTTCACTTCAAACATTGTACTAAGAAGACATTTCTAAAGTTAATGTAAACAGAGTTAAATAAAACAATGTATCGGATTACAAGCAGCGGAAAAGACCAAAAGACAGATGATGCCGGGTATGACGACACGACACCATCCAAAAGACCAAGTAAAAACACTCATTTGGCTTTCACTGCTCAACATCCGTCATCCCCATCGCCGCTCAACCTGCACATTAAGAAAACAACATGCAGGGCTGAGTACTTATTGCACTCAGTGGACACACGCCAAAATCATAGTTTGTCATGCCACATCAGTGTAACCTTGGGGTTTTAAGTGTAAGAAAGTAACCCAAGTACACAAAATATATTTCATAAATTCGACTGCGCAGTCATTTTCAGATATTGCCACCCTTATTCCCACTATCATACACTATCTGATCCAACCATGACAAGGGGCGTGGCCACACCCCAGGTCAACTAGACCGGCCAACTTGCTCTCAGATGGCTCCCGGTCTCGTGTACACTAGCCTGAGGGTTCGCAGCCCAACAGACCCGAATTCGATTAAACATATGTGGTAAACCACTTCAGATAGGTTTCAAAACAAAACAATTGGCAAGACAAACAGTTCACCTCCATAAACATTTCCGGAACAAAGTCCGTATTTAAAGATAACCCACATAAAAGTAGGGTAGAAAAGCCCACCTCGATTGCTTAGCTTTTAAAACAGTTCCCTTCAACCACACTTTCCTCGAAAAGATCACCCTTTTGAAAGATAAATAAATCATGATTAGAGTCAGGGTAGACGATGTTTAAACGACAATGCATGATTCCTACGTGGACGACTTCAACATCTAGCACGTTACACGAACACACACTTAACAACATCTCATAAGCCAAAACACAAAGACACGCCCGAAAACACACCCCGCACGCACCCGACACGCATACGACGTACTCAAAACGCGCACACGACACACACAACACTCAAACTCCTGGCATACCCTTACTGTGCAACGGCTCACTTGGCTCGGAAAAGGTTCGGAAAAAGCTCGGAAAAAGGATCGGCGTCTCGGCCTGGCTCGGTGTCTCGGCCGCCTGGCTCGGCACCTCGGCCGACCGTCTCGGCCGCCTGGCTCGGCACCTCGGCCGACCGTCTCGGCCGCCTGGCTCGGCACC